>NC_141879.1:674658375-675283375 GCF_056163025.1 Triticum urartu | reverse complement strand
CGTTAAGCATGAACATTATATCTGGATCTTGTTTTATGTGAAACGGTTATTCATTTAAATAAGAGAATAATGGTTGTTCTATTTATATGAGTAATATCTTTTATGGTCATGCACCCTTGAAGAGTGGTCTATTCTTATCGAATCTCGATAGTAGTAACACACATATTCATAATGTTGAAGCCAAAAGATGCACAGTTGATAAAGATAGTGCAACTTATTTATGGCACTGCCGTTTAGGTCATATCGGTGTAAAGCGCATGAAGAAACTCCATACTGATGGACTTTTGGAACCACTTGATTATGAATCACTTGGTACTTGCGAACCGTGCCTCATGGGCAAGATGACTAAAACGCCGTTCTCCGGTACTATGGAGAGAGCAACAAATTTGTTGGAAATCATACATACTGATGTATGTGGTCCGATGAATATTGAGGCTCGTGGCGGATATCATTATTTTCTCACCTTCACAGATGACTTAAGCAGATATGGATATATCTACTTAATGAAACATAAGTATGAAACGTTTGAAAAGTTCAAAGAATTTCAGAGTGAAGTTGAAAATCATCGTGACAAGAAAATAAAGTTTCGACGATCTGATCGTGGAGGAGAATATTTGAGTTACGAGTTTGGTGTACATTTGAAACAATGCGGAATAGTTTCGCAACTCACTCCACCCGGAACACCACAGCGTGATGGTGTGTCCGAATGTCGTAATCGTACTTTACTAGATATGGTGCGATCTATGATCTCTCTTACTGATTTACCGCTATCGTTTTGGGGTTATGCTTTGGAGACGGCCGCATTCACGTTAAATAGGGCACCATCAAAATCCGTTGAGACGACGCCTTATGAACTATGGTTTGGCAAGAAACCAAAGTTGACGTTTCTGAAAGTTTGGGGCTGCGATGCTTATGTGAAAAAGCTTCAACCTGATAAGCTCGAACCCAAATCGGAGAAATGTGTCTTCATAGGATATCCAAAGGAGACTATTGGATACACCTTCTATCACATATCCGAAGGCAAGACTTTTGTTGCTAAGTTCGGAAACTTTCTGGAGAAGGAGTTTCTCCCGAAAGAAGTGAGTGGGAGGAAAGTAGAACTTGACGAAGTAACTGTACCTGCTCCCTTATTGGAAAATAGTGCATCACAGAAAACTGTTTCTGTGACACCTACACCAATTAGTGAGGAAGCTAATGATAATGATCATGAAACTTCAGAACAAGATACTACTTAACCTCGTAGATCAACCAGAGTGAGATCCGCGCCAGAGTGGTACGGTAATCCAGTTCTAGAAGTCATGCTACTAGATCATGATGAACCTACGAACTATGAAGAAGCGATGGTAAGCCCAGATTCCGCAAAATGGCTTGAAGCCATGAAATCTGAGATGGGATCCATGTATGAGAACAATGTGTGGACTTTGGTTGACTTGCCCAATGATCGGCAAGCAATTGAGAATAAATGGATCTTCAAGAAGAAGACTGACGCCGACGGTAATATTACTGTCTACAAAGCTCGACTTGTCGCAAAAGAGTTTCGGCAAGTTCAAGGGGTTGACTACGATGAGACCTTCTCACCCGTAGCGATGCTTAAGTCTGTCCGAATCATGTTAGCAATTGCCGCATTTTATGATTATGAAATTTTGCAGATGGATGTCAAAACTGCATTCCTGAATGGATTTCTGGAAGAAGAGTTGTATATGATGCAACCGGAAGGTTTTGTCGATCCAAAGGGAGCTAACAAAGTGTGCAAGCTCCAGCGATCCATTTATGGACTGGTGCAAGCCTCTCGGAGTTGGAATAAACGCTTTGATAGTGTGATCAAAGCATTTGGTTTTATACAGACTTTTGGAGAAGCCTGTATTTACAAGAAAGTGAGTGGGAGCTCTATAGCATTTCTGATATTATATGTGGATGACATATTACTAATTGGAAATGATATAGAATTTCTGGATAGCATAAAGGGATACTTGAATAAGAGTTTTTCAATGAAAGACCTCGGTGAAGCTGCTTACATATTAGGCATAAAGATCTATAGAGATAGATCAAGACGTTTAATTGGACTTTCACAAATCACATACCTTGACAAGATTTTGAAGAAGTTCAAAATGGATCAAACAAAGAAAGGGTTCTTGCCTGTGTTACAAGGTGTGAAGTTGAGTCAGACTCAATGCCCGACCACTGCAGAAGATAGAGAGAAAATGAAAGATGTTCCCTATGCTTCAGCCATAGGCTCTATCATGTATGCAATGCTGTGTACCAGACCTAATGTGTGCCTTGCTATATGTCTAGCAGGGAGGTACCAAAGTAATCCAGGAGTGGATCACTGTACAGCCGTCAAGAACATCCTGAAGTACCTGAAAAGGACTAAGGATATGTTTCTCGTATATGGAGGTGACAAAGAGCTCATCGTAAACGGTTACGTTGATGCAAGCTTTGACACTGATCCGGACGATTCTAAATCACAAACCGGATACGTGTTTACATTAAACGGTGGAGCTATCAGTTGGTGCAGTTCTAAACAGAGCGTCGTGGCGGGATCTACGTGTGAAGCGGAATACATAGCTGCTTCGGAAGCAGCGAATGAAGGAGTCTGGATGAAGGAGTTCATATCCGATCTAGGTGTCATACCTAGTGCATCGGGTCCAATGAAAATCTTTTGTGACAATACTGGTGCAATTGCCTTGGCGAAGGAATCCAGATTTCACAAGAGAACCAAGCACATCAAGAGACGCTTCAATTCCATCCGGGATCTAGTCTAGGTGGGAGACATAGAGATTTGCAAGATACATACGGATTTGAATGTTGCAGACCCGTTGACTAAGCCTCTTCCACGAGCAAAACATGATCAGCACCAAGGCTCCATGGGTGTTAGAATCATTACTGTGTAATCTAGATTATTGACTCTAGTGCAAGTGGGAGACTGAAGGAAATATGCCCTAGAGGCAATAATAAAGTTATTATTTATTTCCTTATATCATGATAAAAGTTTATTATTCATGCTAGAATTGTATTAACCGAAAACATAATACATGTGTGAATACATAGACAAACAGAGTGTCACTAGTATGCCTCTACTTGACTAGCTCGTTAATCAAAGATGGTTATGTTTCCTAACCATGGACAAAGAGTTGTTATTTGATTAACGGGATCACATCATTAGTTGAATGATCTGATTGACATGACCCATTCCATTAGCTTAGCACCCGATCGTTTAGTATGTTGCTATTGCTTTTTCATGACTTATACATGTTCCTATGACTATGAGATTATGCAACTCCCGTTTGCCAGAGGAACACTTTGTGTGCTACCAAACGTCACAACGTAACTGGGTGATTATAAAGGAGCTCTACAGGTGTCTCCAAAGGTACATGTTGGGGTGGCGTATTTCGAGATTAGGATTTTTCACTCCGATTGTCGGAGAGGTATCTCTGGGCCCTCTCGGTAATGCACATCACTTAAGCCTTGCAAGCATTGCAACTAATGAGTTAGTTGAGGGATGATGTATTACAGAACGAGTAAAGAGACTTGCCAGTAACGAGATTGAACTAGGTATAGGATACCAACGATCGAATCTCGGGCAAGTAACATACCGATGACAAAGGGAACAACGTATGTTGTTATGCGGTCTGACCGATAAAAGATCTTCGTAGAATATGTAGGAACCAATATGGGCATCCAGGTCCCGCTATTGGTTATTGACCGGAGACGTGTATCGGTCATGTCTACATTGTTCTCGAACCCATAGGGTCCGCACGCTTAAGGTTTCGATGACAGTTATATTATGAGTTTATGCATTTTGATGTACCAAAGGTTGTTCGGAGTCCCGGATGTGATCACGGACATGAAAAGGAGTCTCGAAATGGTCGAGACGTAAAGATTGATATATTGGAAGCCTATGTTTGGATATCGGAAGTGTTCCGGGTGAAATCGGGATTTTACCGGATTACCGGGAGGTTACCGGAACCCCCCCGGGAGGTATATGGGCCTTAGTGGGCCTTAGTGGAAGAGAGGAGAGGTGGCCAGAGATGGGCCGCGCGCCCCTCCCCCCCCCTTGGTCCGAATAGGACAAGGAGAGGGGGCCGGCCCCCCTTCCTCCTCTCTCTCCTCTTTCCCCCCTCCGCGAATCCTATTCCAACTAGGAAAGGGGGGGAGTCCTACTCCCGGAGGGAGTAGGACTCCTCCTGGCGCGCCTCCTCTTCGCCGCCCCCCCCTTTGAACCTTTATATACGGAGGCAAGGGGCACCCCTAAGGACATAAGTTGATCCACGTGATCATATTCTTAGCCGTGTGCGGTGCCCCCTTCCACCATAGTCCTCGATAATATTGTAGCGGTGCTTAGGCGAAGCCCTGCGACAGTAGTACATCAAGATATTCACCACGTCGTCATGCTGACGGAACTCTTCCCCGACACTTTGCTGGATCGGAGTCCGGGGATCGTCATCGAGCTGAACGTGTGCTAGAACTCAGAGGTGTCGTAGTTTCGGTGCTTGATCGGTCGGGCCGTGAAGACGTACGACTACATCAACCAAGTTAACGCTTCCGTTGTCGATCTACAAGGGTATGTAGATCACACTCTCCCCTCTCGTTGCCATGCATCACCATGATCTTGCGTGTGCGTAGGAATTTTTTTGAAATTACTACGTTCCCCAACATTCAGATCCTTGTATGCACCGCGGTAGAGGATGCAGTCATTAGGGCATGCATGTATCTTCTCCACCTCCAATCCTAGAGGGCATACGACCTTCTTTGCTGCATATGTACTGTCAGGCAATTCGTTATCCTTTGGAAGCTTCTTCTTCAATATTTTCAGTAGCTTCTCAAATCCTTTGTCAGCCACAACATTCTCTGCCTTCCACTGTAGCAATTCCAGTACGGTACCGAGCTTTGTGTTGCCATCTTCGCAATTGGTGTATAACCCTCTTTTGTGATCCTCTAACATGCGATCGAACTTTAGCTTCTCCTTTTGACTTTCGCATTGCGTCCTTGCATCGACAATGACCCGGCGGAGATCATCATCATCGGGCACATCGTCTGGTTCCTCTTGATCTTCAGCAGCTTCACCCGTTCCAGCATCATTGGGCACATCGTCTGGTTCCTCTTGATCTTCACCAGCTCCCCCCATTGCAGCATCACCGTATTCAGGGGGCACATAGTTGTCATCGTACTCTTCTTCTTCGCCGTCTTCCATCATAACCCCTATTTCTCCGTGCCTCGTCCAAACATTATAGTGTGGCATGAAACCCTTGTAAAGCAGGTGGGAGTGAAGGATTTTTCGGTTAGAGTAAGACCTCGTATTCCCACATTCAGTGCATGGACAACACATGAAACCATTCTGCTTGTTTGCCTCAGCCGCATCGAGAAACTCATGCACGCCCTTAATGTACTCGCAGGTGTGTCTGTCACCGTACAGCCATTGCCGGTTCATCTGCGTGCATTATATATAATTAAGTGTCCAAATTAATAGAAGTTCATCATCACATTAAAACCAAAGTGCATACATAGTTCTCATCTAACAACATATAGCTCTCTAGAGCATCTAATTAATTAAACCATACATTGAAACTATGTAAAACATTTCAATGCGAAAACAAATGCGATCATAATCGCAACCAAGGTAACAATTGATCCAACGGCATAATGATACCAAGCCTCGGTATGAATGGCATATTTTCTAATATTTCTAATCTTCAAGCGCATTGCATCCATCTTGATCTTGTGATCATCGACGACATCCGCAACATGCAACTCCAATATCATCTTCTCCTCCTCAATTTTTTTTTTATTTTTTCCTTCAACAAATTGTTTTCTTCTTCAACTAAATTTAACCTCTCGACAATAGGGTCGGTTCGCATTTCCGATTCACATACATCCTACATAAATAAAATCTATGTCACGTTGGTCGGCATAATTTTCATAAACAATAAATGAACCAATAGTTATAAAGATAATATATATACCACATCCGAATCATAGACAGGACGAGGGCCGACGGGGGCGGATACCAAAACCATCGCACTATATAAGATGCAATAATAAAAGTAAGAAAATAATACAAGTATCTATGTAAACATACAAGTAAGAATATTTTTCCTTTCAGAAAGAAGATAAGAACAAGAGGCTCACCATGGTGGTGCCGGCGATGAGCTCGGCATGGGTGATCGACGGCGGTGAAGACGGGGACGGGGCGTGACGGACCGCTAAACCTAGACAAATATTATGGAAAATGGAGCTTGGAGGTCGAGCTTGGAGAGGAGAAAGCTTAAGTAGTGTGGCTCGGGCATTCCATCGAACACCTTATGTGCATAGGAGGTGAGCTAGAGCACCACCAAGCCCTCTCCCCCTCGGCCAGAGAAAAACAGAGCACTGGGGTGCTCTGCTCGCGAGCGAGGGGTATATATAGGCACCTCATTGGTCCCGGTTGGTGACATGAACCTGGACTAAAGGGGAGCCTTTGGTCCCGGTTCAAGCTACCAACCGGGACCAATGGTGGTGGGCCAGGAGCGAGGCCCATTGGTCCCGCTTCATCCCACCAACCGGGACCAAAAGGTCCAGATGAACCGGGACCAATGGCCCACGTGGCCCGGCCGGCCCCCTGGGCTCACGAACCGGGACCAATGCCCCCATTGATCCCGGTTCTGGACTGAACCAGGACTAATGGGCTGACCCAGCCTGGACCAAAGCCCTATTTTCTACCAGTGTTTGTTTGGCTGCACCTGTGCAGAGTTGTGGGCAATCTGCCTAGCCATTCTTCCCCTGGTCCATGTACTCCCCTTCCGGCTCCTTCCTCGACACAAAGAGGGTGAATCTCATACAAATAACCGATAAAGACAGGAATTACACGTAGTTTGAAGAGGCTGTTGCTGGCATCCTTAATGATCCCTTTGACCCCCCGCCACCCTTGTTGCTCAGCAACGCCGAGCACAGCAGGTCGATCTGAGGCCTCTGGCCAGGAACAACGTGTGCTCCAGCGAGATGTGCTACCCTTGCTGGCAACCGCACGCCTCGAGAAAGCCAAGGCTCGATCCCGAGGAACCAGCCCACAGCGAGCCCTGCCGCCTCAACAGGAGCACGCCGCCCCGCCCGCATCCCTCACCCTGCGCCCCTTCTCCTTCTCCTTTCTTCCTCCCTTTCCTCTCTCCCTCACGCCCTGTGTCTCTCTTTCTGTGGATGAGCAGGGCACCAGCTGCCACCATCGTAGCAAGCTGCCGCACCAGCCGCCCGATCCCTCGATGCCGCGCCTGAATCTGTCAGTTTTCCTCGCGCCGCCGTCGCGCCTCTTACCGCCCGCCAGCCCGTTTCGGCGAACTCCAGCACTGCCTGCCCGTTTCGACGGAGTTGGCCTGGTGACGAAGAGCGGTGTGGCAAAGGAGGAGGAGGGAGAGGAGTTGGGGGAAGGTGCGACATCGATGTCGAGTGCCCCTGGTGGTGGAAAGCCGCAGGGGTGGTGGCGGCGCACGGCGGAGGGGCGATGGACGGAGGGGGCGGCGCGCGCCGGAGGGGCGGTGGCCAGCGGGGGCCAGCGGCGCGTGACATCGTGGAAGGGGGTAGCGGCGCGTTGGAGGTGGAGATGCGGGAGATAAGGTCGGCGGGTGTTTTTTTTTCTTTTCGCTCGGCCTGTACCGATTCGGTTGACTTATTAGGAGCACTGCAGGTCAAATTACATAAAACGCAAAGACTTTTCTGTAAAATTTTCAAGGAGGTATGACCAGAAGCACCAGCTGGTTTATTATTAGGGAAACATACACCAGTAGCCCTCGAGACTTAAAGTAGTTGATTCAATTGATTTAAGTAGTTGATTCAACTGATTTAAGGATGCTTACGGAGAAGAATAGCATGTTAACTCAGGAACTATAAAAGTGTCTGAGCCAGCTAGCTGCTGCCAATGCCGAACTGGAGTAATCCAAGAAGGCATCTCCTGGTAATGTTTCCCTCCATCGAGAAAACATAATGGTATACCAATAATGCCAACATGATTGCTTACCTCTTAATTGGATAATTAGGTCAACTGCAAGAACAACTAGAAGCCACTCGAAGTAGAGAACGAGGATCCAAAAAACTGCTAGCCATGGGCGAACGTGTGTTAACAAAGGTCGTTGTGGAGAAAAACAAGCTCCGGGATTCAAACACCCAACTGGGCAAGGAACTGAAAGATGTACGGGCCCAGCTGGCGGACTCCGTAAAGGAGAATAAAAGGCTGCGAGGAGGCATATTCAGTATGTGGTCGAACTTACCTTCGAATAATTCGGAGGCAGAAGGTGCTGATAGAGTTATATCTACATGTATGCTGACCGGTCGTCTCGAAGAGGAGATGTCCGGATCTTCGAGCGATCTGCTACAAGAGTTGTCGCAGGTGCACGAGCAAGCTCAGCAGGCGATGCGAAGTGTTGCCAAGGCCCTATAGCCATCCGCCTCCCCTCCGGGAAAGATGGAGGAGCTGATACAGCTATTCAAGGGAGCGCGGCGGCGCTTTCGAGTGTGGAAGATATCGGCCTACCGGGAAGGTGCACGGGAAGCAAGGTTGTCAGAATCACGATTTTGAATCGGATCGGAGCTCTGATGGTAGAATAGGAAATCATAGAATCTTCACTATCGGGATCGTAGAAACGTAGATTTTATGAACTAAAATCATAGAATCAGATGGGTAAGTTTGGATCGTAAAGTCGTAGAATCGTATAACTGAATCGCGATTCTAACAGCCTTGACGGGAAGCCTGGGCCATGGTGAAAGCACGGTATAGCAAGCTTGATGCAAATCATATGGCTCGGGTCAGACCTCTAGGGTCAGAATGGAAAAGAAGTTCCCGTTAATTTGGTATATGACCAAGTAGAAGTAGTCGCCAAGTATTCCCAGCAGGATTGTAAGTTAGACTGCCTGCTGGACAGTATAGAGGAGGAAATTTTTGAGTCCTAGTGGCTATGTACTTTCCTTCACATACGTGACTCTAGCTGAATTATAAAAGCAATTGTCATGGCAGACCTTTTCGCTTCAACCTCTGGACCCGAAGGTGCGGAGTGTTTCCGAATACCCTAGCGGTAAAATAGACCGGGATATGCGTAGGAACCAGGCGTAGGGGTCATAGTTGCTTGAACAGACAATGTGTATCCCGCTAGTTATGTTATATTACGTTATGATTGTAAGAAACATCTTCCAGGGAGAATAGTTCCGTTAGGGGTTCCTTTCCCTGAGTGTGCATGCATTAAAATGCATGTCCGAACTGTGATGAATAACATTACAGTATAGGTAATCATCTGGGGGTTCATAAAGGAAGGAATATAAAGCATATTTAGTCCGCCGACCGAGTATGCTCTTAAGAACGCTAGCTTTCGGCTTCACCCAGTTTGAGGTACACATCCGGATGACCCGGTAGTAACAATTGCATAGGTGCTCCCTTTATGCCCTAGCCAAACTAATGAGAACGTAGGGCATAAGCAGAGGAGGCAGGCAACCCAGCTTGGCCAAAACTTAAGTCACATTGATGCATATAATGGCGAAAAAAGTGTACATATGAGAAGAAACACATATGTGGTGAGCTTGATGCTCGGAAAATAAGCTTCTGTCCGGGAAGCCACCAGGTATAGTGGACGTATATGCTCAAGGATGTGTATCACAAGTGCACAGTTGAGCCATGCGAAAGAGTTTTAGTTCTAGAAAAAAAGAAACGAAAAGAGAGGAAAAAATAAAGGAGACAACAAGGAGGAGACAAACACATAGTTCGGCGCTAGGCATAGAATCTTCGGAGTCTGGCCGTGTTCCAAGGGTCCGACTCTAGGCGATTGCCTGCTGCAGCACGCAGGCGGTACGCTCCTCCCGTGAGAACCTTGTCAATTATGAAGGAACCCTCCCACTTGGGCTCGAGTTTGTCCTTTTTCTTCTTCGGCAAGCGTAGGACGAGTTCGCCGACATTATAAGTCTTGGCCCGTACTTCTCTACTTTGATATCTGCGGGCCTGTTGTTGATAAAATGCGGAATGGGCTCTTGGAACATCGCGCTCCTCGTCCAGGGTATCTAGGCTGTCCTGCCGATCAAGCTCAGCCTCTCTCTCTTCGTACATGCGCACTCGAGGTGAGTCATGGATTATATCGCAGGGCAACACCGCCTCCGCAACGTACACCATGAAGAAAGGTGCATATCCAGTAGTGCGGTTGGGCATGGTCCGCAGCCCCCGGAGTACAGAGTCATGCTCCTTAACCCAGTGCTTGTCTGATTCTTTCAAAGACCGCACTAGTCTAGGTTTGATGCCACTCATAATAAGACCATTAGCCCGTTCGACTTGACCGTTTGTTTGCGGGTGATAGACAGAGGCATAATCAAGCTTAATGCACACCAAGTTTTCACCTCATTGGCTGTGAAATTAGAGCCGTTATCGGTGATGCGTGTGGAACACCATAACGGTGTACCACGCTGGATATGAAGTCTATTACTGGCTCTATCCACTTAGTGAATTTATCCACCATGACCAGCAGATACTTTTTCTTATGGCTTCCTCCTTTAAGGGGTCCGACCATATCGAGCCCCCAGACCGCGAAAGGCCAAGTTATGGGGATCGTTTGTAGAGCGGTTGGGGGCATGTGGCTTTGGTTGGCGAATAGCTGGCATCGGATGCAACGTTTGGACAAGGTCCTATGCATCTGCTCGGGCCGTCGGCCAGTAAAAACTTGTACGGAAGGCCTTGCTAACAAGGGCTCGAGCTGCAGCGTGGTGACCACCGAGTCCGGCGTGAATTTTAGCCAAGAGCTGCCGCCCCTCTTCATCGAAGATACATCTTTGAAGAACCTTGGTAGCGTTTTTCTTTGTAGAGCTCTCCTTCATGAACCTTGTAGGCCTTCGAGTGCCGAACAATGCGGCGAGCCTCATTCTGGTCCTCTGGGAGTTCTTTCCTATTAAGGTAGGCCAAGAAGGGTTCGGTCCATGGGGAAATGGCTGCCATGATTAGATGGGGCGACGGTGTTATTTCGGTTGCTGAGCCCCCGATAATATCGTTGTGTTCGGAGGCTGGGGTTGTGTTCGGATCCGGACTGGTGTTACCGCTCTCCCCTTGCCACACCACGGACGGCTTAAAGAGCCTTTCCAGAAATATATTAGGTGGAACGGGGTCGCGCTTAGCGCCAATGCGAGTGAGGACGTCCGCCGCTTGATTACTTTCGCGAGCCACGTGATGAAACTCAAGCCCCTCGAATCCAGCCAACATTTTTAGGACAGCTCTGTGGTAAGCCGCCATCTTCGGATCTTTGGCATCAAAATCTCCATTTATTTGAGATATTGTGAGGTTTGAATCCCGGCACACCTCTAGGCGTTGTATGCCCGTAGAGATAGCCATCCGGAGACCATGTAATAAGGCCACGTATTCGGCTGCGTTTTTGGAGTCTGTGTATAATATTTGGAGGAAGTACTGGACTACGTCTCCAGTGGGGGACGTTAAAACGACGCCCGCTCCTAATCCTGCCAGCATTTTGGAACCATCGAAATACATAACCTAGTTGGAATATGTGTTGTACTCTTTAGGGAGTTCGGCCTTTGTCCATTCGGCGACGAAGTCCGCCAGTACTTGGGATTTGATGGCTCGGGGCGGTTTTTATGTTATGTCGAATGGAAGGAGCTTAATGGCCCATTTGGCTATCCGGCCCGGAGCATCACGGTTGTTTATTGTATCATTGAGTGGTACTTCGGAAGCCACCGTGATAGAACATTCTTGAAAGTAGTGTCATAGCTTCTAGGATGCCATGAAGACCGCGTATGCTATCTTTTGATAATGAGGGTATCGGGATTTGCATGGTGTGAGGACGGTGGATACGTAATATACCGGCTTCTGTAGTGGGAATTTGTGTCCGTCCTAGTCTCGTTCTACGATGAGCACGGCGCTCACCACCTGGTGTGTTGCCGATATATATAGTAACATGGGTTCGCCGACGTTCGGTGCTGTCAGGATTGGGTTGCTCGTGAGAAGGTTTTTTATTTCTTCCAGTCCGGCTGTTGCCGCCTCCGTCCACTCGAAGTGATCGGTGCGCCAGAGGAGGCGATAGAATGGCAATGCCTTTTCCCCTAATCTGGAGATAAAGCGGCTTAAAGCTGCCACGCACCCAGCGAGTTTTTGGACCTGTTTAAGGTCTATTGGTGTGGCCAATTGTTACAAGACTCGGATTTTGGTTGGGTTTGCTTCAATTCCTCTATTGGAAACGATGAAGCCCAACAGCTTTCCAGCAGGAACGCCGAAAGCACACTTTTCTGGATTGAGCTTGATGTCATATGTACAGAGGTTGTCGAATGTGAGACGTAAATCGTCTATTGGTGAGTCGACATGCCTAGTTTTAATGACGACGTCGCCCACGTATGCCTCAACAGTCTTGCCGATCTGCTTCTCTAGGCATGTTTGAATCATGCGTTGGTAGGTGGCCCCGGCATTTTTGAGCCCGAAGGGCATGGTGTTGAAGCAGAATGGCCCGTATGGGGTAATGAATGCCGTTGCAGCTTGATCAGACTCATTCATTTTGATTTGATGGTATCCGGAATATGCGTCAAGAAAGCATAGCGAATTGTGTCCTGCGGTGGCATTGATAATCTGGTCGATGCGGGGGAGGGGGAAGGGATCCTTAGGGCAGGCCTTATTAAGGTCTTTGAAATCGACGCACAGGCACCAGGATTTATCCTTCTTTGGCACCATCACCAAGTTTTCTTGCCAGTTCAGGTGCTTTATTTGTCTAATGAATCCGTCCTCGATTAGCTTGGCTAGCTCTCCCCCCATCGCTTGACGTTTGGGTCCGGAAAAGCGCTGCAGTGTTTGTTTGACTGGTTTATATCCCTTCAATATGTTGAGGCCGTGTTCGGCCAATCTGCGTGGGATTCCTGGCATTTCAGAAGGGTGCCAGGCGAATATATCTCAATTTTTGCGCAGAAATTCTCGTAGCGCGGTGTCGACCGTTGGGTCTAGTTGTGCCCCCATGGATGTGTTGGAAATATGCCCTAGAGGCAATAATAAAATGATTATTATATTTCCTTGTTCATGATAATTGTCTATTATTCATGCTATAATTGTATTGTCCGGAAATCGTAATACATGTGTGAATACATAGACCATAATGTGTTCCTAGTGAGCCTCTAGTTGACTAGCTCGTTGATCAACAGATAGTCATGGTTTCCTGGCTATGGACATGGGGATGTCATTGATAACGGGATCACATCATTAGGAGAATGATGTGATGGACAAGACCCAAACCTAAGCATAGCACAAAGATCGTGTAGTTCGTTTGCTGTAGCTTTTCTGGATGTCAAGTATCATTTCCTTAGACCATGAGATTGTGCAACTCCCGGATACCGTAGGAGTGCCTTGGGTGTGCCAGACGTCACAACGTAACTGGGTGACTATAAAGGTACATTACAGGTATCTCCGAAAGTGTCTGTTGGGTTGGCACGAATCAAGACTGGGATTTGTCACTCCGTATGACGGAGAGGTACTTCTGGGCCCACTCGGTAATGCATCATCATAATGGGCTCAATGTGATCAATTGGTTGATCACGGGATCATGCATTATGGTACGAGTAAAGTGACTTGCCGGTAACGAGACTGAACAAGGTATTGGGATGCCGACGATCGAGTCTCGGGCAAGTAACGTACCGATTGACAAAGGGAATTGAGTACGGGATTGATTAGGTCCTCGACATCGTGGTTCATCCGATGAGATCATCGAGGAGCATGTGGGAGCCAACATGGGTATCCAGATCCCTATGTTGGTTATTGACTGGAGAGTCGTCTCGGTCATGTCTGCATGTCTCCCGAACCCGTAGGGTCTACACACTTAAGGTTCGGTGACGCTAGGGTTGTAGAGATATGTATATGCAGTAACCCGAAAGTTGTTCGAAGTCCCGGATGAGATCCCGGACGTCACGAGGAGTTACGGAATAGTCCGGAGGTAAAGAATTATATATGGGAAGTTGTCATATGGTCACCGGAAAGGTTCGGGGGCATATTGGTATTGTACCGGGGCCAACGGAGGGGTTCCGGGGGTCCACCGAGAGGGGCCACCTCTCCCGGAGGGCCTTATGGGCTGTATGAGGAAGGGATCCAGCCCAAAGTGGGCTGGGGCTCCACTCCCCCTAGGGCCCATGCACCTAGGGTTGGGGGAAACCCTAAGGGGGGGCAAGCCTCCCTCCCCTTGGCCGCCCCCCCCTCTAGATCTCATTTAGAGGGGGCCGGCCCCCTTCCCCCTTCCCCTATAAATAGAGGGGTGAGGGGAGGGCTGCAAAGAACATCCAAGGCACAGCCCCTCCCCTCCCCAACACATCTCCTCCTCCGTCACGAGCTTGGCGAAGCCCTGCCGGAGTACTGCTGCTCCACCACCACCACGCCGTCGTGCTGCTGCTGGAGCCATCTTCCTCAACCTCTCCTTCCCCCTTGCTGGATCAAGAAGGAGGAGACGTCACGCTGACCGTACGTGTGTTGAACGCGGAGGTGCCGTCCATTCGGCGTTAGGATCTCTGGTGATTTGGATCACGTCGAGTACGACTTCCTCATCCCCGTTCTTTGAATGCTTCCGCGCGTGATCTACAAAGGTATGTAGATGCAATCCGATCACTCGTTGCTAGATGAACTCATAGATGGATCTTGGTGAAACCATAGGAAAATTTTTGTTTTCTGCAACGTTCCCCAACAGTGGCATCATGAGCTAGGTCTATGCGTAGTTCTCCTTGCACGAGTAGAACACAATTTGTTGTGGGTGTAGATGTTGTCAACTTTCTTGCCACTACTAGTCTTATCTTGCTTCAGCGGTATTGTGGGATGAAGCGGCCTGGACCGACCTTACACGTACGCTTACGTGAGACTGGTTCCACCGACTGACATGCACTAGTTGCATAAGGTGGCTAGCGGGTGTCTGTCTCTCCCACTTTAGTTGGAGCGGATTCGATGAAAAGGGTCCTTATGAAGGGTAAATAGAAGTTGACAAATCACGTTGTGGCTATTACGTAGGTAAGAAAATGTTCTTGCTAGAACCCTTTTGCAGCCACGTAAAACTTGCAACAACAATTAGAGGACGTCTAACTTGTTTTTGCAGTAAGTGATTTGTGATGTGATATGGCCAAAGTTGTGATGAATGATGAATGATATATATGTGATGTATGAGATCATGTTCTTGTAATAGGAATCACGACTTGCATGTCGATGAGTATGACAACCGGCAGGAGCCATAGGAGTTGTCTTTATTTTTTGTATGACCTGCGTGTCATTGAGAAACGCCATGTAAATTACTTTACTTTATTGCTAAACGCATTAGCCATAGTAGTAGAAGTAATAGTTGGCGAGCAACTTCATGGAGACACGATGATGGAGATCATGGTGTCATGCCGGTGACAAGATGATCATGGAGCCCCAAGATGGAGATCAAAGGAGCTATGTGATATTGGCCATATCATGTCACTATTATTATTTGATTGCATGTGATGTTTATCATGTTTTTGCATCTTGGTTACTTAGAACGGCGGTAGTAAATAAGATGATCCCTCATAATAATTTCAAGAAAGTGTTCCCCCTAACTGTGCACCATTGCGACAGTTCGTTGTTTCGAAGCACCACGTGATGATCGGGTGTGATAGATTCCAACGTTCACATACAACGGGTGTAAGACAGATTTACACACGCGAAACACTTAGGTTGACTTGACGAGCCTAGCATGTACAGACATGGCCTCGGAACACAGAAGACCGAAAGGTCGAGCATGAGTCGTATAGAAGATACGATCAACATGAAGATGTTCACCGATGTTGACTAGTCCGTCTCACGTGATGATTGGACACAGCCTAGTTAACTCGGATCATGTTATCCTTAGATGACTGGAGGGATGTCTATCTAAGTGGGAGTTCATTATATAATTTGATTAGATGAACTTAATTATCATGAACTTAGTCTAAAATCTTTACAATATGTCTTGTAGATCAAATGGCCAACGTTGTCCTCAACTTCAACGCGTTCCTAGAGAAAACCAAGCTGAAAGATGATGGCAGCAACTATACGGACTGGGTCCGGAACCTGAGGATCATCCTCATAGCTGCCAAGAAAGATTATGTCCTACTAGCACCGCTAGGTGACGCACCCGTCCCACAGAACCAAGACGTTATGAACGCTTGGCAGGCACGTGCTGATGATTACTCCCTCGTTCAGTGCGGCATGCTTTACAGCTTAGAACCGGGGCTGCAAAAGCGTTTTGAGCGACACGGAGCATATGAGATGTTCGAAGAGCTGAAAATGGTTTTCCAAGCTCATGCCCGGGTCGAGAGATATGAAGTCTCCGACAAGTTCTTCAGCTGTAAGATGGAGGAAAATAGTTCTGTCAGTGAGCACATACTCACTATGTCTGGGTTACATAACCGCTTGACTCAGCTGGGAGTTAATCTCCCGAATGACGCGGTCATTGACAGAATCCTGCAGTCGCTTCCACCAAGCTACAAGAGCTTTGTGATGAACTTCAATATGCAGGGGATGGAAAAGACCATTCCTGAAGTATTTGCAATGCTGAAATCAGCAGAGGTAGAAGTCAAAAAGGACCATCAAGTGTTGATGGTGAATAAAACACTAAGTTCAAGAAAGGCAAGGGTAAGAAGAACTTCAAGAAGGACGGCAAGGGAGTTGCCGCGCCCGGTAAGCAAGCTGCCGGGAAGAAGCCAAAGTATGGACCCAAGCCTGAGACTGAGTGTTTTTATTGCAAGGGAAGTGGTCACTGGAAGCGGAACTGCCCCAAATACTTACCGGACAAGAAGGCCGGCAAAACGAAAGGTATATGTGATATACATGTAATTGATGTGTACCTTACCAATACTCGTAGTAGCTCCTGGGTATTTGATACCGGTGCAGTTGCTCACATTTGTAACTCAAAGCAGGAGCTGCGGAATAAGCGGAGATTGGCGAAGGACGAGGTGACGATGCGCGTCGGGAATGGTTCCAAGGTCGATGTGATCTCCGTCGGCACGCTACCTCTACATTTACCTACGGGATTAGTTTTGAACCTCAATAATTGTTATTTAGTGCCAAGTGTGAGCATGGACATTGTATCAGGATCTCGTTTAATACGAGATGGCTACTCATTTAAATCCGAGAATAATGGTTGTTCTATTTATCTGAGAGATATGTTTTATGGTCATGCTCCTATGGTGAATGGTTTATTCTTAATGAATCTCGAGCGTAATGCTACACATATTCATAGTGTGAATGCCAAAAGATGTAAGGTTGATAATGATAGTCCCACATACTTGTGGCACTGCCGCCTTGATCACATAGGTGTCAAATGCATGAAGAAGCTCCATACAGATGGACTTTTAGAGTCTCTTGATTACCAATCATTTGACACGTTCGAACCATGCCTCATGGGTAAGATGACCAAGACTCCGTTCTCAAGAACAATGGAGCGAGCAACCAACCTATTGGAAATCATACATACTGATGTGTGCGGTCCAATGAGTGTTGAGGCTTGTGGTGGCTATCGTTATGTTCTCACCCTCACTGATGACTTGAGTAGATATGGGTATATCTACTTAATGAAACACAAGTCTGAAACCTTTGAAAAGTTCAAGGAATTTCAGAGTGAGGTTGAGAATCAACGTGACAGAAAAATCACGTTTTTGCGATTAGATCGTGGAGGAGAATACTTGAGTCACGAATTTGATACACACTTAAGAAAATGTGGAATAGTTTCACAACTCATGCCGCCTGGAACACCTCAGGGTAATGGTGTGTCCGAACGTCGTAATCGCACTCTATTAGATATGGTGCGATCTATGATGTCTCTTACCGATTTACCGCTGTCATTTTGGGGCTATGCTTTAGAGACTACCGCATTCACTTTAAATAGGGCTCCGTCGAAATCCGTTGAGACGACACCATATGAATTATGGTTTGGGAAGAAGCCTAAGCTGTCGTTTCTAAAAGTTTGGGGATGCGATGCTTATGTCTAGAAACTTCAACCTGAAAAGCTCGAACCCAAGTCGGAAAAATGCGTCTTCATAGGATACCCTAAAGAAACTATTGGGTATACCTTCTACCTCAGATCCGAAGGCAAGATCTTTGTTGCCAAGAATGGATCCTTTCTAGGGAAGGAGCTTCTCTCGAAAGAAGTAAGTGGGAGGAAAGTAGAACTTGATGAAGTATTGCCTCTTGAACCGGAAAGTGGCGCAACTCAGGAAAATGTTCCTGTGGTGCCTGCACCAATTAGAGAGGAAGTTAATGATGATGATCAAGATACTTCTGATCAAGCTCCTACTGAACTTCGAAGGTCCACAAGGACACGTTCCGCACCAGAGTGGTACGGCAACCCTGTCTTGGAAATCATGTTGTTAGACAACGGTGAACCTTCGAACTATGAAGAAGCGATGGCGGTCCTGGATTCCGACAAATGGCTGGAAGCCATGACATCCGAGATAGGATCCATGTATGAAAACGAAGTATGGACTTCGACTGACTTGCCCGATGATCGGCGAGCCATAGAAAATAAATGGATTTTTAAGAAGAAGACAGACGCGGATGGTTATGTGACCATCTATAAAGCTAGGCTTGTCGCTAAGGGTTATCGACAAGTTCAAGGGGTTGACTACGATGAGACATTCTCTCCCATAGCAAAGCTGAAGTCCGTCCAAATCATGTTAGCAATTGCCGCATACTATGATTATGAGATATGGCAAATGGATGTCAAAACGGCATTCCTTAACGGTTATCTTAAGGAAGAACTGTATATGATGCAGCCAGAAGGTTTTGTCGATCCTAAGAATGCTGACAAGGTGTGCAAGCTCCAACGCTCGATTTATGGGCTGGTGCAAGCATCTCGGAGTTGGAACATTCGCTTTGATGAGATGATCAAAGCGTTTGGGTTTATGCATACTTATGGAGAAGCCTGCATTTACAAGAAAGTGAGTGGGAGCTCTGTAGCATTTCTCATATTGTATGTGGATGACATACTGTTGATGGGAAATGATATAGAATTCTTGGAAAGCATAAAGGCCTATTTGAACAAGTGTTTTTCAATGAAGGACCTTGGAGAAGCTGCTTATATATTAGGCATCAAGATCTATAGAGATAGATCGAGACGCCTCATTGGTCTTTCACAGAGTACGTACCTTGACAAGATATTGAAGAAGTTCAAAATGGTTCAGTCCAAGAAGGGGTTCTTGCCTGTATTGCAAGGTACGAGATTGAGCTTGGCTCAATGCCCGACCACGGCAGAAGATAGAGAAAAGATGAGTGTCGTCCCCTATGCCTCGGCCATAGGGTCTATCATGTATGCTATGCTGTGTACCAGACCTGATGTAAACCTTGCCGTGAGTTTGGTAGGAAGGTACCAAAGTAATCCCAGCATGGAACACTGGATAGCGGTTAAAAATATCCTGAAGTACCTGAAAAGGACTAAGGAAATGTTTCTTGTTTATGGAGGTGACGAAGAGCTTGTCGTAAAGGGTTACGTCGATGCTAGCTTCGACACAGATCTGGATGACTCTAAGTCACAAACCGGATACGTGTATATTTTGAATGGTGGGGCAGTAAGCTGGTGCAGTTGCAAGCAAAGCGTTGTGGCGGGATCTACATGTGAAGCGGAGTACATGGCAGCCTCGGAGGCAGCACACGAAGCAGTCTGGGTGAAGGAGTTCATTACCGACCTAGGAGTCATACCCAATGCGTCGGGCCCGATGACTCTCTTCTGTGACAACACTGGAGCTATTGCCCTTGCCAAGGAGCCCAGGTTTCACAGGAAGACCAGGCATATCAAGCGTCGCTTCAACTCCATTCGTGAAAGTGTTCAAAATGGAGACATAGAGATTTGTAAAGTACATACGGACCTGAATGTAGCAGATCCGTTGACTAAACCTCTCCCTAGAGCAAAACATGATCAAGACCAGAATTCCATGGGTGTTCGATTCATCACAATGTAACTAGATGATTGACTCTAGTGCAAGTGGGAGACTGTTAGAAATATGCCCTAGAGGCAATAATAAAATGATTATTATATTTCCTTGTTCATGATAATTGTCTATTATTCATGCTATAATTGTATTGTCCGGAAATCGTAATACATGTGTGAATACATAGACCATAATGTGTCCCTAGTGAGCCTCTAGTTGACTAGCTTGTTGATCAACAGATAGTCATGGTTTCCTGGCTATGGACATGGGGATGTCATTGATAACGGGATCACATCATTAGGAGAATGATGTGATGGACAAGACCCAAACCTAAGCATACCACAAAGATCGTGTAGTTCGTTTGCTGTAGCTTTTCTGGATGTCAAGTATCATTTCCTTAGACCATGAGATTGTGCAACTCCCGGATACCGTAGGAGTGCCTTGGGTGTGCCAAACGTCACAACATAACTGGGTGACTATAAAGGTACATTACAGGTATCTCCAAAAGTGTCTGTTGGGTTGGCACGAATCGAGACTGGGATTTGTCACTCCGTATGACGGAGAGGTACTTCTGGGTCCACTCGGTAATGCATCATCATAATGAGCTCAATGTGATCAAGTGGTTGATAACGGGATCATGCATTACGGTACGAGTAAAGTGACTTGCCGGTAACGAGACTGAACAAGGTATTGGGATACCGACGATCGAGTCTCGGGCAAGTAACGTACCGATTGACAAAGGGAATTGAGTACGGGATTGATTAGGTCCTCGACATCGTGGTTCATCTGATGAGATCATCGAGGAGCATGTGGGAGCCAACATGGGTATCCAGATCCCGCTGTTGGTTATTGACCGAAGAGTCGTCTCGGTCATGTCTGCATGTCTCCCGAACCCGTAGGGTCTACACACTTAAGGTTCGGTGACGCTAGGGTTGTAGAGATATGTATATGCAGTAACCCAAAAGTTGTTCGAAGTCCCAGATGAGATCCCGGACGTCACGAGGAGTTCCGGAATAGTCCGGAGGTAAAGAATTATATATGGGAAGTTGTCATACGGTCACCGGAAAGGTTCGGGGGCATATCGGTATTGTAGCGGGGCCACCGGAGGGGTTCCGGGGGTCCACCGGGAGGGGCCACCTCTCCCGGAGGGCCTTATGGGCTGTATGAGGAAGGGATACAGCGCAAAGTGGGCTGGGGCTCCAGTGCCCCTAGGGCCCATGCGCCTAGGGTTGGGGGAAACCCTAAGGGGGGCGCCCCCTTGCTTCGGGGGCAAGCCCCCCTCCCCTTGGCCCCCCCCCTCTAGATCTCATCTAGAGGGGGTCGGCCCCCTTCCCCCTTCCCCTATAAATAGAGGGGTGAGGGGAGGGCTGCAAAGAACATCCAAGGCGCAGCCCCTCCCCTCCCCAACACATCTCCTCCTCCGTCACGAGCTTGGCGAAGCCCTGCCGGAGTACTGCTGCTCCACCACCACCACGCCGTCGTGCTGCTGCTGGAGCCATCTTCCTCAACCTCTCCTTCCCCCTTGCTGGATCAAGTAGGAGGAGACATCACGCTGACCGTACGTGTGTTGAACGCGGAGGTGCCGTCCGTTCGGCGCTAGGATCTCCGATGATTTGGATCACGTCGAGTACGACTTCCTCATCCCCGTTCTTTGAATGCTTCCGCGCGTGATCTACAGAGGTATGTAGATGCAATCCGATCACTCGTTGCTAGATGAACTCATAGATGGATCTTGGTGAAACCGTAGGAAAATTTTTGTTTTCTGCAACGTTCCCCAACAGGATGTTGTCTTCTTGGGGTCCGTTGGATGGACTTGGAATTTGACTATTTCTTTTGCTGGTTTGAAGGAGGTGGATTTTGGTCATTTGTCCAAGATTACGTCGTCCTTATCCACCATGGAGTGTAATGCGGTTAGCTCTTCGGCCGCGAGGGCTTCAAATAATGCCTCAAGGGCCAGTGATGCAGTTTTATTTTCGGCGCGGAGTGCTATGTCCGGATCACTAGCGAGAGTGATTATGCCGTTGGGCCCTGACGTCATCTTGAGCTTCATATATCCATAGTGAGGTATAGCTTGGAAGCGTGTGAATGCATCTCGCCCCAATAGGGCGTGATATCCGCTGTTGAAAGGGGCGACTTGGAAGGTTAGTTCTTTGGTCTGATAGTTTTCTGGTGTGCCGAATACCATGTTGAGGGTGATTTTCCCGCGCATCATGCCTCCCGACTAGGAATAATTTCCCGGAAGGTCGTGCTACTCTGCTTGATGCAGCTCCTGTCTATTTCCATTTTACTTACTGTGTCCTTGTAAATGAGGTTTAGTCCGCTGTCGCCATCCATGAGAACCTTGGTGAGCCGAAAACCGTCCACGATCGGACTGAGGACCAAGGCGGCTGGTGCCCGGATTGTCCTGAATTTTGGTTCGTCGTCGGCATTGAAAGTTATAGCCGTGTCGTTCCAAGGGTTTGTTGCTGCGATTTGCCAGACTTCGGCAAGGTCGCGGAGTGCCCTTTTAGGCTTATTGTTTGAAGAGAAAGCCTCAAAGACTGTCAGTACTCTGGGGTCATCGTCTTCTGAAGGATATTGCTCTGGGTAGTTTTTGGTGAGGATATCCTCGCCGCTCTTGGCCACCTGCCGGAGTATCCAACATGCTCTAAGACTGTGAGTTGATATAGTGTCCGGTGTTGTGTGTAGCTTGTATGGTCCATCGAGACATCCCTCCAGAATCGTTCTGCGTCTCGTAATGGGCTTGTATTTCTTTGTCATTGGGCCGGGTGTGCCACTAGGGTGCGTCCTTTTCACCTGAACGAGGGATTGGGTGGAAAGCGGCGGTTCCCAGCAGGCTGCCTGAGTTTTCCAGGCATTTTCCATTGCGCAATACTTGTATACTATGGTTGCCAAGGCTACGAAGCGTAATATGCGATGATGGTTGATGGTGTTGAGGATTCCTTCATTCATGCAATTGTTGTGGAACGCTGTGATCACATCTTCGTCGTCCAATCTTCAATCTTATCTTTGACAAGGAGGAATCTGGCCCAGAAGTGGTGGGCCGTTTCCTTATACTGCTGCCATATGCCCCTGAGAGCGCTTATGTCTATGTGGGTGGGTGGATTGAAGTCTGAACCCTGACCCAAATTGGGATCCGGAGTTTGAAGAATCTCTAGATTTAGTAGTTTGGGCTCCGGGATGTTGGCTGATTTTTTGGGCTTGTCATCCGATTCTATGTTCGGAGGATAGGACATGTTTTTCTGCAGGTAGGTATCTGGCTCTTCGAGTTCGGAGGTCTGAATGTAGCTCCTCAATATATAGGAAGAGTTGTCGTCTTGCTCCTCTACAACTGCTACTTGATGGGTGATCGACGGAGTTCTAATTTCTCTCTGGTCGGGTTTAAGCCAATCCGATCATAGTCCGTGACACCCCCGAGGCAGCGATGTGGTCCAGGAGCTCGTTTAAAGACGTCAACTCCGCCGGATCCATCTGCTTGGAGTACTTAGAGTCAACATGAAGGGGATTTTTGATGACCTGAAAAGCCATTGTCGGCTTAGTGGCCGAACGGGCGGTCATAATGAAGCCGCCCAGCCGAAGGGTTTGGCCTGGGGCTAGTGTTCCTCCGGAGGTGATGTTATCCTTGAGAACAAGGCGAGCCATCGATTCTATCTTTTGACGACATAGTGGAACTCTCAATGACACTACAGGAAACTGGTAATTTGCCGTCTGTGGATCACAGACGGCAAATACCAAAATCCAGACGGCAAAGATTCTGCCGTCAGAATGCAGACGGCAAACTTAGACGGCAAAGATAAGTCGGCAAAGAATACTTTGCCGTCAGCTTTTTTATCGGGAAGACGACAAAGATTTTGCCGTCAGCCAATCCCAATAACACACGGCAAAGCAATATCTTTGCTGTCAGCCGAAACACAATCTTTGCCGTTAGCTAATCTAATTTACAGATGGCAAAGAGTTTTTTTTAAAAAAAATTTAAAAAAAATCATAGGACATTTGTTAAACATTTCTCTTGGCATTCTTCATAGATCCATTTACAGAACAAATCCGTTACAATCAGTTCACAAAACAGCTGACCATCAAAAAATGGCAGCTACAACATTGTTTGTGTATCAATTTACAGAACTCAACATAAATATTTTCGACAATGAATTTATACATTCATGCTACAGATAAAAAGGGCCAAGCAACTCTCTAGCCCTGCTGCAGAACGCACCGGGCATGGGTCAGCGCCCGTCGGCAGCCGCTTGGTGTCTTGCACCAGATGGAGACGAGATGCAGCGGACCTCCGCGCCTGGTGCTGCTCCCTGCGATCGACGGCCGGTGAGGCAAGCGAGGCGGGCTCCGGCAGTCGGACAGCACGGGCGGAGGCGGGCTCTGGTAGTCGGACAGCACGGGCGGAGGCGGGCACACGCGGGCGGACGCAGGCGGCGACCGGTGGCGCGGGTGGAGGCACGCTCCGGCAGGCGGACGCAGGCGGAGGTGGTGGCGCCCGGTGGCGCTGGCGGAGGCAACCTCCGGCGGGCGGACGCAGACGGAGGTGGTGGCGCCCGGTGGCGCAGCGGACGCGGGGGCGCTGTACCTCCTGGTCGTCGACGTCGTTGTCGGTGTTGTCATTGGAGAGCGCCGCTCCGGGTTGGCCTCGGCCAGCGCAGCGTCGAGGAGCGCCCTCACTTCCGGCTATGGGAGGCGGCGGGGTCAGGCGAGGGGATGCGGCGAGGTCCAGCGAGGGGACGCAGCATCGGTGTTCGGCGAGGGCGAGTAGTGGTGGTGCGGTGGGGATCGAGAAAGGGAGGCAGGAGATTGGATCGAGCAAGGTGGGGGGGGGGGTTGTGGGTGGGCGTGGGTGGGGTCTCGGGAGGGTGGGCTGCGTGGGTTGGTGGGACGTCGGTGGGGTCGCGCGTGGGTGGTGGGGGACTGCGTGGGTGGGAGGGGCTGCCCCGTCATCGATCCATGTGATCGATCTGTGTTCTGTGTTTCTTCTTTGCCGCCTACATTTTATTTTACAAACGGCAAACGGCAAACTTTGCCGTCTGTAATAAAAAAACAGACGGCAAAGACTTTGCCGTCTGTATTTTTTATTTCAGACGACAAAAGATACTCTTTGCCGTTTGTAAAAAAAATATAAACGGCAAAGACTTTTTGCCGTCTGTAATAAAAAACACAGACGGCAAAATATATTTTTGCCGTCAGTCATTCTTTGCCGTCAGCAGCTGACGGCAAATATGCTCTTTGCCGTCTGCCCCGATGAAAAGGGACTGGTCACTGGAAGCGGAAATGCCCCAAGTATTTGGCGGATAAAAAGGATGGCAAAGTGAAAGGTATATTTGATAAACATGTTATTGATGTGTACCTTACTAATGCTTGTAGTAGCACCTGGGTATTTGATATTGATTCTGTTGCTCATATTTGCAACTCGAAACAGGGGCTACGGATTAAACGAAGATTGGCTAAGGACGAGGTGATGATGCACGTGGGAAATGGTTCCAAAGTCGATGTAATCGGCGTCGGCCCGCTACCTCTACATCTACCTTTGGGATTAGTTTTAGACCTAAATAATTGTTATTTGGTGCCAGTGTTAAGCATGAACATTATATCTGGATCTTGTTTGATGTGACACAGTTATTCATTTAAATCATAGAATAATGGTTGTTCTATTTATATGAGTAATATATTTTATGGTCATGCACCCTCGATGAGTGATCTATTTTTGTTGAATCTCGATAGTACTGATACACATATTCATAGTATTGAAGCCAAAAGACACAAGTTTAATAATGATAGTTCAACTTATTTGTGGCACTGCCATTTAGATCATATTGGTGTAAAGCGCATGAAGAAACTCCAAGCTGATGGGCTTTTGGAATCACTTGAGGCTTGTGAACCATCCTCACGGGCAAGATGACTAAGACTCCGTTCTCCGGAACAATAGAGCGAGCAACAAACTTATAGGAAACAATACATACTGATGTATGCGGTCCGATGAGTGTTGGTGCTTGCCGCGGGTATCGTTATTTTCTGACCTTCACAGATGATTTGAGCAGATAAGGTTATATCTACTCAATGAAACATAAGGCTGAAAAAGTTGAAAAGTTCAAAGAATTTCAGAGTGAAGTGGAAAATCATCGTAACAAGAAAATAAAGTTTCTACGATCTGATCGTGGAGGTGAATATTTGAGTTATGAGTTTGGTCTTCATTTGAAACAATGTGGAATAGTTTCAGAACTCACGCCACCTGGAACACCACAACGTCGTAAACGATTACGTTGATGCAAGCTTTGACACTGATCCGGATGACTCTAAGTCGCAAACCGGATACGTATTTATATTGAATGGTGGAGCTGTCAGTTGGTGCAATTCCAAGCAGAGTGTCTGCTACCTCTTGAGCACAGCGTTGGTTTTCCATTGAAGAGGAAAGGGTGATGCAGCAAAGTAGCGTAAGTATTTCCCTATGTTTTTGAGAACCAAGGTATCAATCCAGTAGGAGGCTACGCGCGAGTCCCTTGCACCTACACAAAACAAATAAATCCACACAACCAACGCGATAAGGGGTTGTCAATCCCTACATGATCACTTACGAGAGTGAGATTTGATAGATATGATAAGATAATATTTTTGTTATTTTTATGATAAAGATGCAAAGTAAAATAAAAGCAAAGTAAAAAGCAAAGGACATAACTAAGTGTTGAAAGATTAATATGATGAAAGATAGACCCGGGGGCCATAGGTTTCAATAGTGGCTTCTCTCAAGAGCATAAGTATTTTACGGTGGATGAACAAATTACTGTTGAGCAATTGACAGAATTGAGCATAGTTATGAGAATATCCAGGTATGATCATGTATATAGGCATCACATCCGAGACAAGTAGACCGACTCCTGCCTGCATCTACTACTATTACTCCACACATCGACCGCTATCCAGCATGCATCTAGAGTATTAAGTTCATAAGAACGGAGTAACGCCTTAAGCAAGATGACTTGATGTAGAGGGATAAATTCATGCAATATGATTAAAAAAACCATCTTGTTATCCTCGATGGCAACAATACAATACATGCCTTGCTGCCCCTACTGTCACTGGGAGAGGACACCGCAAGATTGAACCCAAAGCTAATCACTTCTCCCATTGCAAGAAAGAGCAATCTAGTAGGCCAAACCAAACTGATAATTCGAAGAGACTTGCGAAGATAACCAATCATACATAAAAGAATACAGAGAAGATTCAAATATTATTCATAGATAAACTTGATCATAAACCCACAATTCATCGGTCTCAACAAACACACCGCAAAAGAAGATTACATCGAATAGATCTCCACAAGAGAGGGGGAGAACTTTGTATTGAGATCCAAAAAGAGAGAAGAAGCCATCTAGCTAATAACTACGGACCCGAAGGTCTGAGATAAACTACTCACACTTCATCGGAGAGGCTATGGTGTTGATGTAGAAGCCCTCCGTGATCGATGCCACCTCCCGGCGGAGCTCCGAAACATGCCCCAAGATGGGATCTCGTGGATACAGAAAGTTATGGCGGTGGAATTATGGTTTTGGCTCCGTATCTGATCGTTTGGGGGTACGTAGGTATATATAGGAGGAAGGAGTACGTCGGTGGAGCAACAGGGGGCCCACGAGGGTGGAGGGCGCACTTGGGGGGGGGGGGGTAGGCGCGCCCCCTACCTCGTGGCTTACCTATTGGTTGCTTGACGTGGGGTCGAAGTCTCGTGGATCTTGTTCGTTCCAAAAATCACGTTCCCGAAGGTTTCATTCCATTTGGACTCCATTTGATATTCTTTTTCTACGAAACTCTGAAATAGGCAAAAAACAACAATTCTGCACTGGGCCTCCGGTTAATAGGTTAGTCCCAAAAATAATATAAAAGTGAATAATAAAGCCCAATAATGTCCAAAACAGAAGATAATATAGCATGGAGCAATCATAAATTATAGATACGTTGGAGACATATCAAGCAACGCCAAGCTTAATTCCTGCTCGTCCTCGACTAGGTAAATGATAAAAACAGATTTTTTGATGTTGAATTCTACTAGGCATAATTTCAATGTAATTCTTCTTAATTGTGGTATGAATATTCAGATCCAAAAGATTCAAGACAAAAGTTTAATATTGACAAAAAAATACTTCAAGCATACTAACTAAGCAATTATGTCTTCTCAAAATAACATGGCCAAAGAAAGTTATCCCTACAAAATCATATAATCTGGCTATGCTCTATCTTCACCACACAAAGTATTTAAATCAAGCACTGCCCCGATGACAAGCCAAGCAATTGTTTCATACTTTTGACATTCTCAAACGTTTTCAATCTTCACGCAATACATGAGCGTGAGCCATGGACATAGCACTATATGTGGAATAGAAAGGTGGTTGTGGAGAAGACAAAAAGGGAGAAGAGAGTCTCACATCAACTAGGCGTATCAACGGGCTATGGGGATGCCCATCAATAGATATCAATGTGAGTGTGTAGGGATTGCCATGCAACGGATGCACTAGAGCTATAAGTGTATGAAAGCTCAACAAAAGAAACTAGTGGGTGTGCATCCAACTTGCTTACTCACGAAGACCTAGGGCATTTTGAGGAAGCCCATCATTGGAATATACAAGCCAAGTTCTATAATGTAAAATTCCCACTAGTATATGAAAGTGACAACATAGGAGACTCTCTATCATGAAGATCATGGTGCTACTTTGAAGCACAAGTGTGGTAAAAGGATAGTAGCATTGTCCCTTCTCTCTTTTTCTCTCATTTTTTTATTTTTTTTATTTGGGCCTTTTCTCTTTTTTTATGGCCTCTTTTTTTTCTTTTCTCTTTTTTTTTCAGTCCGGAGTCTCATCCTGACTTGTTGGGGAATCATAGTCTTCATCATCCTTTCCTCACTTGGGAGAATGCTCTAATAATGATGATCATCACACTTTTATTTACTTAGAACTCAACAATTACAACTCAATACTTAGAACAACATATGACTCTATGTGAATGCTTCCGGCGGTGTACCGGGATATGCAATGAATCAAGAGTGACATGTATGAAAGAATTATGAACGGTGGCTTTGCCACAAATACGATGTCAACAACATGATCGTGCAAAGCAATATGACAATGATGGAGCGTCTGTCGGTGTACTAGAGTAGGGGTGCCCTAGTATCCCGAACTTGTGCACGGGCAGTCGCAACATCCCGCGGCAAGGCTTGCCGGGTGACCGCCAAGGTCCTCCGTGGATCCTTTGGAGCCATTCAAGGACAAAGTATCCAAGCCAAGGAGACAAGACCCCGGCAAGAGGAGCTTGCCGGGAAGGCCAACCAAGGCATATCCAAGCCAAGGAGACAAGACCCCGGCAAGAGGAGCTTGCCGGGAAGGCCGACCAAGGCATCTCAAGGAACTTGCCACGACACGCCACGCGTCCCGGCAAGGCCCGGTGAGCGACAAGCTCCCGGACGCGACAAGACAACGACCGCGGCAAGGCGCTTGCCGCGGCAAGCCACCACTCTGTGTCCGCGCTCCAGCACATCCACCAACGTGTTGCTCTGGGGCCCTTCCAGGTGTATGTGGCGGGAGGCTGTGCAGGCAGCGGCGCGCGGTGGCAAGCGGCGCTGACAAGATTGCCATCGTGGCGAGCGGTGGCGTCCCTGACGGTCCCTTTTACACTATTCAGGCGACGCAGACGGGCATTTAATGCCCTTGTCCCCTGCCGTCAGGGTTAGGTATGATACACTGTAGCAGGTAGCTGTACCAACCGCAGCACCTTTCCATTTTTACCCTTGTCTACGTTGCCACCTGTCGGTGACCCCTTGAGCATATAAAAGGAGGCCCATGCGCAACATAGAGGAGGTTCCGAAAAAAGGGAGAACTCTCACGCTCGGTCTCGTTAGCTGAGGGGGTGTACTGTAGCACTCCGCGCTCCCGAGCAAGAACTGAATACAAACCACAAAGCAAGAGTAGGGTTTTATGCATCCGTGCGGCCTGAACCTAGGTAAACTGCTCGTGTGCTTCGCCTCGATCCGCTCTTCGTGCGACCCTCGCCCCCGCCGAACCGAAAGGGACTCGGTCCGCCGGTCCCATAGGTGCCCGTGGATTAGACCCCCGGCATCTTTGGCGCGCCAGGTAGGGGGCGTCGAGGTTGTGTGTACCAGATCCGGCGTTCACACGAGCTAGATCTTCATCATCTTCATCGACATGCCGCCAAAGAAGAAGGCTTCGGAGGTGGCTGCTCCGTCCGCGCCGAACCCACCACCGCCGGAGCAAACGGCTGATGGGGCAGACGCCGGGGGAAGAACGGGCATCGACGAGGGAGCTCACGGTGCTGCCAGGTCCAAGGACAAGGCTGCGCTGCCCATCGGCGGTGTAGCCGGATCCCACAACGACCGGGCGCACTCCAAGACCTCGACGTCCGTACATGCACCGTGCCCATTTCAGGAGGCACGGGACCGGCAGCGTCATGGTACTCACGGTACCATGCGTTTGCTGGACCAAGATCGAGCTGGTGGATCTCGGAGTGCTCAAGACCAGCTTGCACGCCAACATGCTGGCACGAGCGAGGCACGGTCGCCTGGACGGGATACTGCTCCTTCTAACATAGTTAGAAGTCCGAGCATATCCCACTCCTCGCACCGTTCGCCACCGCCACCCACCACTACAGCAGAATCTTTGGCGCGAGCTCAACTGCTCCTGGACTACCCTCCAACGGCAGACAAGATCAACGACTGGAGGGCCACCATTCAGAATCTCATCGGCTTCGCCAACGGCGACACTCAACGGCAGCCGAGCACGTCGCAGCTACGGCAAGTCAGCCAGGCACGAGCCGGTGGCGACAAGACCGGTGGGGGTGCAACCACTGTGCACTCTCCGCCCCGAAGGCCAAGATCGCCCACTCGCCGGATCCACCTCGACAGCGACTCCACCGCGTCATCAGATCCACGAGCCCGTCGCGATCAGCGCCAAGTTCTCCACGAACGACAGCAAGAAGACGCTCGTACTCGCATCGAGCGCCGAAGAGAAGCGCGACGTCAATCGGACCAGCGCGCTGGGCCCTCTGTCGACATGCATGCGCCAGGGGAACCAGGCGACTTGCCGTACGCGGTAGGTTGCCCTGCGTTTACCCGTGAGCTGTGGCAAGTCCAGTGGCCCAGCACGAAGAATTTCAAGCCAGACGTACCAGAGAAGTACGACGGCAAGTCGCATCCGTCGGAGTTCCTCAGCATCTACACCATCGCGGTGCAGGCTGCCGGGGGGCGGGACGACAAGATCCTTGCCAACTACTTCCCGCTGGTGCTCAAGCCCAACGTCAGGTCCTGGCTCATGCACTTGCCGGACAACTCCATATCCTCCTGGGCAGACCTATGCCATCAGTATGTCGGCGCCTTTACAGGCGGCCACAAACCCCATGGCCAAGCGAGTGACCTTCATCTGCTCGCCCAGAAGGAAGGAGAGCCCCTGCGCAAGTACATTCAGAGATTCAGCCGTGTACAGCACAATATGCCAGATGTCCACCCTGCCGCGGTCATCAGCGCGTTCCATTAGAACATGCGTAACCGCAGTATGCGGGAGGAGATGGCGATGTGCAGGATCAGAGACGTCAGTGAGCTGTATGCCCTGGCCGACAAGTGTGCACGTGCTGAGGAAGGGAGGAAACTCCCCGGAGAGAATACAGGAGCAGGAGGATCTGACAGCGAGGATGCTGCCCCGGCAAAGAGAAACCGGCGGCGGAACAACAGGAAGAAGAAAGGCAAAGATGTGCTAGTCGTTGAGCAGTCCGGCAATGAAGGTGGCGCCAAAGCTGGTAGCTCCGGCAAGGAGATTGCCGCATGCACCAACTGCCAGGCTGTGGCGGTCGCCGACAAGCAGGACGGCACCGACAAGCAGTACTGCAAGATCCACCGCACCAAGGGCCATGACCTCCAGAGCTGCAAGAAGGTCGAGCAGCTTGTCCACCAGCAAAAAGCTGAATACGAGTGACGCGACAAGGAGAGGGACCAAGGAGGCGCTGGAGAATCCGGCAAGAAGCGCGCCGGCCGGGGAGGACGCCGCGGCAAGGCCAAGCAGCGGCAAGGAGACAGACCTCCCCGCGGCCGCGACAAGGATGAAGATGACGACGACGACGAAGACATGGATGATGTCGAGAACAGTGAGCAGGAGTTCCAGAAAGCCACAGAGGTCTTGTGCGTTGACGGCGGTGCTTCTCTGCATACTTCGCACCGCCAACTCAAGCAGTGGGTGCGGGAAGTCAATGCGGCGGAACCACCTATCGAGTCAAGCAAACTTTTGAAATGGTCCAGCACGCCTATCATCTTTGATATTGAGGACCACCCTGATCGCACAACTGCTGTCGGGTGCTTGCCGATGTTGGTTTCACCAACTATCCGCAACCTCAAGGTCACTAAGATGTTAGTTGATGGCGGGGCCGGCTTGAACCTGATCTCCTCCGCTGTACTCCAGAAACTCCAGATCCCTGACAGTGAGCTTGAAGAGACCGGCACATTCCAAGGAATCAACCCGGGAAGGAGCAAGCCGAAGGGGAAGGTCACGTTGCCAGTAACATTTGGCAGCGAGTTGAACTTCAGGACTGAGAGCGTCACCTTTGACGTTGCCGATTTTCCATTGCCTTACAATGGGATACTCGGCCGTCCAGCACTCGCCAAGTTCATGGCAGCCTCTCACTACGCATACAACATGCTGAAGATGCCAGGCCCGATAAGCGTCATCTCTGTCCCTGGCGACAAGAAGGATGCCCTTATCTGCGCGACAAGATCTACCGGGAAGCAGCAGCCGCAACAGATCGCAAGTCACCTGCCGTTGAAGCTCCCGGGGGGAAGAAGAAGACCAAGTCCGGCAAGAGTTCTGATGCCCACTCCGGCAAGCGCACCTCTTCGCAGTGCTGCGCTGCCGTCGAGGACGCACCATCGAGCTCCACCGGCAAGTGTAAGAAGACAATGGCAGCTCCGCCAGAGACCAAGAAGGTGTCCGCCAAGGAGGACGGCACTGGTGGTACCTTCACCATCAGTGCCACTCTTGACCCTAAATAGGAAAGCGCGCTCATTGCTTTCCTGCGGGCGAACGTCGACGTGTTTGCGTGGCAACCGTCTGACATCCCCGGTGTTCCCAGGAAAGTAATTGAGCACCATCTTGCCGTTTGTCCTCATGCGCGGCCCGTTAAGCAGAAGGTCAGGAAGCAAGCAGTGGAGCGCCAAGAATTCATCGCAGAAGAGATCAAGAAGTTGGAAGCAGCAGGCCTTGTTAGAGGAGTGCTCCATCCCACGTGGTTAGCCAATCCTATAGTCGTGCGCAAGGCGAACGGGAAATGGAGACTTTGTATCGACTTTACCGATGTTAACAAAGCTTGTCTCAAAGACCCATTTGCTTTGCCGCGCATTGACCAGATTGTTGACTCCACGGCCGGATGTGACTTGCTTTCATTTCTTGACGCGTACTCAGGATACCATCAGATCTTCATGGCAGAAAAGGATGAGGAGAAGACCGCATTCATCACTCCATGTGGCACGTACTGTTTCATACGGATGCCTTTCGGTTTAAAAAATGCTGGTTCAACATTTGCAAGGGTAGTCCATGTCGCTCTTGAGCCACAAATACACAGAAATGTGGAAGCCTACATGGATGACATAGTGGTCAAGAGCAAGGACAAGGCAACTCTGATTCAAGATTTAGACGAGACCTTTGCAAATCTGTGCAAGATCAGCCTCAAGCTCAACCCCGAGAAGTGTGTGTTTGGAGTCCCCTCCGACAAGCTTCTCGGGTTCTTCGTGTCTCAGCGGGGAATCGAAGCCAATCCCGACAAGATCAAGGCCATTGAGCAGATTGAAGGACCAAAGCGCGTCAAGGATGTACGAAGACTTGCCGGTTGTGTGGCTGCTCTCAGCAGGTTTATCTCTAGGTCTGCTGAGCGCGCCCTGCCGCTTTTCAAAATATTGAAAAAGGCAGGTCCAATGAAATGGACTCCGGAAGCGGAGGCTGCGCTGCAAGACTTGAAGAGATACCTGTCCTCCCCTCCAATACTTGTCGCACCTAAGCCACAAGAGAAGTTGCTGCTGTATATAGCGGCAACCAATCAAGTGGTTAGTGCTGCGTTAGTAGCAGAGAGGGAGGCAGATGACGAGCCAGCAACCACGGCAGGCGCATCCAGCGACAAGCAGGGGGCTTCCCCGACAAGCTCTGGTCCCGACAAGGGTGGATCTGCGCAGACGCGCGAGGAGATACAGAAGAGGATGGTACAGCGCCCAGTTTACTTTGTCAGTTCCCTTCTGCAGGGAGCTAGGTCAAGGTACTCTAGCGTGCAGAAATTGCTTTTCGGCCTTCTCATGGCCTCGAGAAAGCTGCGCCATTACTTCCAAGCACATGAGATCACAGTTGTCACTCGTTTTCCGTTGAAGAGGATACTACAGAATCCAGAAGCGACAGGCAGGATTGTTGAGTGGGCACTGGAACTGTCAAGCTTTGCCCTCAAGTTTGAGAGTACTTCAACTATCCAAAGCAGAGCATTGGCAGAATTCATAGCAGAATGGACGCCAACACCAGATGAAGAAATTCCTGAAACAAGCATCCCCGTCAAAGAAGCAAGCAAAGATTGGCTGATGTACTTTGATGGTGCCTTTTCGCTGCAAGGCGCCGGCGCTGGCGTGCTGCTTGTCGCACCCACCGGAGAGCACCTCAAGTACGTAGTCCAGATGCACTTTCCCAAGGAGCAAGCAACAAACAATACTGCAGAGTATGAAGGCTTGCTTGCCGGTCTCAGGATCGCGGTAGACCTTGGGATCAAGAAGCTCATTGTCAGGGGAGACTCGCAGCTTGTCGTCCGCCAAGTAAACAAGAGCTATCAGAGTCCTTTGATGGAAGCCTACGTCGACGAAGTGAGAAAGCTAGAAGAGCGCTTTGATGGCCTATAGATGGAGCAGGTTCCAAGAACTCAGAACGCCATTGCCGATGGCCTATCAAAGTGCGCCGCACTTAAGTTACCTATGGAACCAGGGGTCTTTGTGCTCAAGCTGACACAACCGTCTGTAACGCCATCAACTGGACAGAGCAAGAAGAGGAAGTTGATTTCTGGTGACTATTTGCCGGCAGAGCTTCCCGAAGCCGCCGCCAAGAAGGTCCCCAAGATCAACGCCAAGAGCGCTAAGGAGCAGTCTACTCCGGCAAGCCCTAGGGTTTGTTCCGTTGAAGCAGAAGCTCCCGACAAGTTTTGCTCCGGCAAGCTTGCCGGGGAACGTCAAGCTCCGGCAGAGCCGCAGATTCTCACCGTAGAAGCGCATGTTCCCGCAGCAGAAGATTTGCCTTTAGTACTTGTTGTCGAGCCACAAGCTCCAGCATGGGCACAGCGGATTGTCCGTTTCCTTCAGATAGGAGAACTTCCCGAAGAGAAAGAAGAAGTGGAAAGAGTAGCCTGGCAGTCAAGTATGTACCAGTTTGTCGACAAGACACTGTATAGAAGAAGACTCAACGGTGTGAAATTGAAGTGTATTCACCGGGAAGACGGACAAAAGCTGTTGGCAGAGATACATGGAGGCACATGTGGTCACCACATTGGCGCAAGAGCACTTGCCGGCAAAGCATTTCGGCAAGGTTTCTTTTGGCCGACAGCCCTCCAGGATGCAACTGCACAAGTAACCAAGTGTGAAGCGTGCCAGTTCCATTCCAAGCAGATACACCAACCAGCTCAAGCTCTCCAGACGATCCCTTTATCCTGGCCATTTTCGGTCTGGGGGCTCGACATCCTCGGCCCCTTTCCCCGAGCAATCGGGGGCTTTGAGTACTTGTACGTTGCAATCGACAAGTTCACAAAGTGGCCGGAAGTGGAACCAGTGAGGAAGGTGACAGCAGAGTCAGCAGTCAAGTTCTTCAGGTCGATTGTTTGCCGCTTCGGGATCCCTAACAGGATAATCACCGACAACGGTACGCAATTCACGAGCCGCACCTTCATGCAGTACGTCCAAGATCTTGGCGCCAAGGTCTTCTTCGCTTCTGTTGCTCACCCAAGAAGCAACGGTCAAGCGGAGAGGGAAAATGCTGAAGTGCTGCGTGGGCTCAAGACCAGGACTTTCGACAGGCTGCACAAGTGCGGAAGAAACTGGATCGAGGAGCTGCCGGTGGTTCTTTGGTCGATCAGGACGACGCCAAATCGAGCCACTGGCCAGACACCTTTCGCTCTAGTCTATGTAGCAGAGGTAGTTCTCCCCACGGAACTCGTATACGGGTCACCTCGAGTGCTCGCTTATGATGAGCTTGAGCAAGAGCAGCTGCGACAAGATGACGCGCTACTCCTTGAGGAAGACCGTCTTCAGGCTGCTGTACGAGCTGCTCGCTACCAGCAAGCTTTGCGCCGCTACCATAGCCGCAAAGTTAACGCCAGAAGTCTCGAGGAAGGCGACCTTGTTCTTCGGCGTGTTTAGTCCGCCAAGAATTCTAACAAGTTGACGCCGAAGTGGGAAGGCCCTTACCGGGTGAAACGAGTCACTAGGCCTGGCGCTGTCCGCCTTGAGACCGAAGATAGCATTCCGGTGAGCAACTCCTGGAACACTGAGCATCTTCGTAAGTTTTACGCGTAAGGCGCGGTTGCCGGAACCTGTTCCGGCAACCACCTTTTGTACAAGTCTTGCCGCTGTTGCATGTAATCCTTTGTACAAAGCCGGGCGCAGACCCCGTGCATAAGTAAAGCTCATGTGCTCCACACATCTTGTCAATTTCATGCTTTCTATTTCTTGCATATGTGATCTGACACTTTGTGCAGCACCTACTCCCCGGTAAGCAATAACGAGCCGTAAGGCTCCATATCTTTATTTTCTCTTCTTTCTTTTTTCTCAAGGAAAGGAAGGTTCCCTCGCCCACAAGTTTGCCGGGGGGGAAAGGAGAAGATAATGGTATGGACCAGGCGTCGTTCAAGAAAGTTTCGCCTTACCGGGAAGCAAACAACACAGAAAAGCTAAGTTGCCAAAGTTTGAGCAATCAGATTTTTAAAAATTTTAAGTTATCTCCCTTGAACGACCGCACTTTGTATGGAAAACCTGTGCGCGGAGGAACCAACTCGTAGCTAGTTGCGCCCTTACTTTGTTTCGAGTCCGCTCAACAACTTAAGTGAGCTGCGACTAGTTGCGACAAGGTTTCTTGTCGGTAACGGCACCGCCAGCAGGCTGCTGACGTTCCGCACTCAGCGCTCGCGGCTAAGGTGCCTGCACCGGCAAGTTCCCTAAAAGCGTAGGGCAAAAACATACAAAGGGAGGAATCAAGTAAAGGGAATAACATTGCAATCATTACCCAGAATAGAGTTATATTACAAGATAGCTTGTCGCGGCTCTAACAGATTGTTTTCATAACATGACCAGCAGCGACAAGAAAAGAAGAAAACGGGCGGCCTAGTCTACGCGATCGTCCTCAATCCTCTTGATCCCGCTCACCTTGTCCACAATGGGTGCGACAAGGGTCTTGAGTGCCTCTAGATCAGCATCCGGCGGCAGGGTCTTGAGGACGTTGGTGAGGTTGAGGCCCGGGTTGCGGAAGGCCACCTTCACCAACAACTTTGAAGAGCTCCCGCGCAGATCTTGCACGACTCGTCGGCCAGCTGCTTTGGAATCTTCTCCCGGAGCCGCCGGAGGGCCGTCGCCACGCCTTTGAAGAACAAGGTGAGCTTGGCGCTGGGTTGGAGGTTCTCATCAGAGGGATACCCGAGATCCTCCACCCCCAGCTGCGCCAGCTCCCTGTCGATATCTGCGGCAGCACTCACGAGACCCTCCGTCCAGTGCTCCACTTTCTCCAGCGTCTTGGTCAAAGTGGTCAGCTTCAACTCAAGATCTGCGTTGGAGTCCTTGGCGGCGCTAAGCTCTTCGCCCTTCTCGGCGAGACGAGCCTGCAGCTCTGACTTGCTGTGGGCGTCCTTCTCCCGCTCAAGCTTGAGCGCGGCAAGCTCTTCACCACTCGCCTTGAGATCGGCCTCCAGCTGCGCCACCTTCGTCTCCAGCTCCTTCTTGGCGATCTCGGCAACTGCGGCAGCATCCTCTGCTTGCTTAAGGGCTCCGCCGAATTCTTGCTCACGCGTGGCAAGTTCCTCCTCGTGGCTGTCGAGGTTAACTTTCCGCCGCGCCAGCTCGCCCTCCTGCGCAAACAGCTTCTCAGCGGCAAGCCGCTGTTGCTCTTCAACTTCGGCCTTCTCGAGCAAGAAGGCCTTCTGCTCTTCGGCGAGTTGCTCCCGCTCCTCTGCCAGGGACCGGAGAGCCTGCTGGTTGAGACCCTGGAGCTCCTCCGCGCGCTTCTCGATGTCCGCTCCCGCCTTCGCGACAAGCGCCTCGCGGGATTCCAGCTTGGCTTGCCCCACACGGTAGAGTGACAACAGCTTCCGCAGCAGCCGCTCCTCCTTGCCGGAGAACCCCCCCCCCCCCTTGCCGGAGGACTCTCCCTTGGAACTTCGGGGGCGGTCTCCGGATGCTCCTGGTGGGGCTGCTCTGCGCCTACACAAACCAACAGTCAGATGTCAGCAAAGAAAGAGTATCCATGCGCGCCCAACAGTGGAAAGCGAACCATATACTTACGCTGGGGGCTGCTCTGGAGAACAGTTGCCGGGTCCGGCAAGGTGGTCTCGGGCGCACCCCCTGCTGTTGTGGTGGGTTCGTCCTCGATGACGATCACCGGGACCTTGGCTCTCTTCGCTGCTCTCTGGGCCAGAGTCCTGGAAAGGAATAAGTTCAGAGCAAAGCAAATGAGATACAAGACAAAACAGCAAGAATTGAAGAACAAAAAGAGAATCTTACTCTTCTTCTTCTTCCTCGTCGGAGCTGAACACGGAGAAGTCGAAGTCCGGCTCACGTCCGGCGCAAGGAGGTGGAGGAGTAGTTTCCCTTGGCCGCTTGGCGGGAACATTGGTGGTGGTCTGCGACGACCCCGCTCCGGCTGCCGCCGCGGCGTGAGAAGCGGCAGGAGCAGAAGCGGTGGTCCGGCTGGACCCCGCTCCAGTTGCCGCCGCAGCGTGAGGTGCTCCCGCAGCAACAGTGCTTGTCGCGGTGGAGCGTGTCACGTGGCGCGGCAACTGTTCACTCGCCTGCCGCCCCGCTACGTCCCCGGCCTTGCGGAGACGCCTTCTTGGTGGGGATGGAGGCTCTGCTTGTGGCGAGCTGCCTGAAGACGAGGAGGAAGAGGAGTTGATCTCTAGCGAGCCGCTCGTATCCTTGGCGGGCTTGCTCGACTCGACGTCATGCCCGGCAAGCTCTTTCTCGCCGGCGGGCTCCCCTCGCTCGGCACGGCTTGCCGCCTCTGCTGCATCTGCCTCCTCCACGGTGAATCCAAATTCGCCCGCGGCTGCGGCTGCCGCCGCCTCTTCCAGCCTAGTGGCGATGCGTGTCATCTCCGCATCGGTGGTGTCGCAGGTGAGGCTATCCTTTTCATCGGGGCGGACCGGCACTTCTACCAAGCCGTCAAAGAACTACTGCACGACATCGTCTGCAGGCTCTTGCCAAGTTGGGACAATTCCATGCGAATCGCACAGCGGCATCATTGCACAGATGCGGTTGAGCGCGGAGTTGTTGCACAGCGGAACAACGCCCCCCGGCAACCTGAACACTTCGGGATGCTGAGGGTCGTACTTGAACAGCTCCTGGAGCATCGCGTTGAGCTCTAGAACAATGAAGTTGAAGTTGAGGCCCGGACGCAGCCTCATGATATCCGCCGCATTCTTGAATTCCCAGGTGGGTCTCCCCCGTTCCTGCAGGGGGGCGATGCGGCGGCGAAGAAAATCTACGCCAACAGCGCCTACAGTGAGCCCGGCAAGCCTGAGGCGTAGGATCCGGGTGACGGCAATCTTAAGCCTATCATCTTCCGGGGCCACGTCACTCCAATCTTAAGCCTATCATCTTCCAGTAAACGGCTGCGGGTTCTCCTCGACAATCTAGCACCAGTCTGCTCTCCATTCCTCCCATTTGCCGCGGAACTCTCCCTCCAGATAAGTGTCCTTCTTGCCGGCCCTCGAGATCCAGGCGATTCCGCCGGATAAAGGCTCTCCTCTCTCTACTCAGGGCATAAAGAAGTGGCGAAAAAGGGCTACATTGGGATGGACTCCGACAAAGTTTTCACAGAGATGTGCGAAAACTGCCATGGTCAGAACGGCATTGGGGGTGAAGTCAAGGAGGTGGAACCCATAGGTGTTCATGATATCGCAGAAAAACTCAGAGAAGGTCGGGCAGAGCCCGCAGTAGAAGAACAAGGCGAAGAAGGGATATCCATTTGGAGCCATTTTCCAAGCGGCGGCTGGAAGTACCTTCGTGCGCGGATGCGCTCGCATCTCCGTCGACCAGAAGAGATAGTAATTCTCCCTCAGCTCCCTCGCGGCAAGCTTGGGGGGGAAGACTGCCCGCTCCTTTCGCAGCGCCGCAAGCCGCTGCGCCTCGGTCGACTTCACAACCTTCCCCTTGTCGGCTCTCGGAGCCATGGCGGAAGTGGTGGAGGAGGTCGACGGCGTTGATGGTGCTGGTGGCGATGGGGGGCGGGGCGCTGCTCTCTTTTGGCTTTGGGAAGACGAGGGAGCGGCGGAGATTTCTGAGATTGGAGTAGCAACCGGCGAATGGGCGAACTACCCCTGTTTCCCCTGCTTATAAGGAGGGAAGGGGCGGACGTTCCGCATTTCCGAATAAAGAAACCACCCATGATCTCTCCCACGACGCCGCATTCAACGCGTGCCGTTCGGGGAGGGCGTGGTGGATACGGAGAGAGATACGGCGTAACCCAGGCCGCGCGTGCCCGTGCCCTGTTTTGGGCTTGGCCCAACAGCGCTCGGCACCGTGTATGGCCCAGGCCCGGGGGCTCCTGTCGGTGTACTAGAGTAGGGGTGCCCTAGTATCCCGAACTTGTGCACGGGCAGTCGCAGCATCCCGCGGCAAGGCTTGCCGGGTGACCGCCAAGGTCCTCCGTGGATCCTTTGGAGCCATTCAAGGACAAAGTATCCAAGCCAAGGAGACAAGACCCCGGCAAGAGGAGCTTGCCGGGAAGGCCAACCAAGGCATATCCAAGCCAAGGAGACAAGACCCCAGCAAGAGGAGCTTGCCGGGAAGGCCGACCAAGGCATCTCAAGGAACTTGCCACGACACGCCACGCGTCCCGGCAAGGCCCGGTGAGCGACAAGCTCCCGGACGCGACAAGACAACGACCGCGGCAAGGCGCTTGCCGCGGCAAGCCACCACTCTGTGTCCGCGCTCCAGCACATCCACCAACATGTCGCTCTGGGGCCCTTCCAGGCGTACGTGGCGGGAGGCTGTGCAGCCAGCGGGGCGCGGTGGCAAGCGGCGCTGACAAGATTGCCATCGTGGCGAGCGGTGGCGTCCCTGACGGTCCCTTTTACACTATTCAGGCGACGCAGACGGGCATTTAATGCCCTTGTCCCCTGCCGTCAGGGTTAGGTATGATACACTATAGCAGGTAGCTATACCAACCACAGCACCTTTCCATTTTTACCCTTGTCTACGTTGCCACCTGTCAGTGACCCCTTGAGCATATAAAAGGAGGCCCATGCGCAACGTAGAGGAGGTTCCGAAAAACGGGAGAACTCTCACGCTCGGTCTCGTTAGCTGCGGGGATGTAATGTAGCACTCCGCGCTCCCGAGCAAGAACTGAATACAAACCACAAAGCAGGAGTAGGGTTTTACGCATCCGTGCGGCCCGAACCTGGGTAAACTGCTCGTGTGCTTCGCCTTGATCCGCTCTTCGTGCGACCCTCGCCCCCGCCGAACTGAAAGGGACTCGGTCCGCCGGTCCCATAGGTGCCCGTGGATTAGAGCCCCGGCAGCGTGTCATAATAATCAGAACGGTGGTAAGTTGAATGGCAATATATCTCGGAATGGCTATGGAAATGCCATGGTAGGTAGGTATGGTGGCTGTTTTGAGGAAGTTATATGGTGGGTGTATTATAGCGGCGAAAAGTGCGCGGTATTAGAGAGGCTAGCAATGGTGGAAGGAAGAAAAGTGCATATAATCCATGGACTCAACATTAGTCATAAAGAACTCATATACTTATTGCAAAAATCTACAAGTTATCAAAGAAAAGTATTACGCGCATGCTCCTAGGGGGATAGATTGGTAGGAAAAGACCATCCCTCGTCCCCGACCGCCACTCATAAGGAAGACAATCAATAAATAAATTATGCTCCGACTTCATCACATAACGGTTCACCATGCGTGCATGCTATGGGAATCACAAACTTTAACACAAGTATCTGTCAAATTCACAACTACTCAACTAGCATGACTCTAATATGACCATCTTTATATCTCTAAACAATCATCAAGCATCAAACTTCTCTTAGTATTCAACACACTCATAAGAAAGTTTTTACTAATCTTGTATACCTAGCATATTAGGATTATTTAAGAAAATTACCATGCTATTCAAGACTCTCAAAATAATCTAAGTGAAGCATGAGAGATCAATATATTCTATAAAACAAATCCATCACCGTGCTCTAAAAGATATAAGTGAAGTACTAGAGCAAAAACTATATAACTCAAAAGATATAAGTGAAGCACATAGAGTATTCTAATAATTTCCGAATCATGTGTGTCTCTCTCAAAAGGTGTGTACAGCAAAGATGATTGTGGAAAACTAACAAATAAAGGCTCGAATAATACAAGATGCTCCAAGAAAAACACATATCATGTGGTGAATAAAAATATAGCTCCAAGTAAAGTTACCGATAGAAGTAGACGAAAGAGGGGATGCCTTCCGGGGCATCCCCAAGCTTTGGCTTTTAGGTGTCCTTAGATTATCTTGGGGGTGCCATGGTCATCCCCAAGCTTAGGCTCTTTCCACTCCTTGTTCCATAATCCATCAAATCTTTACCCAAAACTCGAAAACTTCACAACACAAAACTTAAAGTAGAAAATCTCGTGAGCTCCGTTAGCGAAAGAAAACAAAACACCACTCCAAGGTACTGTAATGAACTCATTATATATATATATATATATATTGGTGTTAAACCTACTGTATTCCAACTTCTATATGGTTTATAAACTATTTTACTAGCCATAGATTCATCAAAATAAGCAAACAACACACAAAAAACAGAATCTATCAAAAACAGAACAGTCTGTAGTAATCTGTAGCTAGCACAATATATGGAACCCCAAAAATTCTAAAATAAATTGCTGGACGTGAGGAATTTATCTATTAATCATCTGCAAAAAGAATTAACTAAATAGAACTTTCAAAATAAAAATGGCAGAAGTTCTCGTGAGCGCTAAAGTTTCTGTTTTTTAAAGCAAGATTAACAAGACTTTCCCCAAGTCTTCCCAACGGTTCTACTTGGCACGAACACTAATTAAACACAAAAAAACAAACAAAACAGAGGCTAGATAAATTATTTATTACTAAACAGGAGCAAAAAGCAAGGCATAAAAATAAAATTGGGTTGCCTCCCAACAAGCGCTATCGTTTAACGCCCCTAGCTAGGCATAAAAAGCAAGGATAGATCTCGGTGTTGCCATAATAGTAAGATAGATCATTAAAAATCATTTCATATTCTCTATGTTCGGCAGAGATTTTTCTTTGAGGAAAGAAAAAGTAATCAAAAGGGCTAAATTTAATGGGACAAAATCCCCCAAGATCAACTTTGGGAGGTATAGGTTCCTCCTTTGGCCCTTTGTATTGCACCACCAATTCATCATTATAAGCATTCTTTTGACAGAACTTTGTGAGCCTACACTCAAGAGAATATCCTAGTTCATTATTTCGAATGGCAAATCATCATTAAGTTCAGAAATTATATCAACTAAAACATTGGTAGGAACCCTTTTTCTAAGATTTTCATTGAAAGCAACATAGTCTAGAGATTGAAAGCGCATTATTTCTTCTTGATCAAAAAGGATAGCCTCTATGGGAGGATGGCAAGCGTCCACCCTATAATGCGCAAAGATTTCTTTGGCCTCTTTTATTATGAATCTGAACTCATGAGCCAAAAAGATAGTAGTGGCACGCTTAACAGAAGAATGCTCAATATTAGAAAATTCTAGATAAATCCTTTGTATGAAAGGGTGCATGTGCATGAATTGTCTTTCAAGTTCAACTACAAGCATGGCAATAGCGTCCACAAGACTACTAGTTCTATGAAGGATAGAACTACCCATAGAAGGTAAAGCACTGGCACAAGTAAAGAAATCTTGGATAACTCCTTTTGCAATAATATTACCACTACCAATACGGAATTTTTTGTATGTAAGATAGGGGGTTCTTCAGCAGGAGCATCAGAATTTTTCATGATATTATTATTGTCCATGTCGACAATAATTTCCCCAATTTCAGACATAACGGCAGAAAGTGCAAAAGGCAAAAAGAGGCAAATAGAGAAAGAGAGGGAGGATAGAGAGAGAGAGAGGGCGAATAAAACGGCAAGGGTGAAGTGGGTAGAGGAAAACGAGAAGCAAAGCGCAAATAATGTAATGCGGGAGATAAGGGTTTGTGATGGGTACTTGGTATGTTGACTTTTGCGTAGACCTCCCCGGCAATGGCGCCAGAAATCCTTCTTGATGCCTCTTGAGCACTGCGTTGGTTTTTCCTTGAAGAGGAAAGGGTGATGCAGCAAAGTAGCGTAAGTATTTCCCTCGGTTTTTGTGAACCAAGGTAACAGTAGGAGGCTACACGTGAGTCCCTTGCACCTACACAAAACAAATAAATCCTCGCAACCAATGCGATAAGGGATTGTCAATCCCTACACGGTCACTTACGAGAATGAGATCTTATAGATATGATAAGATAAGATTTTTGGTATTTTTATGATGAAGATGCAAATTAAAATAAAAGCAAAGTAAAAATCAAAGGAAATAACTAAGTGTTGGAAGATTAATATGATGAAAGATAGACCCGGAGGCCATAGGTTTCACTAGTGGCTTCTCTCAAGAGCATAAGTATTTTACGGTGGGTGGACAAATTACTGTTGAGCAATTGACAGAATGGAGTATAGTTATGAGAATATCCAGGTATGATTATGTATATAGGCATCACGTCCGAGACAAGTAGACCGACTCCTGCCTGCATCTACTACTATTATTCCACACATCGACCGCTATCTAGCATGCATCTAGAGTATTAAGTTCATAAGAACAGAGTAACGCCTTAAGCAAGATGACTTGATGTAGAGGGATAAATTCATGCAATATGATAAAAAACCCATCTTGTTATCCTCGATGGCAACAATACAATACGTGCCTTGCTGCCCCTACTGTCACTGGGAAAGGACACCATAAGTTTGAACCCAAAGCTACTCACTTCTCCCATTGCCAGAAAGATCAATCTAGTAGGCCATACCAAACTGATAATCCGAAGAGACTTGCAAAGATAACCAATCATACAGAAAAGAAGTCAGAGGAGATTCAAATGTTGTTCATAGATAAACTTGATCATAAAACCACAATTCATCGGTCTCAACAAACACACCGCAAAAGAAGATTACATCGAATAGATCTCCACAAGAGAGGGGGGAACTTTGTATTGAGATCCAAAAAGAGAGAAGAAGCCATCTAGCTAATAACTATGGACCCGAAGGTCTAAAGTAAACTACTCACACTTCATTGGAGAGGCTATGGTGTTGATGTCGAAGCCCTCCGTGATCGATGCCCCCTCCGGCGGAGCTCCGGAACAGGCCCCAAGATGGGATCTTGTGGATACAGAAAGTTACGGTGGTGGAATTAGGGTTTCAGCTCTGTATCTGATTGTTTGGGGGTACGTAGGTATATATAGGAGGAAGGAGTATGTCGGTGGAGCAACAGGGGGCCCACGAGAGTGGAGGGCGCGCATGGGGGGTAGGCGCGCCCCCTACCTTGTGGATTCCCTATTGGTTGCATGACAGAGGGTCCAAGTTTCCTGGATCTTGTTCGTTCCAAAAATCACGTTCCCGAAGGTTTCATTCCGTTTGGACTCCGTTTGATATTCTTTTTCTGTGAAACTCTGAAATAGGCAAAAAACAGCAATTCTGGGTTGGGCCTCCTGTTAATAGGTTAGTCCCAAAAATAATATAAAAGTGAATAATAAAGCCCAATAATGTCCAAAACAGAAGATAATATAGCATGGAGCAATCAAAAATTATAGATACGTTGGAGACGTATCAATGTCGTGGCAGGATCTACGTGTGAATCGGAGTACATAGCTGCTTCGGAAGCAGCAAATGAAGGAGTCAGGATGAAGGAGTGCATCGGGTCCAATGAAAATCTTTTGTCACAATACTGGTGCAATTGTCTGGGCAAAGGAATCCAGATTTCACAAGAGAACCAAGAACATCAAGAGACGCTTCAATTCCATCCGCGATCAAGTCGAGGAGGGAGGCATAGAGATTTGCAAGATACATACGGATCTGAATGTTGCAGATCCATTGACTAAGCCTCTCTCATGAGAAAAACATGATCAAGACCAAGACTCCATGGGTGTTAGAATCATTACTATGTAATCCAGATTATTTGCTCTAGTGCAAGTGGGAGACTGAAGGAAATATGCCCAAGAGGCAATAATAAAGTTGCTATTTATATTTCCTTATATCATGATAAATGCTTATTATTCATGCTAGAATTGTATTAACTAAAACCTTAGTACATATGTGGATACATAGACAAACAGAGTTTCCCTAGTATGCCTCTACTTGGCTAGCTCATTAATCAGAGATGGTTAAGTTTTCTGACCATAGACATGTGTTGTCATTTGATGAACGGGATCGCATCATTAGAGAATGATGTGATAGACAAGATCCATCCGTTAGCTTAGCATAATGATAGTTTAGTTTTTCTGCTATTGCTTTCTTCATGACTTATACATGTTCCTCAGACTATGAGATTATGCAACTCCCGAATACCGGAGGAACACCTTGTGTGCTATCAAACATCACAACGTAACTGGGTGATTATAAAGATGTTCTATAGGTGTCTCCGATGGTGTTTGTTGAGTTCGCATAGATCGAGATTAGGATTTGTCACTCCGTGTATCAGAGAGGTGTCTCTGGGCCCTCTCAGTAATGCACATCACTATGAGCCTTGCAGGCAATGTGACTAATGAGTTAGTCACGGGATTATGCATTACGGAACGAGTAAAGAGACTTTCCGGTGACGAGATTGAACTAGGTATGATGATACCGACGATCGAATCTCGGGCAAGTAACATACCGATGACAAAGGGAACAATGTATGTTGTTATGCGGTTTGACCTATAAAGTTCTTCGTAGAATATGTAGGAGCCAATATGAGCATCTTGGTTCCGCTATTGGTTATTGACCAGAGATATGTCTCGGTCATGTCTACATAGTTCTCGAATCCGTAGGGTCCGCACGCTTAACGTTCGATGACGATTCGTATTATGAGTTTCATGTTTTGATGAACCAAAGATTGTTCAGAGTCTCGGATGAGATCACGAACATGACGAGGAGTCTCGAAATGGTCGAGACATAAAGATTCATATATTGGAAGGCTACATTCGGACACTGGAATGGTTCAAGTCGTTTCAGATAAGTTTTGGAGTATCGGAGGTTACCGGAACCCCCGGGAGGTTAATGGGCCACCATGGGCCTCAGTGGAGAAGAGAGAGAGAGCCGGCTAGGAGGTGGCACGCACCCCCCTTGCCCAGTCCGAATTGTGTTCGGAACGTAGTATTTCAAAAAAAATCCTACGATCACGCAAGATCTATCTAGGAGATGCGTAGCAACGAGAGGGGAGAGTGTGTCTACTTACCCTCGTAGACCTAAAGCGGAAGCATTTAGTAATGCGGTTGATGTAGTCGAACATCTTCGTGATCCAACCGATCAAGTGCCGAATGCATGACACCTCCGCGATCTGCTCACGTTCAACTCGGTGATGTCCCTCGTACTCTTGATCCAGCCGAGGCAGAGGGTGAATTCCGTCAGCACGACCACATTTTGACGGTTATGATGAAGTTACTGGCATAGGGCTTCGCCTAAGCACTGCGACAATATGACCAAGGTGGAAAACTACGGAGGGGGCACCACACACGGCTAAAGATCAACTTGTGTGTCTATGGGGTGCCCCCTTCCCCCCTATATAAAGTAGGGGAGGAGGAGGAGGGCCGGCCAAAGGGGCGCGCCCAAGGGGGGGATCCTACTCCTAGTAGGAGTAGGTTCTCCCCTTTCCTAGTCCTAGTAGGAGAAGAAGGAAGGAGCGGAAGAAGAGAAGGAAACGGGGGGCCAGCCCCCCTAGCCCTAGTCCAATTCGGTTTGGGATAGGGGGGGCACGTGCCACACCTAGGCCTGCCTCCTCTCTTCCACCATTAGGCCCATGAGGCCCGATAACTTCCGGGGGGGCGGGGGGTTGCGGTAACCCCCGGTACTCAGAAACTTATCCGAAACGGCCCAAACCATTCCGGTGTCCAAATGTAGTCTTGAAATATATGAATCTTTATGTCTTGGCCATTTCGAGACTCCTCGTCATGTCCGTGATCACATCTGGGACTCCGAACAACCTTCGGTATATCAAATCACATAACTCATACTACATATCGTCATCGAATGTTAAGCATGCGGACCCTACGGGTTCGAGAACTATGTAGACATGACCGAGACACCTCTCCGGTCAATAACCAATAGCGGAACCTGGATGATCATATTGGTTCTTACATATTCTACGAAGATCTTTATCGGTCAAACCGCATAACAGCATACGTTGTTCCCTTTGTCATCGGTATGTTACTTGCCCGAGATTTGATCGTCGGTATCATCATACCTAATTCAATCTCGTCACCGGCAAGTCTCTTTACTCGTTCCTTAATGTGTCATCCCATAACTAACTCATTGGTCACATTGCATGCAAGGCTTATAGTGATGTGCATTACCGAGAGGTCCCAGAGATACCTCTCCGACAACCGGAGTGACAAATCATAAACTCGATCTATGCCAACTCAACAAACACAATCGGAGACGCCTGTAGAGCATCTTTATAATCGCCCAGTTACGTTGTGACGTTTGATAGGACACTAAGTGTTCCTCCGGTATTCGGGAGTTGCATAATCTCATAGTCATAGGAACATGAATAAGTCATGATGAAAGCAATAGTAGTAAACTAAATGATACTATTGATAAGCTAACGGATGGGTCTAGTCCATCACATCATTATCTAATGATGTGATCTCGTTCATCAAATGACAACACATGTCCATGGCTAGGAAACTTAACCATATTTGATTAACGAGCTAGTCAAGTGGAGGCATACTAGGGACACTCTGTTTGTCTATCTATTCACACATGTACTAAGTTTCCGGTTAATACAATTCTAACATGAATAATAAACATTTATCATGATATAAGTAAATATAAATAACAACTTTATTATTGCCTCTAGGGAATATTTCCTTCAGTCTCCCACTTGCACTAGAGTCAATAATCTAGATTACATAGTAATGATTCTAACACCCATGGAGTCTTGGTGCTGATCATGTTTTGCTCGTGAGAGAGGCTTAGTCAACGGGTCTGCAACATTCAGATCCATATATATCTTGCAAATCTCTATGCCTTCATACTTGACTTGAACGCGGATGGAATTGAAGCGTCTCTTGATGTGTTTGGTTCTCTTGTGAAATCTGGATTCCTTTGCCAAGGCAATTGCACTAGTATTGTCACGAAAGATTTTAATTGGACCCGATGCACTAGGTATTACACCTAGATTGGATATGAACTCCTTCATCCAGACACCTTCATTTGCAGCTTCCGAAGCAGTTATGTATTCTGCTTCACACGTAGATCCCGCCACAACGCTCTGCTTAGAATTGCACCAACTGACAGCTCCACCATTCAATAAAAATACGCATCCGGTTTGTGACTTTGAGTCATCCGGATCAGTGTCAAAGCTTTCATCGACGTAACCATTTACGACGAGCTCTTTTTCACCTCCATAAACGAGAAACATATCCTTAGTCCTTTTTAGGTATTTCAGGATGTTCTTGACCGCTGCCCAGTGATCCACTCCTGGATTACTCTGGTACCTCTCTGCTAAACTAATAGCAAGACACACATCAGGTCCGATACACAACATTACATACATGATAGAACCTATGGCAGAGGCATAGGGAATGACTTTCATTTTCTCTCTATCTTCTGCAGTGGTCGGGCATTGAGTCTGACTCAACTTCACACCTTGTAACACAGGCAAGAACCCTTTCTTTGCTTGATCCATTTTGAACCTTTTCAAAACTTTATCAATGTCTGTGCTTTGTGAAAGTCCAATGAAGCATCTTGATCTATCTCTATAGATCTTGATGCCCAATATATAAGCATCTTCACCGAGGTCTTTCATTGAAAAATTCTTATTCAAGTATCCTTTTATGCTATTCAGAAATTCAGTGTCATTTTCGATCAACAATATGTCATCCACATATAATATCAGAAATGCTACAGAGCTCCCACTCACTTTCTTGTAAATACATGCTTCTCCGATAGTCTATATAAAACCATATGCTTTGATCATGCTAACAAAGCGTATATTCCAACTCTGAGATGCTTGCACCAGTCCATAAATGGATCACTGGAGCTTGTAGACAAAACCTTCTGGTTGCATCATATACAACTCTTCTTTAAGATATCCATTAAGGAATGCAGTTTTGACATCCATTTGCCAAATTTCATAATCAGAAAATGCGGCAATTGCTCACATGATTCGGACAGACTTAAGCATCGCTACGGGTGAGAAGGTCTCATCGTAGTCAACTCCTTGAACCTATCGAAAACCTTTCGCAACAAGTCAAGCTTTGTAGACAGTAACGTTACCGTCAGCATCAGTCTTGTTCTTGAAGATCCCATCTCAGATTTCATGTCCTCAAGCCATTTCGCGGAATCTGGGCTCATCATCGCTTCCTCATAGTTCAATAGTTCATCATGGTCAACTAACATGACCTCCAGAATAGGATTACCATATACCACTCTGGTGCGGATCTTACTCTGGTTGACCTACGAGGTTCGGTAGTAACTTGATCAGAAGTTTCTTGATCATCATCATTAGCTTCCTCACTAATTGGTGTAGGAGTCACTAGAACTCATTTCTGTGATGAACTACTTTCCAATAAGGTAGAAGGTACATTTATCTCATCAAGTTCTACTTACCTCCCACTCACTTCTTTCGAGAGAAACTCCTTCTCTAGAAAGGATCCATTCTTAGCAACGAATATCTTGCCTTCGGATCTGTGATAGAAGGTGTACCCAACAATTTCCTTTGGGTATCCTATGAAGACACATTTCTCTGATTTGTGTTCGAGCTAATCAGGTTGAAGCTTTTTCACATAAGCATCACATCCACAAACTTTAAGAAACGAGAACTTGGGTTTCTTGCCAAACGACAGTTCATATGGTGTCATCTCAACAGATTTCGATGGTGGCCTATTTGAAGTGAATGCAACCGTCTCTAAATTATAACCCCAAAATGATAGCGGTAAATCAGTAAGAGACATCATAGATCGCACCATATAGAATAAAGTGTGGTTACGACGTTCGGACACACCATTACGCTGCGGTGTTCCAGGTGGCGTGAGTTGCGAAACTATTCCGCACTGTTTCAAATGAAGACCAAACTCATAACTCAAATATTCACCTCCTCGATCAGATCGTAGGAACTTAATTCTCTTGTTACGATGATTTTCCACTTCACAATGAAATTATTTGAACTTTTCAAATGTTTCAGATTTATGTTTCACCAAGTATATATACCCATATCTTCTCAAATCATCTATGAAGGTCAGAAAATAACGATACCCGCCGCGAGCATCAACACTCATCGGACCACATACATCAGTATGTATTATTTCCAATAAGTCTGTTGCTCGCTCCATTGTTCCGGAGAACGGAGTCTTAGTTATTTTGTCCGTGAGGCATGGTTCGCAAGCATCAAGTGATTCATAATCAAGTGATTCTAAAAGCCCATCAGCATGGAGTTTCTTCATGCGCTTTACACCAATATGACCTAAATGGAAGTGCCACAAATAAGTTGAACTATCATTATTAAAATTATATCTTTTTGCTTCAATACTATGAATATGTGTATCACTACTATCAAGATTCAATAAAAATAGACCACTCATCAACGGTGCATGACCATAAAAGATATTACTCATATAAATAGAACAACCATTATTCTCTGGTTAAAATGAATAACCGTCTCGCATCAAACAAGATCCAGATATAATGTTCATGCTTAACGCTGGCACCAAATAACAATTATTCAGGTCTAAAACTAACCCTGAAGGTAGATGTAGAGGTAGCATGCCGACCGCGATCACATCGACTTTGTAACCATTTCCCACGTGCATCGTCACCTCGTCCTTAGCCAATCTTCGCTTAATCATTAGCCCCTGTTTCGAGTTGCAAATATGAGCAACAGAACCAGTATCAAATACCCAGGCGCTACTGCGAGCATTAGTAAGGTACACATCAATAACGTGTATATCAAATATACCTTTCACTTTGCCATCCTTCTTATCCGCCAAATACTTGGGGCAGTTCCGCTTCCAGTGACTAGTCCCATTGGAGTAGAAGCACTCAAGCTCAGTCTTAGGTCAGACTTGGGCTTCTTCACTTGAGTAGAAACTTACTTGTAGTTCTTCTAGAAGTTTCCCTTCTCCCTTTGCCCTTCTTCTTGAAACTAGTGGTCTTGTTGACCATCAACACTTGATACTCCTTCTTGATTTCTTCCTCCACAGCCTTTAGCATTGCGAAGAGCTCGGGAATTGTCTTATCAATCCCTTGAATATTGTAGTTCATCATGAAGCTTTTGTAGCTTGGTGGCAGTGATTGAAGAACTCTGTCAATGACACTATCATCGGGAAGGTTAACTCGTAGTTGAGTCAAGTGGTTGTGGTACCCAGACATTCTGAGTATATGTTCACTGACAGAACTATTCTCCTCCATCTTGCAGCTATAGAATTTATTGGAGACTTCATATCTCCCAATCCGGGCGTTTTCTTGAAATATTAAATTCAACTCCTAGAACATCTCATATGCTCCATTACGTTCAAAACATCGTTGAAGTCCAGGTTCTAAGTTGTAAAGCATGGCACACTGAACTATCGAGTAGTCATCAACTTTGCTCTGTCAGACGTTCTTAACGTCATCAGTAGCATCTGCAGCAGGCCTAGCACCTAGAGGTGCTTCCAAGACGTAATTCTTCTGTGCATCAATGAGGATAATCCTCAAGTTATGGACCCAGTCCGTGTAGTTGCTACCATCATATTTCAACTTAGCTTTCTCTAGGAACGCATTAGAATTCAATGGAACAGTAGCACGGGCCATTTATCTACAACAACATAGACATGCAAAATACTATCAGGTACTAAGTTCTTGATAAATTAAAGTTCAATTAATCATATTACTTAAGAACTCCCACTTAGATAGACATCCCTCTAGTCATCTAAATGATCACGTGATCCATATCAACTAAAACATGTCCGATCATCACGAGAGATGGAGAAGTTTTCAATGGTGAACATCACTATGTTGATCATATCTACAATATGATTCACTAGTGGAAAAGGGGCCTAATGTGAAGCACATTAGTCCCGGTTTTTAACTGAACCGGCACTAATGTGACCATTAGTGCCGGTTCCAACGGCTAGGCGGGCGGTGCTCATTAGTACCGGTTCATGGGGAACCTTTAGTACCGGCTCGTGCCACGAACCGGTACTAATGAGGCCAGTGCGGCTGTGGTTAGGCTGGGGCCCCCACGAAGACCTTTAGTACCGGTTCATGGCATGAACCGGTACTAGAGTTTCTTAGTAAACTGATTTTTAGTCCCACCTCGCCAAGGGAGAGGCAGTATGAGCGGTTTATAAGCCGTGAGTGCAGAGACAATGACGAAGAGGCGCAATGCTCACCTGCACGTTGATTAGCTTCAAGTCTTTCGGAATAGCATAGATTGCACTGAGCTATGTGCAGTGCAGTCTACACTATTCCGAAAGGCTTGAAGCAAATTAATCAGCATTGCACCTCTTTTTTATTTTTAATAACTTATTTGAACTCCGGACTTCTTGTGTGTTCAGTATGCAGCATTCAAAGCAACGTCATCAATTTCTGACATGTTCTGACATCATTTGCTGTTTTTCACTCATTTACCTAATTGTTTAGAGAGCTAAATGACTGTGAAATTGAAAATCACTACAAAATGAACTGTGAAAATGTTGAAACTTGGCATGGTATCATCATTTCACCCTCATAGCATGTGCAAAAGAGTAGAGAGGGTTACGGCAAAAACTGGACGCACTTCGTGTACAAACTGGACAATCTGTTTCGGAGTATTAGGGTTTCGGACGAGAACTCATCTGTTACAGGGGCACTTCAATGTTTTTTAAACTTATTTGAACTCCGGACTTCTTCTGCATTTAGTACGCAGCATTCAAAGCGACATCATCAATTTCCAACATGTTCTGACTACATTTGTTGTTTTTCGGTCATTTACCTAATTGTTTAGAGAGCTAAATGACCGTGAAATTGAAAAGCACTACAAAATGAACTGTGAAAATGTTGAAACTTGGCATGGTATCATCATTTCACCCGCATAGCATGTGCGAAAGAGTAGAGAGGGTCACGGCAAAAACTGGATGCACTTCGTGTACAAACTGGACAATCTCTTTCAGAGTATCAGGGTTTCGGACGAGAACTCATCTGTTACATGGGCACTTCAATGTTTTTTAAACTTATTTGAACTCAGGACTTCTTTTGCGTTCAGTATGCAGCATTCAAAGTGACGTCATCAATTTCCAACATGTTCTGACTACATTTGCTGTTTTTCAGTCATTTACCTAATTGTTTTGAGAGCTAAATGACCGTGAAACTGAAAATCACTACAAAATGAACTGTGAAAATGTTGAAACTCGGCATGGTATCATCATTTCACCCGCATAGCATGTGCGAAAGAGTAGAGAGGGTCACAACAAAAACTAGACGCACTTCATGTACAAACTGGACAATCTCTTTCGGAGTATCAGGGTGTCAGACGAGAACTCATCTGTTACATGGGCACTTCAATGTTTTTTAAACTTATTTGAACTCCGGACTTCTTTTGTGTTCAGTATGCAGCATTCAAAGCGACATCATCAATTTCCAACATGTTCTGACTACATTTGCTGTTTTTCAGTCATTTACCTAATTGTTTAGAGAGCTAAATGATCGTGAAATTGAAAATCACAACAAAATGAACTGTGAAAATGTTGAAACTTGGCATGGTATCATCATTTCACCCGCATAGCATGTGCGAAAGAGTAGAGAGGGTCACGGCAAAAACTGGATGCACTTCGTGTACAAACTGGACAATCTCTTTCAGAGTATCAGGGTTTCGGACGAGAACTCATCTGTTACATGGGCACTTCAATGTTTTTTAAACTTATTTGAACTCAGGACTTCTTTTGCGTTCAGTATGCAGCATTCAAAGTGACGTCATCAATTTCCAACATGTTCTGACTACATTTGCTGTTTTTCAGTCATTTACCTAATTGTTTTGAGAGCTAAATGACCGTGAAACTGAAAATCACTACAAAATGAACTGTGAAAATGTTGAAACTCGGCATGGTATCATCATTTCACCCGCATAGCATGTGCGAAAGAGTAGAGAGGGTCACAACAAAAACTGGACGCACTTCATGTACAAACTGGACAATCTCTTTCGGAGTATCAGGGTGTCAGACGAGAACTCATCTGTTACATGGGCACTTCAATGTTTTTTAAACTTATTTGAACTCCGGACTTCTTTTGTGTTCAGTATGCAGCATTCAAAGCGACATCATCAATTTCCAACATGTTCTGACTACATTTGCTGTTTTTCAGTCATTTACCTAATTGTTTAGAGAGCTAAATGATCGTGAAATTGAAAATCACAACAAAATGAACTGTGAAAATGTTGAAACTTGGCATGGTATCATCATTTCACCCGCATAGCATGTGCGAAAGAGTAGAGAGGGTCACAGCAAAAACTGGACGCACTTCGTGTACAAATTGGACAATCTCTTTCGGAGTATCAGGGTTTCGGACGAGAACTCATCTGTTACATGGGCACTTCAATGTTTTTTAAACTTATTTGAACTCCGGACTTCTTTTGCGTTCAGTATGCAGCATTCAAAGTGACGTCATCAATTTCCAACATGTTCTGACTACATTTGCTGTTTTTCAGTCATTTACCTAATTGTTTAGAGAGCTAAATGACCGTGAAATTGAAAATCACTACAAAATGAACTGTGAAAATGTTGAAACTTGGCATGGTATCATCATTTCACCCGCATAGCATGTGCGAAAGAGTAGAGAGGGTCACAGCAAAAACTGGACGCACTTCGTGTACAAACTGGACAATCTCTTTCGGAGTATCACTGGTAGAAAAAGGGCCTATAGTCCCGGTTCGTAAGGGCCTTTAGTCCCGGTTCAGGAACCGGGACTAAAGTGTCGGTACTAATACCTCCACCCTTTAGTCCCGGTTCAATCCAGAACCGGGACTAAAGGCCCACCACGTGGGCAGTGCGCAGAGCCCAGTCAGGAGACCCTTTGGTCCCGGTTGGTGCCACCAACCGGGACCAAAGGGTCTCCTGACTGGGCTCTGCGCACTGCCCACGTGGATGGCCTTTGGTCCCGGTTGGTGGCACTAACCGGGACCAATAGGCATCCACGCGTCAGCACTTCTGTGGCTGGGGTTTTTGTTTTTTTTTGAAAGGGGGGGGGGGGTTGGGGGTTTTAGGGGGTTAATTTACGTGTTTCATATATTGTGTTAGCTAGTTATAATTAATAGAGAGAAGTGTCCTCTGTTATGTCTGTGCTTGGTCGACGCTACGTACTATACATACGTATATAGAGAGGACTAGACACGCTAGCTAGCTAGTAAGCAAACGAAAGAAACAGAAGATCGTCATGAACATATATGCATATATACAGAGAGAAGTGATATCGACCACCTCTCCTTCTCCGGGAGATTGGTCGAACAACAAGTTCTCGTATATCTATCTGACACTACCGGCTACATATATACAATAATTATCTCTTACAAATATAATCATACGGACTCAGGGTTAACATAGAATTCTCCGTCTTCAGGGATCACGTGGTCAAGAAAGAATGCCGCCAATTCCTCTTGAATTCCTCGCATGCGAGCTGGTGCTAGGAGTTCATCCCGCTTCCGAAACATCTAATTTAAAGAAGGGGGTCAATACATATATATATGAATGAATGAAACTCAACACAAATGATGGTAATAAAATAAAATTGTGAATGTTGTTATTTACGTACTTCATATTGTTCGTCAGTGTAGCCCCGCTCACAGGTCGTGTGGCGGATGGACTCGCAAACATAGTAACCACAGAAATCATTCCCTTGTTGCTGCCACAACCACTTTACAAGAAATAGAGGTTAATCAAACTGATAAGCAACAATGCCAAATGGTATTGATGAAACTAGCGCTTGAATGACTAGTAGATGCGCTTAAAATGCTACTATAGCTAGTACTTACTTTCGGGTGTCTAAATTGCAGCTCCTTCGGCAGTCCCGGAGCTTTTCTGGTGAATTTTCTCCAAACCCTGCCGGACAAAGAAAACAATTACTTGATATATCAGGAAATGAACAAAGTTGCTGATATGGTGGATAATGATCGATTTAACTTACTTCTCGAGTATTTGAGTCATGTTTGCATAGTCCTTGGGATCTTTTCGTCTTGAGTCTAAGACGGTTACTAGTCCCTGCTCAAGCTTAATATGTAGGAGAATATAGTGGAAACTGCACACGCATGCATAACTCATCAATTACATTACTATAACCTTGACTAATATATAAGGGAAACCGAATACGCACAAGACAGTAACACTCACTTGAAGTTGTAAGGAAAGAGTATTATATCTTTGTTTTTATTTATTATCAATGATTCTAGCATGCTGGCCTCGGTTTCTGCGGCATGAAATTTAACTTGAGTTGCATCTATGAGATTTGTGTTAATGAACCCAATATCACCGACTTGTCTTTTCTTCAATTCGATGATCTTCAATCTGCATAATATAGTGAGGATGATTATAAATACATGCAATGAAAGAGCTAAGCTATATAGAGAAACTTAATGACAGAAGTAGTACTACTTACAGATAGTAGCAGGTGACAGTTGCTTTATCGAGGGCCAATTGATTGAAGAACTGATAGAACTCCTCAAATGGAATAGGCAACACATCAATTCCAACGAGGTCATGCTCCGGTTTAACTCTCGCATACAAAGTACTCCTCCCCCCAGAGTCTCTGCAGATTTTCAAGTACCAATCATGCAATCTTCGCATCATCGTTGATAGAGATCTTTCATCTTTGACGAGAGGCTTCCCGTACTCGTATCTTTGTATCTGCACGTCCATGGGGTCATAATGTACTTTGTCGGGCAGGTAATCTGCAGGATTGCTATAACCGGGCACCATCCTCGGATCATTATCGACGTTGTGGCTAGGCACCTTGAGCGGGGGGCACGATTGCTTCACTTGTTCGCCGAGCTGGGCAATTTGTTTCCCAGCTCGTCGTTGTTTCAGCCTTTGATCACTGACAGTACTTCCTGACCGCTCCGCTTCGGCAAATTCCTTTCCAATAATGCAGTCATAGTTTCCTTTCGGCGAATCAGACTTCGGTGGTTTTGTCAGGGCAGCCAGAGTGCGCTTCACTTTCACCCGATCTACCTTCTCCTCCGGAGGTGGATGTTTTTTGCTTTCACCCCTTCAAAGAATTTCTTCACTTCTTCTCGCGCGATCTCGGCGTTCTCCTCCTGGGTCCTCTCGTATGGTAACTTCTCTGGAGTCTTCAGAGAAGGACCGAATCTGTATGTCCTCCCGCCTCTGGTTGTACTGCTAGACGCCGACCGAGCAGACGTAGCGGTTGTCTTCTTTACTTGCTTAAGCGGCGGAGGAGAAGGACTACGACGCGCCGGAGCAGCTGGAGCGGCGGCAGGTCTCTTCCGCCCTTGCTGACGAGGCGGAGAAGGAGGAGGCGGGCTGCTCGGGCGCGTCGGCGCAGGCGGAGAAGGAGGCGGAGTGCCGCCGCGCGCCAGAGAAGGAGCCGGCCGAGGGCCCTGATCGTCACTCGCCGGAGGAGGAGGAGGCGGTGGAGGCGGAGTGCCCTGACTCGCCGGAGGAGGAGGAGGAGGCGGTGGCGTCCAGTTCGGAAGGTTGATGAGGTCCTTCCGCCATAGGCATGGAGTCTTCAGAGCAGACCCCAGCCGAGTCTCCCCTTCACCGGTAGGGTGGTCAAGCTGGAGGTCCTCAAATCCCTCCGTTATCTAAACCACCATCACCCTAGCATATCCTTCTGGAATCGGCCGGCAGTGAAAAGTTGCGCCGGGTTCAGTAGGATAAACAGAGCCAACAGCCGCCTTGACCTTCAAATTCATCCATTGCGTCATAAGGTGGCAATTTTGAGACTCCGTGATAGCATCCACGGGATAGCTGGCAGGAGCCATCAAGGCATGCTCTAGCTGAAGCAGCTCGGTGGAAGCCACGCTGCTTCTGCGCTGAGATGGCGGGGTAGCTTCGGGGGAGGCTTCGGTAGTACGTTTGCTGCGATTTGCTTCTCGTTCCTCTATCGCGTCCACCCTTGCTTGCAGCACCTGCATTTGGGTCTGCTGCACTTTTTTCCTCCTCTCATGGGATTTGTAACCGCCTGCGTCCGGAAACCCAACCTTCCATGGAACGGAGCCTGGCGTGCCTCGTGTCCATCCAGGGTGCTCAGGATTCCCGAGGGCCATTGTGAGCTCGTCGTTCTCTCTGTCTGGAAAGAACGTCCCTTCCTGCGCTACTTCGATATACTTCTTAAGCTTACTGACTGGTATGTCCATTTGATCGTTCGTCCAAATGCACTTCCCTGTTTCAGGGTCCAGGGTTCCGCCAGCCCCGAAGAACCAAGTCCGGCAACGGTCTGGCCAGTTATTTGTCTCTGGTTCGATCCCTTTATGAACCAGATCATTCTCACTCTTGGACCACTTAGGCCGGGCTACGAGGTAGCCACCTGACCCCGTGCAATGGTGAAGCTTCTTCTTCGCAGCATTTTGCTTGTTTGTCGCCGACATCTTCTTACTCTTTTCTGATGTCTTGTGGGCCACAAATGCGGGCCAGTGATCTCTGATCTTCTCATATCTGCCCTTGAATTCTGGTGTCTCATTTTTTTCGACAAACTTATTCAGCTCTTTCTTCCACCTCCTGAATAGTTCTGCCATCCTCTTCAGAGCAAAAGACTTGATTAATTTCTCTTTAACTGGGTTCTCTGGATTATCCTCAGGCGATAGGGTGAAATTTGACTTCAGCTCAGTCCAAAGATCATTTTTCTGCATATCATTGACATAAGACACCTCAGGGTCTTCTGTAGCTGGCTTAAACCATTGCTGGATGCTTATCGGGATCTTGTCCCTAACCAGAACCCCGCACTGAGCAACAAATGCGCTCTTTGTCCGGAGGGGTTCAATAGGTTGGCCGTCGGGCGCGATTGCTATGATCTCAAACTTTTCATCCGAGCTCAACTTTTTCTTCGGGCCTCGTCTCTTTACCGAAGTTGTGCTCGATTCAGAGGGCTAGAAAAAAGAACAAAGACTTAATTAATATGTGTACATACCAAAACAATGAATGCATCAATCAGCTAGTCAGCATAGGCTTAACTAATATATATACCTGGCCGGACTCGGTTCAGTCACCGGAGCCGTCATCACGGTCTCCTTCTTGCACCGGCATTGGGTCACCGGAGCCGTCCTCATGTTCTTCTTCTTGCACCGGCATTAGGTCACCTTAGCCAGCTTGTTCACCCTGTCCTTCCAGACCATCGGTTTCGTTGAGAAACAACGAGATGGCATCACTTCCTTCTGCGATTATGTCCCTCAACAACGCTTCTTTTATTGCTTCGTCTAGGGCCGTGTCCATAGTTTCTACAAATATTTACAACATGGCAATTATTATTCAAACATGATAGATGGATATATTAGTGCCAAACGTAGAACTAGCTAGCTACCTAATCATAGTAAGCTATCGGGAGGGGGTATATATCGACAACGACGACACTACATCTATGTCCCTCGACGACCCTCGTTCCCGATAAAAAAAGAGGAAGAAGAAGAAAAATAAGAGGAGAAGAAAGAATAGAGGAGAAGATCTCCTCTATTCTTTCTTCTCCTCTTTTTTTCTTCTTCCTCTTCTTTTTTCATCCTCTTCTTCCTCTCATGTTCGATAGGATCGCCGAGGGGTCGGGAGGTTGCGTAGTGTCTCAGGATTCAACAAAACCATGTCTTCATCATTAGGCGAAAGTAACATGTGCATGATGGTACGAAGCTCTTCAAAGTTGTTCTGGAACGGACTCCCAGATAGGATAATCTGCCATTTGGTACAAAGTTCAGCAAGAGCCTTCCAAATATCGCTATTTGGAAGGCCTTTGCTGAATTGGTACCAAAAGGCGGATTATTCTATCCGGGACTCCATTCCAAAACAACTTTGCAGAACTTCGTACCAACATGCCCTGGTTACTTCCGGCTAATGATGAAGGCATGGATTTCTTCAATACTTTGACACTAGGAAACCTCTCTCGACCCCTCGGCGATCCTCGACGCCTCGAATCCTCGACGACCCTGGAACCCTCGACCCCTAGACGACCCTCTTTTCGGTAGAGGAAACCCTAAATAGCTAGCAAGTTTCGTGGGTGTGAGATACATGTGGCCTTCGGTGTCGGACACTACATCCACGTCCCACAAGTGACGTGGGCGTCGAAGCCCGCGCCACTTGTGGGATGTGGGTGTAGTGTCCGACACCGACGGTACATGTATCTCACACCGACGATACTTTCTATTTAGGGTTTCTCCTCTACCGCTCCTCGACCTCTCGACGACCCTCGTTCCCGATAAAATAAAGAGGAAGAAGAAGAAGAAAAAAGAAGAGAAGAAAGAATAGAGGAGAAGACTTCCTCTTCTTCCTCTCCCCTTCTTCTCCCTCTTCTTCCCCTTCTTCCTCGCCTCTCTCATGAATGTCCGACGTTCTCGACCCCCCCCCCCCACGTGTCGAAGAAAAAAAAGAAGAAAAAAAAGAGGAGAAGAAGAAAGGAATAGTGGAGAAGAAGAGAAAATAGAAAGTATTCTATTTTCTCTTCTTCTCCTCTATTCCTTTCTTCCTCTCCTCTTCTTTTTCTTCTTTTTTCTTCTTCTTATTTATTTCTCCTCGTCTTCCTCTCCCCTCTTCTTCTCCTTTCTTCCTCTTCTTATTTCCTTTTTCCTCTCATTCTTTTTCTTCTTCTTCCTTTCTTAAAAATACATGAAGTAGTATTGCTTGTTTTTTTTTAAAATAATGATCAAATATAAATTTTAGAAAAAAGTAAAGGTTTTGCCTAATTCATTGTTCATATGAATATACAAACATTTGAACATATCATCATATATATTAACATACATTTTCTTTGCATATGCATATGAACATACATACATACATTTTTCTTTCATATGAACATACATACATACATTTTCTAAAAATCTGAACATACATACATATAAACATACATACATTTTCTAAAAATCTGAACATAAACATACATACATATGAACATACATACATACATACATATAAACATAACATACATACACAAAAAATTCTAAAAATCTGCCAAAAAATCTAAAAATCTGCCTAAAAAATTATATGAAAAAAAGCATACATCATCCATCCATCCATATAATGAACATATACATCATCCATATCCATCCATATAATCAACATATGCATATGAAAAAAAATTATATGAAAAGGATCGAGGGGACAGGGAGGAAAGGGGGTCGCCGGAGCCGGACTGAACGGGGAGGAGGGGCGGCGTCGAGGCAGGGGCGGCAGTGGGGGCGGGCGCCGGCGACGACGACAATGGTGGGGGCAGGCCAGGGCGCAGGGGCGCGGCCGTGCGTGCTCGGGGACGGGGCAGGGGCACGGGGCGGCGGCCGGCGTGGGCTCGGGCGCGAGGATGGCGGCGGCCAGCGGCGGCGACGGCGACGAGGAGCGCGCGAGCGGCGGCGACGGCGACGAGGAGCGCGCGAGCGATTTGGGCAGCCTGGCGGCGGGGGCAACTGGCGACGGGAGGCGAGGGAGATGTGAAATTTTCACAAGTCCTAGTTATATAGCAAGGGCATTGGTCCCAGTTCGTGGCACCAACCGGGACCAATGCCACCCTTTAGTCCCGGTTGGTGCCACCAACCGGGACCAAAGGCCAATTTTCGGCAGCCCAAAGGGCGGGAAGCGGCGGCCTTTGGTCCCGGTTGGTGGCACCAACCGGGACTAAAGGGTGGCATTGGTCCCGGTTGGTGCCACGAACCGGGACCAATGCCCCCTTTAGTCCCGGTTGGAGCCACCAACCGGGACCAATGCCCTTGTGCTACCCACGCCCATAAGTTTAGTCCCACATCGCTAGTTGAGAACGGCCGGCACTGGTTTATAAGGTCTGCTGCCTCTTCCCTCCCGAACTCCTCTGAATAGCAGGCCTATGGGCCTAATTTGACACTGCTTTGCCTGTGGGCCTATTGGGCCTTCTGCGGGCCTGAATCCTGGCCCATGTAGGGTTTCTAGTCGTATTCAGGCCGTGGAGGCCCAGTAGGTGGCATTTTTTTTGGTTTTTTCTTTTTTATTTCTATATTTTTTTGGTTTTTTCTTTTTTTTATTTCTACTTAAAACTAAATACTTACAGTTTTTTAGTGATTTCTTTTTGCTTTTAGGTCACAAAAATTATAAATTTTCTGTTAGTGCCATTAGTTTTAAATTTTAAATAGTTTAAATTTGAATTTTTAAAAATTTGTGTGAATCACTAGTTTATGAATAACTTTACTATAAAATTAGAATTTTTTTCTATTTATTTTTTATGTCTACTTAAAACTAAATACTTACAGTTTTTTAGTGATTTCTTTTTGCTTTTAGGTCACAAAAATTATAAACTTTCTGTTAGTGCCATTAGTTTTAAATTTTAAATAGTTTAAATTTGAATTTTTAAAAATTTGTGTGAATCACTAGTTTATGAATAACTTTACTATAAAATTAGAATTTTTTTTCTTCTTTGCTATTTATTTTTATGAATCACTAGTTTGTGAATCACTAGTTTATTTCTATTTAAAATTAGAATAACTTTACTATTGATTTTAGGTCACACAAATTATATTCTTTTTTCTATTGAAGAATATTATAGTTTTATTTTAGTTGATCATAACATAATATTTTAATTGATTGTTTTTATTTTCATAAAAGTTTTGTAGTTCATTCTGTTTGCTATTAATTCATTCTTTGAGCTAAATGACTCTGAAATTGGAAAGCATTTCAAAATGAACTCTGAAAAGGTTGAAAGTTGGCATGGTATCATCATTTCACCCACATAGCATGTTCCAAAAAGTAGAGAGGGTTACGACAAAAACTTGATGCACTTCGTGTACAAAATGGACAATCACTTTCGAAGTATCAAAGTTTCGAACCATAAGACATGAAAGCATTTCAAATGAACTCTGAAAAAGTTGAAAGTTGGGATGGTATCATAATTTCACCCACATAGCATTTGCTTATTGCGGGAGAAAGTCTTCACTTTTTCTTTGCTTGTGTCATTTGCTTATTGCGCCGTAACCATGGATAATCTTCATTGTTTATCAGGATGCTTGGGTCAGCCTTGACATTGAAGGGAGGAATTTCATGAAACTTTTCATAATCTTCAGACATGTCTGTCTTGCCGTCCACTCCCAGGATGTCCCTTTTTCCTGAAAGAACTATGTGGCGTTTTGGCTCATCGTATGATGTATTCGCTTCCTTATCTTTTCTTTTTCTCGGTTTGGTAGACATGTCCTTCACATAGATAACCTGTGCCACATCATTGGCTAGGACGAACGGTTCGTCAGTGTACCCAAGATTTTTCAGATCCACTGTTGTCATTCCGTACTGTGGGTCTACCTGTACCCCGCCGCCTAACAGATTGACCCATTTGCACTTAAACAAAGGGACCTTAAAATCAGGTCCGTAGTCAAGTTCCCATATGTCCACTATGTAACCATAATATGTGTCCTTTCCGCTCTCGGTTGCTGCATCAAAGCGGACACCGCTGTTTTGGTTGGTGCTCTTTTGATCTTGGGCGATCGTGTAAAATGTATTCCCATTTATCTCGTATCCTTTGTAAGTCAATACAGTCAAAGATGGTCCCCTGGACAACAAGTACAACTCATCACAAACAGTGTTGTCACCTCTGAGACGTGTTTCCAACCAACTACTGAAAGTCCTGATGTGTTCACATGTAATCCAGTCATCGCACTGCTCCGGGTGTTTGGAGCGCAGACTGTTCTTGTGTTCATCGACATACGGGGTCACCAAGGTAGAGTTCTGTAGAACTGTGTAGTGTGCTTGAGACCAAGAATATCCGTCCCTGCATATTATTGAGTCTCTTCCAAGAGTGCCTTTTCCAGTCAGTCTCCCCTCATACCGCGATTTAGGGAGACCTATCTTGTTAAGGCCAGGAATGAAGTCAACACAAAACCTGATAACATCCTCTGTTTGATGGCCCATGGAGATGCTTCCTTCTGGCCTAGCGTGGTTACGGACATATTTCTTTAGGACTCCCATGAACCTCTCAAAGGGGAACATATTGTGTAGAAATACGGGCCCCAGGAGGACAATCTCGTCGACTAGATGAACTAGGACGTTCGTCATGATATTGAAGAAGGATGGTGGGAACACCAGCTCGAAACTGACAAGACATTGCGCCACATCACTCCTTAGCCTTGGTACGATTTCTGGATCGATCATCTTCTGAGAGATTGCATTGAGGAATGCACATAGCTTCACAATGGCTAATCGGACGTTTTCCGGTAGAAGCCCCCTCAATGCAACCGGAAGCAGTTGCGTCATAATCACGTGGCAGTCATGAGACTTTAGGTTCTGAAACTTTTTCTCTGGCATATTTATTATTCCCTTTATATTCGATGAGAAGCCAGTCGTGACCTTCATACTGAGCAGGCATTCAAAGAAGATTTCTTTCTCTTCTTTCGTAAGAGCATAGCTGGCAGGACCTTTATACTGCTTCGGAGGCATGCCGTCTTTTTCGTGCAAACGTTGCAGGTCCTCTCGTGCCTCGGGTGTATCTTTTGTCTTCCCATACACGCCCAAGAAGCCTAGCAGGTTTACGCAAAGGTTCTTCGTCACGTGCATCACGTCGATTGAGGAGCGGACCTCTAGGTCTTTCCAGTAGGGTAGGTCCCAAAATATAGATTTCTTCTTCCACATAGGTGCGTGTCCCTCAGCGTCATTCGGAACAGCTAGTCCACCGGGACCCTTTCCAAAGATTACGTAGTGTAAATCATTGACCATAGCAAGCACGTGAACACCGGTGCGCATGGCGGGCTTCTTCCGGTGATCTGCCTCGCCTTTGAAATGCTTGCCTTTCTTTCGACATTGATGGTTGGTCGGAAGAAATCGGCGATGGCCCAGGTACACATTCTTCCTGCATTTGTCCAGGTATATACTTTCAGTGTCATCTAAACAGTGCGTGCATGCGTGGTATCCTTTGTTTGTCTGTCCTGAAAGGTTACTGAGAGCGGGCCAATCGTTGATGGTCACGAACAGCAACGCCTTAAGGTTAAATTCCTCCTGTCTGTGCTCATCCCACGTACGTACACCGTTTCCATTCCACAGCTGTAAAAGTTCTTCAACTAATGGCGTTAGGTACACATCAATTTCGTTGCCGGGTTGCTTAGGGCCTTGGATGAGAACTGGCATCATAATGAACTTCCGCTTCATGCACATCCAAGGAGGAAGGTTATACATACATAGAGTCACGGGCCAGGTGCTGTGATTGCTGCTCTGCTCCCCGAAAGGATTAATGCCATCCGTGCTTAAAGCAAACCATACATTCCTTGGGTCCTTTGCAAACTCATCCCAGTACTTTCTCTCGATTTTTCTCCACTGCGACCCGTCAGCGGGTGCTCTCAACTTCCCATCTTTCTTTCGGTTCTCACTGTGCCATCGCATCAACTTGGCATGCTCTTCGTTTATGAACAGACGTTTCAACCGTGGTATTATAGGAGCATACCACATCACCTTCGCAGGAACCCTCTTCCTGAGGGGCTCGCCGTCAACATCACCAGGGTCATCTCGTCTGATCTTATACCGCAACGCACCGCATACCGGGCATGCGTTCAGATCCTTGTATGCACCGTGGTAGAGGATGCAGTCATTAGGGCATGCATGTATCTTCTCCACCTCCAATCCTAGAGGGCATACGACCTTCTTTGCTGCGTATGTACTGTCGGGCAATTCGTTATCGTTTGGAAGCTTCTTCTTCAATATTTTCAGTAGCTTCTCAAATCCTTTGTCAGCCACAGCATTCTCTGCCTTCCACTGCAGCAATTCCAGTATGGTACTGAGCTTTGTGTTGCCATCTTCGCAATTGGGGTATAACCCTTTTTTGTGATCCTCTAACATGCGATCGAACTTCAGCTTCTCCTTTTGACTAATGCATTGCGTCCTTGCATCGACAATGACCCGGCGGAGATCATCATCATCGGGCACATCGTCTGGTTCCTCTTGATCTTCAGCAGCTTCACCCGTGGCAGCATCATTGGGCACATCGTCTGGTTCCTCTTGATCTTCACCAGCTCCCCCCGTTGCAGCATCACCGTATTCAGGGGGCACATAGTTGTCATCGTACTCTTCTTCTTCGCCGTCTTCCATCATAACTCCTATTTCTCCGTGCCTCGTCCAAACATTATAGTGTGGCATGAAACCCTTGTAAAGCAGGTGGGAGTGAAGGATTTTCCGGTTAGAGTAAGACCTCGTATTCCCACATTCAGTGCATGGACAACACATAAAACCATTCTGCTTGTTTGCCTCAGCCGCATCGAGAAACTCATGCACGCCCTTAATGTACTCGCGGGTGTGTCTGTCACCGTACATCCATTGCCGGTTCATCTGCGTGCATTATATATAATTAAGTGTCCAAATTAATAGAAGTTCATCATCACATTAAAACCAAAGTGCATACATAGTTCTCATCTAACAACATATAGCTCTCCAGAGCATCTAATTAATTAAACCATACATTGAAACTATGTAAAACATTTCAATGCGAAAACAAATGCGATCATAATCGCAACCAAGGTAACAATTGATCCAACGGCATAATGATACCAAGCCTCGGTATGAATGGCATATTTTCTAATCTTTCTAATCTTCAAGCGCATTGCATCCATCTTGATCTTGTGATCATCGACGACATCCGCAACATGCAACTCCAATATCATCTTCTCCTCCTCAATTTTTTTTATTTTTTCCTTCAACAAATTGTTTTCTTCTTCAACTAAATTTAACCTCTCGACAATAGGGTCGGTTGGCATTTCCGATTCACATACATCCTAGATAAATAAAATCTATGTCACGTTGGTCGGCATAATTTTCATAAACAATAAATGAACCAATAGTTATGAAGATAATATACATACCAAATCCGAATCATAGACAGGACGAGGGCCGACGGGGGCGGATTCCAAAACCATCGCACTATATAAGATGCAATAATAAATGTAAGAAAATGATACAAGTATCTATCTAAACAGACAAGTAAGAATATTTTTCCTTTCAGAAAGAAGATAAGAACAAGAGGCTCACCACGGTGGTGTCGGTGATGAGATCAGCGCGGGTGATCGACGGCGGTGAAGACGGGGACGGGGCGTGACGGACTGCTAAATCTAGACAAATCTCGAGGAAAATGGACCTTGGAGGTCGAGCTTCGAGAGGAGAAAGTTTAAGTAGTGTGGCTCGGGCATTCCATCGAACACCTCATGTGCATAGGAGGTGAGCTAGAGCACCACAAACCCCTCCCCTCGCCGGCCAGAGAAAAACAGAGCACTCCAGTGCTCTGCTCGCGGGCGAGGGTATATATAGGCACCTCATTGGTCCCGGTTTGTGGCAAGAACTGGGACTAAAGGGGAGCCTTTGGTCCCGGTTCAGGCCACCAACCGGGACCAATGGTGGTGGGCCAGGAGCGAGGCCCATTGGTCCCGGTTCGTCCCACCAACCGGGACCAAAAGGTCCAGACGAACCGGGACCAATGGCCCACGTGGTACGGCCGGCCCCCTGGGCTCACGAACCGGGACCAATGCCCACATTAGTCCCGGTTCTACACTGAACCGGGACTAATGGGCTGAGCCGGCCTGGACCATAGCCCTGTTTTCTACTAGTGTATTAGGGTTTCGGACGAGAACTCATCTGTTACATGGGCACTTCAATGTTTTTTAAACTTATTTGAACTCCGGAGTTCTTTTGCGTTCAGTATGTAGCATTCAAAGCGACATCATCAATTTCCAACATGTTCTGACTACATTTGTTGTTTTTCAGTCATTTACCTAATTGTTTAGAGAGCTAAATGACCGTGAAATTGAAAATCACTACAAAATGAACTGTGAAAATGTTGAAACTTGGCATGGTATCATCATTTCACCCGCATAGCATGTGCGAAAGAGTAGAGAGGGTCACGGCAAAAACTGGATGCACTTCGTGTACAAACTGGACAATCTGTTTCGGAGTATCAGGGTTTCGGACGAGAACTCATCTGTTACATGGGCACTTCAATGTTTTTTAAACTTATTTGAACTCCGGACTTCTTTTGCGTTCAATATGCAGCATTCAAAGCGACGTCATCAATTTCCAACATGTTCTGACTACATTTGTTGTTTTTCAGTCATTTACCTAATTGTTTAGAGAGCTAAATGACCGTGAAACTGAAAATCACTACAAAATGAACTGTGAAAATGTTGGAACTCGGCATGGTATCATCATTTCACGCGCATAGCATGTGCGAAAGAGTAGAGAGGGTCACGGCAAAAACTAGATGCACTTCGTGTACAAACTGGGCAATCTCTTTCGGAGTATCAGGGTTTCGGACGAGAACTCATTTGTTACATGGGCACTTCAATGTTTTTTAAACTTATTTGAACTCCAGACTTCTTTTGCGTTCAGTATGCAGCATTCAAAGCGACGTCATCAATTTCCAACATGTTCTGACTACATTTGCTGTTTTTCAGTCATTTACCTAATTGTTTAGAGAGCTAAATGACCGTGAAACCGAAAATCACTACAAAATGAACTGTGAAAATGTTGAAACTTGGCATGGTATCATCATTTCACCCGCATAGCATGTGCGAAAGAGTAGAGAGGGTCACAGCAAAAACTGGACGCACTTCGTGTACAAACTGGACAATCGCTTTCAGAGTATCAGGGTGTTAGACGAGAACTCATCTGTTACATGGGCACTTCAATGTTTTTTAAACTTATTTGAACTCTGGACTTCTTTTGCGTTCAGTATGCAGCATTCAAAGCGACGTCATCAATTTCCAACATGTTCTGACTACATTTGCTGTTTTTCAGTCATTTACCTAATTGTTTAGAGAGCTAAATGACCGTGAAATTGAAAATCACAACAAAATGAACTGTGAAAATGTTGAAACTTGGCATGGTATCATCATTTCACCCGCATAGCATGTGCGAAAGAGTAGAGAGGGTCACAGCAAAAACTGGACGCACTTCGTGTACAAACTGGACAATCTCTTTCGGAGTATCAGGGTTTCAGACGAGAACTCATCTGTTACATGGGCACTTCAATGTTTTTTAAACTTATTTGAACTCCGGACTTCTTTTGCGTTCAGTATGCAGCATTCAAAGTGACGTCATCAATTTCCAACATGTTCTGACTACATTTGCTGTTTTTCAGTCATTTACCTAATTGTTTAGAGAGCTAAATGACCGTGAAACTGAAAATCACTACAAAATGAACTGTGAAAATGTTGAAACTTGGCATGGTATCATCATTTCACCTGCATAGCATGTGCGAAAGAGTAGAGAGGGTCACAGCAAAAACTGGACGCACTTCGTGTACAAACTGGACAGTCTCTTTCGGAGTATTAGGGTTTCGGACGAGAACTCATCCGTTACATGGGCACTTCAATGTTTTTTAAACTTATTTGAACTCCGGACTTCTTTTGCGTTCAGTATGCAGCATTCAAAGCGACATCATCAATTTCCAACATGTTCTGACTACATTTGCTATTTTTCAGTCATTTACCTAATTGTTTAGAGAGCTAAATGACCGTGAAATTGAAAATCACTACAAAATGAACTGTGAAAATGTTGAAACTTGGCATGGTATCATCATTTCACCCACATAGCATGTGCGAAAGAGTAGAGAGGGTCACGGCAAAAACTGGACGCACTTCGTGTACAAACTGGACAATCTCTTTCGGAGTATCAGGGTTTCGGACGAGAACTCATGTGTTACATGGGCACTTCAATGTTTTTTAAACTTATTTGAACTCCGAACTTCTTTGGCATTCAGTATGCAACATTAAAGCGACATCATCAATTTTCAACATGTTCTGACATCATTTGTTGTTTTCAGTCATTTACCTAATTGTTTAGAGAGCTAAATGACCGTGAAATTGAAAATCACTACAAAATGAACTCTGAAAATGTTGAAACTTGCAATGGTATTATCATTTCACCGGCATAGCATGTGCGAAAGAGTAGAGAGGGTCACAAAGAAACTAAATACAGAAAAAAACTACTCAGAAATAAAGAGAAGAAAATAAATAAAGCAGAAAAGAAAAAAACTATATAAAAAAATTACTCAAAAATAAATAGAAGAAAATAAATAATGCAAAAAAGAAAAAAAACTATATAAAAAATTACTCAAAAATAAATAGAAGAAAATAAATAATGCAGAAAAGAAAAAACTATATAAAAATTTGTTGGGGCGCTGCCCAGTGGGCCTGCCAGACGTAGGGTGTGTAAATGCAGGCCCAGAAGGGCCAGCAGGTTCACAGGGCAGCGCGCCATAGTTAGGCCGAGAAGCCTGCTACATAGAGAAGTTCGAAGGAGCAGCCGCAACTGGGTTTATAAACCAGTGCGGCTACCCTTTGCTCGGCGAGGTGGGACTAAACATTGTGCACCGCCGGTGGCAGCGCACAACCATTAGTACCGGTTGGTGGCTCCAACCGGTACTAATGATTGGGCCTTTAGTACCGGTTCGTGGCACGAACCGGTACTAAAGGGGCCGTTTCCCGCCCCTTGGCCTGGCGAAAGTTGGCCTTTAGTACCGGTTGGTGACTCCAACTGGTACTAAAGGCCCCTCCTATATATATGGCACTTCAAAAAATTTAGTTTCTCATCTGCTTCTTCTCCTCTGTCCCGTCGCCCGCCGCCCCCGTCGCCGCCCCGTCCCCGTCCCCGTCCCCGTCCCCGTCGTCGCCGCCCCTCCCGTCCCCGTCCCCGTCACCGCGCCCCGCCCCATCGTCTCGTCGTCCCCACCTGGCCCATCCCGTCCCCGTTGTCGCCGCCCCGTCCCCATCCCCGTCGTCGCCATCCCCGTTGTCACCATCCCCGTCGGCGCCGCCCGGCGCCGTCCCCGTCGCCGCCCTCGTCGCCTCGCCTCGCCGGTGAGATCCTGCCCTGGCCGCCATGTCCACACACACACACATTGTTTTTTAGTTTTTTAGTTATAAATTTTAGTTTATTTTTAGTAAATTCTTAGTTGAATTAATAGAACTAGTTATTTTTAGTAAGAAAATTTAGTTATATGAGATTTGATGATCTAATCAAAATATTACTATATAGAACTACATACTTTATTTTAGTATGAAATTAATAGAACTAGTTTATTTTTAGTAAATGCTTAGTTGAATTAATAGAACTAGTTTATTTAGTTGAATTAATAGAACTAGTTTATTTTTAGTAAATGCTTAGTTGAATTAATAGAACTAGTTTATTTAGTTGAATTAATAGAACTAGTAAGTGTTTAATGTTTCACCTATATATGAACATATGTTAGATATTAATGTCAAATGTTAGATGAATTAGATATAAATTATATGTTAGATATATATTTAATTTAGTTATATGAGATTTGATTATCTAATTAACGTTTTATTATATATAACTAGCTACCTTATTTTTAGTAAGAAAATTAATAGAACTAGTTTAGTTGAATTAGTTGAGCTACTTTATTTAGGTATATTTTTCGTAAGTGCTTAGTTCAATTAGTTCAATTAATTAGTTGAACTAGTTGATTTAATAGAATTAGTTGAATTAATAGAACTAATAAGTGTTTAATGTTTCACCTATGAACATAGGAATGTCGTCTGACGACGAACACGATTTCATTATGTGCTAATACTGCGAAGACCAGCGCGGCCTATGCGGTAGAAATTTTCTAGTTGATGATAGATGCTTCAGCATCAAGCTGGATGAGAAATTCGAAGTGGATATAGTAAGTCACAACGACAAGTCTTTTTTCGTAATTAAGCATGACTTATGCTTCATTTGCTTCAACTTTTAATTTTAATTTTTCACTATTCTACTAGCGTATCCCCTGACATGCAACAATTTTTATCTTGGATAAGATAGGTTTCAGTCCTAACGAAACTATGGAGATAAAAAGAGTTTACTTGAAGACCGAACATGGTTATACCTTCAACGTCAAATTATACAATGCAGACACATACACCTATTTTGAATGCAAAACTTGGCAAGCACTATGCAAGGCTTATGCATTTGAGCCTGATATGGTTATCACCTTTGATATTCGTCCGGAAGATGATATTGAAGGTAATATAGACATCTGGGTCGATGTGCAGACGCTTCCAGTTCTACCATTATGTGAGTTTCTCAACCATATTTATGTCTTCGATATGAGATTATTTGAACCAGTTGAATAATTAATAGATCTCAATTTATATTGACAGCTTATTTCCAATCAAGCAAACATGTCCAGCGCTTGGTAGACTGGACCGTCCACTGTCCCGGGGCTGAACTAAACTGCGAGGAGACAAGTCATTATGTTTCATGGCTTGAGGATCTTGATGCTGTCAAGACAAAAATTTTCCTTCACTTAGAAATGTTAGTACTCAAAATGTGCGACCAATAGTGTTCATACTGAACTACGTTCACATATATTTAGGAAAGATGGTAAGATTTCTACTATTTCTCCTTAGTGCATCTTTTGCATACATTATTTTTTTAAGCTAAACTTCATTGCTAAGTATGTTACTATACGATGTTCTTCAACAGGGACTCCCGATGAATGTTGTGCCTGATTGGGTCGAGACTAAAGGTACCATGAATTTTGTTGGCTTATGACCAAGATATCCTACAATGCACTTTAGTGCATTCAGGATTTCTAATAGTGAGGAATGCTTAATAGTAAAAGACTGGAGCAAAATTGTGAACGATCGCAGAGAAGTACTAGGGGGCAGCAATCAGAAGCACAACCCACGATTAGGAGACAGGTTCATCTGCATGCTCCAATATGATGAATCAGGAAAGCTATACCTGTTCTATGCTATTTTACCTGAGAGAGAGCAGCATGAGTGATTAATTAGTTAGTTCATGCTCTTAGTAGCTGTCCTCTCATGTCGGTTTTCTTCGTCCTGAACTTAATCTCAAAGAGTGATTTGCTTTTGTGGTGTTATGAACGCTTATAATATCATTACCATGTCAGCACTCGATGATATCTTTGCTTCTGGTACAAGTGAATGTTTCTTCTTTAAGCTAGTGTTGTTGGTGATGATATATATGATGCAAGAGTTTTTATATTAATATGATGATGATGATGATGATGAGTTATTATATCATTTATGAAAGAAACCGTAGATTAGTTTCAACTGGATGGATTCTAGCTAAGTGATCAAGTATATGCCATATCCATATTACCTCGATCACTTAATTAGTTGATCAAGTATATATAATATGGATATGACATATACTTGATGACTTAGCTAGGATCCACATGCATCCAGTCAAACTAATCTGCGGTACATTCACCTAATGATTTAACAACTCATTATAATGTAAAACAATCACTAAATTAAATTGAAAACACAAAATTAAAGTAAAAATAAAAATAAAACCAAAACACACCCAAACATTTAGTACCGGTTGGTGTTACCAACCGGTACTAATGTCCTACGCGCCCACGGAGCTGGCTCGTGCCATGTGGTTGCCCTTTAGCACCGGTTCACGATGAACCGGTAGTAAAGGGGGGGGCTTTAGTGCCCACACTTTAGTGCCGGTTACCGAACCGGCACTAAAGGGCCTTACGAACCGGTGCTATTGCCCGGTTCTGCACTAGTGATTCATGCTCGACCTTTCGGTCTCAGTGTTCCGAGGCCATATCTGCATATGCTAGGCTTGTCAAGTTCAACCTGAGTATTCTTCTTGTGCAAAACTGGCTTGCACCCATTGTATGTGAACGTAGATCTTATCACACCCGATCATCACGTGGTGTCTCGGCACGACGAACTGTAGCAATGGTGCATACTCAGGAAGAACACTTGTACCTTCAAATTTAATGAGAGATCATCTTATAATGCTACAGCAGTACTAAGCAAAATAAGATGCATAAAAGATAAACATCACATGCAATCAACATAAGTGATATGATATGGCCATCATCATCTTGTGCCTTTGATCTCCATCTCCAAAGCACCATCATGATCACCATCCTCATCGGCTTGACACTCTGATCTCCATCGTAGCATCATTGTCGTCTCATCAACTATTTCTTCCATGACTATCGCTATCGCTTAGTGATAAAATAAATCAATTACATGGCGATTGCATTTCATACAATAAAGCGACAACCATATGGCTCCTGCCAGTTGCTGATAACTTTGTTACAAAACAAGATCATATCATACAATAATTTACATAATCACGTCTTGACCATATCACATCACAACATGCCCTGCAAAAACAAGTTAGACGTCCTCTACTTTTTTGTTGCAAGTTTTACGTGGCTGCTACAGGCTTAGCAAGAACCGGTCTTACCTACGCATAAAAAACCACAATGATTTGTCGTCAAGTGTGTTGTTTAACCTTCAACAAGGATCGGGCGTAGTCACACTCGATTCAACTAAAGCTGGAGAAACAGACACCCACCAGCCACCTATGTGCGAAGCACGACGGTAGAACTAGTTTCATGCACGCAGTCATGTAATGTCGGTCTGGGCCGCTTCATCCAACAATACCGCCGAATCAAAGTATGACATGCTGGTAAGCAGTATGACTATTATCGCCCACAACTCTTTGTGTTCAACTCGTGCATATAACATCTACGCATAGACCTGGCTCGGATGCCACTGTTGGGGAACATAGTATTTCCAAAAAATTCCTACGATCACGCAAGATCTATCTAGGAGATGCCTAACAATGAGAGGGGAGAGTGTGTCTATGTACCCTCGTAGACCTAAAGAGGGAGCGTTTAGTAACGCGGTTGATGTAGTCGAACGTCTTCGTGATCCAACAGATCCAGTACCGAACGCACAGCACCTCCGCGATCTGCACACGTTTAGCTCGGTGACGTCGCTCGTACTCTTGATCTAGCTGAGGCCGAGGGTGAGTTCCGTCAGCACAGCACGACGACGTGTTGACGGTGATGATGAAGTTACCGACGCGGGGCTTCTCCTAAGCACTATGACAATATGACCGAGGTGGAAAACTGTGGAGGAGAGCACCGCACACGGCTAAAGATCAACTTGTGTGACTATGGGGTGCACCCTTCCCCTGTATATAAAGGAGGGGAGGAAGAGGAGGGCCGGCCACAAGGGGCGCGCCCAAGGGGGGGAACCCTACTCCTAGTAGGAGTAGGTTCCCCCCTTTCCAAGTCCTAGTAGGAGAATAAGGAAGGAGAGGAAGAAGAGAAGAAAAGGGGTGCCGCCCCCTAACCCTAGTCCAATTCGGTTTGGGCTAGGGGGCGCATGCCACACCTTGGCCTGCCTCCTCTCTTCCACCATTAGGCCCAATAACTTCCCGGGAGGGGGGAGGGGTCCGGTAAACCCCGGTACTTCAAAACTTATCTGAAACGACCCGAACCATTCCGGTGTCAGAATGTAGTGTTCCAATATATGAATCTTTATGTCTCGACCATTTCGAGACTCCTCGTCATGTCCGGGACTCCGAACAACCTTCGGTACATCAAATCACATAACTCATAATACATATCGTCATCGAACGTTAAGCGTGCGGACCCTATGGGTTCGGGAACCTCAGAGACCACTTAGTAGTAGGAAGGGTTATAAACACGCGCTACTACTATCAATTTAGTAGTAGCGGGTGTTATAAACCCGCGCTACTAGTATGTAGCAGTAGCGGGGGTATAAACCCACTCTACCAGTAAGCGTATACCTATAAGCTTTTTCCTAGTAGTGTATCATCATACCTAGTTCAATCTCGTCACCGGCAAGTGTCTTTACTCGTTCCGTAATGCGTCATCTCGTAACTAACTCATTAATCACATTGCTTCCAAGGCTTATAGTTATGTACATTACCAAGAGGGCCCAGAGACACCTCTCCGACAATCGGAGTGACAAATCCTAATCTCGATCTATGCCAACTCAACAAACACCATCGGAGACACCTGTAGAGCATCTTTATAATCACCCAGTTAAGTTGTGACGTTTGACAGCACACTAAGTGTTCCTCCGGTATTCGGAAGTTGCATAATCTCATAGTAATAGGAACATGTATAAGTCATGAAGAAAGCAATAACAATAAACTAAACGATCATAGTGCTAAGCTAATAGATGGGTCTAGTCCATCACATCATTCTCTAATGATTTGATCCCGTTCATCAAATGGCAACACATGTCCATGGCTAGGAAACTTAACCATCTTTGATTAACGAGCTAGTCAAGTAGAGGCATACTAGGGACACTCTGTTTTTCTATGTATTCACACATGTACTAAGTTTTCGGTTAATACAATTCTAGCATGAATAATAAACATTTATCATGATATAAGTAAATATAAATAACAACTTTATTATTGCCTCTAGGGCATATTTCCTTCAAATTGGACAAGGGGTGGGGGCGGCACCCCCCTCCTTCCTTCTCTCCTCTTCCTCCTTTCCTTCTTCTCCTACTTGGAATAGGAAAGGGGGGACCGGATCCTACTTCGGCCGGGAGTCCAAGTAGGAACCCCCATGGCGCGCCCCTAGGGCCAGCCACCTCTCCTCCCCCTTTATATATGTGGGAGGGGGGAACCCCAAAGGCACACCAAGTCTAGTCTTAGCCGTGTGCGGTGCCCCCCTCCACTATTACACACCTCGGTCATATCGTCATAGTGCTCAGATGAAGCCCTGCACTGGTAACTTCATCATCACCGTCATCATGCCGCCGTGCTGATGAAACTCTCCCTCGTCCTCAATTAGATCAAGAGAACGAGGGACATCATCGAGCTGAACATGTGCTGAACACGGAGGTGCCATACGTTCGGTGCTTGGATCGGTTGGATCGCGAAGATGTTCGACTACATCAACCGCGTTACTAAACGCTTCAGCTTTTGGTCTACGAGGGTACGTGGACACACTCTCCCTTCTCATTGCTATGCATCTCCTAGATAGATCTTGCGTGATCGTAGGAAATTTTTTAAAATACCGCGTCCGCCAACAATATAAAACTATGAACTTTTACCAGAGGCATAAAAATGCAAAAAGCCGTTGAGGAAGACATCATCGGACTGCCAAGAAGGAAGCTTGATTCTTTTGTTCCATCCAATTTCCTTGTAAACTCATATTTTGGTTTCCAATGAATACACTTCCACTCCGGCAAGGTAAAATTTAAAATGGACATCCTCCAACAATGCAAACACATAGAAGTGGGCAGACACAGCCGGATCAAAACCCAAACGCAGTGCTCGCACATTGTCAGCATGACTGATGTCCGGCAACTTGACCACTCCTCCCTGGCTGGATTACACACGATATAGCATAACTCATCATCCGGAGTAGAAATGTCATACCAGCGATAGAGGAGGAGACCATTGCAGCAATCCAGTAGATCGACACGTCGGGGGCTGTGCAGGAAGGTGAAAGAGGTGTTGACTGGAGGGCAGCATTTCCCTGAGACACTGGCAAAGCAGACTTTTGTTTTCAGAGGCAACTGCCCATTGTCACTCCTAGTGTAGAAGAATCCGGCTAGGGTTTGAGGGAGCTTCCTGTAGTGATCGTGGTGGTCGATGAGGCTGAGCCAATGCTTGGAGACGGACTTGAAGCGGCACAAAGACTGTGCCGAGACACGTGAGAGGATCTCCACGAGAAGATCGTTGGTGAGCCTCTCAGCCACCATGCCGCCGTGGGATGACAGGAAGACCAACAATGAAAGAAGATAGATAGGGAGGTCAGGGTATCGGTGAAGGAGTCTGCGATGGTGGTCGGATGCTGATGCACTGTCTACTGGACACGAGTTGAGAGTTGAGACGCAACATTCATGAGTGGAAACGGGAGCGATCGGACGGGATGAACATGGCGGTGTAAGATGGCTGGCGGTTTCGTCGAGCCTCTAGCCAGGAGCAAGGGGATTGAAACCTATTGCTACGAGCATGGAACTTCGGTTTTCTTCCGTTAGGGGTTGGGCCGTCAATGGGTTGCGGGATGGGCCGTTAGTGTTTTTCTAAAGAAAACAAAAGTCCGGTGCTCGTGTGGCTGAGGCACTGTGCATTCAAAGTTCAAGGACTTCTTTTAACTTTTCTTGATAATCAAAGAAATTTTCTTCTTGTCAATCTTGCACGAACATTCATGTTGATGCCAAGAGACGAGCTATAACAATAGGTCTACAACATTGTAAGAGCAATTATAATTAGGTGACATAAGTAGGCTGTAAGGATTTAAATATTATATTATTGCTGAGTTGGAAGAAATAAAAGAGAAGTGGGCTATCGCACAAACTCCAAGAAGGTTTGTGAGAGTGAAAGATGGGCCATGTGTTGACAAAGTAGTACTTTCTTAAAGCCAAGTATTATACGTCTGGACTATTACATTGGAAATAGATGACATGGCAACTAGTTATAGGCAGCAACTAGCTATATTATCAACCATGCTCTAAGGATAGTACATCAGTTTGTATTGGAAGGCGTGAATCTTCTAGACAAAGCAATGCAGCCACCTCACATTATTTTAGTGTGATAGAATGGCCAACATTGGTAAAGCTATATGTGGTGGTACATTCAACACCCACAGGAGCAGTAAGGGGATATTTGGTAGACTACAGCAATTGCACCGGACTGCATGAGGGAAACGAGTCAGACTGGTTGGGGTTTGGTAGAGAAAAAATTATGCAAGAAACGATCTAAGCATGTAGTTTGGGCCCCTCCATGGTGGTTAGTGGGGTTTGGTAGAACGCATGGTGTCTTGTTTCGTAGCGGCGGCTTCCCGCATGCACTGTGAGATGAGGATGCATCCTGCCACGAAAAAGAAGAGAATTTTTCTCACCTTGTGGTCTGCACAAGCCTGCATTAGTGGAAACAGCTGATTCAGTCTTTCCTCCTTAGCCTGCCTCGGAAATGCTTTAAACAACGTGTGATACAAGAATCTAATGCAATTCGAGCAATTAAACACCGCTTGAAGCAAAAGATTCCTTCCAGATGTAGTCTACCTACCACTATGCAGGCTACCAAATGACTCTACGTCAATGGCCCTTTTCCTATTAGTTGGATCCGTTTATGAGATGCAAATAGAGGATATGATTGCGTCTCAATGACAATAAAAGCATAGTATACCAACTACCAACTCATCAACAAAACCTAGCTCCTTCCTCTCTTGCTTGTCCTGTGCCTCCTCTCTCCCTTGCATCGCCATATCATCCTCGTGCATATCCTCGAGCCGATATGGCTCACGGACATCCTCTATCACTCCTCTCTACTTCATCTTGCACAGGGTATGTTAGTTGTGTGTCCCCATCTCCTCTTGCCTTCATGCGACCTCAAGAAGTAGGATGGTAGAGGTTGGAGGTTCAGTAAGCAATATGCGACAAAATGGCTGCATTAATCTTATTAGCAAGATAATCTACCTCAAAGGAAGATGTGGTTTCCTTTTGCCCTTTCCCATTAAGATTTATATAGTATAATCTTTCATGTTGGATTCCATATGTTTAACTGTTGGACATTTATTCCCTTCATACTTTCTCTAGGCTTAAGAATCTATTGTGTGCACATTTGTTGGAGTCATTGTTTGTCATGGTGGAATGTTCGTACATTCTTTAATGGCGTGGTTGGTAGAAAATGTTTATATGATAGCTGATGTGACGCTCTGATCAATGTGATGTGAATATCATTGCAGCTCCATGTAATTTAATGGTGCTATGTGGATCTTCCACCGAATGTCATTCATGAGGAATGTGTGGGGATGTCGGAGCATCCCGAAGTGGAAGTTTGGCAGTGTCGATGACCTTCCTCCCTCATCAATCTTTATTTTATGTATGACAGTTTCCTTCGCCATCCTGAGCCTTTGGTGGCAACTAACTCTTGTCACAGTTTGCGTTCCTGCTTGTGCGGGCACGGTCATCATTAGTGTGGCTCCACACGTTATAATTGTGCATGCTTTAGCTACTAGGATCATAGCAAGTTTTGGATCATAGATACTAGGATTTAGTGGTGCTTATCGAGTAGCTAATCTCGAGTTTTGAGGTGAAAACCCTAGGTCTAACTCTAGTGGGTTATACCTAGCAATGACAATGTTTTTGGGTCATTTGTCGTTACCTTTTTCAATGCATTGCTTAAACTTGTTTTGACTTGATCTTCAGGGTGAAAACCTAGGATGTGACCTTTGGCACTGGCGGAGGCTCACGGAGGACAAAGGGGGGCACGAACCCTCCCCCCTTCCAAAACTCAAAAAGAAAATTTACTACTAAGCATCGGCCCAACTCATGAATAGACTCCTCCCTCCTTCCACACACACACACACACGGACGCGCTCGTCTCTTCTCCTTGATGGTTTCTAGACCACAAGATCAAATCACCACATAAGTTGTATGTACGTACGTGCAAGAGCTAGCACATAAGCACCTGGATTGATCTATAGTAGCGTTGTTATAATTATATTGATGGTGCACTAGGAATGGGGCGCCGCGCCCTCCAACGCCCACCACGACGCCTCGGACCGCCGCGATGCCTCACCCTATTCCTGGGCTCAGGTGGCGCGGACGCCCGCTGCGACGCATCCCCTTGCCTTGGCTTCTGCGGTGTTGACGCCGGTGGCAAGCAGCACGGCATGCCCGGCGGTTCAGTGGAGGCAGGCAATGGATAAGTGGTGGAGGTGGCCAGTGGTGGCAGGGTTTTTTTTTTACAAAAAAGAGACGTTATCCATGAGTAGCACACTTTATGTAGGAATACTGGTTAATTTTTCAGAAAGCGCTGAATTTTTTGCAAAAAGGCTGATGACGTACGGCCTGAATAATAAGCAATTTATTATTAGGGAAAGATTGATGGTGGCCTTTACTCTTTTGTATTCTTGACTTTTGGCATCTTCGTGTACATCATATATATGGTGAATTTGTATTGAGGTAAATACATCAGAGGTCTTAGAACTTGCACGCGACGGTCACTTTGGTGCACAAAGTTGCAAAATACGTGTTTAGGGTCACTAAACTTGCGAGACTGTTCAAATACAGTCACTCTCTCTGTACGCGAGCGTATCCGTCGATGCCAGCATGGCATGGGCCCGCTGTCAATGACACATGGACGCATTTTTGCACAAAACCCCTTCTTCTTCTTCTTCTTCTATGCAAAATAAAAAATCAACAATCGATGGGACAAAAAGTTTAACTGCCAGATCTCGAACCCCGGCCTAATGCTAGTACAATACAGGTCACACAAACTGCGCCACACATCTGTAAACAGCTATTAAGAGTAACTAAGATTAATGTACAAAAACGGAAGCGCTCATGGAACAGAAATGGGCTGTGGTCCGGCGACCCATTTTGCACTTGTTTATTTTTCAGAAATTTGTAGATAGTATGCAAATTATAATGCCATTAATAAGATAATTTCAAATAATTTTCATGTATTATTCTAAAATAATACTTATGAATTATAAAAATGTTTGCATAATAATAACACAAATAGTTTTTAAATATTCATAATAACACCTATTCGTTTTATTTGAGAAATTCGTGGATCAGAAAAAATTGTTCATGTATTATTTTCAAATAATATTGTTTGTGCAATCCAAAATATGTACATGCGTTAAAAAAAACTACATGGCATTTATAAAAATGTTTAAACACTGTGAAAAATATTCATGTAAATTAAGAAATGTACATTTCATTTAAAAAATGTTGACACATTTCAAAAAAAATTGTGAGTTTTACACAATGTACAATTATGCTCGCATGGTTCAAAAAACTGTTCGCGTAGTTTTTCTATTGCATGAACATATTTTGAATTACACGAACATTTTTTACAATGTTTAAACATTTTTTAAAATGGCACATACTTATAGAGAGCAAGAGTGATAAAAACATATACATTGTCTATCTCTAAATTACATCACATGTCACAGTTGCTTGGTGGTTGGCTTATGCGCGAGTGAATCTCCATGTCACAGGTTCGAACCCACCGGTTGCACTTTGCATTCTTATTATTAGAAGACATAAATTTCTTCATTATCACTTTTTGGGTCCATCCGGATAGGATATACAGTATAATATAGTAGTGCAAAGTAAACACATGATACTGTTGGCGTGGTGGTTGTTCAATCGTGCCACTTAGCAGTACGTCCAAGTATGGAACCCCGCCGCCCCATTATTTTTATTATTTTAGGGGTTCCTATGTAAATAAAAAAAGAACTGCGGGCTTTTCTACAAATCTATCATACAAGAGCAATTACGGTGGCTGACAGGGGGCCCGTGCCATGCTGGCGTCTACGGATACGCATGCGTACGGTGAGAGTGACTGTATTTGAACGGCCTCGCAAGTTTAGTGACCACAAACACGTATTTTACAACTTTGTGCATCAAAGTAACCGCCGCACGCAAGTTCTAAGACCTCTGGTGTATTTACCTCAATACAAATTATATTATAACATGATATCGAGCCTACGTTCAGAGTTTTTTTTGGCATTGCAACTCACCTCCTGATCCAACCTCGCACACTACCGTCACTTTTTATGCCGGTGGTTGATGTTTTCCTCTGCTCCAGGCCGGCCCGATCTGGCGGCTCTCTCACCGATCTGCTCCAGGTCCGCAACTCCACCTCCCACCTCACGCCGAGGTTGCCGCCTTCACCTCCTGCCACATCTGCTGCGCCGCCACCTCTCGCCGAGGCCGCCGTGCCCACTTCCCGCCGAGGTCGCCACCTCCACCTCCTACCATGGCCGCCGCGCCTCCACTTTTCGCCGAGGTCGCCGCCTCCACCTCCGGCCGCGGCCGCCACGCCTCCACTTCTGGCTGAGACCGCCCCGCCCACCTCCCGCCGCGGCCGCCGCTGTCTCTAGGCGAGGGTGCCCTCTCCACACCCTGCCGCCGGCTCCAGTCGTGGGCGTCCTCCGGACACCCGACCGCCCTTGCATGCCCAGATCGGGACCCGCTCGTGATTCGGCTGCCCTCGATCGAGGTAGTGCCGTTCTCGTCCAATGGATCGAGCTCCCTGGTCTCCGCTCCTGCTTTTGAAGTCAGCCTGCTGGCTATCTGCCTCGCGCATGAGCGCTAATACTTCGTTCGGCCTTTGATTCCACTATTTTGGGTCGATTCCACAGTTGTTTCTGAGTGTAAAAAATAGATAGATAAAAAAATACAGTAAACAATGGATATGAGGTTTCCGTCCCTGCATCTATGTCGCAGCCCGCTGACTTCTGTCAGTGTTCCCTATATTAATCCCGTCTCGCACATGTATCGTCGCTCGGTGCTTGGTGCTAGTCTCTCTGTAACGTTGTGTCCTACGGCGTCTTCAGCGTGTTCTTAACTTCTGGGATCCTCATGTACATTATATATATATGGTAACTTTGACCTCCTAGTAATACAAATTGCATTATAACAAGCACTGTCACACATATATACACATGCACGTGAACTTGGCATGGGCTGATCGATTAGATGAATCAACTCTCTCGGCGGAGTCTCTCAGCAAAAATGGCAGAGGCGCAACACGAATCTAAGGATTGAAACAGGCTCTGCTTCTACTTGATGCACACCATTGCTGCCTGTCAATTGCCGAAACTTGAAGGAGACAGGAGGAAAACTGCAAGTAACTGGGAGAAAGCAATGTTTGTTATGAGATAGTGAGATGCATGTGTTTTGGGGCACATTTTACTTTGAGTTTGAGAATGCCCCCCCCCCCCCCCCCTTGTTTGCTCGTCACACTCCACCACCGGCCTTCAGTGGTTGGATCTGATGACATGGCCTATGAGCATCATTCCCTTTTTGGAGGTGTTGCTGTTGGAGAACCTTTACATTGTCCTTGTGTTGTCCAAGAGATGGCTGGTGTCGATGGTCATTTGATATGTCCATTTTGCATCGCGTTTACCTACTGTTCTTTATAATGTTTTTATGCATAATACTGCTTTTTGGAGTAATTCTAATGCATTTTCTCTGATAATATGCAAGGTTCACACAAAGAGGGAGAATTTTGGCAGTTGGAAATCTGGACCAGAAAAAGCTACGCCAGGCTACCTATTCTGCACAACTCCAAATGAGCTGAAACTTCACAAGAAATTTTTATGGAACAAATAAGAAATACAGGAGCAAATAACTACCGGAGGGGGGCCACCTGGTGAGCACAAGACACGGGCCTTGGTGGGTTATGCTCCGCCTAGCCCACCTCCGGTGCCCATCTTCTGGTATATAAGTCATTTTGATAGAGAGAAAATAAGGACATGACTTTCGGGACGAAGCGCCACCGTCTCGAGGTGGAACTTGGTTAGGAGCACTTTTGCTCTTCGGCTGAGAGATTATGTCGTGGGAACTTCCCTCCTGGAGGGGGAATTCATCGTCGTCATCATCACCAACAACTCTCCCATCTTGGTGAGGGCAATCTCCATCAACATATTCAACAACACCATCTCCTCTCAAACCCTAGTTTATCTCTTGTGTTCAATCTTTGTACCGGAACTATAAATTGGTACTTGTGGGTGACTAGTAGTGTTGATTACATCTTGTAGTTGATTACTATATGGTTTATTTGGTGAAAGGTTATATGTTCAGATCCAATATGCTATTTAATACCCCTCTAATCTTGAGCATGATTATCATTTGTGAGTAGTTACTTTTGTTCTTGAGGTCACGGGAGAAATCTTGTTGGAAGTAATCATGTGAATTTATATGTGTTCGATATTTTGATGGTATGCGTGTTGTGATTCCCTAAGTGGTGTCATGTGAACGTCGACTACATGACACTTCACCATAGTTGGGCAAAAGGGAATGCATTGTGCAGTAGTTATTAGATGATGGGTTGCGAGAGTGACAAAATCTTAAACCCTAGCTTATGCGCTATTCCGTAAAGGACCGATTGGATCCAGAAGTTTAATGCTATGGTTAGAATTTATTCTTAATACTTTTCTCGTAGTTGCGGATGCTTGCGAGGGGGTTAATCATAAGTAAGAGGTTTGTTCAAGTAAGGACAACACCTAAGAACCGGTCCACCCACATATCAAATTACAAAAGTAGCGAACACAAATCAAACCAACATGATGAAAGTGACTAGATGAAATTCCCGTGTACTCTCAAGAACACTTCGATTATCGTAAGAGACTGTTTTGGCCTGTCCTTTGCCTCAAAAAGATTGGGCTACCTTGCTGCACTTTTGTTATTATTATCGTTACTTGCTCGTTACAAATTATCATGCTATCAAACTACTCGTTACTTACAATTTCAGTGCTTGCAGACATTACCTTGCTGAAAACCACTTGTCATTTCCTTGTGCTCCTCGTTGGGTTCGACACTCTTACGTATCGAAAGGGCTACGATTGATACCCTATACTTGTGGGTCATCAAGGCTCTTTTCTGGTACCGTTGCCGGGGAGTGAAGCACTCTTGGTAAGTGGAAATTGGTAAGCAAAAATTATTACTACTAGTCGTCAACCCGTGCATTCGCACGGGCTAGTTATTTCATTTTGTCTTGTTGTCTATGTTATGACCATACATTGATTTGTGATTTTGCTTGGATGTGTGCTCAATCATATAGGTTAAAAACAGGGGATTTCATATACTGTTATTTCCTTACACACTGTTATTTCCTGTGTGTGCCACATCATATAGGTTGGCAAGGCTAGATACAGTCATGTGAGGAACGCATTGTTATTTCCTTGAACATATATTTGTTTTTGTTATTCATGGAGGATGTAGAGCTGCCAAATACACTAATTATTGTCTTAAACATAGCGATGTGACATCTCATACATGTAAATATCTCAAAATATGTTTTAACAAAAAACATTTGGAGAATTGTTTTTTCCCTAAAATATTTGTCACATGTATGCTAATGCACTTTTGTAATTTTGAATGTGGAATCGTAGTATTTTGTGCAGCTTGTGGCTGTAAATGGATGGTGTGGTCCGGAAAAGTTTGCGAACAAACTTCTCCAGTTTTGACTATATTAATATATAGGCATATGTTATATTTTCTTCATTCGTTATCATAAAATATTCATAGAAAAGAGTTGCACAATATCTTAGTGTTGTTGTGACTTTTTACCCTATGATATAAACCTTAAAGATAAAAGTGAAATGTTGTAACTGAGCTATTTTCGAAACGTCTTCAATTTATCAATAGATAGTGTATTTGACTTACAAAAAATATCATGTATAGTATATGAAAGACGCTCCGTGACAATTAATTAGCCTTCCTTGTACTTGTCCCACATATGTAAGTACAGAGTTGATATATGACCATTTGTCATCCAATATATTATAAATATGCCATGGTGTTTCAAAAATGAAAACAACTAAATAGTTAATTAATGAGTTCCTTAATCTTATAACGACTAAAAGCTGATAAGTTTGGTAGTTCTTTAGTCAATAAGCAAAGAGTAAAAGATATATGCCAAAATATACAATTCAACACGTATAGTTGCAAAATGAATAATTTATAAACGCTGATAACAAAACATCAGTATCTATCAGACATGCAGAAGTTGATTTCCAATAGAAGGTTAATAATACAAAGTAATGCACCTATTTTTTTAAATAGTACGGTAACTAAAAGATGATTTACATGTTGACGGTTGATTCCACTGAAAAACATAATCAACCATTATATGATCAGAGTGAAACATTATGTCAATTTTATTTCTTTAGAGCTATACGGTTGCAAGTTAAACCAAATAATGCCTTGGCTGCAGAAAAGGTTCCATGGAGCCAAGAACCAAGACATTGGAGACATCTTAGATATTAGAAACATTAGCCATGTAACACAACACTACAGGAAAATATAGTTCTGCTAAAGGAAAATAGTGATGGATAAATAAGTTCTATCACACAAGGTACTCATTACCCACGTACAAAATTTACAATTAATTGCATTCCCATAGACACAAATATAATATATCAGAAGATGTAATTCAGAAGATGAGTTTTTTGACTTGCATGACTGAGAGCATACACTATCGCTTGACACTAATCTAGTTGGCTCCAAAATTAACAATTCAACCAATACCATGCATAGAAAGCATGCACAATACTCAAGCATATCGTCGTATTCATCTCAGGTAAAAATCTTGTAAACACCTTTGCCAAAAAAGTTAGTCACAGGATATTGTCGGCTAGATAGGGTACTCTCCATCGTTGCTAATCACACATGATGGCACCAATGTGGCAAAGATAACTCGACCACTGAGGAGGCTTTTCATCAAATGAAAATCTTGAAGAAATCCAGTCACTGGATGATTGGATGGTCATGTCACTGAACTATTGCTAGTCGGGACAACGCCATTAAAAAGGTCGTAGAGTATCTGGTAGCTATAGAGGCTTGGTGCGGTTGATATGATAAGCAGCAACAGTGACTAAGGTAGTAGGGCGCAAAGCTTGGCAACATGTTATGGTCGTACCGCTCCTGCGCTAGGACGTAGAAAGCCCACAAAAGAAGCAAATATGAGAATACACATAAATGTTAGGGTATGGTTGCACATTCAGCCCAAAGCGCAGTATCGACCGTGTAGTAGCTACTGGCCACGTAATCCATAGTCTCAATTAATAAAACACTTGGAGAGGACACAGTGGAACTGTGAAGAGATATATACCATATTGACAGCATGAATTACAGGACGATAGGGATATCTATCCATAGTCTCAATTAATCGAAGACTTGGAAAGGTTGCAGCACAGCTGTGCAGCTGTGTTTATCTCTCTTTTCACTTCAGATTAATCTCAGTTCAGCCAAATTCTTGCTTTTGAAGTTCCGGGATACACTTAGCAATCAATATAGTTCATTCGCACAATGTTTTAGGGAATCCATTCATTTACCTGAGACATCACAACAACATCTGACCTCGGGGCAAACTGATTGTAAGGGACTCAATGTTTTCTGTGAATGCGAAGTTGTGATTAGATGAATGGATGAAATAAGTTGTCCGACAACCTGCAAAACTCCCTTTGCTCGGCACTCGACAATTTGTCTCGACATTGTTTTTTGTAAACTTGCGAAGTTGTAATTAGATGAATGGGTGAAATAACTTCTCCGATAACCTGCAGAAATCTAGAAAATCTGAAGCCTAATATATAAGTGTAGCAGCAGAGAAATAATTAACTGAATCAAAGAAACTTATATGGGCGAGCAGCCTATACTGAAAAGAAAATAAATTGTTATGTTCAAAATCTTGTATCCTAAATAGTACAAATGGTGATTCAATTTCTACCATTGAGACTGTTCTCAATTATCATCTAAACCACTGGTAAACTTACAAAGAACATAACTAAAACAATGATGGTATTCTATTACTGATGTAGAAAAAACTAAAACTACTGAAGAAATTTAGCAATTTTTTAGCACATAGAATTCTAATTCAAAGTATTTTCAGTCAATTTCAAAGCGCATTTAGCTTGCAAGTTGAGAACAATGTATCTCTAAGAATAGAGAATGCATACGTACATTAGAACTCGAGAGGGAAAAAATTAAGGTAGCAGTCCACTGGCCACCCTATGAATTTCCAGAAAACTTCCTTTGCTCGGTAGTTGACAGTTTATCTTGGCAAGATGTCACATGCCTTCCACTGATACAAGCAGTTATTTTCAGGTCACCTGATTTCGTGAGACCTAACCACGTTGTTATGCTTGTTAAAGAGATTCTGATGGTAGTTGGAGGGCTTGAGACACGCATCCATCACTTGAACATGTGATGGTGACTGTTTCAAAACCTGCGTCCCGCATGCCGCTGCCACACATCCATACATGCTTCCAGGTTGAGATATGAGAGATGACGATGAGCTGTTGCTGCTAGGCCATGCAATACATGCTCCAGAGAGATGGCGATCTAGAATCTGCCAAAAAAGATCTTCCAAAATATTAAATTTATATTACATAGAATTTGAAAATAGATGAATATATGAGTAGAAGTCTCGAAACGATAGCAAAGTTTAAGAAATCCACGAACCTTGGACAGATTAGAGATCGGCATTACCCGGTGGATTTTACTTGCCGTGCGTGGTTGACTTTTTCTCTTTTCCCAGAAAGGAGATCACATCAGTGTTTTCCCATAATGATGGTAGTGTTTAGGTGAGGAACCGATCTGAAGCATAGCATGGGGTGACCGACGCCTACTGATTATCTTCATGTCAGCGTTTAAATCGTACAACATGTAGCTCGCCTGGTTGCTATTGGGAAGAAAGAGAAACAGCAAGATTAGGGGCACACGGAAGGAGAGAATAACACGCGAGGCTCGCCAGATCAAAAGAAGTCACCATGAACGGGAGAGGCTTGAGGAAGGAGAGGAGCCCCTGGCCACCAGGCAACTGGATTCATTTTTTCTTTCTGTTAGCGAGATTGGATTTGTATATTCCTTCTATACCAAGAAGCCACTTTTTTTCCTGTGCCTATTCCTCCTCCCGTACGTGAAAGCATAGGTGCCTTTTCAAACATTTTTATATTTTTATTTTAACTGTTATCAATAACCGTGATGCGAGATTAGATAGAGATTAAACTCACTAGTCATTAACCCGTGCACCTGCACGGGCTAGATATTTGTCTACATTTTTATCACTATCGTATATTCTCGTAGATACACTTTGTAATCATGAAAATAGTAATCATCAAATATGACCCATAATTATTATTTTTATTGATGTGGTTTCACACTCCAATTTTCCATGGATTTTTTCACGTGGAAGTTCAATTTTTGGAATATCAGCAAATAGTTCACCATAAAATTAAAGTAGACAAATGACACAACTAACCTCAATAGATAGAATTTGATGTTTGTTTCTATGACTATAGGCGTATGATGTTCCCCATAGACCAATAGAAGGTAAACGGAGCCATATTTACGAAAATTGTTAGGCCAAGCCTATATAAAATATCAAAGCAAGACATATAAGAATTAAAAGACGTAGACATGAAAATGGAGCTTTACAAATTTCAATTTCATTGATCATGCATGGAGTTGTGATCTTAAATGAGTGATGATATACAAACAATACACCATCTTCGAGATGCAAATATGCATGTTTCTAGCCGAAACTTAAAAATACATATTTGTAATGTTGATTTCATCATGCTTCCTTGCATCACACCTCACGGGAAGTTAATATCTCAAATAAACATTCATTTTCTTTGAAATAGAAGGATACTTTTTATCCTTATACTGGCCTATTATTATTGTAATAGTTGTGCATATAAGATCTTGTTTTTACCCTGGAGTGTAAATGAGATTAACATAGAAAAAGTACAGAGAACATATGTTAGATTTAACACAGGACTTCAGCATGAATGTTCACGGCCTGACCACATGGAAGAGTGTGAATACATCCTGCGTCATCCTCGTCTTGCTGCTCCACCTCCTCTTGCAAGCTCGGGCAGTATGCCATGACAAAAGCCGATTCCCTGCCGTACGCCCTACAAAAGTCACGTAGATTCTAAGGGATATCAATATTTCATACTGTGAGAAGAATTTAATTACATTAAATAATATACTTAGATCATGGATCGGAGGCCAATGTCTAGGAGGACTACACAAAGAGTTGCTGCGAAGTAATACTCCTAATGAAATCAAACCAACTGAATTCATAAGCGGTAAACCAATGATTTATGGAAAGATCATATTCTATAGATGAATTTTGCATATACGCCTGATATATTAACCCATGGAAGTGCCTGATGGATTAAACAATGAAAGCAGTCACCTGTAGACCGAAGCAATGCGACTTTTTTTTACCTCAAATCAAAAGCCCGCAGGAAAGGGTAATCCAAAGGAAAACTATTAATCGCTGCATGGCTGAGTGTCCCATGTTGCAATTTTTCCATCTAATCTAATAGATCGGAAGTTAGGCAGCTGGCTTCTCAAACTTGCTTTTCCCTAATAAAAGAACGAACATTCTGCCATAGTAAATTCTCCTCTCTTCCTTTCTCAATTCATATAGAAGGAACATATCACCAACTCTAGAAAACAACACTGCAACTTTAGAGGGTATGCACATAGTTTAGCATCGATTTTTGCATCATCTTCTCATCAAAATAACTAATGTGTAGCAGATTTGAGAAGATAATACCTCAATTTAATAATTACTCACGTGCCTACTACTTTGAAAATAATGCGTGTAAAGAAATTTATGTTTTTTATTTACTACCCAGGCATACTGCATACATAAGTAACTAAGCGAAATAGTTGTATCTTGATACGATCATTGCAAGAGTGGAAAATCTACATCCGAAACAAATTTTTCAAAAATTATTCTAGGAGATATGAATAAGGATTCTTGAGCATGTTGAGCCAACTGATGAGACGCCACACACAGGATTAAAGATGCCATGGAGTAGACAATACACGGATCTGGTATTCGACTGTTGTGAGCAAGCGGCTTGCCGGCCGGCCAAAGATAAACACGGACTAAATAATATCTCATATTGGGATCTACTATTCTCAGTAAGAACATTTTTTTTTTGATTTCAGAGAGGGGAAAGGGAGATTAACAATGAGTATTTGTAAGAGACAACTATACTTGAGCTTACCACACAGAGTACGCAGATTAGCAGGGTTTGTTTCTGCCACATCGGCCATAGCCAGAGACGACAACTATGATCTAATCACACCACACAAAATACTTTTGGACGTTATGGCATCCTAATATGTTGATGCCCAACGTGGAGGACAGTTATCTACACTTTACACCTGCTACCAAGACAGTGGAGGAGGGATGTACGCACATACCTGCAGAATATATTCACCCCAGCCTTGTGTTGAAGAATGACACGTATATAAATAATTTTGATTATTGCGTCAAACCAACAATCTGAATCAAATCAGTCTTGGACGACCAACACCCCTATAATTCAATTCCGCAGTCGTCCCTAAATGAGTTTATGATCTAAAGTTCTCGAGATTGAATCTGCAGACGAATCCGACCGGAATGAAAATATCACGTTTCTTACCTTAGATCAAATAACTAAAACTTGTTTTGAAGTTGAGCGAAGAGTTTCAGCCAACACCACGAAGGATGGCCGCCCAAATCTGACATGATGGTGCAAACTTGGGCCATTGCTGCTGCGTGCTACGGAGCCATGGAGTCGCATACCTATATGGTGCGCCAGAGATGCTATAGGCACATGCGACTTCTGCAGCATGCACCTGGCTGATTGAATTGGAGGCAATTGACCAAGAAGACCCCTCGCGTACGTCAAATCTTGGAGGAAATTACGCTAACATGTTTTTCCTGAGGGAAACATAGGGAGACCAATTGGGGGAGGACTTGAGTACGCGTGGGATAGGAGACTTCCTTTTTAAAAAGATGGAGGCGGAGGCTTTCCTTCCTAATTTTATGGCAATAGATGGAGTCTTTCCTTGTTTTCTTTTCACGTAAGGATTACGCGGAGGATTTCCTTGTTTTCTTTTCACATGATTTCCTTCTTGTTTTTTACGTGAACCTTTCCTTGTTTTGGGACGTGTCCCATGCGTTTGTTATAGAGGGTGCTTGGATTCAAGGGACTATTTTTAGTCTGACTAAAAATAGTCTCTTTTAGAGGCTAAAGTTTCAAGCACCCCTGACTAAAGAGAGGCTAGGACTAGTCTTCAGGCTAAAATTGTTTAGTCATAGGAAACCTACTAAAATATGTATTAGCCCTCTCTCTTCTCATTTAATTCCTCTCCTTTAATACATGCGAGTTCTGGATTGGAGGGTTTGGAGGATAATAAATGCTCAATAACTGATTTTAGTCTCTTTAGTATTTGGATCCAAGCATGGGTGAGGCTAGCAAGTTTTAGTCCCATTACTTTTAATCATGGGACTAAAACGTATCCAAGCACCCTCATAGGACTCCACCATCTACCTTACGCATGTTTTCCTTCTATCCTGATCGTCAATTCTACAATCTAACGGTTTAATTAATTTTGATGATGTGGATTAATGAGACATCATGAAAGGTGCCTCGAATTAGTAAATAAGAGATTTGGCTTCTTTTAAAAGAAGAAAAGCTAATCGTATAACTTTTGGTTTCTAGTTTTTTTCTTTTGGCTGCTCTTTTCCCAACTTCACGTGAAAGCCTTTCAAAAAAAAAACTGCACGTGAAAGCACTATGAGCCTTTCCAATCATCTTTTAATTGACATATGCTGGTTCATTTTTTTTCTTGTTTCTATTTTAGATGGGTTAATCTACACCGTAAAAATTCGGCCCCACCAGATAAACGGCTCATAATTTCTGATTAACATGGTAATTTCTAGGGAGTCTGTAATTAAAGAAAAGCTAATGGTATAAATTTTGGTTTCTAGTTTTTTTTCTTTTGGCAGCTCTTTTCCCAACTTCACACGAAAGCCTTTCAAAAAAAAAATAACTGCACGTGAAATCACTATGAGCCTTTCCAATCATCTTTTAATTGACATATGCTGGTTCATTTTTTTTCTTGTTTCTATTTTAGATGGCTTAATCTACACCGTAATAATTCGGCCCCACCAGATAAACGACTCGTAATTTCTGATTAACATGGTAATTTCTAGGGAGTCTGTAATTGAAGAAAAGCTAATGATATAACTTTTGGTTTCTAGTTTTTTTTCTTTTGGCTGCTCTTTTCCCAACTTCACGTGAAAGCCTTTCAAAAAAAATAACTGCACAAGAAAGCACTATGAGCCTTTCCAATCATCTTTTAATTGACATATGCTGGTTCAATTTTTTTCTTGTTTCTATTTTAGATGGGTTAATCTACATCGTAATAATTCGGCCCCACTAGATAAACGGTTCGTAATTTCTGATTAACATGGTAATTTATAGGGAGTCTGTAATTAGTGTAGGTATAGATAGATAGATAGATATAGATTGACATGCTGAAATTTATTGTCACTTGTTACTATGGAAAACAATCCTTTGAGGGGTTTGTTCGGGATATCTTCACCTCGACCAGAACCGCAATTAGTCACCCCTCAACCCACTGCACCTACTGAAAATATCAAATATGAAATTCCTTTGGGTATGATAGAACAGCTGCTAGCTAATCCGTATGCAGGAGATGGAACGGAACATCCTGATATGCACTTGATATATGTGGAAGAAATTTGTGGATTGTTTAAGCTTGCAGGTTTACCCGGAGATGAAGTTAAGAAGATGGTTTTCCCTTTATCTTTGAAGGGAAAAGCATTGGCATGGTATAGGCTATGCGATGATATTGGATCTTGGAATTGGAATCGACTGAAATTGGAGTTTCATCAAAAAAATATCCTATGCATCTAGTTCATCGTGATCGGAATTATATATATAATTTTTGGCCTCGTGAAGGAGAAAGTATCGCTCTAGCTTGGGGGAGGCTTAAGTCAATGTTATATTCATGCCCCAATCATGAGCTCTCGAGGGAAATTATCATTCAGAATTTTTATGCTCGACTTTCTCATGATGATCGATCCATGCTTGATACTTCTTGTACCTGTTCTTTTATGAATAAGACTATTGAATTCCGGTGGGATCTGTTGGAAAGAATTAAACGCAACTCTGAAGGTTAGGAACTCGAGGAAGGTAAAGAGTCAGGTATTAAGCTTAAGTTTGATTCTTTAAAATCTTTTGTGAATATCGATGCTTTTCAAAAGTTTAGCACTAAATATGGACTTGACTCTGAGATAGTAGCCTCCTTTTGTGAATCTTTTGCTACTCATGTTGATCTCCCTAAAGAGAAGTGGTTTAAATATCACTGAGGGAGTCCTGGATTAGGGGGTCTCCGGACAGCCGGACTATGTCCTTTGGCCGGACTGTTGGACTATGAAGATACAAGATTGAAGACTTCGTCCCGTGTCTGGATGGGACTCTACTTGGCGTGGAAGGCAAGCTAGGCAACACGGATATGTATATCTCCTCCTTTGTAACCAACCTTGTGTAACCCTAGCCCCCTCCGATGTCTATATAAACCGGAGGGTTTTAGTCCGTAGGACAACATACAATCATACCATAGGCTAGCTTCTAGGGTTTAGCCTCTCCGATCTCGTGGTAGATCAACTCTTGTAATACTCATATCATCAAGAATAAATCAAGCAGGGCGTAGGGTTTTACCCCCATCAAGAGGGCCCGAACCTGGGTAAAACATCGTGTCCCCTGCCTCATGTTACCATCTGCCTTAGACGCACAGTTCGGGACCCCCTACCCGAGATCAGCCGGTTTTGACACCGACATTGGTGCTTTCATTGAGAGTTCCTCTGTGACGTCGCCATAAGGAAGGATGCCTCATCTCGTTGTTAAAACAACATTACCACCGGGGGAGCTCTGGCTGTCGGCCAAACTCTCCGGCTAGGCAGTTTTGTCATGACCGCCTGTTCAGCCGTTGCACCGACGATGACTTCTCGGGTCATCAAAAACAGCCTCCACGCCGGCTCAGAATTTGCCGAGCAGATGGATCCAATGGAGCTCTCTTCCCTAAAAGAACTCTTGGATCGCATCGCCGCCTTGGGAGTCGCTATGGACTATGATCAGATTGGGCTTAAACCCGATCGAAGGGAGATTAACTCTCCACAGGTCACCCATCATGTTGCGGGGGTGGAGGAACAATGCGGAGATTCTTCCTCTATCTTGAGGACTAACTATGTCCGAATTCCTGAGCTCTCCGAGCCGGACAACCGTTTACAGGAGGACATCAACCAAACCCTAAACCTAGAGACAGGCAGCGGGCCAGACTCATCGGGAACCATACCGGAATCCGAACTTCCAAGATCGGAAACCCCTCGGCCCCTGGGTCTCAGATCGGGTAGGGGTCCGAACTCAAATCCACCCACCCACCCAGACATAAACGATCTTTCCCACATCAGGAAAGAGCCCCATGAAACAGTACATCATTATTGGGCCAGATTCCTCCTTGTGATGAACAAGGTTAAGGACTGCCGCGAGGAAGACGCAGTCTCACTTTTCCGCAATAACTGCACGGACAAGGGAATCCTTAACGCCATAAGTCGCCGTGACATATCACGCTTTGCCGACTTGGCGTCCATAGTACGAAAGTACTGTGTGATGGAAAGTGCCTGGAAAACCGAAACGAAATTTTGGGATAATCCGGCTCCAAATATGCACCCAGTCCGAGGTAAAAGGGTGCACTATCATAAGACACACGAGTTCATAACAAAGAAAAAAAACCCTCTATAGGGCACGGAACCGTATTAGAGGGATGGCTTAATGGACCCTGCAAAATTCATAGCACAACGGATACAATACCAACGCACAGCCTTAGAGCATGTTGGATACTCCGGCAGGTGGCCAAAAGTGGTGAGGATCTTCTTATCCCAAATACCATAGAGCACCATCTCGTTGATAACAATACTGTTTTAACAGTCTTTGAGACCTTCGCGTCAAATAATAGGCGCAAGCAAACACTCCGCAGCATTGCCGAAATCTGCCACGTAGCAGCAATAAATCCATGGAGTGACACGACTATTACCTTCAATGCCAGTGACGAACCTAAATTCCGAACATCCAGAGCACCAGCCGCACTGGTCCTCAGTCCAATTGTGGACGGCTTTCGACTCACCAAAGTACTCATGGACGACGGCAACGGATTAAACCTCATCTATGAGGAAACTCTTCAAAAAATGGAAATAGACTGGAACCGCATTGAGCAAAGTAGAAAAACCTTCAGAGGAATCATACCCAGTCGGGAAGCACGATGCGCTGGGAAAATCACACTAGATGTGGTATTCGGTACGCCAGAGAACTATAGGTCCGAAGAAATCACATTTCAAGTGGCCCCGTTCAGAAGTGGATACCACACCCTTTTAGGACGTGAGGCATTCACGATCTCCCAAGTCGTACCCCATTATGGGTACATGAAGCTCAAAATGCCCGGGCCCAACGGAATCATCATTCTCGCCAGTGATCCGGACACATCACTCCACGCCGAAAACAAAACAGCCGCACTGGCCCTCGAGGCATTATCCGAAGCCCTCTCGGCCGAGGAATTAACCAAGCTATGCTCCACGGTGGACAGGGATGATGTGATACTCGACAAGAGATCCAAGTCCACCTCTTTTAAACTAGCGGACAAAATAGTCAAATTCCAAGTCCACCCAACGGACCCTACAAAAACAGCCTCCATCGGGGCACAGTTAAACCCCGCCGTGGACGCCACACTACGAGATTTCCTGCGTGAGAATTGGGACATATTCGCCTGGCATCCTTCAGACATGCCAGGAATCCCATGCAGGTTGGCCGAGCATAGCCTCAATATCCTAAAGGGATTCAAGCCGGTCAAGCAGGCTCTTCGGCGTTTCTTTGAACCTAAGAGACATGCCATGGGAGAGGAACTAGCCAAGTTATTGGAGGCCGGATTCATCAAAGAACACCCGGACTGGCTAGCAAACCTGGTGATGGTACCAAAGAAGGATAAATCCTGGCGCCTTTGTGTCGATTTCAAGGACCTCAATAAAGCTTGCCCAAAGGATCCCTTCCCCCTCCCCTGCATTGATCAAATTATTGATGCTACCGCAGGACACGAGTCATTGTGTTTCCTCGACGCATACTCTGGTTACCACCAAATCAAGATGGCGGAGTTCGACCAAGCCGCAACGACATTCATCACACCATACGGTCCCTTCTGTTTCAACACAATGCCTTTCGGGCTCAAAAACGCCGGTGCAACATATCAGCGCATGATTCAGACATGTCTGGAGAAACAAATCGGCAAAACAGTAGAGGCATACGTAGATGATGTTGTCGTCAAAACTAAACACATCGACTCTCTGATAGATGACTTGAGGCTCACATTCGACAACCTCCGAACATACGACATCAAGCTCAATCCGAAAAAATGCGTTTTCGGCGTACCAGTCGGAAAGCTCCTGGGTTTCATTTTCTCCAGTAGAGGTATTGAAGCTAATCCGGCCAAAATCTGAGCTTTGTCACAGTTGGCCACCCCAACAGACGTCAAACAAATCCAGAAGTTAACTGGATGAGTGGCGGCTCTAAGCCGCTTTATCTCCCGCTTAGGAGAAAAGGCATTACCCCTTTATCGCCTCCTTCGGCGCACCGAACACTTCGAGTGGACGGATGCTGCCACAGCCGGATTGGAAGAAATAAAAGCTATACTAGCAACCAACCCAATCCTGGCCACGCCAAACATCAGCGAACTAATGCTATTATACATTGCGGCAACTCATCAAGTTGTAAGCGCAGTGCTCATTGTCGAACGAGAAGCGGATGGACATAAATTCCCTCTTCAAAAGCCGGTATATAATGTATCCACTGTCCTCACTCCATGCAAATCACGGTACCCACATTATCAAAAGATAGCCTATGCGGTATTCATGGCATCCCGGAAACTGCGACACTACTTTCAAGAGTGTTCGATTACAGTAGCCTCGGAGGTGCCACTCAATGATATTATAAACAACCGCGACGCCATGGGCCGGATTGCCAAATGGGTCATTGAGCTCCTCCCATTCGACATAACATACAAACCCCGGTGAGCCATTAAATCGCAAGTATTGGCCGACTTTGTCACCGAACGGACAGAAGCCGAACTGCCTAAAGAGTACGGCGCATACTCCAATTGGATTATGCACTTCGACGGCTCCAAAATGCTGGCTGGACTGGGGGCCGGCGTCGTCCTGATGTCCCCAACCGGAGATACAGTTCAATACGTACTGCAGATACTGTACACAAACTCCAACAATGCAGCCGAATACGAAGCCCTGTTACATGGTCTTCGGATGGCAGTTTCCATGGGCATTCAGCGCCTGGAGGTGCATGGGGATTCGAACCTCGCAATATCCCAAATAAATGGAGACTTTAATGCCAAGGATCCGAAGATGGCGGCCTGTCGTAACGCCGTCCTAAAGATGTCAGCTCGGTTCGAGGGGCTTGAATTTCACCATGTGGCTCAAGAAAACAATCAGGCGGCGGATATCCTCGCCCGCATCGGCGCAAAACGCGATGCGGTCCCCCAACATCTTTTTAGAGAGGTTGTTTAAGCCATCCATGGTATGGGAGGGGGACACCGGCAATATTAGTCTGGAACCGTCCACAACACTCAACACCGAACACTCTGACATAATCGGAGGCTCTCCCACCGAAACAACACCTTCAGCCCACGTAATAATGGCCATCATAGCCCTGTGGACAGAACCATTCCTGACCTACCTAACTAGGCAGGAACTTCCGGAGGACCAAAATGAGGCACGCTGCATAGTGCGGCGATCCAAGGCCTACAGGGTCCATGAGGGAGAATTGTACAAAAAAGCACTACCGGAGTTCTTCAAAGGTGCATCTCTGAAGAGGAAGGGCGGAACCTTTTGGCAGAAATTCACGCCAGACTCGGCGGTCACCACGCCGCAGCCCGGGCTCTTATAAGCAAGGCCTTCCGTACAGGATTCTATTGGCCGACGGCCCGGGCAGATGCACAGGACTTGGTCCAACGCTGCGCCGGTTGCCAGCTTTTTGCAAATCAAAGCCACATGCCACCCACCGCTCTCCAAACAATCCCCATTACGTGGCCCTTCGCGGTCTGGGGGCTTGACATGGTTGGACCCCTTAAAGGGGGAACCCACAAGAAAAAATACTTACTGGTCATGGTGGATAAATTCACCAAATGGATATAAGCCCAACCTGTTAAAACAGCCGAATCCGGACCGGTGATAGACTTCATATCCGGGGGCGTACACCATTATGGCGTCCCCCACAACATCATCACTGATAACGGCACGAACTTCACAGCCGATGAGGTAAAACTCTGGTGCAGCAAAATGGGCATCAAGCTCGATTATGCTTCAGTCTATCACCCACAAACCAACGACCAAGTTGAGCGAGCAAATGGTCTTATAATGAGCGGCATTAAACCCAGATTAGTGCGTTCATTAACGGAGTCTAACACGCACTGGGTAGAGGAGCTCGACTCCGTACTCTGGGGGCTGCGGACCACGCCGAATCGTAGTACCGGATATACACCCTTCTTTATGGTGTACGGCGCAGAGGCAGTCTTTCCCTGTGACATAATTCATGACTCACATCGAGTGCGCATGTACGAAGAAAGAGAAGCCGAGCTCGATCGGTAGGACAGTCTAGACACCCTGGAGGAGGAGCGCGACGTGGAAAAAGTCCGTTCCGCATTTTATTAGCAACAGGCTCGCATATACCAAAGCAGAGAAGTACGGGCCAAAACTTATAACGTTGGCGAACTAGTTCTACGCCTGCAGGATAAGAAAAAGAACAAGCTCGAGCCCAAATGGTAAGATCCCTTCATTATTGACCAAGTTCTGACTGGTGGAGCATACCGACTGCGGGATGCATCGACTAATCGACTCGAGCCGAACCTATGGAATGCGGCCAGGCTCCGAAGATTCTACGCCTAGCGCCGGACTCTATGTCTGTCCCCTTCCTCTGTCCATTTTTTGCATATGCATTATCTGTCTCATTTTTCTTTCTTTCTTTCTTTTATTCTTTCTCTAGGCCTTCAAGGGCCAACTTGTGCCTCGCTTGCACATTACAGATGTGCTAGCCGCGCTCATCATACCTAGGGGCTTCTTTCACAGAAGCTTAATTATTTATCTGGGCCTCATGCCTCGCACATGTGTTATACTTCCGCATGTACCTTTTCTTGCCATTATATGCATCGATATGACTTCAATTTTGGCCAAGCTGAGTTGCCTGGCTCTTGTATTTATGCCCTACGTTCCCGTTAATTCGGCTAGGGCATAAGGGGAGCACCTCTGCGATTGTTACTGCCGGGTCAGCCAGATGTGTACCTCAGGCTGGGTGAAGCCGAAAGCTAGCGTTCTTAAGGGAATATTCGGTCGGTGAACAAAAGATGATTTTTATTTATTTTCCATATGTGCCCCCAGATGTTTTTTCCTGCGTTTCCTATCGCAGTCCGGACATGCACTTTAGGGCATGCGTACCTAGGGAAAGGAACCCTTAACGGAACTATTCTCCCTGGAAGATGTTTCTTACCACCCATCTAATATAACATAACTAGTTGGGCACTTGTCTGTTCAAGCACTAATGACCCCTACGCCTGGTCTCCACGCATATCCCGGTTCTTACATAACTGAGCGGGTATTCGGATACACTCCGGACTATCGGGTCCTGAGGTTGAAGCAAAAAAGTCTGCCATGACAAATGATCTACAATCCGGCTAGACGGCATTATACATGTCACTTTAATTACATAGTCATGCAGACTTACTAAATTCCTCTTCTATACCATCCAACAGGCGGTCTAGCCTACAGCCCTGTTGGGAATACTTTGCGCCTAATTCTACTTGCCCATAAACTAAGCTAACGGGAATCTCTTTTCCGTCGGGCCCCACAGGTCCGACCTCGGCCATGTGATTTGGGTCAGCCTTGGTATACCGCGTCTTCACCATGGCCCAGGCTTCCCTGGCACCTTGATGGCAGGCCGATATCTTCTATAATCGAAAGCGCCGCCGTGCTCCCTTGACCTTCTCCGTAAGCTCTGCAATGCCTTCTGGCAAGGAGACGGATGGCCACAAGGCCTGGGCAACACCTTGCATCACCTGTCGAACTTGTTCGTGCAGTTGTGAGAGCTCGGATAGAAGATCACCCGCAGACCCGGGCATTTCCTCCGTGGGACGACCCGTCAGCATACCTACAGACATAACGCTGTTAGTCGGCTTCTTCGCCGAACTCCTTCAAAAGGATTCGTTCAAGCACTTACTAAAATTGCCGCGTCGAAGCCGCCTATTCTCCTTCTCGGAGTCTGCAAGCTGGGCTCGAACGTCTTTCAGTTCCACGCTCAACTTGGTATTGGCATCTTGGAGATTGTTTTTCTCCCGCCTGACCTCAGTCAGCACGCGTTCGCCAGCCTGTAGCTGTCGCACGACATGCTGGTCCTCCGGATTTTCTTCGGATTCATCTGCAACATCTATTGTTAGATCTACAGCCACACCGCACACTATATGGTAACCATCATTCTTTAAAAGTAAATGTTACCTGCAGAGGACTTTTTTGATTCCTTCAATGCGGCAACAGCGGCCCGCAGTTGGGTCTTGCATTCCTCCAGCTCCTGTGACAGCCGAGTATTCTTCTCTGTAAGAACCTGCCCAATAAAGATGATCCTTAAATCAGTTCTGCTAACTGTTTCAAGTCTCAGGGGCTACTGATAAATATAATCATCAGATTCACTTACCTGTACATCCTTTACATACTGATCCGTGGCTCTGGCTAGACCATCTTGAGCAGCACGGAGGTACGCCTCTCCAGAATTGAAGGCATCAAATGCCTCTGGTGAGAAACAAGCGTCGCGGAGTACGGCCCGGCGGCGCCTATGATTCATGGCGCTTTCTACTTCTGAATTTGTGGCGGATAATCTATCCGCATCCTCTGTAGGAGGATTATCTTGCACCCTCCCCATATCGGCTTCCGCCTCTATGTCCAGTCCTGGCACCCGACTGGTGGGAGCGTGATTAGCAACATCGCCGGACACATTCCGGCGAGCATTTTTTCTGTTAAAGAAACACAGGCGTCATTACATTTCGAGAAAGACGACAACCACGGAGCGTGGTTTCTGTTATACCTTTGCGCCGGTGTCTCCGTCCTGACCGCCTTCCTTTTTGGCCTGCCCGGCCTCGGTGCCTCTTGTTGGCGAGTTGCTGCGGGCTCGACAGGGCATCCCGAATGCCTTCCTTGTAAAAACGCCATATGTATATGGTAGGTGAAGTGTCTAAAAGGGGATCCTAGTTTTTGGAGTTGGGATTTTTTGGTTTTTCTTACGTGCGATGCAGGAAGCAGTCCGGGATAGTCGGCCGTAATGGCCACCATGGCATCATCGCAGCTTAACTGATAGAACTGCTGGTTTATCAGCTCCACGAATATGACCGGATCTTCTTCGAGTCCGTAGTCGAGGGCCCGGTTAGGGTCCTCTGGTTGTGGGGAGGGGCTGCTGACCTCCTTTATGGCTTTTCGCAGTTCCTGCTGCAAAACGGCAAGGTGAATACCTACGACAAAGAATGCGGGAAGGAATGGGAGTAAGGAAATATAACTCACCCAGCTTAGAGGATTGTACATGGAGAATCCATCCCGTGGCTTGATGCGGATGAACTCCTCTTCCTCTCCCTTGAACAATTTAGACAGAATTTTTGCTAAAGCGGCAGCATTGTCTGGACCCTTACGCCCGCAACGGGTGGCGTCATCCGCCCCGTTAAAACACCACAAGGGGTGCCCTCGATATTGAAGTGGTTGCACTCCCCACATTACGCATATTGACATAACTTCGATTACTGTCAATCCTGATTGAGCCAGTGCTTTAATCCGGTTCATCAGGTAAAGGACTTCTCCATTGTCTTCCTCCTAGGGGCTCCGTGGGCTCCAACTTCGGCGTTTCTTCATAGGGGCATTGCTGAACTCAGGAAGACCCCGCTGAACAGGGTCCGGAAGGGGAACGTCCTCCATATAAAACCATTCCAAAGGCCAGTCTTCGGACGACTTCTTCGAGGTACCGGACAGGTATCCAGTTCTGGCGATGCGCCATATTTCGGCTCCGCCCACTTGATAAAGTGACCCCCTCTGTGTGCGAGGGATGAGGCAAATAGCCTTTTTCACAGCTCGAAATGAGCCTCGCAGCCCAGGAACAACTCGCAAAGAGCAACATAGCCGGCGATGTGTAAAATGGAGGCAGGGGTGAAATTGTGTAATTGGAGGTCGTAGAACTCCAGCAGTCTGCGGAGGAACGGATAAATTGGAAATCCGAGTCCCCTTAATAAATAGGGAACAAGGCAGACCCGCTCCCCCGTAGAGGGACTGGGGAAGCTCTCCGCTTGCTCCCCGCCATTTTAGGTGGCAAGCCCGGCTCAAACGGGCACCATGTATGATGGAGGGAGAAATCCCTTAGTCTGCAGTTCGATTAATCGACTGTGTGGGACAGAACACCTCTCCCAATCACCGGGCTTAGGTCTACGGGGGCGGGAGGAGGAGCTGTGGAGCACGGCCATGCTAGAATGGATCTTTCCGAAGTGCGCTCTGGTGGATTCTCGCTGAGGGAGGATGTTGTGGATCGGATCTGAGAATCCCCATCCTTTTAATAGACAATTTATTTATTTGTCTAGGGGGCAAATGTAAAAATGCCCTGGCGCCTCGTATTCATTCGACGCGTGGGAAATAGCCCTTATTGGGCACAGAAGCCAAGAGGTCCAAACATTTATGGGGCCGGTCACTGCTTTACAAACGTTCGAAATATGGAGAAGAACCCGCCTTGCAATGCCGAAGACAACACTGCGCGTCGGATTCATCGTCATTGAAGCATGGTTCGGGGGCTACTGAGGGAGTCCTGGATTAGGGGGTCTCCGGACAGTCAGACTATGTCCTTTGACCGGACTGTTGAACTATGAAGATACAAGATTGAAGACTTCGTCCCGTGTCCGGATGGGACTCTACTTGGCATGGAAGGCAAGCTAGGCAATACGGATATGTATATCTCCTCCTTTGTAACCGACCTTGTGTAACCCTAGCCCCCTCCGGTGTCTATATAAACCGGAGGGTTTTAGTCCGTAGGACAACATACAATCATACCATAGGCTAGCTTCTAGGGTTTAGCCTCTCCGATCTCGTGGTAGATCAACTCTTGTAATACTCATATCATCAAGAATAAATCAAGCAGGACGTAGGGTTTTACATCCATCAAGAGGGCCCGAACCTAGGTAAAACATCGTGTCCCCTGCCTCCTGTTATCATCCGCCTTAGACGCACAGTTCGGGACCCCCTACCCGAGATCCGCCATCTTTGACACCGACAATCACCCACCTATGAAAGAAGAAATTAAAGAACCTATAGTTGGTAAAGATGAAACTATAATTTATAATGTTAATCCAGTTGATCCTACTACTTATATTGAAAAAACCACCTTTCCCTGTAAGGATAAAGCAACATGCTAAAGTTTCAACTATGGTCAATAAAAGTTATATTAGAACACCTAAACCAGCTGAACAAATCAAGGTAGAACCTAGTATTGATATGGTTAATGTCTGGGCAAACATACAAGGGTATACATTTTACCCTGACTCGTGCACGAACGATGAAGACGTAGGCACGAGAGCAAGATTGTAGCACCAAGGTCGGGCAAAGCACAAGAGATCAGATCTTCAAGGATCCAACATGCGGATCAAGAAGACCAAGAGAAGCTAGAGAAGCAAGACACACCAAGAGAAAAGCCTCCCTTGCTGGGTAGGAGAGCCTAGCGAGGACGGGGTTTACCCCAGAAGCAAGCTTTCGAGGCGTCCCGGCAGGCCTGCCTGGACTCACGGAGACAGAGCCGACCCACCGCACCACCTCAGCACGACCCAAGTCATCGATCAGTGCAGTTTCAAGCTCCAAGGTGTCTAAGTGGCTGCTATCCACCACTTGACAGCCATTTCATACAAAAAAGCCTACAAGTGACATCCGTCCTGCAACGTGTCGAGCGAGCAGATGCAAAGCTGGCAAAACAGCTTGGCAGCCCCTGCCGGGCAACCTGTAATGTGACGTTGAGTGGCGCATTTAATGTGCTCTATCAGCCTACAGAGTTAGGTATGATAGCACTATTTGCGATCTAATCAATGCATAATGACTGATTTGCCACTGTGGTGACCCCTTTGTCTATGAAAGGAGGCCTGAGGCAACCGTAGAAAGGGTTGGACCCACGGTTGGAGAAACTAGGCATCTATACACTCATAGGCGCGTAGCCGCTCTCGCCCAAGGCAACCCTGCCGGGCAAGCGAGTTGCGTTCGCCACCATTATCTCCACATCAATTCACCAAAGCAGGAGTAGGGTTTTACGCCTCACGGTGGCCCGAACTTGGGTAAAATCGCCTGTGTGATCTCTGTCCTGTTGTCTCATGTTTTTCCGCTCTTTGTGCAACGTGCCATCCCCCTGCCGAACCAGAAAGAGGCTCTTGGTCCCATAGGTGTCTGTGGTTTCCCGCGACATCTTTGGCGCGCCAGGTAGGGGGATCACTTGCGCGAACCCGAAGGCGTGAGGCGTGTGTCATATCCATGGTAGCCCAGTCGAAGCTTTTTGCGCCACTGACGCCTATGGATATATCAAGATGGAGCGGGGGAGCGGGCCGTCGCCGCACCCGCCTTATCCGTTACTTCATTCCGGCATAGTCGCAGTCACAACGAAGATCGTTGCCGGTGGTGGTATGGTCCTGTCGGCGGCCCATGCACCATGACCACTGCTCAGGCGTCGTTCAGAGAGAAGAGACAAGGTGCGCAGGCGCGAGGCTCCTCTTTTCCATCTCTCTCGTTCGTCAACAACTGAGCCGCTTTGGCCCTGGCGCCGTCAATGTCGATGAGTACTGTGCAATACTCGGTTCATCATTTACCCGGCTTGGGGAAATCCTGAGTAAAACGCTGGTATGAATCCATTGATCGATGCCCCGGCAAGTGTGCTTCGGCAAGGCCGTCCGCATTGGCGTGATCCATGCGAAGGTTGTTGCCGGGTTGCTTGGAAGGAGTGGGGGAGAGGAAAATGGACCGGAAGAGCTCAACACTATATCCCACTGCCCGCCAGACCCGCATGACTTGCGTTGGTCCCTGCCGGGAACCAGAGATACATTTGTTTGGCTTCCATCCTTTGGGACATCGCAGGCACACCAAATGCACGCAGCCAAAAGGGATGAGGAGGAGCGAGAACAAAAGCTAAGTTCACACTATCATTTCTTATTGATGCTTCTTAGATTTTTGCGATCGTTTATCCCTTGGCTTTAGTAAGTGTTCATATTATGAAAACCCTCGTGTGATGGAGCCTTGTCTAGTTTCTTTGTCTGCACCATCGTTCTGTCTCGAGCCATGATCACAGAATGAGAGGGTGCGTCGAGAGCTACCTAGGAAAAACTTGAAGCAATGCATCCATGCCAAGATGAGTGTTAGGGGCCAGACACTTACGACAATCGCGACAATATGATACCGGCAAGCATCCACAACATATATAGGGACTAATCGTACGAACACAAGTGTATAAGCTCAACGGGATAAACTGGCATTTATGGTTCAACAGAGGAAATTAGTTCCACACAAGCATAAAATAGTACAGTACCTAAACACAAAGCATATGTCATGTCTTGTTATAGGATAGCACGAGAGCAACAACAGTTCATCACTTGGTATGACGACTGCGTGAAGCCGTTGGGATGTGGAGGAACTTGGCGGCCCGAGGGGCGGCTTTCTCCTTGGTAGCTGTGACATCGGCACCCACCGACGGCTTCCTGAAACCATCGTCGAGGTCAAGATCTTGATGGCGATAGGCAATATTGCTCAGGACCATGAGGAGGGCGTCGTGGGCGAGCTTCCGGGACTCGATCTCGAAGCGCTTGGACCTTCCCTCTCCATGCACCTTCAGCTTGTCGATCAGCTCGTTGAAGAAGACTCCCAACTTGGCGCTAGGAACCTCATGCCTGTTGATCGAGAAAGCTGGCCCATCCATGCCCATCACTACAGTCTGGGCAGCAAGGCGCATGGCGATGTCGATCAAGCTCCTGATCAAGAGATTGACCTGTTCGGATTGACTCGCCACCTGGTCTTCTGCATCTTTCTGGAGGCGCTTGGCAGTGTCCAGATCTTTGGTCCGTAACTGTTGACGGGCTTCGATGGACTCTGCCGAGCTTTCCAAGGTGCCGATCCTGGCCTTCAGATCCGTGATGGTGTCGTTAGCGGTCTCAAGGATCTGGACTTTGGAGGAGAGCTGTGACCACGCGTTGGTCAGAAGAACATCTGCCTTCCGTGCTTCTTCTTTGAGGGCTCCACCTCCTTGGTGCTCCTGGCAAGGTCCTCGGTCAGTTTAGCCACCCGCTGGTAAAGGCCAGTCTTGGCAGCAAATGCGGCAGCCAGGTCTTCAGTGAGCTTCTTCAATTGGGTGGTATAGTCTGTGGCGAGGGCGTCCAGGGCAGCTCCGTGATTGTCATCCAACTCCTTGGTACACTGTCGTACAAGAGCCTCCAGATTGTCGTCCTTGGCACAAAGGGTGGCTTCGAGCTTCTCCTCCCGGAGAGAGATCTCTTGCTCCCTGGCGTCTAGGAGTGCTTTGCGGTCCACGAGACATGTTTCGCGGGCCATCACATCTTCCCTTGTCATCAGGAGCGTCTCTTGCTGCCTCATGAGTACCTTGAACTGCTTGCCATGCCATTCGCGCAGCTCCGAGCAATTGTCCTTCAACTTTTGGTACACCCTGCTGGCGGACTCACGCCGATCCTTGAGCGCCTGCCACTTCTGGTCGTGTCGGGCCTGCATTTCTTTGACACCCGTCACCATGGACGCCAGAACAGACAAGTCCATAGCGACGGCAACTGAATCATCCGCCTCTCCAACCCCCTGTTACAGTGGTGCCAGGATGCATTGAAGCTCTTCGTTGAGCTCTGCGCCCATCATCATAGATGGGCCGGGGGCTCCAGTCCCGGACTGCGCCAGCACCGGCGCCAGCTGATTTCAGGGGGTGGCGAGGTCCCCATAATGATCCTGGAGGATGGAAGGGGATCCATGGTCTGTAGAGGAATTTTCCCCTCAACCACCACTTCCTCCTTCGAGATGTTCTCCGAAGAATGCTCCACCACCGCCAAGGAATCTTCAGCATGCTCGGTAACAAGGTCCAACTCCTCCATAGTAGCGATCTTGGCGGCCTCATCCACTGCAGTTCTCCCTATGCCGGCCACCTCTTCCAGTAGCTCTGGCTCTTCAGCCTCGGGGACTGCAGGGAAGAGAATGGGCGAATGACAAAGAGATAGAAGTTTCAGATAAGTGGAATATAAGGAGAGGTGATATGAACAAGAAAGAAAAAAGAACGGGAGTTACATAACTGGAGAGGTCTGTCGGGCAGGGGCCTCAGTTTCCCCAGCAGCATCGGTTGCCGGGATATGGACTCCACCCCTGTCGTGGCAGTCGTAGTAGCACTCTGTGCGGTCTCATACGCGGAGGGTCCCATCGGAGGTTCTTCGGCTCGGTTGGCGGAGGGTACATTCCCTTCTAGGAGGGGCTCACCCTGTGTCGTCTCACCATCCCCTCCGGCCGAGGGAGCAGGAAGCCCGTCCCCATCGCCTCCAGTGGAAGAGGACGGCCCCCACTTCTAGGCCGGGGGCTGGACTGGGGCTCGGTGCAGGGTCCTCTGTGTTGCTCCCCACCAAGGCCGGGCCCTCCGTGGCCGGTGCATGAGGGTTTCCATATCCTCCTCCTTCTCCCTACCAGCAATAGCAAAAACAAGAGGTCAGTCAGCAAAGAAAATCAAGTATAATTGTAACACCCACGATGCGGCTATATCTGCCACGTGTTGAGGCACGACTTAGAGGCATAACCACATAGTGGGTTTGTCGCAAGAAGGGTCATCTTCACAACATCCCATGTAATGAACAAGAAAGGGATAAATAGAGTTGGCTTACAATCGCCACGTCACACAATACTTAAATAACTCATACATCATCCAAAATACACATAGACCGACTACGGTCAAATACAAATGAAAAAGAAGATAACCCCAAATGCTAGATCCCCGATCGTCCCAACTGGGCTCCACTACTGATCATCCGGAAATGATACATAGTAATGACCGTGGTCCTCGTCGAACTCCCACTTGAGTTCAGTAGCATCACCTACACTAGTATCATCAGCACCTGCAACTGTTTTGGTAGTATCTGTGAGTCACGAGGACTCAGCAATCTCAAAACCCGTGAGATCAAGACTATTTAAGCTTATGGGTAGGATGTGGTAATGAGGTGGAGTTGCAGCAAGCGCTAAGCAAAATATGGTGGCTAACATACGAGTATAAGAGTAAGAGGAGAAGCTACGCAACGGTCGTGAAGCTAGAAGTGATCAAGAAGTGATCCTGAACTACTTACGTACAACCATAACACAAACTATCTTCACTTCCCAGACTCCACCGAAAAGAGACCATCACGACTACACACGCGGTTGATTCATTTTAATTAAGTCAAGTGTCAAGTTCTCTACAATAGGATATTAAAAAATTCCCATCTTCCACATAATTGCGGGCACGGCTCTCGAAAGTTTATACCCTGCAGTGGGTACCAACTTAGCCCATCACAAGCTCTCATGATCAACGAAGGATATTCCTTCTCCCGGAAAGACCCGACCAGCCTCGGAATCCCGGTTACAAGACATTTCGACAATGGTAAAACAAGACCAGCAAGACCGCCCGATGTGCCGACAAATCACGATAGGAGTCGCACTTATCTCGTTCTCAGGGAACACCAGATGGGCCAAGCGTCTGGTTAGCTGAGACCCTAGTTTGCCAGGGGGCGTCGGGCATCTCCCAGTTCGAACCAACACTCAGAGGAGCACTGGCCCAGGCGGGGGGGGGGGGGTAAAATAAAGATGACCCTCGGGTTTGCAACCCCTAGGGAAAGTTATAGGTTGTTAGGCAAATGTAAAACCAAGGTTGGGCCTTGATGGAGGAGTTTTATTCAAAGCGAACTGTCAAGGGGGTCCCATACCCCAACCGCGTAAGAACCGCAAAATCAAGGAACATAACACCGGTGTGACGGAAACTAAGGCAGCAAGAGTGGAACAAAACACCAAGAAAAAGGCCAAGCCTTCCACCATTTTCCAAGTGTATAGATTCATTAATTAAAATAAGAGATAATGTGATATCCCAACATCTCCATGTTCCAACATGGAACAACCTGCGAAGCACCTGCAACTAGCAATGCTATAAGAGGGGCTGAGCAAAAGCGGTAACTTTGCCAAACAACGGTTTGCTAGGAAGGTGGGTTAGAGGCTTGACATGGCAATATGGGAGGCATGATAAACAATTGGTAGGTAGCGCGACATAGCGATAGAACGAACAACTAGCAAGCAAAGATAGAAGTGATATCAAGGGTAATGGTCATCTTGCCAGCAAAGTTCTCAGAGTTGTCGAAAGCTTGATCCTCGTTAGTGTACTCAACAGGTTCCTCGTTCACGAACTCGTCTCCCAGCTCTACTCAAAGCAAGAACACAAGCAACGGAAAAACAATCAATCACGGTGCAATGCACAAACAACATGATGCAAGATATGGCATGGAATGCAAGGTATGAAGTGCAATGCATATGGGTACTCTAGACGGGAAAGGAAGATCGAAGCATAAACTTGGCAAGACAAGTGTGCCACTGGAAAGATGGGGTGATTTTGGTCGAAATCGATATAAGGATCACCGGAAACGGATGCACGGTTTGCAAATGAAAAGCAAAACAAGAATGATGCAAATCTGCGATTAACAGCATCATAGCACTTAAGGTGCAACAAGAAGCTATGCTACATCACTCCAACATAGCAACAAAGCACATGACATGAAAGTACATGTGAAGGTCTAGAAATCATGAACACTAAGCTCCTACTAGTTCTCACTAGAACAAGCTCAAAATGGCATGGCAAGATTGCAAATGATATCAGCTTCACAAAATTTGAGAAAATACTGAACATGTCAAAACAATATCATATAGCAATCTTTATAGCTAGCAAACAACATGCTACGGAAACATGTCATGGCAAAAAAAGGATGCCATGCTAGTACTCAAAGCATAGAACAAAACTCCCTTACTGAACTTTGGCCAAAGATGCATGGAAAATATGGTAGCACCCAAGCAAACATGGCACGTTATATGATCAGTTTTAGATTCATGATAGCAACTTTGCAAGCTCATGCCACTTACCACAGAGCATTTCATGGTATCACAAGGTAACCAACAGTATGTAGACGTGTTCAAGAAGCTAAGCATGGCAATATCAAGTTCAAAGGGTACATGCATCACTAGCAAAACACATGGAAAACTAAATCTCATGTTAACAATCTGCCAGCAGCAATATTTAGCAAAATAGAGCATGGAAAAGGCAAGCTAGATTGCTCCATAATTACAACCATAGGCATTAATGGATAGAGCAATACCACATATGCGCATGGATCTAATGGTAGCAACATGGCAACATAGCATCAAAATGTAACAGCAAAAGACATAGCAAAATCACTAAGTGTCTGAAAACAACAACATCACATAGCCTACTTTGCATGCTTGTGCTAGTAACCACGTAGCTCACAAAAATACAAGACTTGCAGATATGTATAGATGGCAAGATGGAGCTCATAAAACATGTGGACATCATGCTCATAGAATGCACACACAAAATCCAATGAAAATGACAAAACATCAAGTTATGTTGGGTACTAGCAGACAACATCATATAGCACTTTTGCAACGAGGATTAGGGCACCACTATGGACAGTAACATGCATGCAAATGAAAATACCATGAATAGAATCATGAGACAAACATTTTGATATATCATATGCACAATTCGGAGTGACGGGCATGGAGATATGGCATGATTAACAAGTGCACATATTATGAGGATTTCATGACTTAGAAGAAAAAGACTACCCTGAGATCTAGGGTTCCTCCAGGCGCGCGAACCGAGGCGAGCAGCGAGGTTAACGGCGACAGCTCCAGCGTGGAGCTCCGCGATGGTGGTGGCCGGAGTTGGAGCTTGGCGCGACGGGGGTCGCCGGAGTCGGTGGATCCGGCGACGGCGCGGGTTGACACCGGCGAAGGAGGGCGCGGGGTGGCGCGCGGTGGTCAGCGGCGAGGGCCGGTGAGGGCGGCGGGCGGAGGAGTTCGTCGGCGGGAGGCGGCGCGGGCTCTAGGACGCGGCGCGGGCGTTGACCCGGGCGGCGGGGATGCGATGGGCCAGGCGGTGGTTTTGTCCGGTGATGCTGGACGTGTCCGGCGGCGTGGAGGGACTAGGCTAGGGTTTGGACTACGAGAATTTCGGGGGAGAGGTCATATTTTTGGTAGGGGGAGCTATGAGATTCCAAATGAGGTGCGGTTTTCGCTGACACGATCATGATCCAACGACGGAGAGCATGGAGGGGGTTTGGATGGGTAAGTGGGCTGATTTGGAGGGGTGTTGGGCTGCAACAAGAGAGGGGCTTTTGCGTTACCCGGTTAACCGTTGGGTCATCAAACGACCTCCAAATGGAACGAAATTTGACAGCCGGCCTACCGGTGATATCCCAAGGCCACTTGACAAATCTCGACCCATTCCAATAATGTTTTTCTCCCACTCACGAAACGAGATTAGAGGGGTGCAACGGGTGCATGTGGGAGTGTTGGATTGCGAAATGGACAACGAGGAAAAAGACCGGAAGCATGTGACGAGAACGAATGCAAATGAGACGCACATGATGACATGAGATGAAATGCATGACATGAACAAAATGGAAAACGAAGACAAAAACCCAACCACGAAGGAAATATCATATCACATAGCCGAAAATGGCAAGAGTTGGAGTTACAAATATGGAAAGTTACATCTGGGGTGTTACAACACTCCACCACTACAAGAGGATCTCATCTCGAGATCTAGGATTGAAAGAACTCTGGATATTCAGAACAGCGGTGATCCTCGCGTTCCAGGTGGCTTCTAGATCGCAATGGTGCGACCACTTTACTCTCAGGAATTTGATTGACTTGTTGCGAGTCTTGCGCTCGGCTTCTTCAAGAATAGCAACAAGATGCTCATGATACGACAAATCTTCTTGGAGATCAATCTCTTCGAAGTTGATAGTGCGCTCATGCGTCTTGAAGCACTTGCGCAGCTGTGACACGTGAAACACATCGTGCACATTTGCGAAGTTGGACGGAAGCTCAAGTTGATAGGCGAGGTCGCCGCTTTTGCCAATGATCTTAAAAGGACCCACGTATCTCGGGGCAAGCTTCCCTTTGATATCGAAGCGTCGAGTGACTTTCATTGGAGAGACATGGAGGTAGACATGGTCTCCGATCTCGAAAGCAAAGTCACGGTGCTTGCTATCATAGTAACACTTGTGGCGCGATTGCACGGCTTTGAGATTTTCACGAATGACTTTACACATTTCTTCAGCTTCTGTGATCAAGTCCTTGCCAAGAAGTTGGTGTTCACCAGTCTCAGACCAATTGAGAGGAGTACGGCACTTTCTGCCATATAGAATTTCGAATGCGGCCTTGCCCGAACTTGCTTGGAAGCTGTTGTTGTAGGAGAACTCGGCATATGGAAGACAATCTTCCCACTTCATATGGAAAGACATGACACAAGCCCTGAGCATGTCTTCGAGGATTTGATTGACTCGCTCGACTTGGCCACTTGCTTGAGCATGGAAAGTCGTGCTGAAGTGAATGTTGGTGCCCATATCCTTCTGGAAGGAGTCACAGAACTTAGAAGTGAAAATGCTTCCGCGGTCTGAAGAGATCAATTGCGTCATACCGTGCAACGAGACAATTCTGGAGGTGTATAGCTCTGCCAACCGAGTTGTTGTGATAGATACTTTGATTGGAAGGAAATGAGGCAGTTTTGTGAGCTTGTCAATGACAACGAAAATAGCATCATTCCCATGCTTGGACTTGGGAAATCCAGTAATGAAGTCCATTTCAATATGGTCAAACTTCCATTCTGGAATAGCAAGAGGTTGGAGGAGACCAGCTGGTCGTTGGTGTTCTGCTTTCACTCTTCGGCAGACATCATATTCATTCACGAATTGAGCAATCTCTCGCTTCATTCGAGTCCACCAATATGACTTCTTGAGGTCATGGTACATATTTGAACTGCCTGGATGAATGGAAAGAAGACAATTGTGCGCTTCGTTCACTATGACCTTCCTTAGATCACCTTTAGGAACCACAATCCGGTCCTCGAAGAATAAAGTGTCTCTGTCATCAATGCGATAGCACTTGTATTTGGGTAGGCCCTTGGCAATACCATGTTTCACCTTCTTCACCATGGTATCAAGGAGTTGTGCCTCACAAATTTGGTCTTCCAAAGTTGGAGTGACCTGAAGGTTGGCAAGAAAACCTTGAGGAACTACTTGGAGGTTGAGTTTGCGGGAAGCTTCACAAAGATCCGGTTGGAATGGCTTGAGGATTAAGCTGTTGCAATAAGCCTTCCTGCTCAAAGCATCTGCAATCACATTGGCCTTGCCTGGAGTATATTCAATACTTGGATTGTACTCTTGAATCATTTCGACCCAACGAGTTTGCCTGAGGTTGAGGTTGGGTTGAGTGAAGATAATTTGAGGCTCTTGTGATTGGTGAAAATGTCCACTTGCCTTCCCAACAAGAGATGTCTCCACGTTATTAATGCATGGACAACTGCCGCCATCTCAAGATCGTGAGTGGGGTAGTTCCTTTCATTGGGATTCAATTGACGAGAGGTATAAGCCACAACTTTCTTCTCTTGCATTAACACAACACTGAGACCTTCAATGAGGCATCACAAAAAACATCGAATGGCTTGGATTCGTCAGGAGGAGTTAAGACAGGAGCTGAGGCTAGCTTCACTTTGAGAGTGTTGAACGCAACGTCACACTCAGGAGTGCAGACATACTTAACATGCTTCTGGAGGAGGTTGGAAAGAGGCTTTGCAATCTGACAAGGAAAACCGCGGAGCTGCTTGACATTCTGAGGAGGCTCCCAATTCAGAATTGCAGAAACCTTCTCCAGATTAACAACAATGCCCCTGGCGGAGATGTGATGTCTACTACACAACCTTCTTCTTGTAGACGTTGTTGGGCCTCCAAGTGCAGAGGTTTGTAGGACAGTAGCAAATTTCCCTCAAGTGGATGACCTAAGGTTTATCAATCCGTAGGAGGCATAGGATGAAGATGGTCTCTCTCAAGCAACCCTGCAACCAAATAGCAAAGAGTCTCTTGTGTCCCCAACGCACCAAATACAATGGTAAATTGTATAGGTGCACTAGTTCGGCGAAGAGAGGGTGATACAAGTGGTATATGGATAGTAGATAAAGGTATTTGTAATCTGAAAATATAAAACAGCAAGGTAACTAATGATAAAAGTGAGCGTAAACGGTATTGCAATGCTAGGAAACAAGGCCTAGGGTTCATACTTTCACTAGTGCAAGTCCTCTCAACAATAATAACATAATTGGATCATATAACTATCCCTCAACATGCAACAAAGAGTCACTCCAAAGTCACTAATAGCGGAGAACAAACGAAGAGATTATGGTAGGGTACGAAACCACCTCAAAGTTATTCTTTCCAATCAATCCGTTGGGTTATTCCTATAAGTGTCACAAACAGCCCTAGAGTTCGTACTAGAATAACACCTTAAGACACAAATCAACCAAAACCCTAATGTCACCTAGATACTCCAATGTCACCTCAAGTATCCGTGGGCATGATTATACGATATGCATCACACAATCTCAGATTCATCTATTCAACCAACACAAAGGACCTCAAAGAGTTCCCCAAAGTTCTACCAGAGAATCACGACGAAAACGTGTGCCAACTCCTATGCATAGGTTCCCAATGTCACGAAACCCGCAAGTTGGTCACCAAAACATACATCAAGTGGCACGTGGTATCCCATTGTCACCATAGATATCCACGGCAAGACATATGTCAACTGTTCTCAAGTCTTTAAAGAATCAATTCGATAAGATTACTTCAAGGGGAAAACTCAATTCAATACAATAGAGAAGAGGGGGGAGAAAACACCATAGGATCCAACTATAATAGCAAAGCTCGCGATACATCAAGATCGTGCCAAATCAAGAACACGAGAGAGAGAGAGAGATCAAACACATAGCTACTCGTACATACCCTCAGCCCCGAGGGAGAACTAATCCCTCCTCGTCATGGAGAGCGCCGGGATGATGAAGATGGCCACCAGTGAGGGATCCCCCCTCCGGCAGGGTGCCGAAACAAGGTCCCGATCGACTTTTGGTGGCTACGGAGACTTCTGGCGGCGGAACTCTCGATCTAATCTCCGTTTTGGAAGTTTTAGGGTATATGGAGTTATATAGGCAGAAGAAGCACGTCAGGGGAGCCACGGGGCCCCACGAGGCAGGGGGGCACGCCCTAGGGGGGCGGGCGCGCCCCCCACCCTCGTGGGCAGCTCCCGTCTCTTCTGACGTGGGGTCCAAGTCCATCAGGTGTGTTTCCTTCCAAAAATAACTTCTCCAGTTGATTTCGTTCCGTTTTGACTCCGTCTGATATTCCTTTTCTTCAAAACACTGAAATAGGCATAAAACAGCAAATCTGGGCTGGTCATCCAGTTAATAGGTTAGTCCCGAAAGTAATATAAAAGTGGACAATAAAGCCCAATATTGCCCAAAACAGTAGATAATATAGCATGGAGCAATCAAAAATTATAGATACGTTGGAGACGTATCAAGCATCCCCAAGCTTAATTCCTGCTCGTCCTCGAGTAGGTAAATTATAAAAAGATGATTTTTGATGTGGAATGCTAGTTGGCATAATTTCAATGTAATTCTTCTTAATTGTGGCATGAATATTCAGATTCATAAAATTCAAGACAAAAGTTTAATAATTACATAAAAACAATAATACTTCAAGCATACTAACTAAGCAATTATGTCTTCTCAAAATAACATGGCCAAAGAAAGCTATCCTTACAAAATCATATAGTCTGGCTATGCTCCATCTTCACCACACAAAATATTTAAATCATGCACAACCCCGATGACAAGCCAAGCAATTGTTTCATACTTTTGATGTTGTCAAACTTTTTCAATCTTCACGCAATACATGAGCGTGAGCCATGGACATAGCACTATAGGTGGAATAGAATGGTGGTTGTGGAGAAAAAAAAGGGAGAAGATAGTCTCACATCGACTAGGCGTATCAACGGGCTATGGAGATGCCCATCAATAGATACCAATGTGAGTGAGTAGGGATTGCCATGCAACGGATGCACTAGAGCTATAAGTATATGAAAGCTCAACAAAAGAAACTAAGTGGGTGTGCATCCAACTTGCTTGCTCACGAAGACCTAGGTCATTTTGAGGAAGCCCATCATTGGAATATACAAGCCAAGTTCTATAATGAAAGATTCCCACTAGTATATGAAAGTGACAACATAGGAGACTCTCTAACATGAAGATCATGGTGCTACTTTGAAGCACAAGTGTGGTAAAAGGATAGTAGCATTGTCCCTTTTATTATTATTTTTTATTTGGCCTTTCTTTTTTTATTCGGCCTTTATTTTTTTGGCCTTTCTTTTTTTATGGCCTTTCTCTTTTTTGGGGGACAGTGCTCTATTGAATGATGATCATCACACTTCTATTTATTTACAACTCAAGAATTACAACTCGATACTTAGAACAAGATATGACTCTATATGAATGCCTCCGGTGGTGTACCGGGATGTGCAATGATGCATGAGTGACATGTATGAAAGAATTATGAACGGTGGCTTTGTCACAAATACAATGTCAACTACATGATCATGCAAAGCAATATGACAATGATGAAGCGTGTCATAATAAACGGACGGTGGAAAGTTGCGTGGCAATATATCTCGGAATGGCTATGGAAATGCCATAATAGGTAGGTATGGTGGCTGTTTTGAGGAAGGTATGTGGTGGGTTTATGGTACTGGCGAAAGTTGCGAGGTACTAGAGAGGCTAGCAATGGTGGAAGGGTGAGAGTGCCTATAATCCATGGACTCAACATTAGTTATAAAGAACTCACATACTTATTGCAAAAATCTATTAGTTATCGAAACAAAGAACTACGCGCATGCTCCTAGGGGGATTGATTGGTAGGAAAATACCATCGCTCGTCCCCGACCGCCACTCATAAGGAGGACAATCAATAAATAAATCATGCTCCGACTTCATCACATAACGGTTCACCATACGTGCATGCTACGGGAATCACAAAATTCAACACAAGTATTTCTCAAATTCACAACTACTCAACTAGCATGACTTCAATATCACCATCTCCATATCTCAAAACAATTATCAAGTATCAAACTTCTCATAGTATTCAACACACTCATAAGAGAATTTTATTATTCTTGAATACCTAGCATATTAGAGTTTAAAAAAAATTACCATGCTATTAAGACTCTCAAAATAATCTAAGTTAAGAATGAGAGTGCATCTATTTCTTCAAAATAAAACTACCGCCATGCTCTAAAAGATATAAGTGAAGCACTAGAGCAAATAACAAACTACTCCGAAAGATATAAGTGAAGATCAATGAGTAGTGGAATAATTATGCAACTATGTGAAGATTCTCTAACATTTAATAATTTCAGATCTTGGTATTCTATTCAAACAGCAAGCAAAGAAGAAGAAAATGACATTCTAAGAATAGCAAACATCATGTGAAGAAGCAAAAACTTAGGATCAACCGAAACTAACCGATAGTTGTTGAAGAAGAAAGGTGGGATGCCAACCGGGGCATCCCCAAGCTTAGATGCTTGAGACTTCTTGAAATATTATCTTGGGGTGCCTTGGGCATCCCCAAGCTTGAGCTTTTGTGTCTCCTTAATTCCTCTCATATCACGGTCTCCCTAAATCTTAAAAGCTTCATCCACACAAAACTCAACAAGGACTCGTGAGATAAGTTAGTATAAACCATTGCTAAAAACCTTATCATACTCTACTGTAGCAAACCACTAAAACTATTATTCAACATTGCATACTAAATGCCCCTGCATATTTAATAGTCCTATCCTCAAATAGAATCATTAAAGAAGCAAACATATGCAAACAATGCAAACATAACAGCAATCTGCCTAAACAGGATAGTCTGTAAAGAATGCTGCAACATCCATACTTCCCTAGCTCCAAAAATTATGAAATAAAATTCCCACTGTAGTAAATTTATCAGAGATTAATATTCAAAAGGTTTCAACATTTTATCACATTCTGAATTTTCTAGGGAATTATTGCAACAGCGGTAAACTTTCTGTTTTCAAACAGCAACATGTATACTTGTAACATAGGCATAGTAAAGACTATCAATGCCACTTTTATTGAAATAAAAGATGCAAAACATTGTTCTAAATAACAGCAAGAAAATCCTAAAAAATAAATTGACGCTCCAAGCAAAACACATATCATGTGGCGAATAAAAATGTAGCCCCAAGTAAAGTTACCGATGAACGAAGACGAAAGAGGGGATGCCTTCCGGGGCATCCCCAAGCTTAGGCTTTTGGTTGTCCTTGAATATTACCTTGGGGTGCCTTGGGAATCCCCAAGCTTAGGCTCTTGCCACTCCTTATTTCATAGTCCATTGAATCTTTACCCAAAACTTGAAAACTTCACAACACAAAACATAAAGTAGAAAACTCGTGAGCTCCGTTACTATAAGAAAATAAATCACCACTTCAAGTTACTGTAATGAGCTCATTCTTTATTTATATTGGTGTTAAACCTAATGTATTCCAACTTATCTATGGTTTATAAACTATTTTACTAGCCATAGATTCATCAAAATAAGTAAACAACACACGAAAAACAGAATCTGTCAAAAACAGAACAGTCTGTAGTAATCTGAATCAAACGTATACTTCTGGAACCCCAAAAATTCTAAAATAAATTGCTGGACCTGAGGAATTTATCTATAAATAATCTGCAAAAATAATTAACTAAATACCGCTCTCCATATAAAAATGGCAGCAATTCTTGTGATCACTAAAGTTTCTCTTTTTGACAGCATGATCAACAAGACTATCCCCAAGTCTTCCCAAAGGTTCTACTTGGCACAAACACTAATTAAAAGCATAAAAGCACATCTAAACAGAGGCTAGATGAATTATTTATTACTAAACAGGAACAAAAATCAAGGAACAAAAATAAAGTTGGGTTGCCTCCCAACAAGCGCTATCGTTTAACGCCCCTAGCTAGGCATGATGATTTCAATGATGCTCACATAAAAGATAAGAATTGAAATATAAAGAGAGATTCATGAAGAATATGACTAGAAAATTTAAGTCTAACATACTTCCTATGCATAGGGATTTTGTGAGCAAACAACTTATGGGAACAAGAATCAACTTGCATAGGACGGTAAAACAAGCATAACTTCAAAACTTTAAGCACATAGAGAGGAAACTTGATATTATTGCAATTCCTACAAGCATATGTTCCTCCCTCATAATAATTTTCAGTAGCATAATGAATGCATTCAACAATATAACCAGCACCTAAAACATTCTTTTCATGATCTACAAGCATGCAAATTTTATTACTCTCCACATAAGCAAAATTCTTCTCATGAATAATAGTGGGGGCAAACTCAACAAGATAACTATAATGTGATTGAAAATTAAGATCAAGATGACAAGTTTCATGGTTATCATTATTCTTTAAAGCATACATGTCATCACAATAATCATCATAGATAGGAGGCATGCTTTCATCATCATAAATTTGCTCATCAAAACTTGGGGGACAAAAAATATCATCTTCATCATACATAGCTTCCCCAAGGTTGTGGCTTTGCATATCATTAGCATCATGGATATTCAAGGAATTCATACTAACAACATTGCAATCATGCTCATCATTCAAATATTTAGTGCCAAACATTTTATAGATTTCTTCTTCTAGCACTTGAGCACAATTATCATTTCCATCATACTCACGAAAGATATTAAAAAGGTGAAGCGTATGAGACAAACTCAATTCCATTTTTTATAGTTTTCTTTTTATAAACTAAACTAGTGATAAAACAAGAAACTAAAAGACTCGATTGCAAGATCTAAAGATATACCTTCAAGCACTCACCTCCCCGGCAACGGCGCCAGAAAAGAGCTTGATGTATACTACACAACCTTCTTCTTGTAGACGTTGTTGGGCCTCCAAGTGCAGAGGTTTGTAGGACAGTAGCAAATTTCCCTCAAGTGGATGACCTAAGGTTTATCAATCCGTAGGAGGCGTAGGATGAAGATGGTCTCTCTCAAGAAACCCTGCAACCAAATAACAAAGAGTCTCTTGTGTCCCCAACACACCCAATACAATGGTAAATTGTATAGGTGCACTAGTTCGGCGAAGAGAGGGTGATACAAGTGGTATATGGATAGTAGATAAAGGTATTTGTAATATGAAAATATAAAAACAGCAATGTAACTAATGATAAAAGTGAGCGTAAACGGTATTGCAATGCTAGGAAACAAGGCCTAGGGTTCATACTTTCACTAGTGCAAGTCCTCTCAAAAATAATAACATAATTGGATCATATAACTATTCCTCAACATGCAACAAAGAGTCACTCCAAAGTCACTAATAGCGGAGAACAAACGAAGAGATTATGGTAGGGTACGAAATCACCTCAAAGTTATTCTTTCCAATCAATCCGTTGGGCTATTCCTATAAGTGTCACAAACAGCCCTAGAGTTCGTACTAGAATAACACCTTAAGACACAAATCAACCAAAACCCTAATGTCACCTAGATACTCCAATGTCACCTCAAGTATCCGTGGGCATGATTATACGATATGCATCACACAATCTCAGATTCATCTATTCAACCAACACAAAGGACCTCAAAGAGTTCCCCAAAGTTCTACCGGAGAATCATGACGAAAACGTGTGCCAACTCCTATGCATAGGTTCCCAATGTCACGAAACCCGCAAGTTGGTCACCAAAACATACATCAAGTGGCACGTGGTATCCCATTGTCACCACAGATATCCACGGCAATACATACATCAAGTGTTCTCAAGTCTTTAAATACTCAATTCGATAAGATTACTTCAAGGGGAAAACTCAATTCAATACAATAGAGAAGAGGGGGGAGAAAACACCATAGGATCCAACTATAATAGCAAAGCTCGCGATACATCAAGATCGTGCCAAATCAAGAACACGAGAGAGAGAGAGAGATCAAACACATAGCTACTGGTACATACCCTCAGCCCCGAGGGAGAACTACTCCCTCCTTGTCATGGAGAGTGCCGGGATGATAAAGATGGCCACCGGTGAGGGATCCCCCCTCCGGCAGGGTGCCGGAACAGGGTCCCGATTGAGTTTTGGTGGCTACGAAGGCTTCTGGCGGCGGAACTCTCGATCTAATCTCCGTTCTGGAAGTTTTAGGGTATATGGAGTTATATAGGCAGAAGAAGCACGTCAGGGGAGCCACGGGGGCCCCACGAGGCAGGGGGGCACGCCCTAGGGGGTGGGCGTGCCCCCCACCCTCGTGGGCAGCTCCCGTATCTTCTAACGTGGGGTCCAAGTCCATCAGGTGTGTTTCCTTCCAAAAATAACTTCTCCAGTTGATTTCGTTCCGTTTTGACTCCGTCTGATATTCCTTTTCTTCAGAACACTGAAATAGGCATAAAACAGCAAATCTGGGCTGGGCATCCAGTTAATAGGTTAGTCCCGAAAGTAATATAAAAGTGGACAATAAAGCCCAATATTGCCCAAAACAGTAGATAATATAGCATGGAGCAATCAAAAATTATAAATACGTTGGAGACGTATCAAGCATCCCCAAGCTTAATTCCTGCTCGTCCTCGAGTAGGTAAATTATAAAAAGATGATCTTTGATGTGGAATGCTAGTTGGCATAATTTCAATGTAATTCTTCTTAATTGTGGCATGAATATTCAGATTCATAAAGTTCAAGACAAAAGTTTAATAATTACATAAAAACAATAATACTTCAAGCATACTAACTAAGCAATTATGTCTTCTCAAAATAACATGGCCAAAGAAAGCTATCCCTACAAAATCATATAGTCTGGCTATGCTCCATCTTCACCACACAAAATATTTAAATCATGCACAACCCCGACGACAAGCCAAGCAATTGTTTCATACTTTTGATGTTCTCAAACTTTTTCAATCTTCACGCAATACATGAGCGTGAGCCATGGACATAGCACTATAGGTGGAATAGAATGGTGGTTGTGGAGAAGAAAAAAAGGGAGAAGATAGTCTCACATCGACTAGGCGTATCAACGGGCTATGGAGATGCCCATCAATAGATACCAATGTGAGTGAGTAGGGATTGCCATGCAACGGATGCACTAGAGCTATAAGTATATGAAAGCTCAACAAAAGAAACTAAGTGGGTGTGCATCCAACTTTCTTGCTCACGAAGACCTAGGTCATTTTGAGGAAGCCCATCATTGGAATATACAAGCCAAGTTCTATAATGAAAGATTCCCACTAGTATATGAAAGTGACAACATAGGAGACTCTCTAACATGAAGATCATGGTGCTACTTTGAAGCACAAGTGTGGTAAAAGGATAGTAGCATTGTCCCTTTTATTATTATTTTTTATTTGGCCTTTCTTTTTTTATTCGGCCTTTATTTTTTTGGCCTTTCTTTTTTATGGCCTTTCTCTTTTTTGGGGGGACAATGCTCTATTGAATGATGATCATCACACTTCTATTTATTTACAACTCAAGAATTACAACTCGATACTTAGAACAAGATATGACTCTATATGAATGCCTCCGGCGGTGTACCGGGATGTGCAATGATGCATGAGTGACATGTATGAAAGAATTATGAACGGTGGCTTTGTCACAAATACAATGTCAACTACATGATCATGCAAAGCAATATGACAATGATGAAGCATGTCATAATAAACGGACGGTGGAAAGTTGCGTGGCAATATATCTCGGAATGGCTATGGAAATGCCATAATAGGTAGGTATGGTGGCTGTTTTGAGGAAGGTAGTTGGTGGGTTTATGGTACCGGCGAAAGTTGTGAGGTACTAGAGAGGCTAGCAATGGTGGAAGGGTGAGAGTGCGTATAATCCATGGACTCAACATTAGTTATAAAGAACTCACATACTTATTGCAAAAATCTATTAGTTATCGAAACAAAGTACTACGCGCATGCTCCTAGGGGGATAGATTGGTAGGAAAAGACCATCGCTCGTCCCCGACCGCCACTCATAAGGAGGACAATCAATAAATAAATCATGCTCCGACTTCATCACATAACGGTTCACCATACGTGCATGCTACGGGAATCACAAACTTCAACACAAGTATTTCTCAAATTCACAACTACTCAACTAGCATGACTTTAATATCACCATCTCCATATCTCAAAACAATTATCATGTATCAAACTTCTCATAGTATTCAACACACTCATAAGAGAATTTTATTATTCTTGAATACCTAGCATATTAGAGTTTTAAGAAAATTACCATGCTATTAAGACTCTCAAAATAATCTAAGTCAAGAATGAGAGTTCATCTATTTCTTCAAAATAAAACTACCGCCATGCTCTAAAAGATATAAGTGAAGCACTAGAGCAAATAACAAACTACTCCGAAAGATATAAGTGAAGATCAATGAGTAGTCGAATAATTATGCAACTATGTGAAGATTCTCTAACATTTAATAATTTCAGATCTTGGTATTCTATTCAAACAGCAAGCAAAGCAGAAGAAAATGACATTCTAAGAATAGCAAACATCATGTGAAGAAGAAAAAACTTAGGATCAACTGAAACTAACCGATAGTTGTTGAAGAAAAAAGGTGGGATGCCAACCGGGGCATCCCCAAGCTTAGATGCTTGATACTTCTTGAAATATTATCTTGGGGTGCCTTGGGCATCCCCAAGCTTGAGCTTTTGTGTCTCCTTAATTCCTCTCATATCACGGTCTCCCTAAATCTCAAAAGCTTCATCCACACAAAACTCAACAAGGACTCGTGAGATAAGTTAGTATAAACCATTGCCAAAAACCTTATCATACTCTACTGTAGCAAACCACTAAAACTATTATTCAAAATTCCATACTAAATGCCTCTGCATATTTAATAGTCCTATCCTCAAATAGAATCATTAAAGAAGCAAACATATGCAAACAATGCAAACATAACAGCAATCTGCCTAAACAGGATAGTCTGTAAAGAATGCTGCAACATCCATACTTCCCTAGCTCCAAAAATTATGAAATAAAATTCCCACTGTAGTAAATTTATCAGAGATTAATATTCAAAATGTTTCAACATTTTATCACATTCTGAATTTTCTAGGGAATTATTGCAACAGCGGTAAACTTTCTGTTTTCAAACAGCAACATGTATACTTGTAACATAGGCATAGTAAAGACTATCAATGCCACTTTTATTGAAATAAAAGATGCAAAACATTGTTATAAATAACAGAAAGCAAATCCTAACAAAATAAATTGACGCTCCAAGCAAAACACATATCATGTGGCGAATAAAAATGTAGCCCCAAGTAAAGTTACCGATGAACGAAGACGAAAGAGGGGATGCCTTCCGGGGCATCCCCAAGCTTAGGCTTTTGGTTGTCCTTGAATATTACCTTGGGGTGCCCTGGGCATCCCCAAGATTAGGCTCTTTCCAGTCCTTATTCCATAATTCATCGAATCTTTACCCAAAACTTGAAAACTTCACAACACAAAACTTAAAGTAGAAAACTCGTGAGCTCCGTTACTATAAGAAAATAAATCACCACTTCAAGTTAATGTAATGAGCTCAATCTTTATTTATATTGGTGTTAAACCTACTGTATTCCAAATTCTCTATGGTTTATAAACTATTTTACTAGCCATAGATTCATCAAAATAAGTAAACAACACACGAAAAACAGAATCTGTCAAAAACAGAACAGTCTGTAGTAATCTATATCAAACGTATACTTCTGGAACCCCAAAAATTCTAAAATAAATTTCTGGACCTGAGGAATTTATCTATTAATCATCTGCCAAAATAATTAACTAAATACCACTCTCCCAATAAAAATGGCAGCAATTCTCATGATCACTAAAGTTTCTGTTTTTGACAGCATGATCAACAAGACTTTCCCCAAGTCTTCCCAAAGGTTCTACTTGGCACAAACACTAATTAAAAGCATAAAAGCACATCTAAACAGAGTCTAGATGAATTATTTATTACTAAACAGGAACAAAAATCAAGGAACAAAAATAAAGTTGGGTTGCCTCCCAACAAGCGCTATCGTTTAACGCCCCTAGCTAGGCATGATGATTTCAATGATGCTCACATAAAAGATAAGAATTGAAATATAAAGAGAGCATCATGAAGAATATGACTAGAAAATTTAAGTCTAACATACTTCCTATGCATAGGGATTTTGTGAGCAAACAACTTATGGGAACAAGAATCAACTTGCATAGGAAGGTAAAACAAGCATAACTTCAAAACTTTAAGCACATAGAGAGGAAACTTGATATTATTGCAATTCCTACAAGCATATGTTCCTCCCTCATAATAATTTTAAGTAGCATAATGAATGCATTCAACAATATAACCAGCACCTAAAACATTCTTTTCATGATCTACAAGCATGCAAATTTTATTACTCTCCACATAAGCAAAATTCTTCTCATGAATAATAGTGGGGGCAAACTCAACAAGATAACTATAATGTGATTGAAAATTAAGATCAAGATGACAAGTTTCATGGTTATCATTATTCTTTAAAGCATACGTGTCATCACAATAATCATCATAGATAGGAGGCATGCTTTCATCATCATAAATTTGCTCATCAAAACTTGGGGGACAAAAAATATCATCTTCATCATACATAGCTTCCCCAAGGTTGTGGCTTTGCATATCATTAGCATCATGGATATTCAAGGAATTCATACTAACAACATTGCAATCATGCTCATCATTCAAATATTTAGTGCCAAACATTTTATAGATTTCTTCCTCTAGCACTTGAGCACAATTATCCTTTCCATCATACTCACGAAAGATATTAAAAAGGTGAAGCGTATGAGACAAACTCAATTCCATTTTTTATAGTTTTCATTTTATAAACTAAACTAGTGATAAAACAAGAAACTAAAAGACTCGATTGCAAGATCTAAAGATATACCTTCAAGCACTCACCTCCCCGGCAACGGCGCCAGAAAAGAGCTTGATGTATACTACACAACCTTCTTCTTGTAGACATTGTTGGGCCTCCAAGTGCAGAGGTTTGTAGGACAGTAGCAAATTTCCCTTAAGTGGATGACCTAAGGTTTATCAATCCGTAGGAGGCGTAGGATGAAGATGGTCTCTCTCAAGCAACCCTGCAACCAAATAACAAAGAGTCTCTTGTGTCCCCAACACACCCAATACAATGGTAAATTGTATAGGTGCACTAGTTCGGCGAAGAGAGGGTGATACAAGTGGTATATGGATAGTAGATAAAGGTATTTGTAATCTGAAAATATAAAAACAGCAAGGTAACTAATGATAAAAGTGAGCGTAAACGGTTTTGCAATGCTAGGAAACAAGGCCTAGGGTTCATACTTTCACTAGTGTAAGTCCTCTCAACAATAATAACATAATTGGATCATATAACTATCCCTCAACATGCAACAAAGAGTCACTCCAAATTCACTAATAGCGGAGAACAAACGAACAGATTATGGTAGGGTATGAAACCACCTCAAAGTTATTCTTTCCAATCAATCCGTTGGGCTATTCCTATAAGTGTCACAAACAGCCCTAGAGTTCGTACTAGAATAACACCTTAAGACACAAATCAACCAAAACCCTAATGTCACCTAGATACTCCAATGTCACCTCAAGTATCCGTGGGCATGATTATACGATATGCATCACACAATCTCATATTCATCTATTCAACCAACACAAAGGACCTCAAAGAGTGCCCCAATGGTCTAACGGGGAATCACGACGAAAACGTGTGCCAACCCCTATGCATAGGTTCCCAATGTCACGAAACCCACAAGTTGGTCACCAAAACATACATCAAGTGGCACGTGGTATCCCATTGTCACCACAGATATCCACGGCAATACATACATCAAGTGTTCTCAAGTCTTTAAATACTCAATTCGATAAGATTACTTCAAGGGGAAAACTCAATTCATTAGAAGAGAGAAGAGGGGGGAGAAAACATCAAGGATCCAACTATAATAGCAAAGTTCGCGATACATCAAGATCGTGCCAAATCAAGAACACGAGAGAGAGAGATCAAACACATAGCTACTGGTACATACCCTCAGCCCCGAGGGAGAACTACTCCCTCCTCGTCATGGAGAGCGCCGGAATGATAAAGATGGCCACCGGTGACGGATCCCCCCTCCGGCAGGGTACCGGAACAGGGTCCCGATTGAGTTTTGGTGGCTACGGAGGCTTCTAGCGACGGAACTCTCGATCTAATCTCCGTTCTGGAAGTTTTAGGGTATACGGAGTTATATAGGCAGAAGAAGCATGTCAGGGGAGCCACGGGGGCCCCACAAGGCAGGGGGCGCGCCCTAGGGGGGCGGGCGCGCCCTAGGGGGGCGGGCGCGCCCCCCACCCTCGTGGGCAGCTCCCGTATCTTCTGACGTGGGGTCCAAGTCCATCAGGTGTGTTTCCTTCCAAAAATAACTTCTCCAGTTGATTTCGTTCTGTTTCGACTCCGTCTGATATTCCTTTTCTTCAAAACACTGAAATAGGCATAAAACAACAAATCTGGGCTGGGCCTCCGGTTAATAGGTTAGTCCCGAAAGTATAATAAAAGTGGATAATAAAGCCCAATATTGCCCAAAATAGTAGATAATATAGCATGGAGCAATCAAAAATTATAGATACATTGGAGACGTATCAAGATGACATGCCCAAGATAAAGAACTTCATCGAGCCAAAACTCACATTTGGAAAACTTTGCATAGAATTGAAACTCTCTAAGGTTGTCGAGCACCAATCGCAAATGTTTGGCATGATCCTTCTTATTATTGGAGATACATGTGACGCCCCGAGACCGATGTGCCAGGTGTCCGCCAGTTATTCGCTGTTGTTGCTTTGTCATTGCTTGCGTGTCATGCATTGCATATCATGTCATAATGTGCATTTCATTTGCATACATGTTCATCTCATGCATCCGAGCATTTTATCCCGTTGTCCGTTTTGCCATCCGGCGCTCCTATGTCACCCGGTGTCCCTTTCTACCTCTTTTCGTGTGCGGGTGTTAAACGTTTCCGGATTGGACCGAGACTTGTCATGCGGCCTTGGTTTACTACTGGTAGACCGCCTGTCAAGTTTCGTACCATTTGGACTTCGTTTGATGCTCCAACGGTTAACCGAGGGACCAAAAAGGCCTCGTGTGTGTTGCAGCCCAACACCCTTCCAATTTGGCCCAAAACCCATGAAAACCCTATCCATCATCTAGAGCATTCGATCACAATCACATGGCCGAAAACCACACCTCATTTGGACTCTCCTAGCTCCTCCTATGCCTATTTAAAGACCCCCTCCGAAATTTTCGTTCTCCTCTTTCCGAAACCATAGCTCCACCCCTCTCCGCGCGGCCGGACACGTCCGCCGGCCGCCGGACACGTCCGCCGTCGGCCGCAGCGAATCGCGAGCCGCCACGTGGCGCCCGCGGCGCCCACATCGCCGTCCGCCCGTTCGGCCCGCAGCAGGCCCTCCGCGGCCCGAAGCCACCGCCGCCCGCGCCCGTCTGCCCCGCCGCCTCCTTCCCCGAGTCCGGCGCCCGACTCCGCCGCGACCCTCGCCGCTCCACCGCGGCAGGTTCCCCGCCGGCTCCACCCTCCTCGCCGCCGTACGCGCTCGGCCTGCCGCCGGTCGCCGCCGCACACCCTCCGCCCCGCCGCCCGCGTATTCCGCCGCCCCGGCCGCGCTCCGGCGATCCCCTCCGCCGGCCGGAGCTCCCACCGCTGTCCCTGCCTTCTCCGGCGCGGATCCGGCGAGATCCTCCGCCGCTTCAAAGTCCGTGCCGCGGTCAACCCTAGATCCGCGAGGTGATGATTTTTCTCAAAGTCCTCATTTTCCAGATTCAAATTCCCTTGTTCATCACGCTGTAACTTTGCATCCGTAGGTCCGTTTTGGGCGTGTAGCATATCGAAATGTTCGTCTCAGAGAGCACATCATTTCATATCATTGCATCATTTTCATTTGAGTTTATCTTGATTCCTGAAATGCTGTTGGAAGAGTGCTATTTGAGTTAATTGTCAGATCTGCTGCACCAAATAGCTATTTGTCATTTTTGCCATGATTATTGTGTGCATGATATGCCCATGAGCTCTACATGTGTTTTGTCATATGCTTTGCCATCTTTCCAGAGGTGCTATCCATGTATTTTTGTGATGTGTGTGGTGACTAGCACAAGCTTGCCAAGTGGAGCATTCGTTAATGCTGATTTCAGGGACTTAGCAATTCCACTAAGTCCTTGATCTGTTTTTATCAATATGCCATATGTTCATGTTGTTTCCTAGTGATCTGTGTCTGTTTTGAGGATGATCAGTAAGGATGATTTGTTAATCTTGTAGTTCTTTATCCATCCATGTCTTTGTTTGCAATTATGGAGCACCCTAGCTTGAGTCAATCGAGCTCTACTTTTGCTATTTCATGAATCTGGGAAGATTGTCTACTTGTTAGCGATTTTGCCGAGGATGTTGTAGTTGATCCGTGCATGCTATCTTGTTGTTCATGCCATGTCTAGCTTTCATAATGTGTATTATTGATGGGTGTATGCTTATATTGTCATGACATGCTCTGTAGTGAGTGCATCGAGCTCGTAAACATGCCTACTTGATATCTGATTTGCATGCTCCAGTTTTTCACTAAGTCTGAGATCTGATTATGTTTTTGCCATGTTCACATGCTTGCAATTGTATTTTCTAATCCCTTTTGGCTCAAGGTCACTAACGTACTTTTGTTAAGTTCTTTGAGTAGCTCCATGCCATGCTTTACTTTGCCATGTTCAGGCCATGTAGCATATAGTTTTCATGCTCCAAAGTGTGCTATCTGATCTGAAATTCCAGACAAGTGTTAATTTCACTAAGTCTGAAATCTGTTTACCAGTTGCACTTTTGCCATGCTTGTTTGAACCTGTTAATGGTTGAATTGGCCATAGCTCAGTGTTCATCTTTTGTTAAGCTTCACGAATGGATCCCTGCCATGTATTTTGTTGCCATGTTTGGGTGCTATAGCATGTTTAGCTTGTTGCATTTAGATGGCTACTTGCTGTATATGGCAGACCGGTGCCATATTTGAATTGCTTGCCATTTCCAAACCGCGTCTCCAATTCCGGCGTTCTTTATATTGTTTTCAAGCAAAATCATCTCACCTTTCCAGTGGCACACTTGGATTTCCAAGTTGAGGCCAGGTTCATTCATTCCTTGTTAAATCTTGCATATGCATCACATATCGCATCCCGCATAGCATACCATGTTTGCATCATGTTGTTTGAGCTTTGCACGTGGTTGATTGTGTCCTTTTGCTTGTTTGTCTTGTTTGGTTAGAGCCGGGAGACGAGTTTGCTAACAAGGAGCCCATTGAGTTTGCTTTCAAGGATCCAGTCAACTTTGACAACTTTGCAGGCAAGATGATCATACCCTCGAAATCACTTCTATCTTTGCTTTGCTAGATGCTCGCTCTTTTGCTATGCCTATGCTACGATGCCTACCACTTGCTTATCATACCTCCCAAATTGCCATGTCAAATCTCTAACCCACCATGTCCTAGCAAACCGTTGATTGGCTATGTTACTGCTTTGCTCAGCCTCTCTTATACCGTTGCTAGTTGCAGGTGAAGATTGGAGACCGTTCCTTGTTGGAACATTATTTTCTTGTTGGGATATCATTATATTATCTTGTTATCTTAATGCATCTATATACTTGGGAAAGGGTGGAAGGCTCAGCCTCTCGCCTAGTGTTTTGTTCCACTCTTGCCGCCCTAGTTTCCGTCATATCGGTGTTATGTTCCCAGATTTTGTGTTCCTTACGCGGTTGGGTGATAATGGGAACCCCTTGACAGTTCGCCTTGAATAAAGCTCTTCCAGCAATGCCCAACCTTGGTTTTACCATTTGCCACCTAGCCTCTTTTTCCCTTGGGTTTCCGGAGCCCAAGGGTCATCTTATTTAAACCCCCCGGGTCAGTGCTCCTCTGAGTGTTGGTCCAACCTAGATCCCCTTGCAGCGCCACCTCGGGGAAACTCGAGGGCTGGTTTTAGTTGTATGGATTGCTTATCCGATTGTGCCCTGAGAACGAGATATGTGCAGCTCCTATCGGGATTTGTCGGCACATTCGGGCGGTGTTGCTGGATTTGTTTTAACTTGTCGAAGTGTCTTGTAGAACCGGGATACCGAGTCTGATCGGAATATCACGGGAGAAGGTATATCCTTCGTTGACCGTGAGAGCTTGTCATGGGCTAAGTTGGGACTCCCCTGCAGGGATTTGAACTTTCGAAAGCCGTGCCCGTGGTTATGGGCAGATGGGAATTTGTTAATGTCCGGTTGTAGATAACTTGAACCTTAACTTAATTAAAATGAATCAACTGTGTGAATTACCGTGATGGTCTCTTCTCGGCGGAGTCCGGGAAGTGAACGCGGTGTTGGAGTAATGCTTGCCGCAGGTTGTTCTCTAGTTATGCGTTCGCGCTTTGCCTTCTCTTCTCGCTCTCATTTGCGAATAGGTTAGCCACCATATCTTTCTAGTCGCTTGCTGCAGCTGCACATATTTTACCTTGCCTTACCTATAAGCTTAAATAGTCTTGATCGCGAGGGTGCGAGATTGCTGAGTCCCTGTGGCTCACAGATTACTTCCAAACCAGATGCAGGGCCTGATGACTCCGTTCCAGATGACGCGCTTGAGCTCAAGTGGGAGTTCAACGAGGATTCACGCCGTTACTATGTGTCTATCCCTAATGATCAGTAGTGGTGCCCAGTTGGGGCGATCGGGACCGTGTCGCATGTTGGGTTGGTCTTTTATTTTGGCACCGTAGTCGGGCCATGAGTGATTGGATGATGTAATGCTATTTATGTACTTTGTTTGACGTGGCGAGTGTAAGCCAACTATGTACCTTCCCCTTTTATTATTTATATTACATGGGATGTTGTGAAGATTGCCTAACTTGTGACATTGCTTTCAATGCGGTCATGCCTCTAAGTCATGCTTCGACACGTAGGAGATATAGCCGCATCGAGGGCGTAACAAGTTGGTAATCAGAGCCTTCCCCAACCTTAGGAGCCCCCACTGATTGATCGTTTTTAGCAGCCGAGTTGAGTCTAGAAAAAATGGTTTGAGTCATTTAGGAATTATATATCGGAGAGTTTAGGAATTCTTTTTACTCCCCAGTCCCTTCATCGCTCTGGTAAAGCATCCTGACGTAGAGTTTTGACTCTTCTCTTCTCAAATTTCACTAAATTTTTTTTAGGATCACGCGGGTATCTTGGAATCGTTCGGATGGATTTGTGACGAGAACATTGTTCTTGGTGCCTCCTGTCATTTAGGGGTTGTGGCAGTGTCCCAGGGAGTTGAGCTCCGAGGTGTTGTCGTCACAATTTTATCGTTGCAGTTCTGGAATACCTGAGTTTAGTACGCCGACATCGAAAATATCTTTTATGCAGTTGTTGGTGAGATAACCTCGACGCCACCCAGTACTGGGGCGGGAGTTCGGGAGTATTGCCATAACTTGTATAACGGATGCTTTTCGAAGGTTGAGGTAGATGGTTTCCGAAGTTTTTCTTGGTTATGTGTTGAAGGATAGATACAGCTGGATGTAGGATTTGCTAGATTTGGGTGAGATATTATGCTTCCCCTGTATCCCCAACACCTGATTGCATAACCGGAAAATTTTCGGGAGTTTATAAGTGGGAATTCAAGTAGCTCTTGGGATTTCTTTCCGACAGATGTATGATTTGAAATTGGGGTTCGACGTCTAGTGGTCCGCCTATTCACGATTGGTTTGGTCTCACTGTGTCTTAAACAGTCCTTGGCTATGCCGACTCAGGGACACTTCGTATGTCATGTGCACTGCCTTGTACATGATGGTGCTGTACGATCGAGCCCGTGTAGGCCCCACCACGAAAACTTCGGACGAAATCTCTATCATATGTTTGTTCCGGCTTATTCTGCAAGTCAATCCTTTGTTTTGTTTTGAGTTGTGGTATTCGAGTTGCTTCGATGTCAAGTGTTGGTTCCATACCTTTTTCCTAAGTGGTGTTCTCATACTCCGATGGGAATACTAATCCTTCTTGATAATCGAGATTGCCATGTAAATCCTTTTCACTGGTGTGTTTCTCTTCAAGTGGATCCGATCATTTCAACATCCGCAAGATCAAGTATCAGTTCTTCTCAACGTTGTTTGTTTCATCCGCCCAAGCTGCCTTTGTTTTTTCCACCCTCCCACCCTTTTTTCTTGAAGGACTAAGATTTCTTTATCATGTATCCTTTTATTCTTGTGAAGTCTCTCCATCCTTTTCTGTCAATATTGTTATCCGGTCATTCTCATGAAGATTCTAACGGAGCCTCAAGTTCGTCATTCTTCATTCCTTTCATCTACGGTGGATTCAATTCAAGCTTTTGGTGTTGATCATATCCTTTCCTCGTTTCAGAAGTTTTATCATACCGGTGCAACCTCTCCTTTAAATCATTTCAACGGTGTTTCTTTTGAGTGGGCCCTAACCCACAGCTATTTTCCCAGGATCTTACCTGACTCTTCTTATTTTCCCGGAGCTATTCCCAAATTATTTTCAAAGTTTGACGTAAGAATGAGTTATCATCAGTCAATGGCCTTCTCCAAGATCTTTCAAATTCTTTTCATCATTGCTTCAACCTTTATAATTTTCATCCCGGAGTATCTCAACAACTCTTGTTGGTGTTTCTCGTCGTCATTCTCAACATTTGAAGACCAAAGAAGAGTTTTACCTCCGAATCTTGTCCGTTCTCTCAGAGACTCGTGATTATAGTTTGTTGCCTTCCTCTCATAATTGTTTTCGTTCGTGATAATTCTTTTCACCCATCCGGAGTAATTCAGAGTATTTTCAGTTTGTTTCTCCGGAGCCCATCATCTCATAATTATTCATTCTCAGCTTTAAGCTCTTTTCTCTAAAATCTTACCGGTGTTTCGTGCAAATGTCCTCTATTCAGTTCGGGATCTTTTCGTTCACTTGTATCTAAATACTCTCAAGTATCGTCATTCGTTCTCAAATTCTTCCCGGTGTTTTCTTTATCTTTTCTTCAATCGTTTTCAATTCTTACGGTGGTTCGTTCAAGAGTTTTCTTCCTTCGTGTATCATATCTATGCATTCGTGCTTTTCAAATTCTTCCGGTGGTTCATTCAATACCTTCTCAAGTTTACGCTATATCTCTCTTAATCCTTTCTACGACAATAAGTAGTGTGCCAAATCCATTGTTTGTCATCAATTTAAATTGGTGAAGGATAAGCACAATGTAATTCTTATTCTTGTTTCATCGAGTGAAATCAATTCCTTATCCCGGAGGTTCATCAAAATTCTTGTTTCCAATTGTTCATCTTCTCTTTTTCCCGGAGTTCCAACCTTTTTCAACTATTTCATCACGGAGATCCATCTAAGTCATTACAAGGATTCACCTTGTGCTTTCAATTTCTCTTTCTTTCGTTTGATCATTCTTTTATTACCGGAGTTCTTCAGGAAGACTCTACATGTTGGTTCATAAAGGATTTAATTCCGTCTAGAAGTTTTTCATTGAGATTCTTTTTCTGAGGAGCTCATGCTTTCCTCATCCTGTAATCCGGAGTGCAATTGTTTCTCCCTTATCTTTTGAGGTGGTAATATATCATTCTTCATTCACAAGATTGAGATATTTAAACCCATCAATCTCTTCATTGCAATTATCTTGGGTTATATTTCACCTAAAGTTTTCCCTAAGGATTGTTGCTATTTATGGTGCTTATAAAGGACCCTAGTTCTTTATCCTCCCGGCGAAATACGTTCTCGTCTCCTTGCTGATATCAATCCAATTCTTCTTCCTGTGAGTGGCAGGTTGTCACCTCATAATTTTGAGATGTATTCCATAAGACCATATCAAGCTTATTCTTTTCGTTGTTGTTAATTCAACAACTCCGTTCGACCCTTCTCCTAAATATGCTTTTTCAAGCTCAATTGAGGTAGAAGATGTTGTTTTCTCCTCCGTTCTTTTGATTCCATTATTTTATCTCTTCCGGAGGCATTGTGGTGTTGCTCTCCTCACTCTTCATCTCGGATTGTCAGGTATATGTTCTTTTTGTGCTCATCCTTTTAACCGGAGTGTCATGGCCTCTTTCCAAGTATCCTCTCATCCCGTGAAGATCATGTTCAATTCCTTCCATTTCAAACCGGAGTATTGCCATAATTGATCTTTATCGTTCTTTGTGCTTCTTGTTTCAACCGGCGTGCTTGCTTGTAATTCTTGTTCATTGCAACCTTTTTTCTTATGTCTTCAACCTACAAGGTTCTAGTAATGTTCCTTGTTCCTCTTGTCTAACGGAGTGTTTTCAACTTTGTTCACCTTCGTTGTATTCTTTTCTCGTATTTGTTCAACCTCGCAAGGTTCTTTGGTTTCACTCAATTGTCAAAGAAGCAATTTGGTTAACCTCACCTCTTCCTCTTCCTTTTCCCTCCGGTGCCATCCCTAGGATCTCGGGTCGAGATCCTCTCGTAGTGGTGGAGTGTTGTGACGCCCCGAGACCGATGTGCCAGGTGTCCTCCAGTTATTCGCTGTTGTTGCTTTGTCATTGCTTGCGTGTCATGCATTGCATATCATGTCATCATGTGCATTTCATTTGCATACATGTTCATCTCATGCATCCGAGCATTTTTTCCCGTTGTTGGGGATATTACTACTAGGCGTAAACCGGCCTATCTGGGCCGGGTTAACTTCGTAAGTAGTTATGTATGTTAAAGCCCAAGAAGACAGAGGAAGGCTCAAGGCCCATGGTCGGTTCAAGGCCTGTAGCCGTAAACCGGCGTTAGTAGTTAACTTGTATTGTAAGTTAGGAATAAATAGAGATCAAACCGGACACATCTACGAGCCAGTATTGGGACTCCGTAAGCCGACGGGAGTCACCCGTGTATATAAGGGAACGACCCGGCGGCGGTTCAAGGAGGACAGACAACAACTCGAGACATAGGCGAAGCTTGTTTGCTCCCTAGTCATCGAAACCCCATCAATTCCATCACAACTAGAAGTAGCTTTTACCTTCATTGAAGGGGCCGAACTAGTATAAACTCTCTTGCGTCCCTGTGTCCGCTTTAACCCCTTCAAGCTAACCCGTCGCGATGGCTCCACGACTAAGTCCTTTCTCTAGGACATCTGCCATGACAAAACCACAACAGTTGGCGCCCACCGTGGGGCTATCACATGATGGTTTCCGGTTCTTGGAGGGCCGCTTTGAAGGACTCGAGGGCTACGCTGTAGGCCGGATGACTAAGAGTCGTCGCGGCAAGCTCTACATCGACGACGCAGGCTGGGGCCCCGAGGCCGGCTCAATTGAGTACGGGTCCCGGGTCCCCTTTGGTAGCATTCACGTTTTCATTGGCAAGATCGGTGAACCGGGCCCTGAGCCGGACATCTGCACCGACCTCGTCGAGACGGCTCAGCGTGCGCGATCCGCCCGGGTTAAACCGGCCATGAAGCATGCCTTCGTGGGAGTCATCCATGGAGGAAGTTATGAGGATGGATCGGAATCTCGTGGCGATGCCGTCGTTTGTTCCGATGACGAGTCATTGACCGGAGAAACCGAATCTCTTTATCAGCTACAAGACGGCCGAATTGGGGGCTGTTCCGATGGCGACAGTATTCCGGACCCCTCTGATCTGCCCAACCGGGTTGGAATATTCATGACTGGCACACAAGCAGCGCTTCATTCTTCGACCACTGCGGCAACGACCTCCGGTTCAGCAGCGGCAACGGCTGCCGGGGCAGGAGGCCCTGTGCGCCCGCCGGCTCAGGTTCTATCAGAACTATTTGATGCGTTGGCTGTGCTTATGGCGGAGGTTAATCCGCCGGATCAGGACGTTCACAACGCGGAGATTGCAAAGGTAAAGGAACAGATCACCCAGGCCAAGGAGGATCTGGCGGCTGAGGACACCAGGATGGCCGTAGAGCGGGCCGCTTTAGACGCACAGGCCTACAGGCTTATGTTGGACCAGAGCGCATCGCATGAAGTCATGAGGAGGAAGCACCGATCCCGCTTACCTCTAGTTTTCGAGGCCAGAGACCTTTTCAACACTCCAGGACCAAGAGCCGGCAATCCGCTGGAGGGAAACCGGGCAGAAGCCCCTGGGACCGGTGCACCGGTTCAGCCTCGTCAGATGGACCCGCCTCGCCAAAACACCGTTATACCTCAGGATGCTTTAATACCTCCGGGTCACTACTCCAACCCAATGGACAATCTTGTTGCCGCTGCTGCACGGCTAGAGGCCATTCCAATTGATGGTGACTCGCCGCAGGCAGTAGAGACGCGACGGGTCAAGGAACTTCTGAGGACAGCTTTGGCCCAACAAGAAGCGTACTCGTACAGCCGCGACCGGATCCACTCCACCCCCCATCCAAGCTGGAGCTATAGCAGACATATGGATGAACCAGCAGTGTCGAGTAATGAACGACGTGGAGCACCCCGTGGCAACAACCCGACGGGTGGTGCTGATGACGCTCAGGAAGTGGTGAACCGGGCCCGAGCGCGCAGGGAGGCCGAGTTAGCTGCATAGCATCAGGCTCGGCAGCTCACACCGGTTCGTCCAACCACCTTGACTGAACCTGGTGTTACTTCTAGTTCTTTGGGGGTGCCTTGCCTTATCCCCGCTTTACGCAACGTGCGCCTGCCCAAGGATTTCAAAGGCCCGCGCAAGGTACCAAATTACACGGCGGATCAACCTCCAAAGACATGGGTGGAGAGCTATGAGATGGCCATGGAGATGCTTGATGTGGATGACGCGGCGTGTGCGAAATACTTCACCATGATGCTTGAAGGAACGGCCCGTACTTGGTTAAAAAGCTTGCCGGCTAATTCTATCAGTTCATGGGCCCAATTACGAGCCCGGTTTAACAGCAATTTCAAGGATACCTGTAAACAGCCTATGTTGATAGTGGACTTAGCTGCATGCGTCTAGGAGGAAGGAGAATCAACAATTCATTGGGTGCGCCGGGTTTCACAAGTGTTGCACTCATCAGACCGCATCAACGCTGACACCGCAGTATTAACCCTAGAAGGCAACTGCCGGTTTGGGCCCCTGAAGCTGAAGTTGGGACGGATGAAGCATCATTGCACTAACATGGGGACCCTCATGGCTGCTTTGGTGAAATATGTTGATTCTGATAGTACCAAGGATCCCGAATCTGATGATGACAAGATAGGGAAGGGAAAGAAGAACAGCAGCTCCAAAGGTCAGCAGCATCACTGGGTAGGCAATGGTGGCGGAGGCAAGTGTAAAGCGGACGGTAACATGGACTTTGTGGCTAATACCAACGCACAGGACAATGGCCAGCCATGCAAGGGTAGACCGAAAAATCGTAATGGAGCACCCAACCCTAACCCAAACCGCCTAAACTATCTGCTAAGCCAGCCCTGTCCAAGACATGGGATGAAGGAGGCGCCAGCGAACCACCTTTGGAAGGATTGCTTTATTATCCAGGAGTTCAAGAATTCTAATAATTTCCGGTATGATCACGAATCTGGCGGTGGCTCAGGATCCGGGCTGGGTTACGGTGGAGGAAGTTCCGGTTCAGGATTCAATGGTAATCCGGGCGGACATAATGGTCAAAATAGTCAGAACAACCAGGGTGGTTACAACCAACAGCAGCAACAGTCAGGCTACCAGAACAACCCAAAGCAGTTGAGTAGTGGGCAGTACCATGTCTTCACCACTAGCTTGGACAAGCAAGACCGGAAGGTTCAGAGGCGGGCGGTCAACTCTGTTGAACTGGCCATACCCCGTTATCTACGTTGGTGTGAACAGCCAATCATATGGAGCAGAGAGGATCACCCACCCCAGGTCGATAATCCGGGTCAGTTGGCTCTGGTGGTGGCGCCTCAAGTGGGAGGTTATAAGTTCACCAAGGTGCTCATGGATGGAGGTAGCAGCATTAATATCTTGTACTATGAGACCTTCCGTCGTATGGGACTGACAGATAAAAATCTTAAACCGTCTAATACGGTGTTCCACGGTGTAGTACCTGGTAGATCAGCATATCCTGTTGGCAAGATAGCTCTGGAAGTGGCCTTTGGGGATGACCATGATTCCAGGTCGGAGACATTGATGTTTGAAGTGGTGAAAATCTAGAGTCCATATCACACCCTGTTTGGGCGACCAACTTACGCCAAGTTTATGGCACGGCCCTATTATGTGTATTTGCAGCTCAAGATGCCGGGTCACAGGGGGACAATAACGGTTCACGGAAGCCACAAAATCGCTTTGGAATGCGAGGAAGGAGATGCGGCTTATGCAGAGTCGGTTTGTGCCACCAAGGAGTTGAAGTACTATAAAGACAATGTTGATCCGGCGGACATGACTCCGTTGAAGAAGCCAACTACGGAACATGATCCGGCCCTGAAGTTCAAATCGGCAGTAGAAACTAAGCTTGTTGACTTCGTACCTGGTGATTCGTCCAAGCAGTTCAGCATCAGTGCCAACTTGGATCCGAAATAGGAAAGCGCGCTCATCGAGTTCATCCGTGAGAATCGGGACATTTTTGCATGGAAGCCCTCTGACATGCCAGGTGTACCGAGACAACTCGCTGAGCACGCACTTAATGTGGATCCTAAAAATAAACCGGTGAAACAGTTCCTCCGCCGGTTTAACGAAGAAAGACGCAAGGCGATTGGAGAAGAGGTAGCCAGGCTCTTAGCAGCTGGCTTTATTGTTGAAGTTTTTCACCCTGAGTGGCTTGCCAATCCGGTGCTGGTCCTCAAGAAAAACGGCACCTGGCGCATGTGTGTGGATTACACAGATCTTAATAAGGCTTGTCTAGCAGATCCTTTTGCCCTCCTCCGTATTGATCAAATTATTGATGCTACGGCGGGTTGTGAGCGTTTATGTTTTTTGTATGCGTATTCTGGCTATCATCAGATCAAAATGGCAGTTAAGGACCAGGAGAAGACAACATTTATAACCCCCTTTGGAGCCTTCTGCTATGTGTCTATGCCCTTCGGGCTCAAGAGTGCCCAAGCAACTTACCAACGGTGTGTATAAAATTTTCTTCACAAGCAGATTGGCCGTAATGTACATGCTTACGTGGATGATATCGTGGTTAAGTCCAAGGAGAAGGAGACTCTGATTGATGATTTGAAGGAAACCTTTGATAACCTGAGAACATACAAGATGATGCTTAATCCGGACAAGTGTGTCTTTGGTGTACCGGCGGGCAAGTTATTGGGTTTTCTGGTGTCCAACAGGGGAATTGAGGCTAATCCGAAGAAGATCACGGCTATCACCTCCCTGGCTAAACCGAAGTGTATCAACGATGTTCAACGCCTGGCAGGACGGATTGCCGCACTAAGCCGGTTTATCAGTCGCCTTGGTGAGAAGGCAATCCCTTTGTATCAGATGTTGAAAAAGACGGATCAGTTTGTCTGGAGTTCTGCTGCTGATGAAGCATTTGAGGACTTAAAGCGGCAATTGGCCAATCCGCCTATGCTCGCCGCTCCCATTGACAAGGAGCCGTTACTGCTATATGTTGTTGCTAATTCTCGGGCAGTCAGCGTGGCTATTGTGGTGGAGCGAAAGGAGGCAGGTAAGGAGCATCTGGTTCAACGTCCGGTCTATTATATCAGCGAGGTGCTCATTGAGTCCAAGCAAAGGTATCCGCATTGGCAGAAGCTGGTGTATGGAGTTTTTATGGCAAGCCGGAAGCTTAAACAATATTTCCAAGGGCACCCAATTACGGTGGTCAGTTCTGCTCCTTTGGGAGATGTCATCCAGAACCGGGAAGCAACTGGCCGGATTGTAAAGTGGGCCATAGAGCTGGGGCCGTACGGTTTGAAGTATGTGCCTCGGACAGCGGTTAAGTCTCAAGCACTTGTTGATTTCATCAATGATTGGATGGAAATGCAAGCACCTGAAGAAAAGCCGGATCACACGTATTGGACCATCCATTTTGACGAATCCAGACAGTTGGAAGGCTCGGGGGCTGGAGTCGTATTAACTTCCCCACGAGGTGATAAGTTTTGTTATTTTCTCCGCTTAATGTTCCCTTGTACTAACAATGCAGCTGAGTATGAAGCCTTGCTCCATGGTCTCCGGATGGCTAAGGAGATGAATCTAAGTCGAGTTAAGTGCTTCGGTGACTTGGACCTTGTGGCTCAAAAAGTGTCTGGCACTTGGGACTCCAAGGACCCACTCATGGCAGCGTATCGTCGGGAGGTGGATACGGTTGCATGTTATTTCAAAGGCTATCAGGTGGACCACGTGGACCGGCGGAAAAATGAAGCGGCGGACGCTTTAAGCCGGCTGGGCTCTCAGCGCAAACCAGTCCCGCCCAATATTTTTCTGGATGTGCTGCACAACCCGTCGGTCAAGATCGCTGGTGAAGAGGACTTGGCTATTCCTGATCCGGAGGCTCAATTGGTGGCGGCTCTTCATGTTATTCTGGATTGGACGCTTCCTTACCTGGCGTACAAGAACCGGGGCGAGTTGCCAGAGGATGAGATTCTGGCCCGGCAGATAATCCGGCGATCCAAGTCCATGGCTATCATCAACGGCGAGTTGCATCATTGCAGTGTATCAGGAGCTTTTCAACGCTGCGTGTCTCCTGAAGAAGGCCGTGAAATTTTGCGTGAGATACACGAAGGAGATTGTGGTCACCATGCCGGTTCAAAGTCTTTGGTGGCTAAAGCGTTTCGCCATGGCTTCTATTGGTTAACCGCACATGCTGATGCGGAGGATCTGGTCAGACGATGTGATGGTTACCAAAGGTTTTCAAGACGTGCTCATGTACCGGCTCAAGAATTGAGAATGATTCCAATTACTTGTCCGTTTGTGACTTGGGGGCTGGATATGGTCGGGCCTTTCAAAAGGTCCAAAGATAAGAAGACCCACCTCCTGGTGGCGGTTGACAAGTTTACAAAGTGGGTGGAGGCAGAACCTGTTAGCAAGTGTGATGCGGCCACGGTGGTTCAATTCATTAAAAAGGTGATTTTCTGGTTTGGCTTTCCACACAGTATCATCACAGATAATGGTACCAATTTGTCCAAAGGTGCTATGAAGGAGTTCTGCGAACGGGAGCACATCCGGCTCGACGTTTCATCAGTGGCACATCCACAGTCCAATGGTCAAGCAGAAAGAGCTAATCAAGAGATCTTGAGAGGCATCAAGCCCCGGCTCATGGTTCCTTTGCAGAAAATGTCGGGTTGTTGGGTAGAAGAATTACCATCTGTGTTATGGAGCATCAATACAACGCCCAACAGATCAACAGGATACACACCGTTCTTCATGGTTTATGGAGTGGAGGCGGTTCTCCCCAGTGATATCCGTCATGATTCACCTCGTGTAACGGCTTATATTGAAGCGTACAACGAGACAGCACGGCAAGATGCTTTGGACCGGTTGGATGAAGAGCGTGATATCGCAGCCGCCCGATCGGCGATTTACCAGCAGGATCTTCGTCATTATCACAGTCGCCGAGTCAGAACCAGAACCTTTCAGGAAGGAGATTTGGTGCTTCGGCTCATCCAAGATCAGACTGATATGCATAAGTTATCCCCACCTTGGGAGGGGCCTTTCGTGGTCAGCAAGAATCTGCACAACGGGTCATACTATCTGATCGATATTCGAGAACATAAGGACTCACGTACATCAGAGGAGGAGACCAACAGGCCGTGGAACATAGCTCATCTTCGGCCTTATTATACCTGAGCAATTGGTTCTGCTTATGTACATATTACAACGATGTATATATTAACTATAATAAACCGGAACCTCAGCTAAAGCGGGGTATCTGTTCTTTTACATCATGTGTGGTTACATGGAGTTGTTCTAAAGCGGCTTCCGGTTTACCCCTTGAGTTCGCTTTGCTAAAAGCATCGTGTTATATCACTTGGAGGATTGGTCGTGTCCGAACCAATACCATTCCTCTTGATAGGCGAGAGCCACCAGATCACTTGGGGACTTGGTCATGTCTGAACCAGTCATGCCTCTTGGTCGGCTTAAGGCCACAGAATCACTTGGGGGCTTGGTCGAACCCGAACCATGACCATGCCACTTGATCGGCATAAATGCCACGGTTTCATTTGGGGACCTGGCTGACTAGAACCATAGTTACACCTAACGGGAGCTTGGTCGTGTTCGGCCATGGTAACACCATCTGATCAGCTCAAATAAACCTTTTTTTGCAACGTTTTGTCATTGCACTTGATTTACACTTTTCTTTGAAGGGGGTTTTTTGCTTTTTATTGCGTTTTTTAAACAGACAAAGTTTTTTAACAAATCAATTGACGGAACACAGTTCACGTCACTCCGGAGACTATTTGCCCGGTTTGATCCTTGTTGTTAACATCCTCTTATGGAGTAACACGGTGTTTATTATAACCCGGCACGGTTTACATAGTAAACTAGCGTCATATATATAGGAGCTGTTATCTCCTCCAACAGTGTGGGTTTGCAAAACTTCGCTTCAAGATTGGCCAAGCCAACTTCACGCTCAACGATGGCAGGTATTATGTATCTCAAAATTTTGATCATATACTTCAAATTTTGTTTTGCATATTTTGATTTCAGATATGCAGACATCATATTCCGCCTGACGGTACAACCGCGGTGGCACTTGACGAATTTTTCATTTCAGAAAGTGTTATGGAAAGTTCATTACCACAGGAAGAACAAATTATGCACGAAGGCATATCAACATCAAAGGTATCAGCTAGCCTATTACAAGGCAACATGGTGCCCATAATAATATAATTGTTTTTCGCAAAGGAGAGGCAGTTTTAAAACCGGCTTCCGGTTCAAGCTTGGTCACCAGCCTGGCCTGATGGTTGTGGGTCATCCTGCACCGCTTCAGCCTCCGTTTCTCTACCCAATGGCTGGAAATCCACAGTTGTCCAGTCGATTCCCATTAATGCTTGAAAAACAGCTTCATCATGGATCAACAATAACGGGTCAATATCGGGAGCGTAAGTATGCTTACGGATTGGAGGGATCAGATTTTCCGATTCATGGATTGGTGCGGCTATTCGCTTGTTCTGACTGTCATATTGGGCTTGATAATGAGACAAGTCTGCTTCCTCAGCCAATTGACAAGCTAGCGGACGTACCTCCCGGTTTATTGCTCGCAGATCCGCTTCACCAAATTCTGACCTGTCTTCCTTCAAGCTGGGATAGCCCTAAGCCGCTTCAATAGGATCAAAATCCGGCACCCAGGCTTTGGCCCGGATTAAGGCATTGATTGCACCGGTTCGAGCAGCAGATTTCTTCAGCTCTTCAACCCGGGCAGGAAGCACCGACAGTTTCATCGGAGTATCTTGAATCAAAGTGGGCGCCGGTTTGTTATGAGATGCGGTACAGATGATCCGCTGGGCACCAGTATATAATTGTTCAACCAATGTATAGGCGGCTTTCAGTTTCTTCCGCACATCTGACCCCAAGTGACCAATGCGTGTCCCTGAAATACGATAAAGGGTTAATAAACCGGTGACTCTGTAAGGAGGCAGAGCCAATTCAGAAGGCAAAGTGGCTTACCAAAGATAGCAGTAGTCATGGCATGCACGTGCCGCTTTATGGTGGTCAGTTCATCCGCCACTAGTTTTAGTGCAGCCTCGACATCCTCTACTCATTTGATCAAAGCGGACTTTTCAGTGGCCCAATCCACCCGCTTCTTCTTGAAGCTCTCCTTAAGTTGTTCCATGGCGCTTAAAGCGCTGGCCAATTCCTCTTTCGCTTTGGAGGTTTCAGCCTGTTGGGTTTTCAGGTTTTCTTGGAGATCGGTGACTTGGTTTTCTTTCATCTTCAGCTCCACCTGCATGCATACAGATATATGCTTCAACAAATCGGTATAAGGATTCAAGTACCAATCACATAACAAGTTATGCACTTAGCACTTGGGGGCTAATGCATATTCGATCTTCATCTTTCAATTGCTTACAAAGTCCCAAGATCAATACAAGTATTCAACTTGGCACTTGGGGGCTAATGGCTATTTGCTTGTATATATTCTGATGCGGCAATTTCAATTACTTAAAGTACCGGTTTAACTACGTTAAGTTGAACCGGCCCTTGGGGGCTACATCAGCGAATTTCAAAGCATCAAGATTTATATTGGTAAGTCCCAGTTTGAAAGAATATTACAAACCGGCCCTTGGGGGCTAGGAGAGTCAGCAAGAATGGAAGCATACAAGCAGGAAGGAGCATATGGAAGTTACCTCATATTTCTCTTTCATCATATTAACCAGACCGGCTTCATAGTCGCGACTGGTATACAACCGGTTTAGATAGCCAGAATGGATATCTTGGGCGTTCAGAGCAGCATAAGTCGTCAGATCAGCGTTCCACTTGCCTTTGCCAAAGGCAGCAAATTCTTCCTTGGCAGAATGTTTGGATAAAGAGACAAGATTGCTTGGCTCAGTATGGCCAGTGCCAGTAATGACAACCTCATCATCCTGGGTACCGCCGGTTTGCACTGGGGCTGTTGGCTTGTTAGTAGGTTTTGCTGGACTGGTGGAGCTTTCAATCCGGATGGAACCTGTGGGCTGATTGACAGGACCTGAGGCGTCAGTAGGTCTCTCTTCAGCAATAAGATCATCGTCTTGCTGCGGTGGATCGTTGGGTATATCCTCAGGAATAGCCGTTTCAAGATTGGGTGTCTTGCCTGGTTCAAGAACGACATCTTCTTCGGCCGCTTTGTCCAGGCGGGCCTTCTTTCTTGGCCTAGGTTTGGCCTGAGAAGAATAACAAATCAAATACAGCATATGTTCTAAGGCGATGTACTACAAACATCACAATAAGTATAGCTTACCCAAGCACCGTTTTGAGCGGTGGGAGCTGAGTAGCCGATGAATCCCCAGAAGATGAGTGGGAAGTAACCTGGTAATCGGAGTCAGACGGATTAGGAGGTTGACGAAAGCAGCCCGCTTTAGGACAAGCACTGACAAGCAAATTAGAGACCTCTGAATGGCGTTTCCGAACCGGACTGTTCAGTAAACCGGCGGAGGTAACTACCTGGCCGCTGTGCCGGGTTGTGCGACGAGCTTCGTGTTGTTGGGTCTTCATAAGAAATTTAGGATCCAAATAAGCAAGAGGATGAGAAAATTTAACTTTCCGGTTTGCCTGACGGATTTTTTGTGAAGGCAAAGTTTCTGAATCGGAAGAGAGAATAATTACCTCTGCAACATCCGCGTTGCTGGCTTCGGCATCATCCTGACAAATATCATCATCAATAAGACGCATGAAAAATAAACCAAGTAAGTCAAGCTCTACCTCAAAGTCCGGATTATCCACATCATCATCAGGGGCCGGATTAGAAGATGCAGTGGTTCTTTTCCTGTGGGCAGTCTTCTTCACAGCTTTAGTCTTTTGCCGAGTTGCTCTTTCCGGTTTGTCTGGTTTTTCTGGTTTCTCCTGCGGCAGTTTCTTGCTCCAAAACGGCTCATTGCCCTGATTACACAAACACTGATATTAAACAAAGACCAGATATATCATTAACAGATTCAGCAAAAAGAAAAATCAAAGTCTTACAGCTGGCGGTTTGTTGGTGGCACAGAAGGGAAGCAGGCCATTTCTAGCACAGGCGTGTTCCGGTTCATTCAGCATCTTATTCACAGCCTCTGTGATTTCTTCATCGGTGAGCTGGATTTTGGAATGTCGCAGTGGGTCATCAACACTGCCAGTATACTCGCACATCAAACTGGAGCGCTGGCTAAGGGGCAGTATGCTCCATGATATCCAACAGTGAGCGAGATCAACCCCTGTTAAACCGTTGGCCATAAAGGCTCTGAGCTTTGACAGTTGAGGAGCATATTTACTTCTATCCTGTGTAGTCAATCTTTGTGGAAAAGGGTGTGTATTGCTGAGCCGCTCCGGACGAAAGCCAGGCAAGGGATTCTCACCAGCAGGGGAGGTGTCTTTGCAGTAGAACCATGTCTGATTCCATTCTTTGGGGTGGCTATGCAGTTTGGCGTAAGGGTATGTGACCTCTTTCCTTTTCTGAATCGCCACGCCACCCACGTCAGTAAACTCAGTACAGCGGTTTAGATGGAAAAGGTCTTTGAACAATTCCACTGTGGGCTCCTCTTGAAAGAACGCTTCACAGAGCACTTGGAAGTGACACATATTTGTAACAGAGTTGGGGCCAGTATCTTGTGGATGGAGCTGGAAATCGGCTAAAACATCCCGGTAAAATTTAGAACCAGGTGGCTTAAAGCCCTGGGCTAAGTGATCTACAAAAACAACAACCTCTCCTTCTCGAGGTGTGGGAGGGCATTCTTTGCCAGGAGCCCTCCAATGGATGGTATCTTTGCTGCCTAAAGCGCCAATCAGGACTAAATCGTCCAGTTCAGCCTCCGTGACGCGAGAAGGAACCCAATTCCACTCATACACTTGCTTGGCCATGATGGAATCTACAAGGTAGAAGATCCCGGTTCAAAAATGCATTTGATCAAGATACATTGGTATGGGCACTGTTAAACCAGAGACAGAACTATCTGAACCGGAGTTTTATGAAGCAACAAGCATCTGGCGGTTCAATAAGGGGACTAATGGCATATACCGGTTTGGAAAAAAATTCTATAAGGTTAAACCGCCTGATCTAAGCATTGCGGATGGACAAGTACGCAGAAGCAGGTTTCACAAGATTTCCTTATAGCATTGGATCTGAAGCAAGTTCAGAAAAAGAGATAAATACTTAGAGGTTCAAAGGAGCAGTACCGAACCAATGAGCAAAACGTTCATATAGATCTATGGTTTGAGATGCATAAGTGAAGGCGAAGGTCAAACAACTATCATTGCACAGAGTAAAGATTTGCGGATTCATCTAAAGATCTATCGTATGAGCAAGAGGCAGACGATGAACACCGAAGAACTGCGAAACCCTAGGTCAGATCTGCAGGGGAAAGGATAGAAGATTTACCGGAGCTGAGGAAGATGCGGAAGGTTGCCGCGATGTTCTGGTGCGCTCAGGTTGATGCAGCGGCCAAGGATGAGGCAGAGGTCGACGGAGGCGGCAGAGCTCCGAGGCTGGCGACGCGAGGAAGACGAAGAAGGCATGGAAGGAGAAAAGAAATGACCCTTCGGTCCTATTTATAAGGCGAAAGAACATGAGTCAGGCGCGACAATCAAGGAGCCACAAAACGGAGTTGTCGCCTCGATTTCCGCCGATCTATTAAACAAAGAAGCATAATGGATAGCTTCGTTATGACAGGTGACGTCACTCCGGTTTACAGCAATCAGAGAAGATGACATCATGGTGGTTTACCAATTTATAAGAAGATGTTGAAGATGAAGCTTTTATTAAAGAATTGACATGAACCCGTTCAAATCAATCTGGGGCCTAATGTTGGGGATATTACTACTGGGCGTAAACCGGCCTACCTGGGCCGGGTTAACTTCGTCAGTAGTTAAGTATGTTAAAGCCCAAGAAGACAGAGGAAGGCTCAAGGCCCATGGTCGGTTCAAGGCCTGTAGCCGTAAACCGGCGTTAGTAATTAAATTGTATTGTAAGTTAGGAATAAATAGAGATCAAACTGGACACATCTATGAGCCGGTATTGGGACTCCGTAAGCCGACGGGAGTCACCCGTGTATATAAGGGAACGACCCGGCGGCGGTTCAAGGAGGACAGACAACAACTCGAGACATAGGCGAAGCTTGTTTGCTCCCTAGTCATCGAAACCCCATCAATTCCATCACAACTAGACGTAGGCTTTTACCTTCATTGAAGGGGCCGAACTAGTATAAACTCTCTTGCGTCCCTGTGTCCGCTTTAACCCCTTCAAGCTAACCCGTCGCGATGGCTCCACGACTAAGTCCTTTCTCTAGGACATCTGCCGTGACAAAACCACGACACTCGTTGTCCGTTTTGCAATCCGGCGCTCCTATGTCACCCGGTGTCCCTTTCTACCTCTTTTCGTGTGCGGGTGTTAAACGTTTCCGGATTGGACCGAGACTTGTCATGCGGCCTTGGTTTACTACCGGTAGACCGCCTGTCAAGTTTCGTACCATTAGGACTTCGTTTGATGCTCCAACGGTTAACCGAGGGACCGAAAAGGCCTCGTGTGTGTTGCAGCCCAACACCCTTCCAATTTGGCCCAAAACCCACCAAAACCCTCTCCATAATCTAGAGTGTTCGATCACGATCGCGTGGCCGAAAACCGCACCTCATTTGGACTCTCCTAGCTCCTCCTATGCCTATTTAAAGACCCCCTCCGAAATTTTTGTTCTCCTCTTTCCGAAACCCTAGATCCACCCTCTCCGCGCGGCCGGACACGTCCGCCGGCCGCCGGACACGTCCGCCATTGGCCGCAGAGAATCGCGAGCCGCCACGTGGCGCCCGCGGCGCCCACATCACCGCCGACCCGTTCGGCCCGCAGCAGGCCCTCCGCGGCCCGAAGCCACCGCCGCCCGCGCCCGTCTGCCCCGCCGCCTCCTTCCCCGAGTCCGGCGCCCGACGCCGCCGCGACCCACGCCGCTCCGCCGCGGCAGGTACCCCGCCGGAGCCACCCTCCTCGCCGCCGTACGTGCTCGGCTTGCCGCCGGTCGCCGCCGCACACCCTCCGCCCTGCCGCCCGCGTACTCCGCCGCCCCAGCCGCGCTCCGGCGATCCCCTCCGCCGGCCGGAGCTCCCGCCGCCGTCCCTGCCTTCTCCGGCACGGATCCAGCGAGATCCGCCGCCGCTTCGAAGTTCGTGCCGCGGTCAACCCTAGATCCGCGAGGTGATGATTTTTCTCTAAGTCCCCGTTTTACAGATTCAAATGCCCTTGTTCATCACGCTGTAACTTTGCATCCGTAGGTCCGTTTTGGGCGTGTAGCATATCGAAATGTTCGTCTCAGAGAGCACATCATTTCTTCTCATTGCATCATTTTCATTTGAGTTCATCTTGATTCCCGAAATGCTGTTGGAAGAGTGCTATTTGAGTTAATTGTCAGATCTGCTGCACCAAATAGCTATTTGTCATTTTTGCCATGATTATTGTGTGCATGATATGCCCATGAGCTCTACATGTGTTTTGTCATATGCTTTGCCATCTTTCTAGAGGTGCTATCCATGTATTTTTGTGATGTGTGTGGTGACTAGCACAAGCTTGCCAAGTGGAGCATTCGTTAATGCTGATTTCAGGGACTTAGCAATTCCACTAAGTCCTTGATCTGTTTTTATCAATATGCCATTTGTTCATGTTGTTTCCTAGTGATCCGTGCCTGTTTTGAGGATGATCAGTAAGGATGATTTTTTAATCTTGTAGTTCTCTATCCATCCATGTCTTTGTTTGCAATTATGGAGCACCCTAGCTTGAGTCAATCGAGCTCTACTTTTGCTATTTCATGAATCTGGGCAGATTGTCTACTTGTTAGCGATTTTGCCGAGGATGTTGTAGTTGATCCGTGCATGCTATGTTGTTGTTCTTGCCATGTATAGCTTTCATAATGTGTATTATTGATGGGTGTATGCTTATATTGTCATGACATGCTCTGTAGTGAGTGCATCGAGCTCGTAAACATGCCTACTTGATATCTGATTTGCATGCTCCAGTTTTTCACTAAGTCTGACATCTGATTATGTTTTTGCCATGTTCACATGCTTGCAATTGTATTTTCTAATCCCTTTTGGCTCAAGGTCACTAACGTACTTTTGTTAATCTCTTTGAGTAGCTCCATGCCATGCTTTACTTTGCCATGTTCAGGCCCTGTAGCATATAGGTTTCATGCTCCAAAGTGTGCTATCTGATCTGAAATTCCAGACAAGTGTTAATTTCACTAAGTCTGAAATCTGCTTACCAATTGCACTTTTGCCATGCTTGTTTGAACCTGTTAATGGATGAATTGGCCGTATCGCAGTGTTCATATTTTGTTAAGCTTCATGAATGGATCCCTGCCATGTATTTTGTTGCCATGTTTGGGTGCTATAGCATGTTTATCTTGTTGCATTTATATGGCTACTTGCTGTATATCGCAGACCGGTGCCATATTTGAATTGCTTGCCATTTCCAAACCGTGTCTCCGATTCTGGCGTTCTTTATATCGTTTTCAAGCGAAATCATCTCACCTTTCCAGTGGCACACTTGGATTCCCAAGTTGAGGCCAGGTTCATTCATTCCTTGTCAAATCTTGCATATGCATCACATATCGCATCCCGCATAGCATACCATGTTTGCATCATGTTGTTTGAGCTTTGCACGTGGTTGATTGTGTCCTTTTGCTTGTTTGTCTTGTTTGGGTAGAGCCGGGAGACGAGTTCGCTAACAAGGAGCCCGTTGAGTTTGCTTTCAAGGATCCAGTCAACTTTGACAACTTTGCAGGCAAGATGATCATACCCTCGAAATCACTTCTATCTTTGCTTTGCTAGATGCTCGCTCTTTTGCTATGCCTATGCTACGATGCCTACCACTTGCTTATCATGCCTCCCAAATTGCCATGTCAAACCTCTAACCCACCATGTCCTAGCAAACCGTTGAATGGCTATGTTACTGCTTTGCTCAGCCCCTCTTATAGCGTTGCTAGTTGCAGGTGAAGATTTGAGACCGTTCCTTGTTGGAACATTATTTTCTTGTTGGGATATCATTATATTATCTTGTTATCTTAATGCATCTATATACTTGGTAAAGGGTGGAAGGCTCAGCCTCTCACCTAGTGTTTTGTTCCACTCTTGCCGCCCTAGTTTCCGTCATATCGGTGTTATGTTCCCGTATTTTGCGTTCCTTACGCGGTTGGGTGATAATGGGAACCCCTTGACAGTTCGCCTTAAATAAAGCTCTTCCAGCAATGCCCAACCTTGGTTTTACCATTTGCCACCTAGCCTCTTTTTCCCTTGGGTTTCCGGAGCCCAAGGGTCATCTTATTTAAACCCCCCCCCCCGGGCCAGTGCTCCTCTGAGTGTTGGTCCAACCTAGAGCCCCTTGCAGCGCCACCTCGGGGAAACTCGAGGGCTGGTTTTAGTTGAACGGATTGCTTATCCGATTGTGCCCTGAGAACGAGATATGTGCAGCTCCTATCAGGATTTGTCGGCACATTCAGGCGGTGTTGCTGGATTTGTTTTAACTTGTTGAAGTGTCTTGTAGAGCCGGGATACCGAGTCTGATCGGAATGTCTCGGGAGAAGGTATATCCTTCGTTGACCATGAGAGCTTGTCATGGGCTAAGTTGGGACTCCCCTGCAGGGATTTGAACTTTCGAAAGCCGTGCCCGCGGTTATGGGCAGATGGGAATTTGTTAATATCCGGTTGTAGATAACTTGAACCTTAACTTAATTAAAATGAATCAACTGTGTGAGTTACCGTGATGGTCTCTTCTCGGCGGAGTCCGGGAAGTGAACACGGTGTTGGAGTAATGCTTGCCGCAGGTTGTTCTCTAGTTATGCGTTCGCGCTTTGCCTTCTCTTCCCGCTCTCATTTGCGAATAGGTTAGCCACCATATCTTGCTAGTCGCTTGCTGCAGCTCCACATATTTTACCTTGCCTTACCTATAAGCTTAAATAGTCTTGATTGCGAGGGTGCGAGATTGCTGAGTCCCTGTGGCTCACAGATTACTTCCAAACCAGATGCAGGGCCTGATGACTCCGTTCCATATGACGCGCTTGAGCTCAAGTGGGAGTTCGACGAGGACTCACGCCGTTACTATGTGTCTTTCCCTGATGATCAGTAGTGGTGCCCAGTTGGGGTGATCGGGACCGTGTCGCATGTTGGGTTGATCTTTTATTTTGGCACCGTAGTCGGGCCATGAGTGATTGGATGATGTAATGCTATTTATGTACTTTGTTTGACGTGGCGAGTGTAAGCCAACTATGTACCTTCCCCTTTTATTATTTATATTACATGGGATGTTGTGAAGATTGCCTAACTTGCGACATTGCTTTCAATGCGGTTATGCCTCTAAGTCGTGCTTCGACACGTAGGAGATATAGCCGCATCGAGGGCGTTACAACACACCAGGACGAATTCATTTGTGTAGGGGTTGAAGATGAAGTTCATCATGCGAGAGAACGTTGAGGAGCATTGACAAGGCCGAAAGACATGACCGTATATTCATAAGAACCAAAACTTGTTGTGAATGCTGTCTTGGGGATATCTTGTTCATGAATGCGAATATGATGATAACCCATATGGAGGTCAAGCTTGGAGAATATTTTAGCACCTTTAAGTTGCTCGAATAACTCATTGATGTTGGGAAGAGGATACTTGTTCTTGATTGTATTCTTGTTCAATGGATGGTAATCGACGCAAAGTCGGTCCGTGCCATCCTTCTTCTGGACAAAAAGAGCACCACAACCCCAGGAGATAAACTCGGTCTGATCAAACCCAGACACTCTTTTTCATAGATTTTTTTTTCTTTAATTCCTTCAACTCCTTTGGTCCAAGCTTGTATGGACACTTGCAAACAGGTTCAGTACCAGTCTCAAGATCGATAACGAATTCAACTGGCCGGTGAGGAGGCATTCCCCGAAGATCTTCTGGAAAGACGTCTTGGTACTCACAAACAACTGGAATCTGAGAAATTGCATCTAACTCGCCCTTCTCATTGAGAGAAAACAATCGAATGGTTTCGTCCCGAGCGGCATAAATGATTACATCCATAGAAGAGTGTGCCAATTGAATCTCCCTGGAAGCACAATCAAGTTGAGCCTTGTGCTTAGAAAGCTAGTCCATCCCGAGAATTAGATCAATATCCGAGTCGCCAAGAACAATTGGAGAAGACATAAATTTATAGTTGCCCATCTTGATAGAAACATCCCGAACTATCGAGCTTGCGTCCATGAATTTACTTGAAGAAACAACTAATAACGGTCTAGGCAAATCTTTAAAAACCAACTCATGCTTTGATGCAAAAGGTCTTGACATGAAATAATGCGATGCACCAGTATCAAACAAAACTTTTGTAGGAATATCATTAAGTTGGAGATTACCCATGATCACTTCTGAAGAATCCTCTGCTTGAACTGAATTCATCAAGTTCACTCTTGCAGACTTGGGATTATGCTTGACCACTGCATTGCATGAAGACCTCACAGGAGGAGGAGGCGGAAGGCGCCTTTGGTTGAAGCACTTGTTTGCATGGTGACCTTTCTAGTGACACTTGTTGCAAGTGACCTCTGAGAGCGGACGATGATAAGGAGTAGGAGCACTTGACCTTGGAGCTTGAGTCTGAGACTTGTTCTCATAGCCTGGGATGGGTGGGTGGGAAGATCCATGGCCACCTTTGCTCTTCTGCTGGTAGGGCTGACGAAACGGAGGAGGAAGCCAAAACTTTTGTTGCTTAGCTGCCACTTGTGAGGAGGAACAAGACTGAACCGCATCCCTGATTCTCTTTTTTGATGCCTCACACTTGAGTTGAGAACCTTGTTGCTTGAGGGCCATGCATGTTATAGAATTGATCAAACTTAGTAGGCTCAACAAGAACGAGAGATAACTGCAGATCTTCTTTGGGGCCACCCCTGAAGTGATAGATCATGCTCTTTTCATCAGGAACATCCTGCCTTGCGAAGCGAGCAAGTTCCTGAAACTGGATGTTATATTGGTACACAGACATGCTTCCTTGCTTGAGATTGCGGAACTCCTCAAGCTTGCTCTCAGCAACACTTGTTGGAATATGATGAGCTTTGAAGTCTCGGCAGAAATCATCCTAGCTAATCACTCGACCTCCTTAGGAATCTTTGTATTGTTGATACCAATTAGCAGCTTGGTCCTTGAGCTGAAAAGAAGCGAACTTGACATAGACCTTAGACCTTACATTGCTAAATTTAAAATGCTTGCTGATGTTCATGAGCCAATCATCGGCGTCTGTGGCCTCGACACAGTTGCTGGAAGACTTCGGCTGATTTGCAAGGAACTGGTTGAGCGTAGCAAACTGAGGCTGATTGTTGAACTGCCCTTGACCTTGATTTCCTTGGTTGCCTTAGCCTTGGTTGCGCTCTTGCAAGATTTCCAAAAGCATCTAGGTGTTGGCATTGGTGGCTGCCATGACAGCTTGCCATGCCTCCGGAGGCGGAGGTGGAGGTGGAGGGTTCGCCTGTTCCCCATCATTACGGTCCGGATTCAGACGCGTTGGAGGAGCCATCCTAAGGAGGGTGACATCCGTTAAAATCTTGATAGACAAATAGAAAGCTGAATCAACGGATAGAAATTGCAACATATAGTCTTCACAATAAACATCCGAACATAGCTTGAACGAATGAATTCCAAAGTTAACATCACACGTCCATTAAGGTGAGAAACCACTTAGATAAAGGTTGATGAATGAAACAACAAGGTACGACTGGAAAAAATAAGTGGTAAGGATCACCCAATCACAAACCAAATATCTGCGGGAAGAAATACTAGAGCTACTTGAATTCCCACCTATAAACTCCCAAAACTTTCTGGTTATGCAATCTGGTGTTGGGGATACAGGAAGGCACAATATATATCACACAACTAACAAGCCCCACGCTCCAACTATATCCATCCGTCAACACATAACCAAGAAAACTCTGGAAATCGTGTACCTCAACCTTCGAAAAGCATCTGTTATACGAGTTATGGAAATACTCCCGAACTCCTACCCCAGTACTGGGTGGCATCGAGGATATCTCACCACTAGCAGCATAAAAGAGATTTTTGATGTCGGCAAACTCAGGTATTACAGAACTGCAACGATAAAATTGTGACGACAAAATCTCGGAGCTCAACTCCCCGGGACACTGCCACAACCCCTAAACGTCAGGAGGCACCAAGAACAATTTTCTCGTCATAAGAATATTGGAACAATTCCAAGATACCCGCGTGATCCTAATTTTTTTCATGAAATCTGAAGAGAGGAAAGTCAAAACATCTACGTCAGGAGGCCTCACCAGAGCGACGAAGAGACTGAGGAGTAAAAAAAATTCTACTCTCCGATATATATAATCGTAAGACTCAAAACATTTTTGTTCTAGACTCAACAACGTCAGCGATTCGATCAAGCAGGGGGCTCCTAAGTCGGGGATGGCTCTGATACCAACTTGTAACGCCCATGATGCGGCTATATCTCCCACCTGTCGAGGCACGACTTAGAGGCAAAACTGCATAGTGGTTTTTTTGCAAGAAGGGTCATCTTCACAGCATGAGGGAAAGAAGTAAGACAGCAAGGATTTGGTAGAGAAAAAATGATGCAAAAAATGATCTAGGCATGTAGTTTGGTCCCCTTCATGGTGGTTAGTGGGGTTTGGTAGTATGAATGGTGTCATGTTTGGTAGCGGTGGCTTCCTGCATGCAATGTGAGAGGAGGATGCAGCCTGGCAGGGAAAATGAGAGAATCTTTCTCACCTCATGATCTGCCTGAGCCTGCATTAGTGGAAACGGCTGATTCGGCCTTCCCTCCTCAGTCTGGCCGGGGAGTGCTTTAAACAACGTGTGATGCAAGAATCTAATGGAACCCGAGCAAGCAAACATCGCTTGAAGCAAAAGATTTCTTGTACATGCAATCTACCTACCACTATGCAGGCTACCAAACACCTCTACGTCAATGGCCCTTTTCCTATTAGTTGGATCCATTTGTGAGACGCAAATATAGCAGATGATTGCGTCTCAATGATAATTAAAGCATAGTGTACCAACTCATCAACAAAACCTAGATCCTTCCTCTCTTGCTTCTCATGAGTCGTCTCTCTCCCTCGCATCGCGATGTCATCCACGTGCATATCCTCCAGCTGATATGGCTCGTGGACATCCTCTCTCTCTCTCTCCTCTCTACGTAATCTTGCACAGGGTATGTTAGTTGCGTGTCCCCATCTCCTCTTTCCTTCATGCGACCTCGACAGGTAGGATGGCAAAGGTTGGCGGTTTAGTAAGCAATATGCAGAAAATGGCTGAATTAATCTCGTTGGCAAGAGAATCAACCTCAAAGGCGGATGTGGTGTCCTTCCGCCCTTTTCCATTAAGATTTATATAGTATAATCTTTCATTTTGGATTCCATATGTTTAACTGTTGGACATTTATTCCCTTCATACTTTCTCTAGGCTTAAGAATCTATTGTGTGCACATTTGTCAGAGTCATTGTTTGTCAAGGTGGAATGTTTGTACACTCTTTAATGGTGTGGTTGGTGCAAAATATGTTTATATGATAGCTGATGTGAGGCTCTGATAAATGTGATGTGAGCATCGTTGTAGCTCCATCTAATTTAATGGTGCTATGTGGATCTGCCACCGAATGTCATTCATGAGGAAGGTGCGGAGATGTTGGAGCATCCAGAAGTGGAAGTTTGGCAGTGTCGGTGACCTTCCTCCCTCATCAATCTTTATCGTATGTATGATAGTTTCCTTCGCCATTCTGAGCCTTTGGTGGCAACCAACTCTTGTCACAGTTTGACTGCCTTCTTGTGCAGGCATGGTCATCATTTATGTGGCTTCACACGTTAAAATTGTGCATGCGTATAGCTACTAGGATCATGGCAAGTTGTGGTGAAAAATAGGATGTCTTCAATTAGTTGGATGAAACATGCATGAAAAAAAAGACTCATCTCAACATGCAAGCATACACGAGAATTTTCATTCTATTATGTTATTTGTATTTAATAAACATTTTACAACTATACTATACTGGAACATAATAAATTATATGTATTTCTAGTTTTAGCCTTTTATATTATTACTTCAAATATTCATGTTTCATCCAATGAATCACATTGAAATATCTCGCAAAATATTCCCGCAACAATGTGCAGGGTATCATCTAGATTAACAAAGACATGGGTCACTAATCCATGTTGATATGGGTGGCGCATGTGCTATTTGATTTATTCATAAACTCCAGACAAAAATATATACATCAATATAACAAACATGGACCAGACGCAGCATAACAAAACAGCAGAGGCCCCCTATTTGGTTTGAGCACCACTGACAACATGCATACAAAAGTACGGTCAGATTGCAATACTTTAGAAAAATATATAGTCATTTCAAGGTCCTTTTCTCAAACTGAAACCAGTTGGGTTTATAGCTCTAAAATTGTTTGTTTTGTTGACCAGAATTTGGATCAGAGAAACTCTGTGCATCTGTGTGCTTCTTTTCTTCTTCAATGTCAACCTATTCATAACCAAGGACTATATGTGCTGATAACGGAAATATATACTTGTATTGCAAGTAATTTTTCACCATGAGTGCTCTAACCGTACCAATTGCTTTACCTGTGCTAGGTGACAACTAAAAAGTACGGAACGCATATCATTAGAGCATCAACCTGATACAATCCTATTACAGCAGTAGCTTTGATTTGCTCTAACTTTCCACAGAACAATGTGTGAAATTAGCTTTCGATCACATGCAATCTCAATATAAGTACAAGTATTTCCTCATTTACAGTACTAGCAAAATTTTGTTGGACTGCAGTGTATGTGCACCATTATAGGCAACAGTAACATGGGAAGTGCCCGGTGTCGCTTATTTTGAACTCTTTTAACCTACCTATGCAAACAAAACCCACAAATAAAGAGGATGTCTTTCTAGTCTTCTGAAGCAATGTTGTGTCAAAAGTTATCTAACAGCAGGATGAACATTATGAAATTTCCTATCAACAGCACCATTGTGGCTGTGATGTTCTGCTAATAAAATAACCTATTTAAAAGACAGGACAAACATAGCACCAAAAGAAGTGATAATGTTATCATCCAAAGTGTATCACAATCTCCCGTTGTCCAGAACCATTGGTATACCAGGACAAAACAAGTACAAACAAAAGAAGGTGCATTGAAACTTTGAATAACTAGTGTGAGAGAGAAATCAGCCGCAGTGCCCCAAGAACGAACCAGCATTGCTCCAAACTTAAAAACATGCATAGATCAGAGAAAGGAGGACCAAATTCAAGCCAACATACCATGCCCACTTCTCCATGGCATGAATAAGACATCACTTGTGCAACGATTGTAGCTCTTTATATAGCGGCACATATGGAAAATATGGCTGCTCGCCTTCAAGATTGCAGATCACTTTAACTTGTCCATTATCGATATCATAGCATGCATAAGATGTCACTTCTGCAACGATTGTAACTCTTCATATAGTGGCACATATGGAAAATATGCCTGCTGGCTATCTTCAAGATTGCAGATCACATTAACTTGTCCACTATCCATATCATAGTGCATGAATGTGATATCGTCCTGGGCGACAGCGAAGAAGATCAAGTCACATTCTGGATGAATTGCAATCCACTCGAAGTCCTCATCAAGGTATTCTATGTATCGCCCTCCAAGCAAATGCGAAGTTTCGACACTGTGCTTCAGTACCCATTCTTTGCGGTCATAGTCTTTAAGAACATAAACTAGCAGTCATGTGACAATAGAAGAAAGGTGTCGATAGATCGCGGAAGAGGGGTGAAGCGTACGGAATTAGGGACACTTAATTTTCTTTGAGACGAGAGAACTTTAATTACTTACCGCATAAATTTGTCTTACGGTTTACTTTATACAACCTCCAACGGTGGTGGAAGTCTCCGTAGGCGACGGGCCATCCCCAGGAATTTGGGGGCCCAATGCGAAGTATTAAAGGGTTGTGTAGCCCTGTGGTTATAAATTCGCGCTATTCGCACTCACCGCCACATAAATCATCCGAGGCATCATCTCTCAATGATCTTTGCACATGGGGGTTGTGTTACAGTGATAAATTTGCATGATTAGCAGCCAATCACATGGCCTAAATCGGGCTAAGTTAGAGTATTACAGGTCGCACATTCATGCGATATGGACACATAATATAAAGTATGGCTCTAAAATTTTAAAAATTCATACCACCTCCTGTCAAATCATTAGGGGCATTAGCAATTCTGAAATATTACTAGGTGTATTTGATTTCTACCTCTTTGATTCTCTACTTTGCCCTGGTTGGTCTACAGTAAATAAAGCACCCACAAATGGAGCGTGATGATTTCGTTTCCTCTAATTCTCACGCAAGCAATCACCGGGCAGATCCCGAAATAAATGAGCATGCAGTTGGCAGTTGTGTGGGCGTGAGATAGAAAAGAATCCGGTGCATACAGAGAGATAACTAAGGAGATGCGGGGACGTGCCTAGAGAAGGAAATAAATCACTAGTAGTCGGTTAGATCGTGCGAGACATGGCCATGTAATTAGCGGAAGATTAGTGCGTTTGGGGGCCCTGTGCGGTCGCGCAGCTCGCATGCTCTCATCGACAGCCCTGGTAGACGGGTTGGCTCACGACAACATTGTGCTAATTTCTCCCTGGGAGGCGAAACCTGTTGTTGGATGGTTAGGAGGACAACGATATCCCTAGCCCATCAGGGTTAAAGTCATAGACTTTACACTGGTGCTCGCATTTTCCTGGATTATTTCAGGCTTTCCCGTGATGTTCGTTCAGTGGGAGGAGATGTTCCCTTCGACTACAAGGCGCAGATTTTCTATGAAAAAATGACATGGCTGATAAACCCCGGAGTTAAAAATATGACAATGGGGGGGGGGGGGGGGGGGGGATTTTATGAAAAATGACTCTTTTTTATCGAGTTTCTAGAGATCCTCAATTCAGTTAAGAATCGAAAGATTAGCAGCAATTATATGAGATCAGTCCATAATATGCTTCCTTGTAATCATGCAAGACCAGTAGAATCTCTCGAGAGAAAAACTAACAGTAGTAGTTAATTGAGCAACGGCATAACCGCTCCTGGGATGAAGCTTGCAAGTCATTGGTTTGAAACTGGAGTGCAATGTTGTTTCACCTTTGTATGGAGATTGAAGTTTGTGTTTCTTTCTTTTTTTTCCTCCCCACCCCATCACCTTGGTGCATCACTGACCTTGGTTGTACAGTTTTAATTTTAACATAGGTTCAGGCCGACGTAAGCCCACCACAATATGTAGGGACTTTTTTATCCTGTGTTTAGATATCCGCACTTCAGTTAAGAAAATCCAAAGATTAGCAGTAATTATGAGATCAGTCGCTAATATGCTTCCTCGTAATGCAAGACAAACACAGTAGAATCCCAAGGGAGAAAAACTAACATTAGTTGCTCACTGATCGTATGGCTGAGGATTAGCAAGCCCACACAAGAATGTGTGCTGGCCTAATTAAGCAGATCATCAGCGACCAGCGCCATCCACAACATATGACCAGTTCTTATCAGATTCCTCGGATGGTTCAAGGTTTGCAGAATCAAAAACTGAAAAGAACTGGGTTTTGGCCCATAGATTCCCTAATTCCCTAGCCTGTTGCCCGCAATCATGTGTATGGTCAAAAGCGAGCGAACCGAAGCTTAGTGCTTACCGAGATTGTGAGCTAAAAATTGAAGGCTACAAGTGATTGCCCCTATGCAACATTCTTATGTGTGGATCCTAGAAGAGTGCCTTCCTACCTACGATCGATCTACCTTGAAACCACAAACAAGAAAGGGGAGAACAATCTTCTTCCTGAACCCGCGCGATGTCCATCCACGACGCGGGGCAAGCTGAGAGGGGCGCAGCAACACAAAGGTGCTGGTTTCATTATGTCTTGAAGGCCATGGACGCCACTTTTTCTGTACTGATTTAAGTACTTGGTATTTAGTTTAGAAAAGACAACTACTGGTAAATGAACGGCACTGCTTGCAACACACTCTTTCAGTCTTCTGGAGCGCTTTCTGTTAGGAAAACAAAAATCCTACGTGTCCAGAGAGTGTCTTCTTATGGCTGAACCTTCCTTCTGATTAATCAGATCCATCGCTTCATGAACACCGGTGCATTTCTTCTTTCAGACCTTTTTTAAATGCCTACCTGAACAAAACCCACTGCCAAAGCGGGGGTCTTCAGTTTTATGATCACAGAACAGCTTGCTGATGTCCTGCTAGTGACATTTTATATTTAAAGCACACAAAAGTAATCAGTATCAACTGAGCAGACACCATATTTATCCAGATTCACGATCAACTAACGCATACCTATGAGCAAAGGTAAAATATTTCACACATGTGCTAGTAGCAGACAAGCAATCATTGGCCAGTTCTTTCTCAATAAAATGCTTATGATTTTCCCGGACATAAAATAGAACATACAAGTTTATGTTGCCTGACAGTCATGGATTATGACTTTTGCTAAAAACGTGCATAGATCAGTTAAGAAAACGAGAACTAAATCCAAGCAGACATACAAGATACTTCTCCATAGCATGAAAAAATGACTCCTATCTTAGATCTTCCTACAAAGACAGCGGCGGTTTCACATTGATGTCATGCATGAAATGAATTTCATATTGATGTCATGCGTGCAGTGATTGCAACTCTGCATACAATGGCACATATGGCAGGCGTGGCAGATAGCCATCAAGACTGCAGATCACTTTGACTTGCCGACGGTCCATATCATAGCACATTAATGTGGAATCTGACCCCACAGTGAAGAAGATTAAGTTATAATCCGGATGAATCACAACCCAACAGAAATCGACCAGATGAATCGCAAACAAATCGGAATCAGTTACATTTGTCCCTCCAAATATGTCTAAAGGTTCAACACTATGCTTCGATTTCCACTCTTTGCGGTCATAGTCAACATAGACTACTAGTCGAACCAAATCACCTTCACCTTTCTCGAACATGGCATAATGCAGGCAGTCCTGTGAGTGCTGAATAAAACCATTATTCAAATGAGCAGGGATATGGAAGTTCATCGATGTTTCCCCCACCGTGTCCACCACACCTATAAAAAAGGGTGACCTTTTGCTGTTGGAGTAAAAATGCAAACAGCCGTTGAGGAAGACAGCGGTAGATTGCCCCAAAAAAAGGAAAGAACAAAAGAATTGTGTTTCCTGTTGTGCAATCAATTTCCTTGTAAACCCAGCTCCTGGTTTCCAATGAATACACTCAGGCCCGTATGGGGCACATGTGCAGGATGTGCAACTGCACAGGGCCCCCCAAGAAAATGGGGCCCCAAATTAGTTTTTACTAGAGCCATCTGTACATGAAGAAATTAGCCAATTCACTCCGGAACACAAAGCACTAGCTACCGAGAGTATTTACTCCTTGATAAATCTGGACAGGTCTTTTGGTCTTCTCTCCTTTGATTACTTTCTGGGAGACGCATGCCTTTTTCACTCTTTGCCTTTGGTCTTCTCAATGGCAGCATTGATGGGACTACTTGTTGATGTGATTTTTTTTTCTCAAAATTGTTACAATATCACTTCAAACTATCAAAGGACCACAGTCATTTTTGGTGCTTTCATTTTAAGAAAATGAAAAGGAGGGGAATTATTTTTTTAAATGTAGCACTTCAGAATTGTGCTTGAAATTCTCTAATGGAGAAGACTTGAAGATTTTGTGGAAAAAAGTTCCAGAAAGATTGGTCGTTGCAACTAAAATACAGATTGGTAGATATTAATTCATAATTTTACACAATTTTTTGCATAGCTCTTGGAAAAATTGTGTTGCGCATATGGTAAATTAAAAAAAAACTTCTTTCCCTAACGATTTTTTCTTAGTGACCGCGCCTGAACTTTGATTTTGCACTGGGCCCCCAAATTCTCACATACAGCCCTGAATACACTTCCACTTCAGCAAGGTAGTCGTTAAAGTTGACATCCTCTAGTAACACAAACACATAGAAGTGGGAAGACACGGTCGGATCGAAGTCCAGACGCTCTATGCCCACCTTGTGTTTCATGGCTGCGATCGGGCAACGAAACCCACTCCTTCGTGGCAGGATTGCACAGGATGTAACAAAACTCGTCACCAAGAGCGGAAACGTCGCACCAGCGAGAGAGGAGGAGGCCATTGCAGCAGTCCAATAGATCGACACGCCGGTGGCTGGGAAGGAAGGCGAATAAGGTGTCCATCGGAGGGCAGTTTTTCCCCAAGACACTGGTGAAGTGGACTTCTGTTTCCAAAGGTAACTCCCCATTGTCGCTCCGAGTGTAGAAGGAGCCGGCAAGGGTTTGAGGGAGCTTCCTGCGGTAATCGGGGTGGTCGATGAGGCTGAGCCAGTCCTTGGAGACGCACTTCAGGCGGCACACTGACCTTACAGGAACACGCAACAGTATCTCGATGAGCAGGTCATCGGCGATAGTATCTCGATGAGTTTGCGATGGCTATACATAGAAAACAACAGCCCTGGTGTGCTTTATATACACACCTAGGAGCAGACCCAACGTGACTTGGTAAAGGACTCCATGATCTGGTAACCTAGACAAGTTACTACTCCTGGAACAAACTAGACCTGATTACAACATTTACTAGCAGGACACGGCACGCCGAATAGCTATATACTCCTAATTAACTACTGTACCATACTAGTGCGTGAGTAACGTGTCTAGGTGTGGATTATTTCCAACACTGGACTTACTCCCGTGGCCGAGAGCAATCCACCGACATGTACATGGCGGCGGTGGTGCTGTAGCGATAAGGCGGAACGGTATTGAAGCACTGCGACTAGGCTCCGGGCTTCGGTTTTCTTGCGTTAGCCAATGGTTGTCAGTTGGTCGCCGAATGTGCTAAATAATGAAGCTCTCTCGGGAATTCATCACTTTGGCGCATTCATGGCATTCTTATGCCCGCATTAGCAGCCTGTTGCCTTCCTTTGTCACACATGGACACGTGCAAAATGACCTAACACAGCTGAAAAAAAAGATAACCTTCTAAATTCTCATGATAATTCCAAGGAAAATTTTTCCTGTTCTCAATCTCCTTTGTGACCGGGAATAAAAGTCCTGAACAACAATGCATTATGCCGTAAAATGAGCTACAGCAATGGGTTTATGATGAAACAAGAACAATTTTAGTTTTCTTTTTCGTCTCACAAGATGATTAAGGCAAAACCTTCTTTCCCTCGCCTCCGCCGGCAAGCCTATGGGTACGTCTCCACTTTGGCTGCCGCTCGAGTGGTCGATGGCGGGGAGGGCAATCATGGTGGCCTCGGCTCTGGCTAGTAGATAGGTTAGGGTTTTAGTCCTCGCGGGGCGAAGCTCGGACGGATGGTCACGCTTCTTCTTCCAGTCATTTTTTCAGGCTTCGGCATGTCTCAAGTTCGTTTGCTGGGACAGATTAGACGGAGTTTCAGCGTAGAATCCTGTCAGCTCCTCGGGGCAGAGGTTTGACGATTAGGCCCGAAGGGGTGCAACCAACATCAGACGATGCAATGGCCCTAGAAAGAGTGCCACCAAACCGCCGGACACTGCACTCCCAGCTCAAACACGACCCTATGTCCTTGAAATAAAACCATCAACCAAACCACTAGAGACAACGGATTTCATCCATGTTTCTCCGTTCGTGTCCACTGCAACTAATGGCCATTGTCCGGTTTGAGACGGATACACTGTCATACTGCCCCCCCCCCCCCCCCCCGAGTGCTCGTTAATGTCGTCGTACCAACTTAAATACAAGGAAATGCAATGCAGTGAGTCTACAGAGTGTGGAATGGCTGAGAGCGGACCAAATGGATATATAATCCAAGCCGAGAGTGGAGTTACGTGAACAGCCGTCTGATGGAAAACAACTTTCACGTTCAGTTCAGAGAGCACTTTTTTCGTTGAGAATAAGTCCTTCCCTTTTGTGTGAACTCCCCAACGGCGAATTAACAACTTGTGGGGCCCTATCTATTCAATCTCTCGAGCCCCAAGAAAACCCCCCTCTCCCTCGGACTCAATCTCTCTTTTGACTCTATATATGTGGGCACCTGTTCCGCGTTGAAGCCCAAACCGACAAGGCCAGCAGCACGACGCAATTCCCTGTGGCTGGATTGCATTCACACACAAGGCACACATTTTGAAAAATCAGTCTCAGAGAAATCAGTGACAATCCCCGCAGAATGATCCACCATTGCTCCAAACTTACAAGCATGAAGGCATCAGGGCACTCCAGCCAGAGTGAGGACGAAATTCAAGCAGGCACACCCTACTAAGCTGCTAAATTTACATAAGAACAGGTAAGATTGCAGCATTGTTCGAAGTCCTAGTTTTCCAAAGGTTTGCCAGCTCAAGGCAATCAATTGCCATGATGACCTTCTCAGCATGAATCTCCTGGAAGATAAACATCATCCCAGTACGCAAACGCCACAGCAGTAAGTTGAATTACCTCTCTTATTTAACAAATCAGAGTTGCTGGACTGGAGTGTATGTGGACAATTATAGTAAGACTAACATGGGAAGTGCACTGTGGCGACATCGCTTACTTTAATTTCTTTCAACCTACCTACGTGAACAAAATCCACTAACACAAAGACAATGACTTCCTAGTTTTCTGGAGCAGTTTTGTGTTAAAAGTTCCTACCAACAGGATGAACATTATGATCCACAATATTTCCTATTTGCTAAACAACAGCATTGTGGCTGTGATGTTATGCTAACAGCATAACCTATTTGAATCAGACAAGTAAATAGCACCAAAAGAAGTGACAATGTAATCAACCAAAGTGTATCACATCCTCTGATGTCCAGAACCATTGGTATAACAAATAAGTACATACAATAGAAAGTACATTGAACATTTGAATAAGCTAACTGAGAGAAATCAGCCACAACGCCCCCAGAACGAATCACCATTGCTCCAAACATAAAAGCATAGTAAACATCAGAACATTCAATCACAGGCCAAATCAAATGCAAGCAGACATACCAAACCCGATGCTCCATAGGCAATAGCACGAATAATTGACATCACTTGTGCAACGATTGTAACTCTTCATATAGCGGCACATATGGCAGATATGGTGGAGCGCCATTTTCAAGATTGCATATCACTTTGAGTTGCCGACGATCCATATCATAGCACATGAACGTTCTATCCCAGCCCAAGGTGCAGAAGATCAAGTTACATTCTGGATGAATTGCAATCCAACAAAAGTCCTCCTCAATGTCTACATCATGTCGCCCTCCAAGTAGATGTGAACTTTCAATGCTATGCTTCAGTATCCATTCTTTATTATTATAGTCTTCGAGAACATAAACTAGCAGTCGAACTACATGATCATCATTGTCATCTCTTCCATAACCAGCATAATACAAGCAGCCCTGTGACTGCTGCATAAAACCATCATTCAGAGGAGGAACATGAGAGTATATCATTGTTCCCGCCTCCTTGTCGGCAGCTAGACACAGGGTATTGTGATTGACTTCGGCGAAAAAATGCAGACAACCATTAAGATATGCAGCTGAGTGAACACGAACGAGATCAATATCCCAGTACCATTTCTTCTCCTGATGAACCCACCTCTCGGTTTCCGATGAATAGACATATGAACAGACGTCCACACCCGGGAGACCAAATCCATTTAGTTGGTCCGTCAACAAAAACACATAGAAGTGGGGGGACACGGCTGGATCAAAACCTAAGTGCACAATACCCACCCAGCCGGCATGATCGCAATGCGGCAACTCAGTCCATTCCCCCGTGGCAGGATTGCACACGACGTAACGGCGCTTGCCAAGATGGGAAGATACGTCGTAGAGAAGGAGGCCATTGCAGCAGTCCAAAAGAAAGGCGTTTCGGCCGTTGGGCAGGAAGGTGAGACTGGTGCTACTGCGGCTCCCGGATAAATTGGTGAAAGGAAGAACTGGATGTACCAATTGCTCCTCCGTGGTGCTGCTGAAGAAGAAGCCGGTCAGGGTCCGGGGGAACTTCCGGCGGTAGGTGCGGTCGTTGATGAGGCCGAGCCAGTGCTTGGAGACGCACTTGAAGCGGCAGAGCGACCTGCCGGGCACGCGCGAGAGTATCTCGACGAGGAGGTCGTCGGTGAGTCTCTCGGCCGCCGTCTCGCTGCCGCTGGGAGGAGGAGAGGATGACCTGCACACAGAGATGGAGAAGAGGTCTGAGGGGATCGGGTGAAGAAGGGAGATGAAGGTCGCGACGATTCATGGCGATGTCTGCTCTGCGTACCTGATCCGAGTTGATTTGAGTCCGTCCTCCCACGGGCGAGCTCGATCCACCGGTGTGGACATGGCGGCGGCCGCAGCGCCGTCAAAAGCGGAGCAGGGGGGCGATGAAACCTAGGGTGGCGGGGGAGGGGATTTAAACCTACGCGACAGGGAAGGCTAATGGGCCGTCATTAGAATATTGGGCTAAGCAGTACATGTCACATTTCCACTAGACCCCTTTAGAAAATCAACCCTAAAAAAACATAAAAGTAGGAATATACACAAATATATTGGGCTAAACCTGACGGCAGCATTGTACTAATATCTCCCTGGGCGACAGCGCTCTCTCTTCTGTCTGAATCTAGCGAAGGAGAGAATAATATACAGAAAGAGGTTTTTGCTTTGCTTGTGGATGTGTTATTTCATGTAGGGAGGTGGTAGTTGTTCTGGCCTAATTAACCAGGTCATCGGCGACCAGCGCCTTCCACAACATATGGCTAGTTCTTTTTAGATTCCTCAGCTGGTTCTAGGTTTGTAGAATCAGAAACTGAAATGAAGTGGGTTTTGGCCCATAGATTCCTTGCTAACCGGCTGCCAGAATTCATATGTATGGTCAAAGCAAGCGAACCCAAGCTTACCGATATTTTGAGTGCCCATAGGTTTATGCAACATCCTTATGTGCACAAGAGTGCCCTCCTACATCAATCCACTTCTAAACCACGAACAACAAAAGGGAGAAACGATCTCGTTCCTCCTGAACAATAGCGGCATCTACGACACCGTGAGGCAAGCGAATGAGAGGGGCGCGGCAACACAAAGGTGCAGGTTTCATTCTATACTTTTTGTTTCAGAAATGACGCAGAAACACTGTACTGATCGACTGAAGTACCTTGGAAAGTGAACGGCACTCTTTTAGTCGTCTGGAGCACTTTCTGCTCGGAAAACAAAATTCCTACATGTCCAGACCCTAGAGTGTCTTCTTACAGCCAAACCTTCCTTCTAATCAGTCCGTCTCTTCATAAACACTGGCGCTGTCCCTGATACAGAGAAGGGAGCAAATGACAAATGGCAGTGTTGGTTGCAGTTTGTCCTGGAGGCTCGAGACTGATATCCTTGCCCTGTATGAAAAATGGGAGACAAACTCGTTTATAAAATGGGAGAAAAACCTGAAGATATTTTTTTCCAAGGTATATGTTATTTACAGGTGGTGCCGTCTTTCACTCTTGTTGGTGGATCATTTACTTATATCTGAAAACATAAGCAGACATGGTAGAAGTAGGACAAACACTTGTTATTTCATTTTTTTTACAGCAACAGCCACTCGTTGTTTGTGTTACAGGGCGTTCTAAGTCAACACTGTAAATTTGCATTGGGATAGTGGGGTGCATGTTGCAAAAAATGCTGACCAGACAACTAGAATTAACACTTTTTCTTTGACAGGAAATAAGTGAAACTACCATGAAAAGGGACACGACATTTCTTCTTCCAGACCTTGTTCAAATGCCCATCTCAACAAAAGTCACCGGCAAACTGGATGTCTTCAGTTTTAGATTAACAAACTTGTCTAGCAAAAGAATCAACATTATGATCCAATCACAGACTCTTGATGTTCTGCTAATGACATTTTCTATTCTAAACACGCCACAAAACTTATTAGCATCAACAGAAGTGACACCATGTTCATCCAAAGTGTTTCATAATCAACTAAGACATATATTTTAGCAAAGGTAAACTATTTCAAACATATGCGAGTAAAAGACAAGCAATCATTCGCTAGTTCTTTGTCAATAAGATGCTTATGATTTTGCCCAACTTAAAATGGAAGATACGAGCTTATGTTGCATGACCGTCATTGATCATGACTTATGCTAAAAGCAGGCATACATCGGCCAAGAAAACGCGAACCAAAGCCAAGCAGAAATACTGAAGATACTCCTCCATAGCATGGACAATTGACTACAACCATAGCCGTCAGGAAATATTTTCCTAAAGGTATTTCGTAATTTGTTGTCGGTTTTTAGCCGTGGGGAATAGTCCAGTTTATGGTAGTGTGAGGTCATGGATGTTCTTAATTTCATAGAGATGTCATGTGTGAAGTGATTGTAACTCTACATACAATGGCACATATGGTAGGCGTGGATAGCCATCATGATTGCAAATCACTTTGACTTGCCGACGGTGCATATCATAGCACATTAATGTGGAAGCTGACCCCATGGTGAAGAGGATCAAGTTACATCACGGACGAATCACAATCCAACGGGAATCAACTGAATGAATTGTAAACCGGTCAGAATCAGTAACATTTGTCGCTCCAAATATATCTGTAGTTAAAATGGACATCCTCCAGCAATGCAAACACATAGAAGTGGGCAGACACAGCCGGATCAAAACCCAAACGCAGTGCTCGCACATTGTCAGCATGACTGATGTCCAGCAACTTGACCCACTCCTCCCTGGCAGGATTACACACGATATAGCAGAACTCATCATCCGGAGCAGAGAGGTCGTACCAGCGATAGAGGAGGAGGCCATTGCAGCAATCCAGTAGATCGACGTGCCAGGGGCTGCGCAGGAAGGTGAAAGAGGTGTTGACCGGAGGGCAGCATTTCCCCCAGACACCGGTAAAGCGGACTTCTGTTTTCAAAGGCAACTGCCCGTTGTCACTCCTAGTGTAGAAGAATCCGGCTAGGGTTTGAGGGAGCTTCCTGTGGTGATCGGGGTGGTCGATGAGGCCGAGGCAATGCTTGGAAACGCACTTGAAGCGGCACAAAGACCTTGCCGAGACGCGTGAGAGGATCTCGACGAGAAGATCGTCGGCGAGCCTCTCGGCCGCCATGACACGAGTTTAGAGTTGAGACGCAACCTTCATCAGTGGAAACGGGAGCGATCCGACGGGACGAACATGGCGGCGCAAGATGGCCGGCGGTTTCGTCGAGCCTCAAGCGAGGAGCAAGGGGATTGAAACTTACGGCCACGAGCAAGGAACTTCGGTTTTCTTCCGTTAGGGGTTGGGCTGTCAATGGGTTGCGGGATGGGCCGTTAGTGTTTTTCTAAAGAAAACAAAACTCCGCTGCTCGTGTGGCTGAGGCACTGTGCATTCAAAGTTCAAGGACTTCTTTTAGCTTTTCTTGATAATCAAGGAAATTTTCTTCTTGTCAGTCTTGCACGAACATTCATGTTGATGCCAAGAGACGAGCTATGACAATAGGTCTACAACAATGTAAGAGCAAGTATAATTTGGTGACATAAGCAGGTTGTAAGGATTTAAATATAATATTATTTCTGAGTTGGAAGAAAGAAAAGAGAAGCGGGCTGTCGCACAAACTCCAAGAAGGTTTGTGAGAGTGAAAGATGGGTCATGTGTTGACAAAGTAGTACTTTCTTAAAGCCAAGTATTATATGTGTGGACTATTACATTGGAAATAGATGACGTGGCAACTAGTTATAGCCAGCAGCTGGCTATATTATCAACCATGCTCTAAGTATAGTACATTAGTTTGTATTGGAAGGCATGAATCTGCTAGACAAAGCAATGCGGCCACCTCGCATTATTTTAGTGTGATAGAATGGCCAAAATTGGTAAACTTATATGTGGTGGTAGAACTCATCACCCACAGAAGCAGTAAGGGGCTATTTGGTAGACTGCAGCAATTGCACCGGGCTACATGAGGGAAACGAGTCAGACTGGTCGGGGTTTGCTAGAGAAAAAATGATGCAAGAAACAATCTCCATGGTGGTTAGTGGGGTTTAGTAGCAAGCATGATGTCTTGTTTCGTAGCGGCGGCTTCCCGCATGCGCTGTGAGAGGAGGATGCATCCTGGCACGGAAAAGAAGAGAATCTTTCTCACCTTGTGGTCTGCACAACCCTGCATTAGTGGAAACGGCTGATTCAGCCTTTCCTCCTTAGCCTGCCACGGAAATGCTTTAAACAATGTGTGATACAAGAATCCAATGCAATCCGAGCAATTAAACACCACTTGAAGCAAAAGATTCCTTCCACATGCAGTCTACCTACCACTATGCAGGCTACCAAATGACTCTACGTCAATGGCCCTTTTCCTATTAGTTGGATCCGTTTATGAGATGCAAATAGAGGATATGATTGCGTCTCAGTGACAATTAAGGCATAGTATACCAACTACCAACTCATCAACAAATCCTAGCTCCTTCCTCTCATGCTTCTCATGTGCCGCCTCTCTCCCTTGCATCGCCATATCATCCTCGTGCATATCCTCCAGCCGATATGGCTCACGGCCATCCTCTCTCGCTCCTCTCTACTTCTACTTGCACAGGGTATGTTAGTTGTGTGTCCCCATCTCCTCTTGCCTTCAGGCGACCTCAACAAGTAGGATGGTAGAGGTTGGCGGTTCAGTAAGCAATATGCTACAAATGGCTGCATTAACCTTATTGGCAAGAGAATCTACCTCAAAGGAAGATGTGGTGTCCTTCTGCCCTTTCCCATTAAGATTTACATAGTATAATCTTTTATGTTGGATTCCATATGTTTAACTGTTGGACATTTATACCTTTCATACTTTCTCTAGGCTTAAGAATCTATTGTGTGCACATTTGTTGGAGTCATTGTTTGTCAAGGTGGAATGTTAGTACATTCTTTAATGGCGTGGTTGGTAAAAAATGTTTTTATGATAGCTGATGTGACGCTCTGATGAATGTGATGTGAACATCATTGTAGCTCGATCTAATTTAATGGTGCTATGTGGATCTGCCACCGAATGTCATTCATGAGGATTGTGCGGCGTTGTCGGAGCATCCCGAAGTGGAAGTTTGGCAGTGACGATGACCTTCCTCCCTCATCAATCTTTATTGTATGTATGACATTTTCCTTCGCCATTCCGAGTCTTTGGTGGCAACTAACTCTTGTCACAGTTTGGGTTCCTGCTTGTGCGGGCATGGTCATCATTTGTGTGGCTTCACATGCTAAAATTGTGCATGCGTATAGCTACTAGGATCATGGCAAGTTGCGGATCATAGCTACTAGGATTTAGTGGTGCTTCTCGAGTACCTAATCTCGAGTTTTGAGGTGGAAACCCTAGGTCTAACTCTAGTGGGTTATACCTAGCAATGATAGTGTTTTTGGGTCATTTGTCGTTACCTTTTTGAATGCATTGCTTAAAGTTGCCTTGACTTGATCTTCAGGATGAAAACCTAGGATGTGGCCTTTGGCACTGGCGGAGGCTCATGGAGGCCCCCCGGAGCCCCCCCCCCCCCCCCCCCCCCCCTCAAAACTCAAAAAGAAAATTTACTACTAAGCATCGGCCCAGCTCAAGAATAAACTCCTCCCTCCTTCCACACACACACACGGACGCACTCGTCTCTTCTCCTTGAAGGTTTTTAGACCACAAGATCAAATCACCACATAAGGTGTATGTACATACGTGCAAGAGCTAGCACATAGGCACCAGGATTGCTCTATAGTAGCATTGCTAGAGTTATATTGATGGTGCATCAGTAATAGGGCGACGCCTCGGTCCGCCGCGCCGTCCAACGCCCACCGCGACGCCTCGGTCCGCCGGGCTCTACAATGCCCGACGTGACGCCTCACCCCATTCCTGGGCTTGGGCGGCGCGGACACCCGCTGTGATGCATCCCCCTGCCTTGGCTTCTGCGGCGTTGACGCCGGCAGCAAGCAGCAGGGCATGCCCGGCGGTTCAGTGGAGGCAGGCAATGGATAAGTGGTGGAGGTGGCCGGTTGTGGCAAGGTTTTTTTTTGCAAAAAAAAACGAGACGTTATCCATCAGTAGCACACTTTAAATAGGACTACTGGTTAATTTCTCAGAAATGCGGTGACTTTTTTTGCAAAAAGGCTGACTACGTACGGCCTGAAATAATAAGTGCTTTATTATTAGGGAAAGATTGATGGTGGCCTTTGGCCTTTTGTATTCTTGACTTTTGACATCCTCGTGTACATCATATATATATGGTGGCTTTGACCTCCTAGTAATACAAATTGCATTATAACATGGTATCGAGCCTAGGTTCAGAGTTTTTTTGGCGTTGCAACTCACCACCTGATCCAACCTCGCACACTACCGTCACTTTTTTGCCAGTGGTTCATGTTTTCCTCTACTCCAGGCCGGCCTGATCCAGCGGCTCTCTCACCGAAATGCTCCAGGTCCACAACTCCACCTCCCACCTCCCGCCGAGGTTGCCGCCTTCACCTCCCGCCGCGTCTGCCGCGCCGACACCTCTCGCCGAGGCTGCCGTGCCCACTCCCGTCGAGGTCTCCACCTCCACCCCCTACCATGGCCGCCGCGCCTCCACCTCTTGTCGAGGCCGCCCTGCTCACCACCTGCCGCGCCCGCCGCCGGCTCCAGGCAAGGGCGCCCTCTCCACACCCTGACGCCGCCTCCAGTTGTGGGCGTCCTCTGGACACCCGGCCGCCCTTGCAAGCCCAGATCGGGACCCGCTCGCGATTCGGTTGCCCTCGATCGAGGCAGTGCCATTCTCGTCCTATGGATCGAGTGCCCTGGTCTCCGCTGCTGCTTTTGAAGTCAGCCCGCTGGCTATCTGCATCGCGCATGAGCACTAATACTTTGTTCGGCCCTTGATTCCGCTGTTTTGGGTCGATTCCACGGTTGTTTCTGAGTGTAAAAAAATAAAGATAAGAAAATAGAGTAAAATGGATATGAGGTTTCTGTCCCTGCATCTGTGTCGCTGCCCGCTGACTTCTGACAGTGTTCCCTATATTATAACAAGTTGCATTATAACAAGCACTAACACATATATACACCTGCACGTGAACTTGCCATGGGCTGATCGATTAGATGAATCGACTCTCTCAGCGGAGTCTCTCGGCGAGAACGGCAAAGGCACAACACGAATCGGTGGATTGCAACAGGCTCTGCTTCTACTTGGTGCGCACCATTGCCGCCCGTCGATTGCCGAAATTTGAAGGAGACAGGAGGAAAATGCAAGTAACTGAGAGAAACTGAGAGAAAGCAATATTTGTTATGAGACAGTGAGATGCATGTGTTTTGGGGCACATTTTACTTTGAGATTGAGAATCCCCCCTTGTTTGCTCGCCATGCTCCGCCACTGGCCTTCGGTGGTCGGATCTGTCTAGGAGATGCATAGCAACGAGAGGAAAGAGTGTGTCTACGTACCCTCGTAGAGTCAAAGTGGAAGCGTTTAGTAACGCGGTTGATGTATGATGACCCATAAGTATAGGGGATCTATCGTAGTCCTTTCGATAAGTAAGAGTGTCGAACCCAACGAGGAGCAGAAGGAAATGATAAGCAGTTTCCAGCAAGGTATTCTCTGCAAGTACTGAAATAAGTGGTAACAGATAGTTTTATGATAGGATAATTTGTAACGAGCAACAAGTAATAAAAGTAAATAAAGTGCAGCAAGGTGGCCCAATTCTTTTTGTAGCAAAGGACAAGCCTGGACAAACTCTTATATAGATAAAAGCGCTCCCGAGGAGACATGGGAATATCATCAAGCTAGTTTTCATCACGTTCATATGATTCGCGTTCGGTACTTTGATAATTTGGTATGTGGGTGGACCGGTGCTTGGGTACTGTCCTTACTTGGACAAGTATCCCACGTATGGTTAACCTCTATTGCAAGCATCCGCAACTACAACAAAAGTATTAAGGTAAACCTAACCATAGCATGAAACATATGGAATCAAATCAGCCCCTTACGAAGCAACGCATAAACTAGGGTTTAAGCTTCTGTCACTCTAGCAACCCATCATCTACTTATTACTTCCCAATGCCTTCCTCTAGGCCTAAATAATGGTGAAGTGTCATGTAGTCGACGTTCACATAACACCATTAGAGGAGAGACAACATACATCTCATCAAAATATCGAATGAATACCAAATGCACATGACTACTAATAGCAAGACTTCTCCCATGTCCTCAGGAACAAACGTAACTACTCATAAAGCATAAGCATGTTCATAATCAGAGGGGTATTAATATGCATATAGGATCTGAACATATGATCTTCCACCAAATAAACCAACTAGCATCAACTACAAGGAGTAATTAAAACTACTAGCAACCTACTAGCACCAATCCCGGACTTGGAGATAAGAATTGGATACAAGAGATGAACTAGGGTTTTGAGAGGAGATGGTGCTGATGAAGATGTTGATGGAGATTACCCTCTCCCGATGAGAGGAGCGTTGGTGATGACGATGGCGATGATTTCCCCGTCCGGGAGGGAAGTTTCCCCGGCAAAACAGCTCCACCAGAGCACTAGATTGGTTCCGCCTCGTGGCGGCGGAGTTTCGTCCGAGAAGATGGCTTGTTATTTTTTTCCCATCGAAAGACTTCATATAGCAGAAGATGGCCACCGGAGGGCCACCAGGGGGCCCACGAGGTAGGGGCGCACCCAGGGGGGTAGGGCGCGCCTCCCACCCTCGTGGGCAGGGTGTGGCCCCCCTGGTGAATCTCTTCCGCTGAGTATTTTTTATATATTCTGAAAACGTCTTCCGTGAAGTTTCAGGACTTTTGGAGCTGTGCAGAATAGGTCTCTAATATTTGCTCCTTTTCCAGCCCAGAATCCCAGCTGTCGGCATTCTCCTTCTTTATATAAACCTTGTAAAATAAGAGAGAATAGGCATAAGTATTGTGACATAATGTGTAATAACAGCCCATAATGCAATAAATATCGATATAAAAGCATGATGCAAAATGGACGTATCAACTCCTCCAAGCTTAGACCTCGCTTGTCCTCAAGCGAAAAGCCGAAATCGAAAAATATGTCCACAAGTTTAGAGATAGAGGTGTCAATAAAAAAAATATGGACATGAGGGCATCATGATCATTCTTAGAACAACAACTTATATAATTCTTGTCATATGATTTTTTATGCTAGAGTAATAATTCAATCACAATTTCAAGTATGAATCGTAAACTTCATTGAAAACTAACAAACAATAATCTCAGTCATTGGAGCAATTGCAATTTATCATAACATAGGAAAGAGTGAATGTATAAGAGCTTTTCAGCAGGTCCACATACTCAACTACCATATAGTCTTTCACAATTGCTGACACTCACACAATACTTATGGGTATAGAGTTCTAGTCGGACACAGAGAAAGATAGGGGCTTATAGTTTTGCCTCCCAACGTTTTACCTCAAGGGTAATGTCAAAAATAATAGTTCATGAAAACTCACATCCAACTAGCCATATATACCAGGATCTTTCCAACATACTTTGCTTGAAGAAAGATAAAATGTAAAAAGGATGGGTGAAGATCACCATGACTCGTATGCAATGTAGGAGATAAAAGTAAAAGATAGGCCCTTCGCAGAGGGAAGCAGAGGTTGTCATGCGCTTTTATAGTTGGATGCACAAAATCTTAATGCGAAAGAACGTCATTTTATATTGCCACTTGTGATATGGACCTTTATTATGCAGTTTGTCGCTTTTATTTCTTCCATATCACACGATCGTATAAAGCATATTTCTCCCACACTAATAAGTCATACATATTTAGAGAGCAATTTTTATTGCTTGCACCGATGACAACTTACTTGGAGGATCTTACTCAATCCATAGGTAGATATGGTGGACTCTCATGGCAAGACTGGTTTTAAGGGTATTTGGAAGCACAAGTAGTATCTCTACTTGGTGCGATGAATTTGGCTAGCATGAGGGAGACAGGCAAGCTCAACCATGTTGGATGATCCATGAAAATATAATTTATCTCAGATGTAAGAAAACATAACCCATTACGTTGTCTTCCTTGTCCAACGTCAACTCTTTAGCATGTCATATTTTAATGAGTGGTCACAATCATAAAAGATGTCCAAGATAGTATATTTATATGTGAAGACCTCTCTTTCTTTATTACTTCCTATTAATTGCAACGATGACCAAAACTATGTTTGTCAACCCTCAACAACTTTTATTCGTCATACTTTCTCTATGTGAGCTCATCACTCTCGAGAAGACTCACATGATCTCTTTATTTCTTTTTATTTCTTTCTTTTTTCTTTTTTGTTCCCTTAGGATCATGGAAAAACAATCAAGCCATTGACTCAACACTAATCTTTATTATATAGCTCACCGACTCGATTACATAGAACAACTATAAGCAAAACTCACAACTAGATCATACTAAGACTTTTATTCTACTAGATCAAGATACTACCAAAAGGATCAAACTAAGAAAAACAGTAAAGATAGAAGTGATGGTGATACGATACCGGGGCACTCCCCCAAGCTTGGCAGTTGCCAAGTGTAGTGCCCATACCCATGTGATTATGTCTCTCTTTTCAGGGATGGTGATATGATATTCTTGGCTATGATGCCCCTCAGGATACGATTCTCCTCCTCGAGCTTATTGATTTGCTGCTTGAGGTCCATTATTTCCTTTCGGAGTTTTCCTATAATAGCCAAAGCTCCCTACACCCAAGGGTGCTGCATAGCTACGGGAGAACCAGTGACACTCTTTTTCATATTCTCATAAGAAAGAAATCTAACATTGGAAGGGATAACCGAGTTTGGAATAGCCGAGCTCTGCAGTTCTCCCATTGTGAATCCAGCTCGGAAGTGGGAAGTGACTTCTTGATCCTCTTCCATGGCATCTATCCTCTTCAAGTCAGCTTCCATCTCTTCCTCCCTTGCTGGCCCAAGGAGTTCAACATTATTGTTTGTCATTGATCTCGGTGCCGGATGAGACACCCGGCTCTTCCCGACTGACTCTTGCGAAGACATCTTGCTCTAATCTGCAGCAGCAACAGCTGGAAACACAAACAAAGGGTAATTGCGTGACACGGGAGTCAAAACCCCCGGGAGATTATATAATGAATTTTTACCGACCAAAATACATGTCATGTACGAAAACGGAGTCCGGAGAGCACACAAGGTGCCCACGAGGTAGGGGGGCACGCCCAGGGGGGTAGGGCGCGCCCTCCACCCTCGTGGAGCCCTCGTGTCCTTCCCGGACTGCTTCATATTTTTCTATTTTTCTAAATATTCCAAAACGGAGAAATATTGCCTTAAAAACTTCTTTGGAGTCGGTTTACTTACCGTACCACATACCTATTCCTTTTCGGAGTCTGAAACGTTCCGGAAAGTGTCCCTTATGTATTCCTCCGGGGTTATAGTTTCAATAACATTGATTTCAACATCTATGGGATTACTTGAGATATAATGTTTGATTCTTTGACCGTTCACCACCTTCGGATTTGTGCCTTCGAAGTTGTTGATTTTTATGGCACCGGAACGATAGACCTCATCGATAACGTAAGGGCCTTCCTATTTAGAGAGAAGTTTTCCCGCAAAAAATCTTAAACGAGAGTTGTATAGCAATACATAGTCACCTACATTAAACTCACGCTTTTGTATCCTTTTATCATGCCATCTTTTAACTTTTTCTTTAAACAACTTGGAATTTTCGTAGGCTTGAGTTCTCCATTCATCGAGTGAGCTAATATCAAATAACCTGTTCTCACCTGCAAGTTTAAAATCATAATTGAGCTCTTTAATAGCCCAATATGCCTTGTGTTCTAGTTCGAGAGATAAGTGGCATGCTTTTCCATAAACCATTTTATACAGAGACATACTCATAGGATTTTTATATGCAGTTCTATAGGCCCATAATGCATCATCAAGTTTCTTGGACCAATTCTTTCTAGATCTATTAACAGTCTTTTGCAAAATTAATTTGATCTCTATATTACTCAATTCTACTTGACCACTAGACTGAGGATGATAAGGAGATGCAATTCTATGATTAACATCATATTTAGCAAGCATTTTATGGAAAGCACCATGAATAAAATGTGAACCACCATCAGTCATTAAATATCTAGGGACTCCAAATCTTGGAAAAATAACTTCTTTAAGCATTTTAATAGAAGTGTTATGATCAGCACTACTTGTTGGAATAGCTTCTACCCACTTAGTAACATAATCAACAGCAACTAAAATATGTGTATATCCATTAGAGGAAGGAAAAGGTCCCATATAGTCAAAGCCCCAAACATCAAATGGTTCAATAACGAGTGAATAGTTCATAGGCATTTCTTGACGTCTACTAATATTACCAATTCTTTGACATTCATCACAAGATAAAATAAACTTACGGGCATCCTTGAAGAGAGTAGGCCAATAAAAACCAGATTGCAATACCTTATGTGCAGTTTTATCTCCAGCATGGTGTCCTCCATAAGCTTTGGAGCGACACTTGCGTAGGATCTGTTCCTGTTCATGCTCAGGTACACAACGTCTAATAACACCATCTACTCCTTCTTTATAAAGATGTGGGTCATCCCAAAAGTAATGCCTCAAATCATAGAAGAACTTTTTCTTTTGCTGGTATGTGAAACTAGGTGGTATAAACTTAGCAACAATGTAATTAGCATAATTAGCATACCATGGAGCAGTATGAGAAGCATTTATGACATTTAATTGCTCGTCTGGAAAGCTATCATCAATAGGTAGTGGGTCATCAAGCACATTTTCTAACCTAGACAAGTTGTCTGCAACGGGGTTCTCAGCTCCCTTTCTATCAACGATATGTAAGTCAAATTCTTGTAGCAAGAGAACCCATCTAATAAGTCTAGGTTTAGCATCTTTCTTTTCCATGAGATATTTAATAGCAGCATGATTAGTGTGAATTGTTACTTTAGAATCAACAATATAAGGTCTGAACTTTTCACAAGCAAATACAACTGCTAAGAATTCTTTTTCAGTGGTAGCATAATTTCTTTGAGCATTGTCTAGGGTTTTACTAGCATATTGAATAACATTTAATTTATTATCAACTCTTTGTCCTAGAACAGCACCTACAGCATAATCACTAGCATCACACATAATTTCAAAGGGTAAATTCCAATCAGGTGGTTGAACAATAGGTGCAGAGATCAATGCTTTCTTAAGTATTTCAAATGCTTCTACACAATCATCATCAAAGAAAAATGGTATATCTTTTTGTAATAAATTAGTCAGAGGCCGGGAAATTTTTGAGAAGTCCTTAATGAACCTCCTATAAAATCCGGCATGACCAAGGAAACTTCTTATACCTTGGATGTCCTTAGGACATGGCATCTTCTCAATAGCATCAACCTTGGCTTTGTCAACCTCAATACCTCTTTCAGAAACTTTGTGCCCCAAGACAATACCTTCATTAGCCATAAAGTGGCACTTTTCCCAATTCAAGAAAAGATTAGTTTCTTCACATCTCTGCAAAACTCGATCAAGGTTGCTCAAGCAATCATCAAAAGAAGATCCATAGACAGAGAAATCGTCCATGAAAACCTCACAAATCTTTTCACAAAAGTCAAAGAATATAGCCATCATGCATCTTTGAAAGGTAGCAGGTGCATTACATAAACCAAAAGGCATACGTCTATAAGCAAAAGTACCAAAAGGGCAAGTTAAAGTAGTCTTTGATTGATCTTTGGCTGACACAGGTATTTGAGAGAAACCAGAATAACCATCTAGAAAGCAAAAATGTGTATGTTTGAATAATCTTTCTAGCATTTGATCGATAAAATATAAGGGGTAATGATCCTTTTTAGTGGCCTTATTTAATTTGCGGAAATCAATTACCATCCTATAACCTGTAATAATTCTTTGAGGAATCAATTCATCTTTATCATTAGGAACGACAGTAATACCTCCCTTCTTAGGGACACAATGGACAGGACTTACCCACTGACTATCAGCAACGGGATAAATTATACCTGCCTCAAGGAGCTTTTGTATTTCATTTATTACCACTTCTTTCATTTTAGGATTCGGCCGTCATTGATGATCACGAACTGGTTTAGCATTTTCTTCCAAATTTATTTTATGTTGACATAGAGTGGGACTAATGCCCTTAAGATCATCAAGAGTATACCCAATAGCAGCACGGTGCTTCTTCAGAGTTTTCAATAATCTCTCGTCCTCATGCTCTGAAAGGTTAGCACTAATAATAATAGGATATATCTTTTTCTCATCAAGATAAGCATATTTAAGAGTATCAGGTAACGGTTTAAGCTCAAACATGGGATCACCCTTGGGTGGAGGAGGATCCCCTAGGATTTCAACAGGCAAATTGTGTTTTATAATAGGTTCCTGTTTAAAGAATACTTCATCTATTTCCCTTCTTTCATTCATAAACATGTCATTTTCATGGTCTAGCAAATATTGTTCTAAAGGATCACTAGGAGGTACGGCAATAGAAGCAAGACCAATAATTTCATCCTTACTAGGTAATTCTTCACGGTGTTGTCTACTAAATTTAGAGAAATTAAATTCATGAGTCATATCATCTAAACCGATAGTAACAACATCCCTTTTGCAATCTATGGTAGCATTAATAGTATTCAGGAAGTGTCTACCAAATATAATGGGACAAAAGCTATCTTGTGGGGAACCAAGAACAAGAAAATCAGCAGGATATTTAGTTTTCCCACACAAGACTTCAACATCTCTAACAATTCCCATTGGTGAAATAGTATCTCTATTGGCAAGTTTAATTGTGACATCAATATCTTCTATCTCAGCAGGTGCAATATCATGCATAATTTCTTTGTATAAGGAATAAGGTATTGCACTAGCACTAGCACCCATATCACATAAGCCATGATAACAATGATCTCCTATTTTAACAGAAATAACATGCATGCCTACCACAGGTCTGTTTTTATCTTTAGCACAAGGTTTAGCAATTCTAGCAGTCTCATCAAGAAAATGAATAACATGCCCATCAATATTATCAGACAACAGATCTTTAACAATAGCAATATGAGGTTCAACTTTAATTTGCTCATGAGGTGTATAAGTTTTAATATTGCTTTTACAAACCACCGTTGAAGCTTTAGCATGATCCTTTATCCTAACAGGAAAAGGTGGTTTCTGAACATAAGAAGTAGGAACAATAGGATCATTATAAGTGACAATCTTTTCTTCAACTTTAATAGGTGCAACTACTTTTACTTCTATGGGAGGATGATATTTAAACCACTTCTCCTTGGGGAGATCAACATAAGTAGCAAAAGATTCACAGAAAGAAGCTACTATCTTAGAGTCAAGTCCATATTTAGTGCTAAATTTACGGAAAACATCGGTATCCATAAAATATTTAACACAATCAAACATTTGTCGAGGTCCCAATCTTTAGAGTTGCGTTTAATTATTTCCAATAAATCCCATTTGAATTCAATAGTCTTCATCATAAAAGAGCCAGCACAAGAAGTATCAAGCATGGTGCGATTGCTATCAGAAAGCCCAGCATAAAATTTTTGAATAATCATTTCTCTTGAGAGCTCATGATTGGGGCATGAATATAACATTGATTTAAGCCTCCCCCAAGCAAGAGTGATGCTTTCTCCTTCGCGAGGCCAAAAATTATATATATAATTGCGATCACGATGAATAAGATGCATAGGATAAAACTTCTGATGAAATTCCAATTTCAATCGTTTGTAATTCCAAAACCCCATATCATCACATAGCCTATACCATGTCGATGTGTTGGTGGGAACAACACCTATGGGATCACAAGAATCCCTACTATGGTTAGCGGGGCGCGGGGTCGTGAGAAGAGCGGATCTAATAGGTAGCACACGGTTCGTTTATCCAGGTTCGGGCCGCGAGGATGTGTAAAACCCTACTCCTGCTTTGGTGGATTGTATATCTGTGTTCTTGAGCTAGCTATGGGGCATGAGGAGCTCCAAAAAGCCGAATCCTTCTCCTGGTCGCCTCGGGCCTCCTTTTATAGAAAAAAGGGGTTGCCACAGTGGCACACAGGAGGTGGAAAGGTTACAGTGATGCGAGGTTATCCCTCACATTACATGACAAGGCGCATTTAATGTGTCTTGCTTTGGTGTCCTTGCTTTATCGGGGACGGGGGAGAAACCTGTCTCGTCTGTTGCCTCTCCTTCTTGTGTCGACACGCGCCCTGGCCAGTGACGCTTGCGATGCCACGTAGGTAGGCATGCAGCTGAGGTGGCGCAGTGGTGGGTCTTCACGAAGATCTGCATGCCGCCACGTAGGTGCCTGCCCAGCTAGTTGGGTCGGCAGCTGCATGCGAATGGCGGTGGAGGTTTAGTCGGCGTGGGCCTGATGGTGGCCCTGTAGGTGTCCTCGGTAAGGGCCTTGCCGGGGCCCCGGCAAGGGTCTTGCCGAGGCGCCTGCTATCATCCCCAGAAAGGCGCTTGCCGGGGGCCTTGTGGTCTTCCTCGGCTGGGATCCCGCCAAGGCTTGTCGTCTCCTTAGTGCGTATCTGATCTTGAATGTCTTTACAAAGATCTGCATGCCGCCACGGGGATGTCTCCCGAATCCTTGCCCTTTGGGGGCAGTGGACTCAAGGGTGACTTGCTCCGTAGGCGCGGGACGAGTCGCCGCGGCAAGGGTCTTGTCGGGGCTGCTAGAACTGTCTCCCGGCAAGGATCTTGCCGCGGGAGTCCGCTTCGTCCCCTTTGCTCTTCGTGGTCTTGGCCTTGGCGTCGTAGTTCTCTTGAGCTTCAGTCTTACCCTGGCTCACCTCCCTTGCCTTGCTTGGTGTGGTGGTGCCCGTGGCTCAGACTGCCCGTGCACAGTTATAGGGGTACAAAAAGTGTACCCTTCTTTTTGTACACCGACAGGAGCCCCCGGGCCTGGGCCACACATAAGCGCAACGCGTTGTTGGGCTAGGCCCAAAAACAGTGCGCGGGCAGGCGGGGCGGTTTTTACCGCGGTAAGATTCTTCACGCGCTGCGCTTCCCATGAATCCCGCGCGTGGCGTGGCGTGGGGAGGCGCGTGTGACGTGGGCGGCATGTTGGGGTTGGTTCCCGCAGGCATGCGTCACATCGTAGTAAAGGGGCGGTTCGTGTTGGGTTTCGTAGTAATTTCAAAAAATTTCCTACGCACACGCAAGATCATGTGATGCATAGCAACGAGAGGGGAGAGTGTTGTCTACGTACCCAATGCAGACCGACTACGGAAGCGCTGACACAACGTAGAGGAAGTAGTCGTACGTCTTCACGATCCAACCGATCAAGCACCGAAACTACGGCACCTCCGAGTTCGAGCACACGTTCAGCTCGATGACGATCCCCGGACTCCGATCCAGCAAAGTGTCGGGGAAGAGTTCCGTCAGCACGACGGCGTGGTGACGATCTTGATGCACTACAGCAGCAGGGCTTCGCCTAAACTCCGCTACAGTATTATCGAGGACTATGGTGGCAGGGGGCACCGCACACGGCTAAGGAATAGATCACGTGGATCAACTTGTGTGTTCTAGGGTGCCTCTGCCTCAGTATATAAAGGACTAGAGGGGGGAGGCTGGCCGGCCAAGGTGTGGCGCGCCAGGAGAGTCCTACTCCCTCTGGGAGTAGGATCCCCCCCCCCCAATCCTAGTTGGAATAGGATTCGCGGAGGGGGAAAAGAGAGAGAGGGGGCCGGCCACCTCTCCTAGTCCTAATAGGACTAGGGGAAGGGGGAGGCGCACAGCCCATGTAGGGCTGCCTCTTCTCTTTTCCACTAAGGCCCATCATGGCCCATTTAGCTCCCGGGGGGTTCCGATAACTTTCCCGGTACTCCGGTAAAATCCCGATTTCACCCGGAACACTTCCGATATCCAAACATAGGCTTCCAATATATCAATCTTTATGTCTCGACCATTTCGAGACTCCTCGTTATGTCCGTGATCACATCCGGGACTCCGAACAACCTTCGGTACATCAAAGTGCATAAACTCATAATATAACTGTCATCGTAACCTTAAGCGTGCGGACCCTACGGGTTCGAGAACAATGTAGACATGACCGAGACACGTCTTCGGTCAATAACCAATAGCGGGACCTGGATGCCCATATTGGCTCCTACATATTCTACGAAGATCTTTATCGGTCAGACTGCATAACATCATACGTTGTTCCCTTTGTCATCGGTATGTTACTTGCCCGAGATTCGATCATCGGTATTCCAGTACCTAGTTCAATCTCGTTACCGGCAAGTCTCTTTACTCGTTCTGTAATACATCATCCCGCAACTAACTCATTTAGTTGCAATGCTTGCAAGGCTTAAGTGATGTGCATTACCGAGAGGGCCCAGAGATACCTCTCCGACAATCGGAGTGACAAAACCTAATCTCGAAATACGCCAACCCAACATCTACCTTTGGAGACACCTGTAATGCTCCTTTATAATCACCCAATTACGTTGTGACGTTTGGTAGCACCCAAAGTGTTCCTCCGGCAAACAGGAGTTGCATAATCTCATAGTTATAGGAACATGTATAAGTCATGAAGAAAGCAATAGCAACATACTAAACGATCGGGTGCTAAGCTAATGGAATGGGTCATGTCAATCAGATCATTCAACTAATGATGTGACCTCGTTAATCAAATAACAACTCATTGTTCATGGTTAGGAAACATAACCATCTTTGATTAACGAGCTAGTCAAGTAGAGGCATACTAGTGACACTTTGTTTGTCTATGTATTCACACATGTATTATGTTTCCGGTTAATACAATTCTAGCATGAATAATAAACATTTATCATGATTATAAGGAAATAAATAATAACTTTATTATTGCCTCTAGGGCATATTTCCTTTAGTCTCCCACTTGCACTAGAGTCAATAATCTAGATTACACCGTAATGATTCTAACACCCATGGAGCCTTGGTGCTGATCATGTTTTGCTCGTGGAAGAGGCTTAGTCAATGGGTCTGCAACATTCAGATCCGTATGTATCTTGCAAATCTCTATGTCTCCCACCTGGACTAGATCCCGGATGGAATTGAAGCATCTCTTGATGTGCTTGGTCCTCTTGTGAAATCTGGATTCCTTTGCTAAGGCAATTGCACCAGTATTGTCACAAAAGATTTTCATTGGACCCGATGCACTAGGTATGACACCTAGATCGGACATGAACTCCTTCATCCAGACTCCTTCGTTTGCTGCTTCCGAAGCAGCTATGTACTCCGCTTCACATGTAGATCCCGCTACGATGCTTTGTTTAGAACTGCACCAACTGACAGCTCCACCGATTAATGTAAACACGTATCCGGTTTGCGATTTAGAATCGTCCGGATCAGTGTCAAAGATTGCATCAACGTAACCTTTTACGACGAGCTCTTTGTCTCCTCCATATACGAGAAGCATATCCTTAGTCCTTTTCAGGTATTTCAGGATGTTCTTGACCGCTGTCCAGTGATCCACTCCTCGATTACTTTGGTACCTCCCTGCTAGACTTATAGCAAGGCACACATCAGGTCTGGTACACAGCATTGCATACATGATAGATCATATTGCTGATGCATAGGGAACATCTTTCATATTCTCTCTATCTTCTGCAGTGGTCGGGCATTGAGTCTTACTCAATTTCACACCTTGTAACACAGGCAAGAATCCTTTCTTTGCTTGATCCATTTTGAACTTCTTCAAAATTTTGTCAAGGTATGTTGTTTGTGAAAGTCCAATTAAGCGTCTTGATCTATCTCTATAGATCTTAATGCCTAATATGTAAGCAGCTTCACCGAGATCTTAATGCCTAACGACAACTTTGGTTTCTTGCCAAACCACAGTTCATAAGGCGTCGTCTCAACGGATTTTGATGGTGCCCCATTTAACGTGAATGCGGCCGTCTCTAGAGCGTATCCCCAAAACGATAGCGGTAAATCAGTAAGAGACATCATAGATCGCACCATATCCAGTAAAGTACGATTACGACGTTCGGACACACCATTACGCTGAGGTGTTCCGGGTGGCGTGAGTTGCGAAACTATTCCACAATTTTTCAAATGTACACCAAACTCGTAACTCAAATATTCTCCTCCACGATCAGATCGTAGAAACTTTATTTTCTTGTTACGATGATTTTCAACTTCACTCTGAAATTCTTTGAACTTTTCAAATGTTTCAGACTTATGTTTCATTAAGTAGATATACCCATATCTGCTTAAATCATCTGTGAAGGTGAGAAAATAACGATATCCGCCACGAGCCTCAATATTCATCGGACCACATACATCTGTATGTATGATTTCCAACAAATCTGTTGCTCTCTCCATAGTACCGGAGAACGGCGTTTTGGTCATCTTGCCTATGAGGCACGGTTCGCAAGTACCAAGTGATTCATAATCAAGTGGTTGCAAAAGTCCATCAGAATGGAGTTTCTTCATGCGCTTTACACCGATATGACCTAAACGGTAGTGCCACAAATAAGTTGCATTATCATTATCAACTCTGCATCTTTTGGCTTCAACATTATGAATATGTGTGTTACTACTATCGAGATCCAACAAGAATAGACCACTCTTCAAGGGTGCATGACCATAAAAGATATTACTCATATAAATAGAACAACCATTATTCTCTGATTTAAATGACTAACCGTCTCGCATCAAACAAGATCCAGATATAATGTTCATGCTTAACGCTGGCACCAAATAACAATTATTTAGGTCTAATACTAATCCTGAAGGTAGATGTAGAGGTAGCGTGCCGACTGCGATCACATCGACTTTGGAACCGTTTCCCACGCGCATCGTCACCTCGTCCTTAACCAATCTTCGCTTGATCCGTAGTCCCTGTTTCGAGTTGCAAATATTAGCAACAGAACCAGTATCAAATACCCAGGTGCTACTGCGAGCATTAGTAAGGTACACATCAATAACATGTATATCACATATACCTTTGTTCACCTTGCCATCCTTCTTATCCGCCAAATACTTGGGGCAGTTCCGCTTCCAGTGACCAGTCTGCTTGCAATAGAAGCACTCAGTTTCAGGCTTAGGTCCAGGTTTGGGTTTCTTCTCTTGAGTAGCAACTTGCTTGCCGCTCTTTTTGAAGTTCCCCTTCTTCTTCCCTTTGCCCTTTTTCTTGAAACTAGTGGTCTTGTTGACCATCAACACTTGATGCTCCTTTTTGATTTCTACCTCCGCAGCTTTCAGCATCGCGAAGAGCTCGGGAATAGTCTTGTTCATCCCTTGCATATTATAGTTCATCACGAAGCTCTTGTAGCTTGGTGGCAGTGATTGAAGAATTCTGTCAATGACGCTATCATCTGGAAGATTAACTCCCAATTGAATCAAGTGATTATTATACCCAGACATTTTGAGTATATGCTCACTGACAGAACTATTCTCCTCCATCTTGCAGCTATAGAACTTATTGGAGACTTCATATCTCTTAATTCGGGCATTTGCTTGAAATATTAACTTCAACTCCTGAAACATCTCATATGCTCCATGACGTTCAAAACGTCATTGAAGTCCCGCTTCTAAGCCGTAAAGCATGGCACACTGAACTATTGAGTAGTCATCAGCTTTGCTCTGCCAGACATTCATAACATCCGGCGTTGCTCCTGCAGCAGGCCTGGCACCCAGCGGTGCTTCCAGGACGTAATTCTTCTGTGCAGCAATGAGGATAATCCTCAAGTTACGGACCCAGTCCGTGTAATTGCTACCATCATCTTTCAACTTTGCTTTCTCAAGGAACGCATTAAAATTCAACGGAACAACAGCACGAGCCATCTATCTACAATCAAACATAAAGCAAGATACTAATCAGGTACTGAGTTTCATGATAAATTTAAGTTCAGTTAATCAAGTTAATTAAAGAACTCCCACTTAGATAGACATCCCTCTAATCCTCTAAGTGATTACGTGATCCAAATCAACTAAACCATAACCGATCATCACGTGAGATGGAGTAGTTTTCAATGGTGAACATCGTTATGTTGATCATATCTACTATATGATTCACGCTCGACCTTTCGGTCTCCGTGTTCTGAGGCCATATCTGTATATGCTTGGCTCGTCAAGTATAACCTGAGTATTCCGCGTGTGCAACTGTTTTGCACCCGTTGTATTTGAACGTAGAACCTATCACACCCGATCATCACGTGGTGTCTCAGCACGAAGAACTTTCGCAACGGTGCATACTCAGGGAGAACACTTCTTGATAATTTAGTGAGAGATCATCTTATAATGCTACTGTCAATCAAAGCAAGATAAGATGCATAAAAGGATAAACATCACATGCAATCAATATAAGTGATATGATATGGCCATCATCAACTTGTGCTTGTGATCTCCATCTCCGAAGCACCGTCGTGATCACCATCGTCACTGGCGTGTCACCTTGATCTCCATCGTAGCATCGTTGTCGTCTCGCCAAGCTTGTGCTTCCACGACTATCACTACCGCTTAGTAATAATGTAAAGCATTACATCGCGATTTCATTGCATACAATAAAACGACAACCATAAGGCTCCTGCCAGTTACCGATAACTCGGTTACAAAACATGATCATCTCATACAATAAAATTCAGCATCATGTCTTGACCATATCACATCACAACATGCCCAGCAAAAACAAGTTAGACGTCCTCTACTTTGTTGTTGCAAGTTTTATGTGGCTGCTACGGGCTTAAGCAAGAACCAATCTCACCTACGCATCAAAACCACAACGATAGTTTGTCAAATAGACTCCGTTTTAACCTTCGCAAGGACCGGGCGTAGCCATACTTGGTTCAACTAAAGTTGGAGAGACAGTCGCCCGCAAGCCACCTATGTGCAAAGCACGTCGGGGGAACCGGTCTCGCGTAAGCGTACGCGTAATGTTGGTCCGGGTCGCCTCGTCCAACAATGCCGCCAAACCAAAGTATGACATGCTGGTAGGCAGTATGACTTATATCGCCCACAACTCACTTATGTTCTACTCGTGCATATAACATCAACATAAATAACCTAGGCTCGGATGCCACTGTTGGGTTTCGTAGTAATTTCAAAAAAATTCCTACGCACACGCAAGATCATGTGATGCATAGCAACGAGAGGGGAGAGTGTTGTCTACGTACCCAACGCAGACTGACTGCGGAAGCGCTGACACAACGTAGAGGAAGTAGTCCTACGTCTTCATGATCCAACCGATCAAGCACCGAAACTACGGCACCTCCGAGTTCGAGCACACGTTCAACTCGATGACGATCCCCAGACTCCGATCCAGCAAAGTGTCGGGGAAGAGTTCCGTCAGCACGACGGCGTGGTGACAATCTTGATGCACTATAGCAGCAGGGCTTCGCCTAAACTCCGCTACAGTATTATCGAGGACTATGGTGGCAGGGGGCACCGCACACGGCTAAGGAATAGATCACGTGGATCAACTTGTGTGTTCTAGGGTGCCTCTGCCTCAGTATATAAAGGACTAGAGGGGGGAGGCTGGCCGGCCAAGGTGTGGCGCGCCAGGAGAGTCCTACTCCCTCTGGGAGTAGGATTCCCCCCCCCCAATCCTAGTTGGAATAGGATTCGCGGAGGGGGAAAAGAGAGAGAGGGGGCCGGCCACCTCTCCTAGTCCTAATAGGACTAAGGGAAGGGGGAGGCGCACAGCCCATGTAGGGCTGCCTCTTCTCTTTTCCACTAAGGCCCATCATGGCCCATTTAGCTCCCGGGGGGTTCCGGTAACCTTCCCGGTACTCCGGTAAAATCCCGATTTCACCCGGAACACTTCCGATATCCAAACATAGGCTTCCAATATATCAATCTTTATGTCTCGACCATTTCGAGACTCCTCGTTATGTCCGTGATCACATCCGGGACTCCGAACAACCTTCGGTACATCAAAATGCATAAACTCATAATATAACTGTCATCGTAACCTTAAGCGTGTGGACCCTACGGGTTCGAGAACAATGTAGACATGACCGAGACACGTCTTCGGTCAATAACCAATAGCGGGACCTGGATGCCCATATTGGCTCCTACATATTCTACGAAGATCTTTATCGGTCAGACCGCATAACATCATACGTTGTTCCCTTTGTCATTGGTATGTTACTTGCCCGAGATTCGATCGTCGGTATTCCAGTACCTAGTTCAATCTCATTACCAGCAAGTCTCTTTACTTGTTCTGTAATACATCATCCTGCAACTAACTCATTTAGTTGCAATGCTTGCAAGGCTTAAGTGATGTGCATTACCGAGAGGGCCCAGAGATACCTCTCCGACAATCGGAGTGACAAAACCTAATCTCGAAATACGCCAACCCAACATCTACCTTTGGAGACACCTGTAATGCTCCTTTATAATCACCCAGTTACGTTGTGACGTTTGGTAGCACCCAAAGTGTTCCTCCGGCAAACGGGAGTTGCATAATCTCATAGTTATAGGAACATGTATAAGTCATGAAGAAAGCAATAGCAACATACTAAACGATCGGGTGCTAAGCTAATGGAATGGGTCATGTCAATCAGATCATTCAACTAATGATGTGACCTCATTAATCAAATAACAACTCATTGTTCATGGTTAGGAAACATAACCATCTTTGATTAACGAGCTAGTCAAGTAGAGGCATACTAGTGACACTTTGTTTGTCTATGTATTCACACATGTATTATGTTTCCGGTTAATACAATTCTAGCATGAATAATAAACATTTATCATGATTATAAGGAAATAAATAATAACTTTATTATTGCCTCTAGGGAATATTTCCTTTAGTTCGCGCCTTCACCATAAACGGAGGGAGGCGTGGAGGCACGACCCATTTACTGAATGGGGCTGAAGCGCGGTCTTCAAGGCGTCCACTCCCCATGATCATGGGGTGGGGACTGGTCGTCTCACCCGTACCCTCGGTTCTGCACGTCCGCCACGCCCCCCATGCACCTGGGGTGGCAAACGGTGGAGGCGGGAAACTGGGCCGTCGCTGGTTGGGGCGGCGGGTCGGTCTTGGCTCCCTGCGCCTTCCGTATCTTGATTGTCCGAGCGGGGTGGCCGAGCTCCAACCCTGATCCTTTATAAAGAGCAGGAGGGGGGATGGCGTCCCGCATTCTTTCATCTTCTTCTTCCTTCAGCTTCTGCTCCTCCCTTCCATCCGTCATGGAGAGAGGGAATCCCGGTCCTTCAATAGTGGCGGCGAGGGTCGCCGCTCGACAACGCGTCCCTCCTTCTCCTACACCTGTGGTGGCAGAGCCAGCCGCGAGGGGAAGGGGGAGGGGCGAGGCCGGGGCGCTCGCGGAAGAGGAGGACGGGGTGGCGCGTCGACCTCGCCTCCGCCAGCAGCTCCTCCTCCAATGGAGGGCCATGTTGGGGATGACCCTTGTGAGTTCTTCGTCAGGTTGCGCCGGCCGCCGCGCCGTCGCCTTCGTCTCCCGACTCCATTTGCGCGGGAGATGGAGCTGGATCCGCCGGAATCGTTGCGGCTGCACATGAGGGGCTACGGGATCAGTGGCACGCGGGTCCGCGTCGACTTCCCCGCCCCTCACGTGATGTATCTTTGTCGGGGATGGAAGACATTTTCTCATATCCACCGCTTGACGGAGGGGCTCACTCTCCATTTTAAGCTGATGAAGGGTGGCCTTCTCTCCGTCAAGGTCTTCGGGTGCTTTGGGACCCATGCAAGGTGCTGCGTGGAGAGCTCTTCTGATAGTGAAGACTCCTCGGGCGGGAGTGACGAGGAGGACAGCGGCAGCGACGATGAGGGTAGTAGGCGGCAGGATGACGGGTCCGATTAGCTGTCAGGTGCCGCTCCGTGCGGCACCAGCGACCCCATCATCCGCATCGCCGGCTCCCTGAACTTCTCGGGGTCGTCTCCTTGGGTGGCTAGCGTTGGGAGGCTGTGGAAGAGGAAGAGGGCGGACGGCAAGGCCGTCAAGTCGGAGTACGCAGGCACCGACGCCTTCGACGCGTGCTGACGTCCTGCCACCTCGTCTTCGAGCTCTACTTCCAGCGCCGCCATCACCATCCAGCCTTTGGACGTCCACCAAGATGTTCTCTTGGTGTCTTCTGCCACCCGTAGCTCGCCTAGGCAGTCCTTTTTTCCCTTTCGCCTCCTTGACCTGCCTCCTGAGGAGAGGGACAAGAAAGGGATTACGGGCACCTTATCTCTTTTTAGTTTGTAAGCCTTCGGGCCTTTGTTGAATTTAAAACTTGTAATCCCATCATTCATGTTTTTCATTCCCTATGGACTGTACCTGAGTGGAATGTTTTTTTAATGAAAAAGGGATGCTTGCCGGGTCATTTGTTTGCGGGTGGAACCCACAACAAGGAGTAAATCCTTGATATCTTCAAGATAAACATTTCCTTGCCCGGCAACAGGCCTTGCCGTCTCCCCACTTCGCTCGACCTTCCTCCCGCCTTTGGCGGAGGCAGGGATGAGGCGGGTTCAGGCTCCTTGTTTCATCCTTTCGCTGCCGCGACTACGACCCAACTTGGCCCCAGGAACGAGCCCTAGGGCCTAGAGTTAGGGGAGCACGGTAGCTTGGGGGGAAACGAGGTTTCACATACCTCAGTCCATAATGGAATGCATGATAAGGGCTGAAGAACTTATCTGAAGCTGCAGTCCCCAGCAACCCTGGTTCGTCGTGGGTGAATCTTTGCTCTTGCAGCCCCCGGCAATACTGGCTTGCCGGGGGCTAGATGCTGGCATGTTCCTCTTTTTTTCTCCCCAAGTGGTTTGGCACGGATATCTGCGTGTCCTGTGAACCAAAGAAGACAAAAGAAAGACAAAGAGACGCACACTCGACCTCTAAGCTAGGGGTTAGTCGCCGCTAAGCACTATCAACCCTAACCAAGGATGAGACTCGACCTAGCATGCATGCTATAACTTAGGGCGCTAGCGCTTCATTTACTTATGCTCAGGGTCTGCAGGCTTTGTACAGAGGGTTACATGCGTCATCGGCAAGGCTCGTACAAAAGGTGGCTTGCCGGGGGGCCCGGCAAGCCGCGCGTCACGGGTAAAACTTGCGAAGATGCTCAATGTTCCAGGAGTTACTCACCGGAATGGCATCTTCGGTCTCCAGGCGGACTGTGCCGGGCCTGGTGACTCGTATTACCCGATAAGGGCCTTCCCACTTTGGCGTCAACTTGTTGGAATTCCTGGCCGATTGAACGCGCCGAAGAATAAGGTCACCTTCCTCAAAGCTTCGGGCATGAACCTTGCGGCTATGGTAGCGGCGCAAGGCTTGCTGGTAGCGCACTGCTCTCACAGCCGCCCGAAGACGATCTTCCTCAAGGAGCGTTGCGTCATCTTGGCGCAGTTGCTCTTGCTCAAGATCATCATAAGCGAGTACTCGAGGTGACCCGTATATGAGTTCAGTGGGGAGAACTGCTTCTGCCTCGTATACCAGGGCAAAGGGTGTCTGGCCGGTGGCTTGATTTGCCGTTGTTCTGATTGACCAAAGAACTGTCGGCAACTCATCAATCCAGCGCCTTCCACTCTTGCGCAGCCTGTCAAAGGTCTTTGTCGTTAAGCCTCACAGTACTTCAGCTTTTGCCCTCTCAGCTTGACCATTGCTTCATGGGTGAGCAACAGAAGTGAAACAGACTTTGCTGCCGAGTTCTTGGGTATATTGCATGAAGGTGTGGCTTGTGAACTGTGTACCGTTGTCGGTGATGACCCTATTGGGTACACCAAAACGGCACACTAGTCCCTTGAAGAATTTGACGGCTGACTGAGTTGTGACCTTCCTCACTACTTCCACCTCTGGCCACTTTGTGAACTTGTCGATTGCGACGTACAAGTACTCAAAGCCCCTGACAGCGCGGGGGAAAGGGCCCAGTATGTCAAGCCCCCAGACCGAGAAGGGCCAGGAGAGAGGAATGGTTTGAAGGGCTTGAGCTGGCTGATGAAGTTTCTTTGAATGGAACTGACACGCTCCACACCTGGTGACTAGTGTCGTCGCATCCTGGAGGGCAGTGGGCCAGAAGAAGCCTTGCCGAAATGCCTTGCCGGCAAGGGCTCTTGACCCTATGTGGGATCCACATATGCCTCCATGTATCTCTGCCAACAGCCCCAGTCCTTCCTCTCAAGGGATAAACTTCAATTTCACGCCGTTTGGCCTCTTTCTGTACAGGACGTCATCGACGAACTGGTACATAGTAGAGCGACGGGCTAGTTTTTCCGCTTCTTCCTGCTCCTCAGGAAGTTCCCCTGTTTGGAGGAACCGGATGGTATGCTGTGCCCACGCTGGAGCCCGGGGCTCGACGGCGAGGACTAAAGGCATTTCCTCCGCTACATGAGCGGCTTTCTCGACGGCAAGAGGTTGATGCTCTGTCGGAGCAAGCCTTCCTGTGGCGGGCTCAGTGTCTCCGGCAACATCCTTGCCGGCGGCTTTGGGGAGCTCGGCGGGAAAGTACTTGCCGGGCCCTGATTTTCTCCTCTTGTTCTGCTCTGTTGATGGATCAACGGATGGCTGAGTTAGTCGAAGCACAAAGGTACCTGGTTCCATAGGTAGCTTGAGGGCAGCGCGTTTTGACAGGTAATCGGCGATATCATTCTCTGCTCAGGGAACGTATTCTGCCTGTATACCGTCAAAACGCTCTTCCAACTTTCTCACTTCATCGACGCAGGCCTTCATCAACGGGCTCTGGTAATCCTTGTTGACTTGCTTGACGACAAGTTGTGAGTCGCCTTTGACGACGAGTTTCTTGATTCCGAGGTCCGCCGCGATCCTAAGACCGGCAAGCAGCCCTTCGTACTCAGCCATATTGTTTGTTGACACCTCCCTGGGGAAGTGCATCTGGATCACGTACTTGAGGTGCTCTCCGGTGGGCGCGACAAGCAGTACGCCAGCCTCGGCGCCCTGTAAGGAGAAAGCTCCATCAAAGTACATGATCCAGTAGAAACTTGCCTCCTTGCCGGGGAAAGCAGTCTCTTGGGTTTCTTCGTCAGGCGTCGCAGTCCATTCTGCAACGAACTCCGCCAGGACTCGGCTTTGAATCGTCGAGGTACTCTCAAACTTGAGGCCAAAGCTGGACAGTTCTAGTGCCCACTCTACGATCCTTCCCGTTGCGTCTGGATTGTGCAATATCTGTTGCAGAGGGAGCCAAGTGACGACAGTGATTTCGTGCGCCTAGAAGTAGTGACGCAGCTTCCTCGAGGCCATAAGAAGGCCGAAGAGCAGTTTCTGCACACCGGAGTACCTCGATCTAGCCCCCTGCAGGAGGGAACTAACAAAGTAGACCGGGTGCTGCATCATTTTCTTCTTCGGCGGCACTTCAATTGGCTGCGTCGTCTCGGCATCGGTGGCATCGGGCTCCGTCGCTGCTATTACCTCATCATCAATTCCCCTCTGCGCCACTAGTGCGGTGCTAACCACCTGGTTCGTTGCCGCCATGTACAGCAGCAACGGTTCCTATGGCCTAGGCGCAACTAGTATTGGCGCGGAGGAGAGGTACCTCTTCAAATCTTGCAATGCTGCTTCGGCTTCTGGCGTCCACTCCATCAGGTCCGCCTTTTTCAAAATCTTGAAAAAGGGAAGGGTGCGCTCGGCGGACTTGGAAATGAACCTGCTCATGGCAGCAACGCAACCAGCAAGCCGACGCACATCCTTGACTCGCTTGGGCGCTTCAATCTACTCTATAGCTTTGATCTTTTCCAGATTGGCCTCTATCCCACGCTGTGACACAAAGAACCTAAGAAGCTTGCCAGACGGGACGCCGAAGACGCACTTCTCAGGGTTCAGCTTGAGATTGATCTTGCGTAGGTTTGCAAATGGTTCTTGTAAATCTGATATGAGGGTTGCCCTGTTCTTGGTTTTGACCACTATATCATCCATATAAGCTTCCATATTTCTATGGAGCTGGGGTTCAAAACCAATCTGGACCGCCCTTGCAAACGTTGAACCAGCACTCTTCAACCCGAAAGGCATCCGTATAAAGCAATACGTACCACATGGGGTGATGAATGTCGTTTTCTCTTCATCTTCCCTTGTCATGAAGATCTGGTGGTAGCCGGAGTAGGCATCGAGGAATGACAACAGATCACACCCAGCAGTGGAGTCAACAATCTGGTCGATGCGCGGCAACGGGAAGGGGTATTTGGGACAAGCCTTATTAATATCGGTGTAATCAATACACAGCCTCCACTTCCCATTTGCCTTGCGCACTACCACCAGATTGGCCAACCACATTGGATGGAGCACTCCTCTTACCAAACCCGTTGCTTCCAATTTCCGGATCTCCTCTGTGATGAACTCTTGTCGTTCCAAAGCTTGCTTTCTGACCTTCTGCTTGACGGGCCGCGCATGAGGACAGACAGCAAGGTGGTGCTCAATCACCTCCCTGGGAACGCCGGGGATGACGGATGCTTGCCATGCAAACACATCGACATTCGCCCGCAGGAAGGTGATGAGCGCGTCTTCCTATTCATCGTCAAGGGTGGAGCTTATGGTAAAAGCTCCTCCCGTGTCGTCCTCCTTGACAGAAACCTTCTTGGTTCTCGGCGGTGTGGCCCTGGACTTCTTGTTTCTGTCGGCGGAGCTCTCTGGCATGTCCTCGACGGGAGCGCTACACTCCGAAGAGGCGCGCTTGCCGGAGTGGGTGCCTGAGGTCTCACCAGTCTTCTTCTTTCGCCTTCCCGGGGCTCCAGCGGTAGGAGCAAGCGCCTTAGCAGTGGCGGCTGCTGCAACTGCTTGTTGGTAGAGTTGGTCAGCGCAAATTAGCGCATCCTTCTTGTCTGATGGGACGGTGATGATCTTCATAGGCCCCGACATCTTCAGGGTGTTGTAGGCGTAATGTGACGCCGCCATGAACTTGGCCAGCGCTGGGCGTCCAAGGATCCTGTTGTAAGGCAAGGGGATCTTGGTAAGGTCGAACACAATCCTTTCTGTCCTGTAGTTCAGATCACTTCCAAAAGTCACGGGCAACGTGACCTTTCCCTTTGGTTGACATCTTCCCAGGTTGACCCCCTGAAACGTGCCCATCTCTTCGAGGTCTTCATCAGGAATCTGCAATTTCTCGATCACGGCAGACGAGATTAAGTTCAGACCGGCCCCGCCATCGACTAGCATCTTTGTCACCTTGAGGTTGCGTATTGTTGGTGAAACCAACAATGGCAAGCACCCGACTATAGTAGTGCGATCAGGGTGATCCTGAGTGTCAAAAATGATAGGTGTGTTGGACCACTTCAGCGGCCTTTGGGCATCAAACGACGGTTCCGCCGCTGTAATCTCACGCGCCCACTGTTTAAGCCGGCGGTGAGAGGTATGCAGCAAGGCGCCGCCATCGACGCACATGGCCTCTGTAGCTTTCTGAAATTCTTGGTCACCAGACTCATCGTCCTCTTCGTGATCATCGTCTTCTAGCTTTTTGTCACGGCCCCGGGCGGGCCTCTCCTGCTGTTTATCTTTGCCGCGACGGCCCACCTGGCCGCCATGCTTCTTGTCAGACCCCTCATCACCGTCCTGGCCTTTCTCCTTGTCCCGCCTCTCATATTCAGCCCTCTGCTTCTCAGTAAGGAGCTCAACCTGTCGGCAGTTCTGGAGATCATGGCCTTTGGTGCGATGGATCTTGCAGTATTGCTTGTCGGAGTTTCCTGGCTTCTCGGCAGCCGCCAAGGCCCGGCAGGCGACACATCCGACAATCTCCTTGCCGGGGTCATCTGCCTTGGTTTTCTTGGCGGAGCCGGTGTCGTCAGATCCCTCGACGGCAAGCACAACTTTACCTTTGCGCTTCCTGTTGCGGCGTCGGCCTTTCTTCGCCGGGGCGGCAGTATCCTCATCTGAGGAGTCGGTTTCCACGCCGGCATCTTCGCCGGGGTACTTCCTTCCCTCTTCAGCTCGGGCACATCTATCAGCAAGAACATAGAGTTCTGCCACATCTTTCACCTTGTTCATTGCCAGTTCTTCGCACATCTTGCGGTTACGCACGTTCTGATGGAACGCGCTGATGATGGCGGCAGGGTGAACATCAGGGATATTGTACTGTACCCGGCTGAACCTCTGTATATACTTGCGCAGACTCTCGCCTCCCTTCTGGGGAATGACATGCAGGTCGCTTGCTTGGCCATGGGCTTGGTGACCTCCAGTAAAGGCGCCCACAAACTCATGGCACAAATCCGACCAGGAGGAAATGGAGTCTACCGGCAAGTGCATCAACCACGACATGGCGTTGGGTTTAAGAGCCAATGGAAAGTAGTTCGCAAGCACCTTATCGTCGCGGGCTCCGGCGCTTGCATCGCGATGGTGTAGATGCTGAGGAACTCAGACGGGTGAGTCTTGCTGTTGTACTTTTTGCCAACGTCAGGTTTGAAGGTGCAGTGAGTGGGCCACTAGAACTGCCGCAGCTCACGGGTAAAAGGCGGACAGCCTACCTCGTAAGGTAGGCCTCCAGGGCTCTCCGGGGCCGGGTGGTTCACAGCAGGCCCTGCTCGCCTGTCTGACTGGTGGCGCGCTCCGCGCGGTGCTCGATAGTGGTTCGAGCGTCTTCATGGGCTCGTTCCCGAAGAACTTGGCACTGGTCAAAATGGGTCCGCGGGTCAGACGATGCTATGGAGATGGCGTCGCCCGCGACATCGTGACGAGCCGGCGTCCGCGGTACCGGATGGGGAAGAGGTGAATGCACCGTGGTCACGGCGCCGCCGGCTTTTCCGCCACTGGTCCGCGGGACTCCATCGGAGCATCGACCCGGGGGCCTCACCGGACTTGGTTCGTCTTTGTTGGCCACCGCAACAAGGCTTCGGATAGTGGCTCTCCATTCGTTGAGTTTCCCCGTAGCCGGAGGAAAATCGAGGAGCAACTGCGCGCGCGCCAGGGCCTCTGCTGGCGTTGGTGGCAGCGAAACCTGCACGGATCGCGACGCGCTTCAACTTCTGACCATGTCAGAAGGAGCTCTATCACGACCCCCCGGTCGCATGCCGTTTTCACCAGCGCCTCGGTGAGTGGGCAGGTCTTCTACGTCCCGGGAGTGGCGCTCGGGGCTCTTCCCGCAGCGATGCCCGGGATCTTCGGCGTGATTACGCCGTTCGTCGCACGCTGCCTGGGAGGAGCGCGCTGTTGGCGCCGGCGTGGGAGTCTTGGAGGCCCTTGTGTCGCCTTCGGGCAGGGCGGCGATGACCCTGGAAGGCTCCGCTCCACCAGCGAAGGGCTTGGCTCCGCCTTTGGATTTGGCGACGTGTGGCCCGTTACCAGGCGCACAAACATCGCCGCTTCCCAAACTCCGGCTACTGGGATGGTGTTGGTGTTCGCGAGCAGCGCCCCGGGTCCTTTCTGCAACCGGTCTGCTGCTCACCCGCGTCGGGACGGGCTGTCCGGCTTCCGACTGGCCAACCGCCACCGTCGTCTTCTTCTTGGGCGCCATGATGATGAAGAAGCGCCGAACTAACTGCTAAAGCCGATTCTCACAACTGCGCCCCCTACCTGGCGCGCCAGAGATGTCGGTGGGAACGACACCTATGGGATCACAAGAATCCCTACTGTGGTTAGCGGGGCGCGGGGTCGTGAGAAGAGGGATCTAACAGGTAGCACACGGTTCGTTTATCCAGGTTCAGGCCGCGAGGATGCGTAAAACCCTACTCCTGCTTTGGTGGATTGTATATCTGTGTTCTTGAGCTAGCTATGGGGCATGAGGAGCTCCAAAAAGCCGAATCCTTCTCCTGGTCGCCTCGGGCCTCCTTTTATAGAAAAAAGGGGTTGCCACAGTGGCACACGGGAGGTGGAAAGGGTACAGTGATGCGAGGTTATCCCTCGCATTACATGACAAGGCGCATTTAATGCGTCTTGCTTAGGTGTCCTTGCTTTATCGGGGACGGGGGAGAAACCTGTCTCGTCCGTCGCCGCTCCTTCTTGTGTCGACACGCGCCCTGGCCAGCGACGCCTGCGATGCCACGTAGGTAGGCAGGCAGCTGAGGTGGCGCAGTGGTGGGTCTTCAAGAAGATCTGCATGCCGTCACGCAGGTGCCTGCCCAGCTGGTTGGGTCGACAGCTGCATGCGAACGGCGGTGGAGGTTTAGTCGGTGTGGGCCTGATGGTGGCCCTGCAGGTGTCCTCGGTAAGGGCCTTGCCGGGGCCCCGGCAAGGGTCTTGCCGAGGCGCCTGCTGTCATCCCCGGCAAGGCGCTTGCCGGGGGCCTTGTGGTCTTCCTCGACTGGGATCCCGCCAAGGGTTGTCGTCTCCTTAGTGCGTATCTGATCTTGAATGTCTTTACAAAGATCTGCATGCTGCCACGGGAATGTCTCCCGAATCCTTGCCCTTTGGGGGCAGTGGACTCAAGGGTGACTTGCTCCGTAGGCGCGGGACGAGTCGCCGCGGCAAGGGTCTTGCCGGGGCTGCTAGAACTGTCTCCCGGCAAGGATCTTGCCAGGGGAGTCCGCTTCGTCCCCTTTGCTCTTCGTGATCTTGGCCTTGGCGTCGTAGTTCTCTTGAGCTTCGGTCTTACCCTGGCTCACCTCCCTTGCCTTGCTTGGTGTGGTGGTGCCCGTGGCTCAGACTGCCCGTGCACAGTTATAGGGGTACAAAAAGTGTACCCCTATTTTTGTACACCGACACGATGCATCTCCCTTCAAAGATAAAGGGAAGACCTTCTTCTTAACAACATCTCCGGGTACACCTATAAGCTTAAATAATCCACAAACTTCATCCACATATATTAGATGCTCATAAGGTTGCTTTATTCCATCTCCTAAAAAAGGATTAGCTAGCAGTTTTCTATCATACCCGAAGGAATTTCAAAGCAGACATTTTCATTTTCAGTAGGTTCATTAGGTTGAGGAGCAACACTTTGCTCTACTGGTCGGGGTGAAGATACCCCGAACAAGCCCCTCAGAGGATTACTTTCCATAGTAACAAGTGACAGTAAATTTCAGCACACTATATAAATTTTTCCTGGCCAAATTCCACCTACCAAAGGCGCTTCACTCCCCGGCAACGGTGCCAGAAAAGAGTCTTGATGACCCACAAGTATAGGGGATATATCGTAGTCCTTTCGATAAGTAAGAGTGTCAAACCCAACGAGGAGCAGAAGGAAATGATAAGCGGTTTCCAGCAAGGTATTCTCTGCAAGTACTGAAATAAGTGGTAACAGATAGTTTTGTGATAGGATAATTTGTAACGAGCAACAAGTAACAAAAGTAAATAAAGTGCAGCAAGGTGGCCCAATCCTTTTTGTAGCAAAGGACAAGCATGGACAAACTCTTATATAGAGAAAAGCGCTCCCAAGGACACATGGGAATATCATCAAGCTAGTTTTCATCACGTTCATATGATTCGCGTTCAGTACTTTGATACTTTGGTGTGTGGGTGGACCGGTGCTTGGGTACTGTTCTTACTTGGACAAGCATCCCACTTATGATTAACCTCTATTGCAAGCATCCACAACTACAACAAAAGTATTAAGGTAAACCTAACCATAGCAACGCATAAACTAGGGTTTAAGCTTCTGTCACCACTACAAAAAATACACTTCCGTGATGATACGTGTTTGTCACAGTAGGCCGCGCTTTTTGTCATGCATTTACATCCATGACAATTTTATGACAGAATCAAGATAGTCATACCTGTGCTGTCGTAGAAGTGTTCCATGACATTACCAAAATTATCATCACGGAAATGTCCACTTCCATGACGATAAATCGCGCATCATGTAAGTGCTTTCGTCAAGGGTGACCGACACGTGGCATCCACCGTAACGGAATGCCGTTAAGCTATCGGGTCGGATTTTGGATCCGATAACCCGTTAACAGGCCTGACCAATGGGAAATTTCCACATGTAAAATTCTGATTGGCCGAAGGGAACACATGTCAGCTCATCAGTGGGCCAGATGTCACCCGTCCATTGGAGGAGACATGCCTATGATACGTCGACACGTGGCTGGGCCCAACAGAGGCCCATATAGGTTAAAAAGGCCGGCCTAGTCAAAGGCCCGTAGAACTTAATCAGGTACTAGTGGGCCAGCCCAATAACGGCCTGCTTAATAAAGGCCCATTTACGGCCCGAAGCCAGATCTGGCCTGTTAATTGTTCGCCCAATATTTGGGCCCATTTACGGCCCAAAGCTAGATCTGGCCCGTTAATTGTTCGCCCAATATTTGGGCCCATTTGCGGCCCGAAGCCAGATCTGGCCCGTTAATTGTTCGCCGAATATTTGGGCCCAACTACAGCCCAGTGACTTTTGGCCTGTTAGAGGCCTGATGTAGACATGGGCCCATTTCAGCCCGGTGTGACTTTTGGCCTGGGAATGGCCCGTGCTGCCCATGGGCCATATATGGTCCGACGGGACATCGAGCCCACTAACGGCCCGTGCTAAAGGTGGCAACAGTTAAGCCCAACGTGACTTTGGGCCTGTTAAAGGCCTGTCGCGTAATTCGGCCCATTGATGCCTGTGCTAAGCTTTCGGCCTCTTAAAGGCCCATGATATCAATGGGCCAACTAATTCCCGAGATATGTTTCGGCCTGGTAACGGCCCGTGAGCTAACTGGGCCCAAAACGGCCCGGTCTACATTTCGGCCTGCTGAAGGCCCGTCGACGACTAGTGGAAATTGAGGCCCAACATGCATTTTGGCCTGCTAAAGGCCCGTGGTTTCATCTCGGTAGTAACAGGCCAGTACAATATTCAGCCTGTTAATGGCCCAACGCTACCTGGGCCAAACTAAGCGTTGGGTCGACAAAAGGCCCAACTAAAATATAGGCCGGTGTAAGTTTGGGCCTGACGCAATGTGTGAAGGCCCCAATCATTCGGGCCCAAGAAAGACGCAGGCCAGCCCAATTGTGGCCTGCTAAAAACCTGGCCCGTTAGAGTCGAATGTTTCGGTCCGGTCGACTACATCTGATTTTTTTTCAGATAGAGAATGATGGTAGTAACTAGTAGGAATTAAGAACAAACCTACTATATACAATAAAGAAATTACGGCATAGTAACTAAGAATAAACCTACACTATACAATAAAGGATTTAAGGTATATTACATCCACTCGGCATCGAAGTTCACCACCAGTGATCATAAAGCGCAACGAAGAAGCAGATTACAAAAACTGGGCACCATTGCAGCGTAACAAAATAATACTGAACCGAGACCACTTCCAAAATAGTTCAAGAAAGGTTAGCCTTGCGGGGGAACTGCTGCGCAAGCTACTGAGCAAGGCTGTGAGACCGGCCTAGCATGTCGGTCATAGCTTCCAGGTGTAGCTGTTTAGCGATGAGGTTCTCATTGGTGTTCTCCACAATCTTTCTTAGAGATAGGACTTCAAGTCGAAGTTGAGTTGCAGAATGCCTTTCTGCTAGAACTTGGGAATGAAGAAGTCGAACTGATTCAGACAACGAATTCTGTGAGCTTGTCTGACTGTTAGTCTCAAGTAACTTGAACGCTGCATCAAGACAAGACTTTGGGGTTGTCTCGCTATCTTCAAGATGTTTTGCCTTCTTTGCTGCAATATATGTTGGGTTTGTCTCACAGCCTTCAGCAGACTTGTGCATGTCATCAGGCATATCACCCTGAAACAAAGCAAAGAGATGATAGGTTTTGCACATGTATAAAAAAGATGATAACTGTTCTATCAATTCTATCCAATTTCAACTTAGAAAATAAAGAGTAAGTTCAAAATATCAATAGCATAATTTGGCATTGTTCATAATGCAGGGAGCTTCACCACACTATTGGATTACCATGTCAACATAACAAGCATAGATGAAGGGCAAAGAAAATCATTGTATCTATTTTGGATAATGTGCATGACATGTTGTTCATATCATCAGCCACATCAGTAAGATAAAACAGGAGATGACAAGGTGCAAATGTGGGTTGCTTCACCACACACTGGATTATAGATCTACAAAAACAAGCATACATATAGGGAAGTATTAAGTAATGTGCATGGTATGAATAAGGAATTTGGTTTTACAAGTAAAACTTAGAACTTACGGTTCTTACGAACATGCATTTTGGTAGAAACAGCAAACTAAACAACAGTAAACGATAGGGAGTATGAGCAAATTAAATAGCAGTTGAGGATAAAGGCTTTAGAAGGACTGACTTACATTAACAGTTAACATCGGCTTTATAATGCCCTTCTCCATGTCAAGGGAAGGATAACTCAAGAATTTCAGCACAGAATCTTCTTCATAAGCATTGCTTGTACTCTACATTTTGTAGAGAGTAATTATAGATATGATAATACTGGAAGGGATAGAGGATAATGAAGATAAGATGCAGATTGATGCTACATTCGCCTCTCGTTTTCCTCTCTCCCACTTCTAAAACGATTTTCGAAAAGATTCGCCTTTACTCCACCCCTCTTTCGTTCGTCTTCTTCGCTTTCTTTTTGTGTGCTCGTGTGTTGGATTGCTTGCTTTGTCACGATGGCTCAAGATAATACCAAATTGTATGACTTTTCCAATACCAACAACAATGATTTTATTAGTACTCCCATTGCTCCCGCTACTAATGCGGAATCTTGTGAGATTAATACGACTTTGCTGAATCTTGTTATGAAAGATCAATTTTCCGGCCTTCCCAATGAAGATGTCAAATCCCATCTTAATAATTTCGTTGATTTGTGTGGTATGCAAAAGAAAAAAGGTGCGGATAATGATTTTGTTAAATTGAAGCTATTTCCGTTCTCACTTCGAGATCGTGCTAAAACTTGGTTTTCATCTTTGCCTAAAACTAGTATTGATTCATGAAATAAGTGCAAAGATGCTTTTATTTTCAAGTACTTTCCTCCCACTAAGATCATCTCCCCTAGGAACGATATTATGAATTTTAAGCAACTTGATCATGAACATGTTGCACAATCTTGGGAGAGGATATATTAATCATTAGAAATTGCCCTACTCATGGTTTGAATTTGTGGATGATTATACAAAACTCCGGATTGAATTTTGCTTCTAGAAATCTTTTAGATCCGGCCACGGGAGGTACTTTTATGGAAATTACTTTAGGAGAAGCTACTAAACTCCTAGATAATATTATGGTTAATTATTCTCAATGGCACACCGAAAGATCTTCCACTAGTAAAAAGTGCATGCAATTGAAGAGATTAATGTTTTGAGTGAAAAGATGGATGAGCTTATGAAATTATTTGTTAGTAAGAGTGCTCCTACTGATCCTAATGATATGCCTTTGTCTACTTTGATTGAAAATAATAATGAATCTATGGATGTGAATTTTGTTAGTAGGAACAATTTTGATAATAACGCGTATAGAGGTAATTTTAATGCTAGGCCGTTTCCTAGTAATTCCTCTAATAATTATGGTAATTCCTACAACAATCCTTATAGAAATTATAATAAGATGCCCTCTGATTTTAAGAATAATGTTAAAGAATTTATAAGTTAACAAAAGAATTTCAATGCTTTGATTGAAGAAAAATTGCTTAAGATTGATGATTTGGCTAGGAACGTCGATAGAATTTCTCTTGATGTTGTTGCTTTGAAACTTAGATCTATTCCATCTAAGCATGATATCAATGAGTCTCTCAAATCCATGAGAATTTCCATTGATAAGTGCAAGGAAAGAACTGCTAAGATGCGTGCTAAAACGGATTGGTTTATAAAAGCGTGTTCTTCTAGTTTTCATGAAAATAATGATGAAGATCTTAAAGTGATTGATGTGACTCCTACTGAATCTTTGTTTTCCAATGTAAATCTTTATAAAGATGGGGCTGGAGATGAGTCAACTTTATTTAAAAGGTGTCCCAATGATTCAAAGTTTTTAGATCTTAATGCAAAAATTGACAAAAATGGGATTGGAGAGGTCAAAACATTAGGTAGCAATGAACCCACTCTTTTGGATTTCAAAGACTTTAATTATGATAATTGCTCTTTAATAGATTGTATTTCCTTATTGCAATCCATGTTGAATTCTCCTCATGCTTATAATCAAAACAAAGCTTTTACTAAACATATTGTTGATGCTATGATGCAATCTTTTGAAGAAAAGCTTGAATTGGAAGTTTCTATCCCTAGAAAACTTTATGATGAGTGAGAACCTACTATTAAGATTAAGATTAAAGATTATGAATTCTATGCTTTGTGTGATTTGGGTGCTAGTGTTTTCACGATTCCAAAAACTTTATGTGATGTGTTAGGTTTTCGTAAATTTGATGATTGTTCCTTAAATTTGCATCTTGCGAATTCCACTATTAAGAAACCTATGGGAAGGATTAATGATGTTCTTATTGTTGCAAATAGGAATTATGTGCCAGTAGATTTCATTGTTCTTGATATAGATTGCAATCCTACATGTCCTATTATTCTTGGTAGACCTTTCCTTAAAACAATTGGTGCAATTATTAATATAAAAAAAGGAAACATAAGATTTCAATTTCCATTAAGGAAAGGCATGGAGCACTTCCCTAGAAAGAAAATTAAATTGACTTATGAATCTATTATGAGAGCCACTTATTGCTTGCATACCAAAGATGATAATACTTAGATCTATTCGTGTTTTATGCCTAGCTAAGGGCGTTAAACAATAGCGCTTGTTGGGAGGCAACCCAATTTTACTTTTGTTCTTGCTTTTTAGGTCCTTTTTTGCAAAAAATAATTCATATAGCCTCTGGTTAGATATGGTTTTATGTTTTAATTAGTGTTTGTGCCAAGTAAGACCTTTGGGATAGCTTACGATGATAGTTGATTTGATCCTGCTGAAAAACAGAAACTTTTGCGCCCAAGGGATTAGTTTTCATTTTTAACAGAAGCACGATAAAATACTGATTCTTTTTGCAGATGATTAATAGACAAGTTTCCTAGGACTTGCCGATTCCTCAGGATTTTTGGAGTTACAGAAGTATTCGTAATCTCCAGATTGGTACAGACTGTTCTGTTTTTCGCGTGTTGTTTGCTTATTTTGATGAATCTATGGCTAGTATCGGGGGTTATGAACCATGAAAAAGTTGGAATGCAGTAGATATTACACCAATATAAATAAATAATAAGTTCATAATAGTACCAAAAATGGTGATTTATTTTCTTATACTAACGGAACTTACGAGATTTTCTGTTGAAGTTTTGTGTTGTGAAGTTTTCAAGTTTTGGGTAAGGATTTGATGAACTATGGAATAAGAAGTGGCAGGATCCTAAGCTTGGGGATGCCCAAGGCACCCCAAGGTACTATTCAAGAATGCCAAAGAGCCTAAGCTTGGGGATGCCCCAGGAAGACATCCCCTCTTTCATCTTCGTATATCGGTAACTTTACTTGAGGCTATATTTTTATTCACCACATGATATTTGTTTTGCTTGGAGCGTCTTGTATGATTTGAGTCTTTGTTTTTTATTTTGCCACAATCATCCTTGTTGTACACACCTTTTGAGAGAGACATGCATGTGTAACGACCCGGATTTAGTAGAATCCAAGTCTCTGTGTTTACTGTGATATCCCTGGATCATAGCTAGCACACACAGTAACAAAAATGAATATCAGTAAGACATACATCATTCTACTACAACGGTAGATCCAGATATATATCATACCTTAGGCACAGCTCAAGTTGGCACATAATACAGCGGAATTATACGTAGTCACTAAGTTAGAGCTCCATCAACGCCACTGGGCTCGTTGAGTGTAGACCATAACCCTATCATATCTTAATATGTCTAGATCTGCACATGACAGGTGTAGGTGAGTACGTGAAATGTATTCGCAAGTTGCAACGGAAGGTATAACAGATTATACATGCAGGGTAAGTATTGGTGGAGGTTTGATTTGCATAAAGCCAATTTTCTCCTATACTAAATTTTGTAAACTTCTTTTGAAATAGAAATTGTTTTTTTTAGTATAAAAGATAGGAGTGAGACACTTGGATATACGCACCGGTGCTCATTCTCAAAAATAGTTTAAAACATACATAAGGTTGAAGTGAAACACATTCACTGTGCTCATTCCCTAATCGATTAGGTTTAACCCTCTACATCGATTAGGTTTAACCCTCTACAGAGGTCGTACACGTTCCCCACATGACACAATCAAGCCTTTGTGCCGTGACACAACTTTGGGTGTGCGACCGAGAGGAGATTGTGACGAAGCCTTTCCAAACGGCCCCCTTTACTTAGTTCTAGCACGGCCCGCTCCCTTGGCTACTAAGACCTCTCTTCAATGACCGTACCTGAATAAAGGGTTTCCCGATATGGAAAAGCTAAGCCAGAGCCATAATATCATGTGGCTGTACCGAAAGCTACATCAAACTGTACTTGGAAGATCTCGGTCCACTGGACGGCGGTCCCCACCAAAAACCTGTGTGCAAGACCCCAGTCGGGCGCATTCACTGCAAGACCCTGATGGGCGCAAAACGTTGCCCCAAAAGAGGGCAAGTTTAATCGTTTAAAACTTGTTTGGTTCCCAACCCTTTTGTTTGTAAGCATGGCTAAGCATAGCTGCAAGTTCCTAAGACTTTAGCTAGCAATAGTTGTTTGCAATTTTATTTAGTAAAAAATGCATAGTAATAAAAGAGTTCATGCATATTGCAAAAACATAGGACAAGGAATGATCAAGTTGCAACTTGCCCGAGTCTCTTGAAGATGAAATATTCTACTCTTAGTCGTCTCTCCTTCACCTTATGATATATCTAACGATACAAGAGAATAATTCAACACACAACAAAATCCAAATGAAGATCCAAATAAAATATACAAATTCTCAATGCAAATTATTTAGTTTCTACTATTACTAAGCTAGTTACTATGGCGTGGTAGGGTTGAGATGGATCAAATTGGCTTGATTGAAAATATGACATAGATCATATTCTGGGTTGGATCAAATTGATACAAGTTAGGATCATGGTTGAAGGGTTGTGAGGCAAGGTTCTATGACAAAGTCTATAATGTGTTTGATTGGAATATTGACTTTGGGTCCAATGAAAATGGAAGATGGAGTTGGTGGCATAAGGTTTATGTTACAAAATTTATGTAACATTTCCTAAGTCCAAACTGGTATAATGATGGCATATGACCAGAGAGGTTCCCTAGGGATCAATCTAAGAGTTTTATCCTAGGATTAAATTTTAGTTCAATGAAGTTATTAAATGATGATCAAAGAAGGTCAAATTAAGGTGTTGATCATAAAACAGCATCTAAAATATGTTGGAAAATTAATCCATCAGTTCCAACAGAAAGGTCCTAAGGTCCAACTTTCATATATAAAACAATTTTATATGATTTACAGAATAATAGATATTGCAAAAATACTTAATTTATCATTTAAATCAGGACTAAATTTTAACTTCCCAAAAACTGAGATCTCAAATTTTTATAATAAACTAGATGTTCCAAGGAATCCAGGGATATAAAATTTGTCGAATTTGGACATACGGATTAGGAGATATGATTTTCCAGAGTTTAAATATTTTTCTGAAAAAGCAATACGGGAATTATAGGGAATGCAACGTGTCTTGTTCCTATTGGCTGGAACAGCTTTATCTGAGAACATGCTTGAGACGGGAGGGCTGGGTGCTCACCGTGAGGAAATTTGGCGGCGTTCCGGCGACCAGCGGGTAGAGGACGGGGTGGAGGGCGTCGCGGAGAGCAGTAGGGGTACGCCAGCGTCGTCGATGTCGTCCTCTGCAGGTGATGGGAAGTCGCCGGAGTGGTCAGAGCACTGATGCAGTCCGGTGAACGTTAAACTCGTGCTCCGGCTAAGGATTCAAACAAGGCCGAACGTCAAGGGATGCGAACTGAAGTTATAGAGAGAAGAAATGAATAAGAGGGTCCGAATCACCGTAGTAATTGACGGACAGCGGCGATAGGGTAGAACTCCGGCGAGCAATTTGGAAAGATGGAGAGGGAGATAGCTCCTGCACGGAGGGGGCTTTGGACGAGGGGATCTTGGGCGACATCTAGGGCTTTTATAGAGGGCCAGGGGAGGTCGGAGGCGAGCAGGGCGTCGCTGGTTTTAAGGGCATCAATGGCAGCCGTTTCTCGTGTTGTAACTGCCATTAGGGCGTATTAGGGCGTACATTATGGGAGAGGGAGAGGGATCCGTTCTGGAGGTTTTGGGGTGAGGAAGAGGGGGGAGGAGTGGGGCGCTGGGTGGAGATGTGCTGCGTGCGTGCATCCTGCCTGTGCCATGAACGCTCGAAGAAGACGACCGGGTCGTGGGAAGTCTGGGCTTTCTCTGCCCTGCTCGTTTGTTTTTTTGACGATGGGCTCAGCCAAATAGGAATAGGTTTAGTGTTTTTTTTAAGAAAACTTATTTTATGCAGAAAAGCCTATCGAAGAATGCCTGAATAGAGGGGAAAGCCTAGCATATCGAAGACTAACATCTTCAAGCAATTCCAAGCATCTTGCAGCATTCAGAAGAGTATAAAATAACAGTTTATATTTGACAAACATGTTGTAATATTGACGCCCAGAGATTCTCCCTCGACTCCCTGCAAGAAAGCAATCCCGAAGCCAACATATCCATCTCATGTCTCAAGTAACCAGTTCTAGTTGTAATAGATCAGGATACAAGTCTGAACGTCTATTACCGTGGACACAATATTTGAATAGATAACTTCCCTGCAGGGGTGCACCACGTTACCCAACACGCTCGATCACTCTGGCCGAACACACTTTCCTGAGTCATGTACAGCCTCGAAAGATCAACATGTCGCAACTCTACCTAGTCTTAGCAGAGAGGTCCCCGCCGGTCTACATCCTAAGCACTCCGAGGTCTTGGGCACATCGCCCGTTGCACTCCAGGTCGTTGCGAGCAGGGCGGATCAGGCTCCAGCACTACAGGATGGTGTCAGCCCAGCCGTGCCGCAATGCTGAACAGGACGTCTGACAAAACTTCGGCTGATACTACGACGTCGAGGCCCATAACTATTCTCACGTGGTGGTTAGTGCGTAAAGGCCAAAGGACAACTCAGAACAAATACCCAAACCTGTTAGTGCATTGGGGGCTCGCGGAGACAAGCAAAGACTCACGATAATATGACCCCGTCGCCCCGTCTCGTAGACTTATGGCAAGCGCCCAGAATGCCCGGCTGTGCCTCATAGAAAAATCACGGGTGCTCTACGGCCCACCCGACTTTCACATCAACTCGCGGGTACCCCTCAAGGCCAACCCGACTTCAACAATGGTCTCAGGTAAAGTCCAGGTAACCGTGTGTCGAAAACATCAAGGAAGAAAACCTGATGAATCACCCTCGGTGGATTCCACTCGATGTAATCATCAAAGTGAACGTAAGAGGAACCACCCTCGAGGTTCACTTTTCTTCTTCAATGTCAGCCTATTCATAACCATATGGACTATATGTGTTGATAACAGAAAGAACTTGTATTGCAAGTAACATTTCACCATTAGTTCTCTAACCGTACCAATTGCTTTACCTGGGCTAGCTGACAACTAAAAAGTGCGAAACACATATCATTAGCGCAGCAACCTGATACAATCCTATTACAGCAGTAGCTTTGATTTGCTCTAACTTTCAACAAAACAATGTCTGAAATTAGCTTTCGATCCCGTGCAATCTTATTTCCTCATTTTCTAGAACCAAGTTAATGTCGATAAGTGGGCAAGGTTACAATCTTGCTGAATACAGGGTCCAAGGAAGACCAGGACCTGGGAGATCAGGACACACAAAGGACCAGTATGAAAAGATTATTTAGCGGTTTGGTGGGCTGCCACATTGGCTTTTTGTTTTACATGAACTAAATCAAAAAAAGAAAAGACCCTACTAAGCTCCTGAATGTGCATAAGAACAAGATTGCAGCTCTGCTCGAAAAACTAGCCGTATATAGGTTGACCGGCTAAAGAAATTAGTTTCGATAATGACCTTCTCAGCATCAATCACCAGAAAGAGTTGAACATCGTCCCGCTAGGCAAACCTTTCAGTGGTAAGTCAAATTACCTCTTATTAACACAGCAACATTGTGTTGGACTGGAGTGTATGTGCACCATTATAGGCAAGACTAACATGGGAAGTGCCCGGTGTCGCTTATTTTAAACTCTCTAAACCTACCTATGTGAAAAAAAACCCATAAATAAAGAGGATGTCTTTCTAGTCTTCTGAAGGAATTTTGTGTCAAAAGTTATCTAACAGCAGAATGAACATTATGACATTTCCTATCAACAGCATCATTGTGGCTGTGATGTTCTGCTAATAAAATAACCTATTTAAAAGACAGAAAAAACATAGCAGCAAAAGAAGTGATAATGTAATCATCCAAAGTGTATCACAATCTCCCGTTGGCCAGAACCATTGGTATACCAAGACAAAACAAGTACACACAACAGAAGGTGCACTGAAACTTTGAATCACTAGTCCGAGATAGAAATCAGCTGCAGTGCCCCCAGAACAAACCAGCATTGCTCCAAACTTAAACACATCAGAGAAAGGAGGACCAAATTCAAGCAGACATACCATGCCCACTGCTCCATAGCACGAATAAGACGTCACTTGTGCAACGATTGTAACTCTTCATATAGTGGCACATACGGAAAATATGCCTGGTTGCTATCTTCAAGATTGCACATCACTTTAACTTGTCCACTATCCATATCATAGCACATGAATGTGATATCCTCCTGGGCCACAGCGAAGAAGATCAAGTCACATTCTGGATGAATTGCAATCCAATCAAAGTCCTCATCAAGGTATTCTATGTGTCGCCCTCCAAGCAAATGCGAAGTTTCGACGCTATGCTTCAGTATCCATTCTTTGCGGTCATAGTCTTTAAGAACATAAACTAGCAGTCGAACAACATTATCATCATCTGTGTCAAAACCAGCATAATGCAGGCAGCCCTGTGACAGCTGAATAAAACCAACATCCAGACCATCAGGAACACGGAAGTTAGTCCTTGCTCCCCCCTCCTTGTCCACTGCAGCTAGACGACCGTCAGAACCATCAACAATGGCGCAGAAATGCAGATAACCATTAAGATAAACAGTTGACCGATCATTAGCGACATCAATAGTGCCGCTCCATCTCTTCTCCTTATGAACCCAACTCCCGGTTTCAGATGAATAGACATGCACTCCGGTAATGCAGATATCCGCCACCGGCAACAAAAACACATGGAAATGAGGGGACACGGCTGGATCAAAACACAAGCGTGCATTAGCCACCAGGCCGGAATAGCCGCAGTACGGGAACTCAGCCCATTCCTCTGTGGCGGGATTGCACACAATGTACCGGAACACGTCGCCATGGTCGCCGGCAACGTATGAGGAGCAGAGAAGGAGGCCGTTACAGCAGTCCATGATCTTGACCTGCCGGCGGTTGGGCAGGAAGGCGGGATGTGTGAGATGGCGGCTCCCCGAGACATTGGTGAAAGGAACACCTGAATCCACCAATTGATTCCCCTGGTAGAAGCCGGTGAGGGTCTGGGGGAGCTTCCGGCGGTAGTTGCGGTCGTTGGTGAGGCCGAGCCAGTGCTTGGAGACGCACTTGAAGCGGCAGAGCGACTTGGCGGGCACGCGCGAGAGGATCTCGACGAGGAGGTCGTCGGTGAGTCTCTCGGCCGCCGTCTCGCTGCCGCTGGGAGGCGAAGAGGAGGACCTGCACACACAACGATGGGGAATAAGGTTAGGGGATCGGGTGAAGAAGGGAGAGGAAGGTCGCGATGATTCATGGCGATGCATACTCTACGTACCTGATGAGTCCGTCCTCCGATGGGCGAGATCGAGCAGCTGGGGTGGACATGGCGCGGCGGCAGGAGAAAGCTCCGGCGGCGCCGTCCAGCACGGGGGAGGGGGACGGGGTGAGTGATGGCGAATGGGCCGGGGAGGGGATTGAAACCCACTTCTTTTTTGGCGAATGGGCCGTCAATACGTTTGTAGTGCACTGGGCTAAGAGCATCATATCCCGGTCAAACCTAATTCTCAAAAAAAACAAATATCCCGGTCAAACCTTTAAATTTGCAGAAAACGCGCCGAATAGATCCTCTAAACGGCAGATCCTTTGTTTTTACAGGTTTCGTATATTAGAGCAACCATGCCTCATATTTGGAGTTTTCGAGTCGTTCTCGAGGGAATCTGTAGAGCGGTCAACGTTAGAGCAGGGAGCCTGGCGACACCGCGCGCGAGAAGCTAGCAGGCGGAGGAGCTCGGTAGCGGCCGGCCGGAGCATCCCCGAAGCACGTGGCGGGCCGGAGCGCCAGCGACGGACCGAACCAGGCAACAGGCCGGAGCGGCACCCTTTTGGCCAGCTGGAGTTTGAGTCTGACCATGCGTGCGTCCCAAGGAAGAAGAAGTGTGAGGAGAAAAAGGAGGAATTTTTTACAGTACCGGTTTACGGGATCTACTCTGCTTAGTGCCTCGCAATAGCTGTATAATGCTTTCAGATGACATGTTTTTACAAGATCTGTTAGAGTTGCTCTAAATTGAAAGTGTCACAATTCCACAAATGTATCATCCTTTTTTTAAAACATATGGACTTTATTCAACCGAAATAATAGATACATAGTTTGTGAGGAAAGGTACAATCTCAATCATAGGCTCCTCAAACCAATCAACATTAGAAGAAAATCTAGCCAACCTAGCAAGCTTGTGTGCAACCTTATTGGCTTCCATATTACAATGTTTAAACCTAGAGGTAGGAAAATCACACGCCAAAAAATAGCAATCATCAAAAATTGCCGCCGCCGCTCCTGCTGACGGTCGGTCATTATTCATCGTTTCAATAACCTCCAAATCATCAGAATTAATAACAAGGCGATTGCAACCAGCATGTTGCGCTAGTGAAAGACCGAACCTGATAGCCCAAGCTTCCGCTGTTAGAGCATCGACACAATGATCAATTTTCCAATTACCCCCGCAATAAACTTCCCTTTGTCGTTCCTCAGGACAGCCCCATCCGTACCTTTAAGAAAATCATGATCAAAAGAAGCATTAACATTAAGTTTTACAAAACTCACCGGGGGATGAATCCAACCCCCTCCTCTCATAGAAGCCATTGGACTAGAAGCAACAACATAATTAGTCGTAAGAGCTTGTATCCCCATTGAAATATGTTTTGCATCTTGAATTCTCTCCTTATGCACTAATTTTCGTCTTTTCCACCACAAATACCAACACGTAATGGCAATCATCTCCCGAATATTCTGGGACCCCATAATAGATAAATCTTGATCAGGCATGTGCAACAAAAAACCGAGTACCGCCTCTCCAGCATGATCAACTTCACAAGCTTGAGCAATGATCTCATCTAAGCCAAGCATTCCCCAGACCTCCTTTTCCTTCTGGCACTGAAACATCAGATGCTTTGTATCTTCTAAACTAGAAGCACAAAAAGGGCATAAAGGTGATGTAACACCCCGGTCATTAAGCTACAATAATCACACACTAATTGTGCCTGGTCATCATGATTATTTTAATAAACCTCACTTTGATCCAAACCGATTTCACATTCAAATTAAAATAAAGTCAAATTGTTGTTTCTTCAAACGGTGAAATAAAAATGTTCGGTGATTTTCAAATATTCTTTAACTAATTATCAGAGAGAACCAACATTAATAAAATGTTTAGTTGCCCTAATGCAATTAAAACAGGGGCCAAGTCTTTACTAAAATGCCTTTTCAAAATTATAGAAGTTCTAAAATTTTATTTAAAACTCCAAGATTTTTTTGGCAGAACACTGGTATTTGTTCTGACTAATTGTTTCATTTTACAAAAGCCTTTTAGTGGATAAACTAATAGAAGCAATAGCTAAAATAAAACAGAAAGGTTAAAAAAAGAAAAAAGAAAAAAAAGGAAAACAAGGGCCACCCCCACTGGGCCACGGCCCAGCTAACCGGCCCAGTTTTTCCCCTGGCCTATAACTACCCCCACCCCCGTAACCTAATCCTAACCGGTCCACTCCTCCCCATGATCCACCTCTCCTCTTTCCCCCGATCTGGATCCCGTCACCCCGTCGCTCGCCCCGAACCCCGCTGACGCCGTGTCGCCGCCCGAAGGCCTCCCTGTGGACTGAGCCACCATGCCGGCCTGCCTCCCCGTCCCCGTCGTCCTTCCCACGCCCTACTGCCTAGTCCCTACGGCCCCGCGGTGAGGAACCCCGACCGTGCCTCCACGCGCGCCAGCCCTACCCGTGTGCGCTACCGTAGCTGCTCCTGCTCTGCTTCCCCCTCCCCGATGCGCTTCTCATCGCCTGCACCACCTCCGACTGGCAGCTCCGTCGCGTGCTGCTCGCTCGGCATCGCCACGCCCACTATGCGCTCACACCTCGACTCCACCGCGCCGTCCGACGCGCCCAGGCACGCCCCGCGAGCACCTGGTCGCGCTGCCGCTACTCTCTTCTGCTGCCCCTCCGCGAGCGCGTTTGCACAGGCCCGCGCGCCTCTGCTCGTCGGCCGCGTCCAGGCCGTGCCCCGCGCCGCGTGACCTGCATGACGACCACGCCCTCACCCCGTTGTCTCCCGCTTCATCGCCCCTGCAAGCTCGCCTTGCCCCCGCGCGCTGCTGGGCGTCGGTGCTCGTCCCGCGCGCGTGCTCCATCGCGCTGCCCCGCTTAGCCCGGCGGCGCCGCTGCTCCGGCCGCGGCCACGACCACCGTGCACAAGCATGCCCGCACCACGCTGTGCCCCACAGCCGCCTCGCTCCGCCGTGGTTCGCCGGCTCGCCGGCCTGACCGCCACCCCCAACCGCTCCGCCCCTCGCAGCCTCACCCACCCGCGCCGGCGCCTCCGGGCAGCCGCTACGGCTCGTCGCGCCCCGGGTTTGCCCTTCGGGCGCCCACGCCCGTCGCCCGTTTCCTGCGCCCGTTCGGGTTACGCTCCAGGCGCCCGCTAAGGCCCCTGGCCAAGGACACGTGGGGTCCACCCGTGAACGAAAAATAAATAAATGAATATATATAATAATTAAAATAATTAGTTAATTAATTAACCAAATGAATTAGTTAATCTAATTAATCCTGTTAATTAATCTGTTAACTGCTTAATTAGTCTAACTAAAATTGTTAGTTTACTAGGCAGTCAATGACAGGGGGCCCCATCCTCTGTTGACCAGTCAAACTTTGACGGCTCAACTGGGTCCTCTGGCCCACATGTCAGCCTCCGTGTACATTCTGTGTACACAGGGCTGGGTACCCATAGCGTTTTGCCTATTAATTTTGAATTAATAATAACCTCAGAAAATGAATAAAACTTTGAAAAGTCATATAAAATAAACCATAACTCGGATGAAAAAATTTTGTACATGAAAGTTGCTCAGAACGACGAGACGAATCCGGAAGCGCAGCCCGTTCGTCCGTCACACATCCCTAACATAGCAAACACACAACTTTCCCTCTCCCATTCATCCGTCCGAAAACGCGAAACACCAGGAATACATTCCCGGATGTTTCCCCCCTTCGCCAGTATCGCCTATCCCTACGTTAGGCCACCCCTAGCACAACGTATTGCCGTGTCTTGCTTTGTGTTACATTTGATTGCTCTGTTATTTAGTGTTCCTCCTCCGTTACTCCTTTCCGGTAGACTCCGAGACCGCTGCCGATGTCTGTGTGTTCGACTACATCGAAGATGACCCCTCCCTCTTGCCAGAGCAACCAGGCAAGCCCCCCCCCTTGATCACCAGATATCGCCTACTTCTCTCTACTACTTGCATTAGAGTAGTGTAGCATGTTACTGCTTTCCGTTAATCCTATTCTGATGCATAGCCTGTCATTGTTGCTACAGTTATTGATACATTACCTGCAATCCTAAATGCTTAGTATAGGATGCTAGTTTATCATCAGTGGCCCTACATTCTTGTCAGTCTGTCATGCTATACTATCGGGCCGTGATCACGTCCGGTGTTGATCACGGGTATATACTATACATATTACCCATGATACATGTGGTGACTAAAGTCGGGTCGGCTCGTGGAGTACCCGCGAGTGATTCACGGATTGGGGGCTGAAAGGACCTTTGTCCCGATGGCCCTCTGGGTGGATCTTTGTGGCGGAGGGACATGGTAGGTTGAGACCACCTATGAGAGAGGTGGGCCTGACCCTGGTCGGCGTTCGCGGTTACTTCAAGATAACACGCTTAACGAGATCTGGGTATTTGATCTGAGTTCGGCCACTGGCCTATATGCACTAACCAACTACGCGGGAACAGTTATGGGCACTCGACGTCGTGGTATCAGCCGAAGCCTTCATGACGTCAGCGACTGAGCAACGCGCGCTGGATTGTACTGGAATGCCTGCTCTTGTATTAGGGAGGCTAGGTTTGCTTACCGGCCGCGTTCGCAACGTGCAGGTGTGCAACGGGCGATGGGCCCAGACCCCTGCGCCATAGGATTTAGACCGGCGTGATGATCTCTCTATTGTGCCTAGGTGGGGCTGCGACGTGTTGATCTTCCGAGGCCCGGCATGACCCAAGAAAGTGTGTCCGGACAAAGGGGATCGAGCGTGTTGGGAAATGTGGTGCACCCCTGCAGGGAAGTTGATCTATTCGAATAGTCATGTCCCTCGATAAAAGGATGACCCGGAGTTGTACCTTGACCTTATGACAACTAGAACTGGATACTAACTAAAACACTCCCTTCCAAGTGCCAGATACAACCCGGTGAGCGCTCTCTAACAGGGCGACAAGGAGAGGATCACCGGGTAGGATTATGCTATGCGATGATACTTGGTGAACTTACCGTCTACTCTCTTCTACATGCTGCAATATGGAGGTGGCTAGAAGCGTAGTCTTCGACAGGACTAGCTATCCCCCTCTTATTCCGGCATTCTGCAGTTCAGTCCACATATTCTACCCCTTTTCCATTTGATACCAATGCATGCATATGTAGTGTAGCTCCTTGCTTGCGAGTACTTTGGATAAGTACTCACGGTTGCCTTGCTTCCCCTTTTTTCCCCTTTCTATACCCGATTGTTGCGACCAGATGATGGAGCCCAGGAGCAAGACGCCACCGTTGACGACGACTCCTACTATACTGGAGGTGCCTACTACTACGTGTAGGCCGCTGACGACGACCAGGAGTAGTTTAGGAGGATCCCAGGCAGGAGGCTTGCGCCTCTTTCGATATGTATCCCAGTTTGTGCTAGCCTTCTTAAGGCAATCTTGTTTAACTTATGTCGGTACTTAGATATTGTTGCTTCCGCTGACTCATCTATGATCGAGCTCTTGTATTCGAGCCCTCGAGGCCCCTGGCTTGTAATATGATGCTTGTATGACTTATTTTATTTGTAGAGTTGGTTGTGATATCTTCCCGTGAGTCCCTGATCTTGATCGTACACGTTTGCATGTATGATTAGTGTACGATTGAATCGGGGGCGTCACAAGTTGGTATCAGAGCCGACTTCCTGTAGGAATCCCCCTTCCACATTCCTTGGCCGAAGTTAAGTCTAGTCGATGAAAACTATTTTACAAACATGGCTATGTGGCTTATGGGCCCACGTCGCCATTGGGTGGTACTAGGATCTTTTACCCCTCGTCTATACTCTGGGACTCTGATCTCTCATCTATTCGGGTTAAAATGGTTTTACTAACTCTAACATTAGGATCTTGTGATCACATCCACCCGGAGAGCCCCTTGTTACAGATGATCGCCTGCGGCACCAGAAGATTCTGAAGATACTCTACGATGTTCTCTCGAGACTTTGTGCCATCGCTTTTGCAATTCCCTTTCATCGATAAACCCCCTATGGATGACCGCGTACACTTGTCACTCATACAATCATTCTCGATGATCTTATTATTACAGGATACCCCGAAATACTCTATTGTTTCGAGAATACTTTGTGCCTACCGCCTTTCAGTTCTTTGCCACATGAATACCCTACTGAAAATCCCTCATACTTATCGAGGATTCGATTATTCCTAGTTGATACATGTATTTCACAAAAGTCTTCGAAATACCATTTGATCCTCCGAAAATCCTCAACAGCCTATTGCTCTTGAAATTCTTGCTTGCTTTCATTATGATTAATCCCATAAGTCAGGTAATCTTATTGGCATCCTTTGTCATTATCATTTTGAGTCTGTTGAATTCAATATGTTGTGAATGCTCGCAATCCTCAATCAATTCCTAGAATTCATCCTTCCAGCTCTAAGGTCATTTTGAACATGAGCTGGTCATCGACCAATCAAGTTGTCATCGAATGTACCCCTAAATCTATTCAACTTATCCATTCTTAATCAGAGTGTTTGCTTCTGATCCCTTGAATTGGAAATCATAATTCGTTTGCATTTGAGCCTTGAATTAGTCAGTTGCTCCTATAATCCAATGCCTTCACATTGTTTCTTCCTCTGGTTGTGTGCCGATGCTCACATCAGCTCCGCTATGGGCCATCGAATTCTTTGTTGAAATATCATCCGACAGTGTCCTTCGTGTACAAAAACCTCGAGGAGTTCTTTCCACGGATATATAAAGCCTTTGGTAAATTGTATCCTCTGTTTTCTCAAACATGCTCTGTTTTGGAGCTGGTGGTATTTACTATTGAAGCTTGTGGTATATGTTTCCACGATACCCTGACGGGTTGAACCATGCCTTCCTTAATATGTGTGAACTCAAAAGTTTTCATGAGTCATACTCTTCTGGTATTTTGCTAGATAAAATTTCAACACTACAACTTCTTCGAAAGTGACAGGTGAATGGAAGGTTATACATTGAAGAAGTGGGAGTCGACCTTGAACTTTGTGTTCATGCCCTTGGACACGATGTAGATCCTACCATAGAAGCTTCTTGTAATAATAACTATTTTTTTGATATAATATCATCTGGTATCTGTGAATTGATCCTATGCAATCATGGTTCTGACCATATTTTCTCTTTGATCGCATTTCTCGGACAAGTTAAATCACTTGTATTTTGTAAGTCAATACACCAGTCCAACCTCTACCTTGATATACCGTCGAGTATTACCCTCTGGTATCTCGAGAATATCAAAGAATTGTGTTGCATCTTATGAGTCTTCATTAGCTATTATTTCTCACCGATTCCAATTTTTCATGGGTTCTGAGTTATTAGTCGCTCAAGAACACCAGTAAGTGAACCGATTCCGCACTCTAGTTTGATAACTCTAAGTAATCTTTGTTTCTTATGAGTTTAATAATCCTTCAAGTCATTGCTAGCCTGATCGGCTATATCCTTATTGTGCTAAATTTTAACTGTGCTACCTGATCCTTCTTTCCGGAGCACAATTTTCAACAATGAGCTAACCTTACGTCAATCTTCCTCCTCATATAATTTCGCCTTAAAAACGACAAGCTTGATTTTGAGTTTGTGTTGTATCTATGGCTCCAATAATCTTTTGTTGCATCGGTCCTTTTGCTTGATGCAGTCGCTGTTCAATTGCTTCTTCGTGGATCCTCTCGACAACAATTTTCGTGATCATCATCAACATTTTGACTCCTTCCAGGATATCAATGGAATTCTTGATGATAAGTGCCATCCTCGTTCCTTGGTAATTTGAGTTACCATCAACAACATCCTTATCTTCCTTTCATCACGAACTTGTTCATGCTATGGATGCAACTTGCTATCCAGCTCGTATTATGATCTACCTTGAAGTATTACTACCTTTTTGTCAAGGATGTTGTGAGAATTTCACCACCTCTTGAGAATTCTTGATATAGGTGATACTTCACCATCACCATTCTTTTCTTGGTCCCCGTGTTGTTCCTAACAGGAATACCGACGGATGGACTAGTAATTTTAAAACTTCTAGCAACCTTATTACTTTGAAGTTAATGGTCAACATTTCATTCTTAGACCATTGGTTATTGAATTGCCATTCTAACATTGTTTGTGCTACCTAAGTCCGTATTTCGGGTGCACCGTCAACCAATGTTTACTCATGTATGTTTTCCTCAAGCATACCTCATTATATCATTTGATCTGACAAAAGCTATCTCCTTGTTCACATAATTGTGGAAATCCATCTTTTGGAAATCTCGATGAATTGTCGCTGAGTTCATCAGCCACCTCCTCATTCTCTCCTTGATTTAATAATGAACTCATGATTCGGAACTTGCTTCCAAAGTTCATTAACCGAGAATCTTATATTGTCATCTCGTCAATTGTGTTGCACCTTTTCTTTCTCATGCATCCTGAGTCTGAGGTATCCTGGCACCTATCAGATCTGAATTCGGTCAGATATGATGATTGGAATATATTTCCAAGGGTTATAACAATGGTCTTTATGTGACCCGATAAGGTGATGTCATGCCTAGCACACCTGCCCGGAGGCCCTATTGTTATAGATTCCTTTTCAGCAAGGCTATCCATTCTTCCATGAGGAAATTGTAAGACTTATTCTACAAGTTATTCCTGACGGATCCTTTGAGTATCCAAAGTCCGCCCATGCTTGAAGACCATGTCAATGCTATCTCGAAGCATGTCTGTGGTACTCCGATTTTCAACAAGAACATTTCAAGCCCAATGCTAAATGTTTCCTGCTCAATTATCCCAAACACCGTTGTATGGTTAATGTCATGAAATTTATCTCCCCTTACCTAAATGGTTTTCTACTTAATATCCTGTCATGGATACCATGCTCTACTTGTCCGTGGGAAGGATATACCCCTGAATTATGTGTTTAAACACATTCTCCTTTCCATTTTTTTGTTTAATCTGATGGTCACATTTTCCTTTCCATTGTTTTATTTAACCTTTCTTGTGATCTATATGATATAAGAAATAATATTTCCCTGCTTATGTAAACACCTCGGTGTGCAATTCTGTCAGCAAGGCCCTGTTACTATTGTGGATGACATTCCGGTAGCAACCGATGGACGAGAACTTTGCCTATTGGTCCGCCTCGTTCAACGAGCGGGAAAATGGTTCTCTTCGTCCCTCACCCTTGGTACCGACGCTGTTGCCAACATAACTGACAGACTATTCCCTGACATGCCTTACTATCATGACCGTGCAAGATGTCACCGTCCTTCCTACTTTAACCCACATGGTGGGCCCATAACCCACAGGTCCCAGGATCGAAACCTGACTCTCCTATACAAACCCTCGTTCCCAAGGTTGTTCCTTGCACTTGGCCTCGTATGTAATTCACGAGCCACCTTCTGAGAGATCATCAATTCTGGCATTAAACACAATACTTATTCCCGTTGCCTTGAACCCCTTTCACACTCTGTTTCAGGCAACGAACGATTTTCTATCCGCTTGAAACTTCTTATGGTACCTTCTTACTTGGCTCTCGATATGTTTCATTCGTTCAACTCGATAGATACTCATGTGTTCACTCCTGGGATAACCCCCATATGATTTCCCCTTATACCATTCTATCGTTGTAGAGAAGCCCTTACCTATTCGTAAGTACGACATAATTTTTGAAGGACGACAACTTCATCATGATGCATTGATGCATAAGAATGAAGACATCAATGCTATGGATCGACCTCTTCGAGAAGAACAACCAAGACCGAGAAGACTCGTTAGAATTTCGTAACCGAATCCCTTCCCCCTTACACCCCTCTTAAATCTTGGGACGAGATTTCTTGTAGCGGAGGAGATTTGTAACACCCGGTCGTTAAGGTACAGTAATCACACACTAATGGTGCCAGGTCATCATGATTATTTTAATAAACCCCACTTTGATCCAAACCGATTTCACATTCAAATTAAAATAAAGTCAAATTGTTGTTTCTTCAAACGGTAAAATAAAAATGTTCAGTCGTTTGCAAATATTCTTTAACTAATTATCAGGGAGAAACCAACATTAATAAAATGTTTAATTGCCCTAATGCAATTAAAACAGGGGCCAAGTCTTTACTAAAATGCCTTTTCAAAATTATAGAAGTTCTAAACTATTTTATTTAAAACTCCAAGATTTTTGTGGTAGAACACTGGTATTTGTTCTGACAAATTGTTTCATTTTACAAAATCCTTTTAGTGGATAAACTAATAGAAGCAATAGCTAAAATAAAAAAGAAAAGTTAAAAAAAGAAAAAAGAAAAAAATAAGGAAAACAAGGGCCACCCCCACTGGGCCACGGCCCAGCTAACCGGCCCAGTTTTCCCCTGGCTTATAACCACCCCCACCCCTGTAACCTAATCCTAACCGGTCCACTCCCCCCCACACGATCCACCTCTCATCTTTCCCCCGATCTAGATCCCGTCACCCCGTCGCTCGCCCCGAACCCCGCTGACGCCGTGTCGCCGCCCGAAGGCCTCCCCGTCGCCGGAGCCACCATGCCGGCCTGCCTTCCCGTCCCCGTCATCGCCTCGTCCTCGTCGTCCTCCCCACGCCCTACTACCTAGTCCCTACGGCCTCGCGATGAGGAACCCCAACCGTGCCTCCACTCGTGCCGGCCCTGCCCGTGTGCGCTACCGCAGCTACTCCTGCTCTGCTTCCCCCTCCCCGATGCACTTCTCATCGCTGCTACCTCTTGAGCACTGCGTTGGTTTTCCCTTGAAGAGGAAAGGGTGATGCAGCAAAGTAGCATAAGTATTTCCCTTAGTTTTGGAGAACCAAGGTATCAATCCAGTAGGAGGCCGCGCACAAGTCCCTCGCACCTACACAAACAAATAAATCCTCGCAACCAACGCGATAAGGGGTTGTCAATCCCTACACGGTCACTTACAGAGTGAGATCTGATAGATATGATAAGATAATATTTTTGGTATTTTTATGATAAAGCTGCAAAGTGAAATAAAAAGCAATAAAAATAACTAAGTGTTGGAATATTAATATGATGGAAGATAGACCCGGGGGGCATAGGTTTCACTAGTGGCTTCTCTCAAGAGCATAAGTATTTACGGTGGGTGAACAAATTACTGTTGAGCAATTGATAGAATTGAGCATAGTTATGAGAATGTCTAGGTATGATCATGTATATAGGCATCACGTCCGAGACAAGTAGACCGACTCCTGCCTGCATCTACTACTATTACTCCACACATCGACCGCTCTCCAGCATGCATCTAGAGTATTAAGTTCAAGAGAACAGAGTAACGCTTTAAGCAAGATGACATGATGTAGAGGGATACACTCATGCAATATGATATAAACCCCATCTTGTTATCCTCGATGGCAACAATCCAATACGTGCCTTGCTGCCCCTACTGTCACTGGGAAAGGACACCGCAAGATTGAACCCAAAGCTAAGCACTTCACCCATTGCAAGAAAGATCAATCTAGTAGGCCAAACCAAACTGATAATTCGAAGAGGCTTGCAAAGATAACCAATCATACATAAAAGAATTCAGAGAAGATTCAAATATTGTTCATAGATTAACTTGATCATAAACCCACAATCCATCGGTCTCAACAAACACACCGCAAAAGAAGAATACATCGAATAGATCTCCACAAGAGAGGGGGAGAACTTTGTATTGAGATCCAAAAAGAGAGAAGAAGCCATCTAGCTAATAACTATGCATCCAAAGGTCTGAGGTAAACTACTCACACTTCATCGGAGGGGCTACGGTGTTGATGTAGAAGCCCTCCGTGATCGATGCCCCCTCCGGCGGAGCTCCGGAAAAGGCCCCAAGATGGGATCTCGTGGATACAGAAAGTTACGGTGGTGGAATTAGGGTTTTGGCTCCGTATCTGTTAGTTTGAGGGCACATAGGTATATATAGGAGGAAGGAGTACGTCGGTGGCGCAACAGGGGGTCCACGAGGGTGGAGGGCGTGCCTGGGGGGGGGGGGGTAGGCGCGCCCCCTACCTCGTGCCCTCCTGGTTGATGTCTTGACGTAGGATCCAAGTCCTCTGGAGCACGTTCGTTCCGAAAATCACGTCCCCGAAGGTTTCATTCCGTTTGGACTCCATTTGATATTATTTTTCTGCGAAACTCTGAAATAGGCAATAGACAGCAATTCTGGGCTGGGCCTCCGGTTAATAGGTTAGTCCCAAAAATAATATAAAAGTGTATAATAAAGCCCAATAATGTCCAAAACAGAATATAATATAGCATGGAACAATAAAAAATTATAGATACGTTGGAGACGTATCAAGCATCCCCAAGCTTAATTCCTGCCCGTCCTCGAGTAGGCAAATGATAAAAACAGAATTTTTGATGTGGAGTGCTACTTGGCATAATTTCAATGTAATTCTTCTTAATTGTGATATGAATATTCAGATCCGAAAGATTCAAGATAAAAGTTCAATATTGACATAAAAATAATAACACTTCAAGCATACTAACTAAGCAATTATGTCCTCTCAAAATAACATGGCCAAAGAAAGTTTATCCCTACAAAATCATATAGTTTAGTCATGCTCCATTTTTGTTACGCAAGAATGCTCTCATCATGCACAACCCCGATGACAAGCCAAGCAATTGTTTCATACTTTAGTAATCTCAAACTTTTTCAACTTTCACGCAATACATGAGCGTGAGCCATGGATATAGCACTATGGGTGGAATAGAATATAATGATGGGGGTTATTTGGAGAAGACAAAAAGGGAGAAAGTCTCACATCAACGAGGCTAATCAATGAGCTATGGAGATGCCCATCGATTGATGTTAATGCAAGGAGTAGGGATTGCCATGCAACAGATGCACTAGAGCTATAAATATATGAACGCTCAACAAAAGAAACTAAGTGGGTGTGCATCCAACTTGCTTGCTCACGAAGACCCAGGGCATTTGAGGAAGCCCATTGTTGGAATATACAAGCCAAGTTCTATAATGAAAGATTCCCACTAGTATATGAAAGTGACAAAACAAGAGACTCTCTATCATGAAGATTATGGTGCCTTCTCTCTTTTTCTCTCATTTTTGTGGGCCTTCTTTTTTATGGCCTTTCTCTTTTTTTATTTTTCCTCACTTGGGACAATGCTCTATAAAATGATGATCATCACACTTCTATTTATTTACAACTCAATGATTACAACTCAATACTAGAACAAAGTATGACTCTATATGAATGCCTCCGGCGGTGTACCGGGATATGCAATGAACCAAGAGTGACATGTATGAAAGAATTATGAATGGTGGCTTTGCCACAAATACTATGTCAACTACATGATCATGCAAAGCAATATGACAATGATGAACGTGTCATGATAAACGGAACGGTGGAAAGTTGCATGGCAATATATCTGCTATGGAAATGCCATAATAGGTAGGTATGGTGGCTATTTTGAGGAAGATATAAGGAGGTTTATGTGTGAAAGAGTGTATCATATCACGGGGTTTGGATGCACCGGCGAAGTTTGCACCAACTCTCAATGTGAGAAAGGGCAATGCACGGTACCGAAGAGGCTAGCAATGATGGAAAGATGAGAGTGCGTATAATCCATGGACTCAACATTAGTCATAAAGAACTCACATACTTATTGCAAAAATCTACAAGTCATCAAAAACCAAGCACTACGCGCATGCTCCTAGGGGGATAGATTGGTAGGAAAAGACCATCGCTCGTCCCCGACCGCCACTCATAAGGAGGACAATCAAAGAACACCTCATGTTTCAAATTTGTTACATAACGTTTACCATACGTGCATGCTACGGGACTTGCAAACTTCAACGCAAGTATTTCTCAAATTCACAACTACTCAACTAGCACAACTTTGATATCACTACCTCCATGTCTCAAAACAATCATCAAGCATCAAACTTCTCTTAGTATTCAACACACTCATAAGAAAGTTTTTACTAGTCTTGAATACCTAGCATATTAGGATTATTTAAGCAAATTACCATGTTGTTTAAGACTCTCAAAATAATCTAAGTGAAGCATGAGAGAATAATAGTTTCTATAAAACAAAACCACCAATGTGCTCTAAAAAGATATAAGTGAAGTACTAGAGCAAGAACTACATAACTCAAAAAGATATAAGTGAAGCACATAGAGTATTCTAATAATTTCCGAATCATGTGTCTCTCTCTCAAAAGGTGTGTGAAGCAATGATGATTGTGGTAAACTAAAAAGCAAAGAATTAAATCATACAAGACGCTCCAAGAAAAACACATATCATGTGGTGAATAAAAATATAGCTCCAAGTAAAGTTACCGATGGAAGTAGACGAAAGAGGGGATGCCTTCCGGGGCATCCCCAAGCTTTGGATTTTAGGTGTCCTTAGATTATCTTGGGGTCCCATGGGCATACCCAAGCTTAGGCTCTTGCCACTCCTTGTTCCATAATCCATCAAATCTTTCACCCAAAACTTGAAAACTTCACAACACAAAACTTAAAGTAGAAAATCTCGTGAGCTCCGTTAGCGAAAGAAAAGAAAAAACCACTTCAAGGTACTGTAATGAACTCATTCTTTATTTATATTGGTGTTAAACCTACTGTATTACAACTTCTCTATGGTTTATAAACTATTTTACTAGCCATAGATTCATCAAAATAAGCAAACAACACACGAAAAACAGAATCTGTCAAAAACAAAACAGTCTGTAGTAATCTGTAGCTAACGCAAGATCTGGAACCCCAGAAATTCTAAAATAAATTGCTGGACGTGAGGAATTTATCTATTAATCATCTGCAAAAATAATTAACTAAATAGCACTTTTAAAATAAAACAGACAGCAGTTATCGTGAGCGCTAAAGTTTCTGTTTTTTACAGCAAGATTAAAAAGACTTTCCCCAAGTCTTCCCAACGGTTCTACTTGGCACAAACACTAATTAAACACAAAAAACACAACCAAAACAGAGGCTAGATGAATTATTTATTACTAAACAGGAGCAAAAATCAAGGAATAAAAATAAAATTGCGTTGCCTCCCAACAAGCGCTATCGTTTAACGCCCCTAGCTAGGCATAAAAGCAAAGATAGATCTAGGTATTGCCATCTTTGGTAGGCAATCCATAAGTGGCTCTCATAATAGATTCATAAGGTAATTTAATTTTATTTCTAAGGAAGTGTCCCAAGCCTTTCCTTAATGGAAATTGGAATCTAATATTCCCTTCCTTCATATCAATAATTGCACCAATCGTTCTAAGGAAAGGTCTACCAAGAATAATAGGACATGAAGGATTGCAACCTATGTCAAGAACAATAAAATCTATGGGCACATAATTCCTATTTGCAACAATAAGAACATCATTAATTCTTCCCATAGGTTTCTTAATAGTGGAACCCGCAAGGTGCAATTTTAAAGAGCAATCATCAAAATCACGGAAACCTAGCAAATCACACGAAGTCTTTGGGATCGTGGAAACACTAGCACCCAAATCACACAAATCATAGCACTCATGATCTTAAATTTTAATTTTGATAGTAGGTTCCCACTCATCATAAAGTTTTCTAGGGATAGAAACTTCCAACTCAAGTTTTTCTTCATAAGATTGCATCAAAGTATCAACGATATGTTTAGTAAAAGCTTTATTTTGACTATAAGCATGAGGAGAATTTAGCACAGATTACAACAAGGAAATACAATCTATTAAAGAGCAATTATCATAATTAAATTCCTTGAAATCCAAAATAGTGGGTTCATTTATATTTAAAGTTTTGACTTCTTCAATCCCACTTTTAACAATTTTAGCATCAAGATCTAAAGACTCCGAATTTTTGGAACGCCTTCTAGGTAAAGGTGGATCATATTCAGTCCCATCATTATCAAGATTCATATTGCAAAACAAAGATTTAATAGGGGACACATCAATAACTTTTAGATCTTCATCTTTATCTTCCAAAAAAAATCTGGCTTAGCAGCCATCTTATTAACTAAGGTGGCTTGCTTATCCGAAACTTCAGCTATTAACTTCTTAAGATGAGCAATCTGAGATTTCAAACCATCGAATTATTTAGACATATCATCGAGCTCTTTATTCATATAACCCATAAAACTTTTTTGTTCTTTAAGCTCATTTCTAAAGAAATTATTATGCTCAAATTGTAAGACCATAAAACTCCTGACGTTGCTTTCGATCTCTTCTAACCTTTTAAGGTGAAGATCACCAAATCTAGGTAGAGCCATCGTGACAAGCAAGCAATCCAACACACAAGCAAAGAAGAAACAGGCAAAAAGAGGCAAATAGAGAAAGAGAGGGAGGATGGAGAAAGAGGGCGAATAAAACGGCAAGGGTGGAGTGGGGGGAGAGGAAAACGAGAGGCAAATGGCAAATAATGTAATGCGGGAGATAAGGGTTTGTGATGGGTACTTGGTATGTCTTGACTTGCAATGGCGCCACAAATGACTCGTTGTCAGGAGTCAAATCTTGACTTGTCTTGAGCGAACCTCCCCGGCAACGGCGCCAGAAATCCTTCTTGCTACCTCTTGAGCACTGCGTTGGTTTTCCCTTGAAGAGGAAAGGGTGATGCAACAAAGTAGCGTAAGTATTTCCCTTAGTTTTTGAGAACAAATGTATCGATCCAGTAGGAGGCCGCACACAAGTCCCTCGCACCTACACAACCAAATAAATCCTCGCAACCAACGCGATAAGGGGTTGTCAATCCCTAGAGGGTCACTTACGAGAGTGAGATATGATAAGATAATATGTTTGGTATTTTTATGATAAAGATGCAAAGTAAAATAAAAATCAATAAAAATAACTAAGTGTTGGAAGATTAATATGATGGAAGATAGACCCGGGGGCCATAGGTTTCACTAGTGGCTTCTCTCAAGAGCATAAGTATTTACGGTGGGTGAACAAATTACTGTTGAGCAATTGATAAAATTGAGCATAGTTATAGGAATATCTAGGTATGATCATGTATATAGGCATCACGTCCGAGACAAGTAGACCGACTCCTGCCTCCATCTACTACTATTACTCCACACATCGACCGCTATCCAGCATGCATCTAGAGTATTAAGTTCAAGAGAACAGAGTAATGCTTTAAGCAAGATGACATGATGTAGAGGGATAAACTCATGCAATATGATATAAACCCCATCTTGTTATCCTCGATGGCAACAATACAATACGTGCCTTGCTGCCCCTACTGTCACTGGGAAAGGACACCGCAAGATTGAACCCAAAGCTAAGCACTTCTCCCATTGCAAGAAAGATCAATCTAGTAGGCCAAACCAAACTGATAATTCGAAGAGACTTGCAAAGATAACCAATCATACATAAAAGAATTCAGAGAAGATTCAAATATTGTTCATAGATAAACTTGATCATAAACCCACAATTCATCGGTCTCAACAAACACACCGCAAAAGAAGATTACATCGAATAGATCTCCACAAGAGAGGGGGAGAACTTTATATTGAGATCCAAAAAGAGAGAATAAGCCATCCAGCTAATAACTATGGACCCGAAGGTCTGAGGTAAACTACTCACACTTCATCGGAGGGGCTATGGTGTTGATGTAGAGCCCTCCGTGATCGATGCCCCCTCCGGCGGAGCTCCAGAAAAGGCCCCAAGATGGGATCTCGTGGATACAGAAAATTATGGCGGTGGAATTAGGGTTTTGGCTCTGTATCTGGTAGTTTCAGGGTACGTAGGTATATATAGGAGGAAGGAGTATGTCGGTGGAGCAACAGGGGGCACACGAGGGTGGACGGCGCGCCTGGGGGGGTAGGTGCGCCCCCTACCTCGTGCCCTCCTGGTTGATGTCTTGACATAGGGTCCAAGTCCTCTGGATCACGTTCGTTCCGAAAATCACATTCCCGAAGGTTTCATTCGTTTGGACTCCGTTTGATATTCTTTTTCTGCGAAACTCTAAAATAGGCAAAAAACAACAACTCTCGACTGGGCCTCCGGTTAATAGGTTAGTCCCAAAAATAATATAAAAATGTATAATAAAGCCCAATAATGTCCAAAACAAAATATAATATAGAATGGAACAATAAAAAATTATAGATACGTTGGAAACGTATCAATCGCCTGCACCACCTCCGCCCGGCAGCTCCATCGCGTGCTGCTCGCTCAGCATCGCCACGCCCGACTCTCTTCTGCTGCCCCTCCGTGAGCGCGCTCGAACAGGCCCGCGCGCCTCTGCTCGTCGGCTGCGTCCAGGCCGTGCCCCGCGCCACGTGACCTGCATGCCGGCCACGCCCTCACCCCGTTGTCTCCCGCTTCACTGCCCCTGCAAGCTCGCCTTGCCCCCGCACGTTGCTGGGCGCTGGTGCTCGTCCCGCGCGCATGCTCCATCGGGCTGCCCCGCCTTGCCCGGCGGCACAGCTGCTCCGTCCGCGGCCACGACCACCGTGCACAAGCACGCCTGCGCCACGCTGCGCCACATAGCCGCCTCGCTCCGTCGTGGTTCGCCGGCTCGCCGGCCTGACCGCCACCGCCAACTGCTCCCCCCCTCGCAGCCTCACCCACCCGCGCCGGCGCCTCCGGGCAGCCGCTACGGCTCGCCGTGGCCCGGGTTTGCCCTTCGGGCGCCCACGCCCGTCGCCCGTTCACTACGCCAGTTCGTTTTACGCCCCAGGCGCCCGCTAAGGCCCCTGGCGCATGGTGTTGTGCTGCCGCCTAGCACTGCGAGAAAGATAGGATCAAGAGAACCAACGACAAAAGATATTCTTGATCCATCGTACCCCCTCCGTCCTGAAATATCTCTCGTAAGGGGACAACATACTAAACATGAATTTTATAATCAAACCCTTTTAATTTCAAATCTCAATCAGATTGCCCATCCCCCAGCTCGGGCTCATCCCAGCAGCATTCTGCAGCTCAGGGTGACGGCCTCCCAGCGAGCTCGGGCTCCTCCTGCAAGCTCAGGGCGCCCTCCCAACAGGCACCATAACTCCTGCAACACGCCCTCACAGTAGATCTGTTGCTTAGTCGCGCTCCTCCTCTGCCTGGGCACGCTCCAGCTCCTTCTGCCTTGGCACACATCAGCTCCAGCACGCTCCAGCTCCTTCTGCCTTGGCACACATCAGCTCCAGTCCAGCACGCTCCAGCTCCTCCGCCTGGGCACTGCTCCTCCTCTCCAGCGCGAGCCTCTACCCCCAAGCTGCAGCTCGAAGAGATGCCCGATTTGAATTTGACTCCTTTGCAGCAGGAGGAGGATCAGCAAAATCATGAAGATCTGCAAAACAAAGAAGATGACCAGGCAACAGGTAATTTAACCAAATTTTACTCCGGAATTTAACTTGCCACTTGCCATGAAAAAAATTGTGTACAAAAATTTTTACTCAAGAATTCTTGACACCGAATTTTACTCTAGAATTTAACTTGCCATTGAATATAACATAATTTTAATCCAAAACTAAGAAAAGGATTGCCACTGAATTTAAATTGCCACTGAATTAACTAAATTTAACTTGACTCGGTGTTTTACAAATGAAGCATTGCTACAACTGAATTGAGTCAAGTGTTGCTACAAACTGAATTCATATGTCAAGTGTAGTTGACACTTGCTATTTAGACACTTGACACTAAATTAGATACTTGACATTTTTTATTCATTGCTACAAACTGAATTTAAACACTTGACACAGAATTCAAATGTTTTTGTTAAACACTTACTTTCCATAAGTTCCGTCAAGTTTTGTTGTTAGACACTTGACACTGCATTCAATGTTGTCAAATTCAGTCTAGTGAATCCAATGTATAGTTTGTCGGCAACTTAGTCAATTCAGTTAAGTTTGCAAACTGAATTTTTGGTTGGAATGCATGATGAATTCTGAAAAAAAATCAATTAAAATGTTTGTGTACTCCTAAATTCATTGCCGTTTTCCTATCTTGTTAATCAAACATGTCATGTTGAATGTGAGTCAATCATTTTACGGTTGGAATCTTAGTCATGCATACACGTCCAAGAATTACAATGCATGTGATAGAATAAAACTGGTTTATACATGCATACTTCAACAGTGTAGCATATATCACCAAATCCCTAAACAAACAAAGGAATTTGAGCTTTTAGGGGTTTCACTTCAGAACATATTTTGTGAATTTCCTAAGTTTTCTCCCTTTTCTTTCTCATGTTTTGGACCATATTAAGATACTTCCATAATAGCCTAATCAGGAAACTTGCTAATCAAACATTGCCACTTTTATTCTTAAACAAAATTATAAATAAATTCAATTAAAAATGTTCTTGTACTCCTAAATGATCTTGTATTTAGTCAAATTCAGCTAAACTTGATGTATAGGGAATATTCATTTTTCAGGAGTAGAACATTTAAATTCATCAATGTTCTCATGCATCAAATCGAAATTTCAAAGTCATAAGTATTTTAAGTGTTTGACAAAGTTTGCATTTTCATTTTCATGATCTAGTACTACTTGTAATAGCTAGTTGACTTCTTGCTCCTTTTCAACAAGAGAGGAGATGTTCTAGGATCTCAACTTCAGTCCTCCAACAGATCATCAAGAAGCAATTCATGAGGAGGAAGTAGTTGATCAAGGGGAAGCAATAAGAAGAAATGCAGTAAACCTGGCAAATGAGCAAAGGTTTGGTGTTTATTTTGCTTTGAGAGTAATCAAGAACATACATGGAGATATTTGCCAAGAGGACAAGCAGCTCGTTGCAAGCCTGTTGAATACGAGCGTATAAATTATTGAAAGAATATGGTTAGAAGAAACTCAATAGCTTGTAGAAGGCCAAGAAGCATATGCCTCAAACAGAAATAAGGGTAGAAGTGGACGAAAGAGGAAAGATCTGGATTTGTCGAGGATATCGACAGTCCCACTCAACAAAAGGAGGGAAGTCCGAGCTCTAGCAAGGTCTCTGGGTGTTCCCCGCTCGACCCTACACGGGAGATTCCAGTAGGGTGAGATGAAGCGCATCACTAGTACTGTGAAACCTTTCCTCAAGACAGATGATAAAATTGCAAGATTAAAGTTTTGCATCTCCATGCTCGATGAGCATTAGATCTCAACTCCCCATCCTGTTTTCAAGACAATGACATACATGGTCTATATCGATGAGAAGTGGTATGATATGACAAGAGAGAAGAACACCTACTATTTACTACCAGAAGAACCTAAACCCGTGTGCACCATGCAGAATAAGAATAACATTTGGAAAGTCATGTTTCTCACTATTGTGGCCAAGCCAAGACGCAATGACGATGGAGATATCACATTTGATGGCAAGATAGACACTTGGGCTTTCGTCCAAGAGACTCTGGTTGTTAGAATGAGTCAAAACAGAGAAGGGGATTTAAAGAACTAAAATCAGTGAGAGTGACCCGACCTCTGTCATCAGGGATTATCTATGCAACAAAGTGATCCCTGCTTTCCAAGAGAAGTGGCACGATGAATATATCAGAAGAATCATCTTCATTCAACAGTATAATGCAAAAACCACGTGTTTTGCCTGGTGACGAGGGTTTTTGACAGGCTATAGCACCGACAGATCTTGAAATTCGGTTGTTGCAACAAACCAACAACCCTGAAATGAAAGTTTCAGACCTCTGCTTCTTCAGTTCACTTCAGTCCTTGGCTTATTGCAGATCACCTAGAAATATCAAGGAATTGGTAGAATCTAGGTGTGAATGAAGAGTTCCAGAATGACGGGGTCGATAAGCATTTTAGAAGCTTTATGACATGGTAGGCGGTTATGGCTGAGATTATGAAAAATAAAGGAGGAAATGATTATAAACTCCCGCATTTGCCTAAAGACCACCGTCTGAATGAAGGAATGCTAGAAATGTTTTTATATTGCGACGCTCAGCTAGTTGTTGCGACCAAGGCCCTTATAGGAAGGGAAATAGAGGGTAAAGAAAGGAAAGGATTGCATAGAGAAAGAAAAAGAAAGAAATGGAGTATGTCAAGTCCTTGCATGTCTTGTGTGTAATCCTTGTATATCAACTCCTTGTGTATGTTTATAATGTTTTGGACGATCTATGTGTTCTATGTGTCTGTGAAAAGAAAGGGAACACTACTAGGGAAAAGCCTAGCAGTAGCACGGGTTTCTGGCCTATCAGTAACGCGGGTAACCATGCTACTGCTACGGCGCTACAGCTAAAGGTTAGCAGTAGCGTTTGTTGACACGCGCTACTACTATATCTACTTAGTAGTAGTGCGTCCTGCAACAGCCGCCACTGGTAATTACTAGTAGCGTGTCTCACTGCCCGCGCTACTACTATTATTCCATATTCTATTTCTTTTTTATTTTACGTCATATTCATACACATTTATACAAGTTTTCATACGGTAGCAATTTAGAGATTGTTTTATATTATAATGAGTTATTAAATCACTAAGTGAAAGAACCGTGGATTAGTTTCAAGTGGATGGATCCTAAGTGACCAAGTCATGGATTATGGATTATCAATAATCCATGACTTGGTCACTTAGGATCCATCCACTTGAAACTAATCCGCGGTTCTTTCACCCAATGATATAATAACTCATCATCATCATCATATTGATATAAAAACTCTTGCATCATATCATCACCAACAACACTAGCTAATAATCATCATAGTCATTACCACCAACACTATTTAATCATCATAGTCATATTGTAACTATCTAATCACCACCAACACTAGCTAATAATAATCATCATAGTCATCACCACCAACACTCATTCTAGCTAGCTAATCACTTTTGCTGCTCTCTCTCTCTCTGGTAAAATAGCATAAAACATGTGTAGCACTCCCGATTCATCATATTGGAGCATGCACATGAACTCGTCTCCTAATTGCGGGTTGCGCTTCTGATTGCTGCCCCCTAGTACTTCTCTGTGATCCTTCACAATTTTGCTCCAGTCTTTGACTATTAAGACTTGCTCGCTTTTAGAAATCCTGAATGCACTCATGTGCAATGTAGGATGTCTTGGCCGTAAGCTAACCATGGACATGCAACCTTTAGCCTCGATCCAATGAGGCACAACTATCATCGGGAGTCCTTGTTGAAGAACATTGTAGTAACATACTTAGCAATGAAGTTTAGCTTAAAAATAATGTATGCAAAAGATGCACTGAGGAAAAATAGTAAAAATCTCACCATCTTTCCTAAATAGATGTGACCGTAGTTCAACTAGGAAATTTCTGTCACACAGGCCGCGCTCGTCTTCGCAGTATTCGCACATACTGAAATACTTTTTGTCGTCAGACATTTCCTATGTTCATACTTGAAACATTAATTGAAAATCTATCGAAGGCAACTACTAGGAAACTCAACACACAAATTCGGGGCACCCGATACTTCCTACATATTCTAGCACAAGTCATTCTTAAATTCACGGGAAAATTCGGCACGACCTTTGCTAAAATAGGACATATCAAGAGCCTGAAATTTGCCGCAACAGAAATTAATGAATCAACACTCTAGCAAAACATAGGTCACTCGGAAATGAATCAACACTTCGCACATGAGCATAAACTGGTGCTCATTGCATTTCAATGGTTCAATATTGACAAAAACATTTCAATATATCTTATAATCTGAACATTTCATTTGGTTAAGAAGCATAACTAAATGCCCTAGTTCTACTCTATTGAACACCGAGGAGTGGAGAAGGAGGAGGTGGACTTTTATCTCACCAACTCGGGTGTAGAGGAAGTAGCGGTAGATCGGATGACGATCACTCCAAGGAGACACGACTCTTCAAAGCCTGCATATTCCACCGAGTAAAATTTTAATAAGATCATCAAATCTCATATAGCATTCTTTGATGACAAAGTGATAATGACATAAATTCAACTAGTTCTATTAATTCAACTAATTCAACTAAGTACTTACTAAAAATAAACTACTTCTATTAATTTTCTTACTAAAAATAAACTAGTTCTATAGTAAAATTTTAATTAGATCATCAAATCTCATATACCTAAATTTTCTTACTAAAAATAAACTAGTTCTATTAATTCAACTAGTTCAACTAAGCACTTACTAATTCAACTAAGAACAGTAATGAAATTTTAACTAGTTGGGAAGGAGGAGGGAGGAGGCGGGCCAGAGGAGGAGGGAGGGGAGGTGGGAGGAGAGAGGAGGAGGGAAGGAGGGAGGAGAGAGGAGGAGGGGGAGGAGGGAGGAGGCGGTGGGGCGGAGTGATAACCCACAAGTATAGGGGATCGCAACAGTTTTTGAGGGTAGAGTATTCAACCCAAATTTATTGATTCGACACAAGGGGAGCCAAAGAATATTCTCAAGTATTAGCAGCTGAGTTGTCAATTCAACCACACCTGGATAACTTAATATCTGCAGCAAAGTATTTAGTAGCAAACTAGTACGGAAGTAACGGTAACAGTGGCAAAAGTAACAGTAGCAGTTTTGTAGTAATTGTAATAGTAGCAACGGAAAAGTAACTAAGCGAAGATCAATATATGAAAAGCTTGTAGGCATTGGATCAGTGATGGATAATTATGTCAGATGCGATTCTTCATGCAGCAGTTATAACATAGGGTGACACAGAACAAGCTCCGGTTCATCAATGTAATGTAGGCATGTATTCCTCAAACTACGGTCATCACCGGGAGTGGTCCCGATTATTGTCACTTTGGGGTTACCGGATCATAACACATAGTAGGTGACTATTGACCTGCAAGATAGGATTGATATGTCTCCAACGTATCTACTTTTCCAAATACTTTTGCCCTTCTTTTGGACTCTAACTTGCATGATTTGAATGGAACTAACCCAGACTGACGCTGTTTTCAGTAGAACTACCATGGTGTTATTTATGTGCAGGAGCAAATGTTCTCGGAATGACCTAAAACTTCACGGAGACACTTTTCAGAAAATAAGAAAAATACCTGCCAAAGATGAAGGCCAGGGGGCCACCACCTTGCCAAGAGGGTGGGGGGCGCGCCCCCTACCTTGTGGGCCCCCTATTGCCTCTCCGACTCCAACTCCACCTCCATATATTGTGTTTCGGGGAGAAAAAAATCAGAGAGAAGAAATCATCGCGTTTTACGATACGGAGCCGCCGCCAAGCCCTAAAACCTCTCGGGAGGGCCGATCTGGAGTCTGTTCGGGGCTCCGGAGAGGGTAATCCGTCGCCATCGTCATCATCAACCATCCTCCATCACCAATTTCATGATGCTCACCGCCGTGCGTGAGTAATTCCATCGTAGGCTTGCTGGACGGTGATGGGTTGGCTGGGATCTATTATGTAATCGAGTTAGTTTTGTTAGGGTTTGATCTCTAGTGTCCACTATGTTCTGAGATTGATGTTGCTATGACTTTGCTATGCTAAATGCTTGTCACTAGGGCCCGAGTGCCATGATTTCAGATCTGAACCTATTATGTTTTCATCAATATATGAGAGTTATTGATCCTATCTTGCAAGTCTATAGTCACCTATTATGTGTTATGATCCGTTAACCCCAAGGTGACAATAATCAGGATACTTACCGGTGATCACCGTAGTTTGAGGAGTTCATGTATTCACTATGTGTTAATGCTTTGTTCTGGTTCTCTATTAAAAGGAGGCTTTAATATCCCTTAGCTTCCGTAAGGACCCCACTGCCACGGGAGGGTAGGACAAAATATGTCATGCAAGTTCTTTTCCATAAGCACGTATGACTATATTCAGAATACATGGCTACATTACATTGATGAACTGGAGCTAGTTCTGTGTCACCCTAGGTTATGACTGTTACATGATGAACCGCATCCGGCATAATTCTCTATCACCGATCCATTGCCTATGAGATTTCTATATATTGTTCTTCGCTTATTTACTTTTCCGTTGCTATTGCTATCATCACTACAAAATACCAAAAACATTACTTTTACTACTGTTACCTTTTGCTACCGTTACCACTACTATCATATTACTTTGCTACTAAACACTTCGCTGCAGATATTAAGTTTCCAGGTGTGGTTGAATTGACAACTCAGCTGCTAATACTTGAGAATATTCTTTGGCTCCCCTTGTGTTAAATCAATAAATTTGGGTTGAATACTCTACCCTCGAAAACTGTTGCGATCCCCTATACTTGTGGGTTATCAAGACTATTTTCTGGTGCCGTTGCCGGGGAGCATAGCTCTATTCTTTGAGTCACTTGGGATATATATCTGCTTATCATTATGAAGAACTTGAGAGATCCAAAAACCAAGATCTATCCCTCAACTATGAGGGGGGGGGGTAAGGAACTGCCATCTAGCTCTGCACTTGATTCACCTTCTGTTTTGAGTAAGCTTGCGACACCTACACCTGCTTCTGCTATTCGTTCTGATATGTCGCATGTTATTGATGATGCCACTTCCACTATGCATGATACTTATGATGAAACTACCTCTATGCATGATACTACTATGCCACTTAGTGATTTTCTTGATGAACAACTTGCTAGGGCTAGAGAAATTGAAAATATTGAATCTGATGATACTGATGAAAGTGATGATGAAGAACCACTTGCTATTCCTAAGGGTTATGTCTTCAATCAAGAAGCTTCTTTAGCCATTTTTGCTTGCAGAAATAGAACTGAACTTAAAAGATTATTAGCTAAATGGAGTAAGAAATCTCTAAATGCTAGCATGAAATCTGACCCTGCTTTTGCTACTTCACCTATCTTTGTTACTGATAAGGATTATGAATTCTCTGTTGATACTGATATAATTACTTTGGTTGAATCTGATCCTTTTCATGGTTATGAATCTGAAACTGTTGTGGCACATCTTACTAAATTAAATGATATAGCCACCTTGTTCACTAAAGATGAGAGAACTCGCTACTTTTACATCCTTAAAATATTTCCGTTCTCATTAAAGGGTGATGCTAAGATTTGGTTTAATTCTCTTGATCCTGGTTGTGTGCGTAGTCCCCAGGATATGATTTATTACTTCTTTGCTAAATATTTCCCTGCTCATAAGAAACAAGCTACTTTAAGGGATATATATAATTTTGTGCAAATTGAAGAAGAGAGTCTCCCACAAGCTTGGGGGAGGAATCTCCAATTACTTAATGCTTTGCCTGATCATCCCCTTAAGAAAAATGAAATACTTGATATATTTTATAATGGACTAACCGATGCCTCCAGAGATTACCTGGATAGTTGTGCTGGTTCTGTTTTCATGGAAAGAACACCGGATGAAGCTGAAATTCTATTGAATAATATGCTGACAAATGAAAATAATTGGACACCTCCGGAGCCAATTCCTGAGCCTATTCCTAAACCAACTCCAAAGAAGAGGGGCATTCTATTTCTCAGTCCTGAAGATATGCAAGAGGCAAAGAAATCTATGAAAGAAAAGGGCATTAAAGTTGAAGATGTTAAGAATTTACCTCCTATTGAAGAAATACATGGTCTTAATTTACCTCCTATTGAAGAAACACGTAATCTTAATCCTTTACCTATTGAAGAAACTCATGGTCTTGATAACCCGACACAGGTAGTAAAGGTAAATTCCCTCTATAGATATGATAAAGTTGTAATTCCATTTACTAAGATTGCTAGCCCATGCTTAGATGAGTTCGATAAATTTATGGCTAAGCAAGAAGATTTTAATGCTTATTTTGGTAGAAAATTGAAATACAATTCAAATATGCTTGGACACTTGGGTGATTATATGGCTAATGTTAAAGGTGAACTTAAACTTATTAGTAAACATGCTTCTATGGTTACCACTCAAGTAGAACAAGTACTTAAAGCTCAAAATGATTTGCTTAATGAATTGAATAGTAAGAAAAATGATAATGCTGTTAGAGTTATGATTAGAGGTGGTAGAATGACTCAGGAACCTTTGTATCCTGAAGGCCATCCTAAAAGAATTGAGCAAGATTCTCAGAGAAATAATATAGATGCACCTAGTTCTTCTAAAAAGAAGAAAAAGAAAAATGATAGGACTTTGCATGCTTCTAGTGAACCTATTGTTGAACCACCTGGGAATCCAAATGATATTTCTATTTCTGATGTTGAAACACAATCTGGTAATGAACCTGAAACTAGCGGTAATACCAATAATAATGTTCATGGTGATGCTCAACCTAGTAATGATAATGATGTAGAAATTGAACTTGCTGTTGATCTTGATAACCCACAATCAAAGAATCAACATTATGATAAGAAAGACTTTGTTGCTAGGAAACATGGTAAAGAAAGAGAGCCTTGGGTTCAGAAGCCCATGCTTTTTCCTCCCAAACCATCCAAGAAAAAGGATGATGAGGATTTTGAGTGCTTTGCTGAAATGATTAGACCTATCTTTTTGCGTATGCGATTGACTGATATGCTCAAAACCAAACCTTATGCTAAGTATATCAAAGATATTATTACAAATAAAATAAAGATACTGGAAGCTGAAATTTCCACCATGCTTGCTAATTATACTTTTAAAGGTGGAATACCAAAGAAACTTGGAGATCCAGGAGTACCCACTATACCATGCTCCATTAAAATAAATTATGTTAAAACTGCTTTATGTGATCTTGGAGCCGGTGTTAGTGTTATGCTTCTCTCTTTATATCATAGACTTGATTTGAATAAGTTGACACCTACTAAAATATCTTTGCAAATGGCTGATAAATCAACTGCTATACCTGTCGGTATTTGTGAGGATGTGCCTGTTGTAGTTGCAAACGTTACTATTTTAATGGACTTTGTTATTCTTGATATTCCCGAGGATGATAGTATGTCTATTATTCTTGGAAGACCGTTTTTGAATACTGCAGGGGCTGTTATTGATTGCACTAAAGGCAATGTCACTTTTCATGTTAATGGTAATGAGCATACGGTACACTTTCCGAGGAAACAACCTCAAGTTCATAGTATCAACTCTATTGGAAAAATTCCATCGATTATATTTGGAGGTTTTGAATTTCCTCTTCCTACTGTCAAGAAGAAATATGATATTCTTATTATTGGGGATGTGCATATCCCCGTTGAGGTAACATAGTGCTATTCAAAATTTCTCCAGTTCCATGTTATTCAGAATGAGTTCGTTAACAAGACTTGATCAACCTTGTTTGTGGATTCCTTTTGATGATCATGAGATGGATGAAACTAGAACGCATAACCGTTTGTACCCCACTTTTACTTTCTATTAATTATATTAAATGAAATAAAAATAAATATTTGTCTGTCTGTTATCTGATTATCCGTGCAATATAAAAATACCTCGAAAATAAAAGTTCTCCAAATGCCCTGAAAATTAAATATGATTTTTCTAGAATATTTGAGGATTTATGGAACTGAGAACACACCAGGGGGGGCCAACCACCTGCCCATGAGGGTGGAGGGCCTACCCCTCTAGGGCGCGCCCCCTGCCTCGTGGGCCCACGGTGGCCCTCCTCCACTTATCCTTTCACCCTTACACTCCTTCTTCCTCCCCCAAACACGAATATCCAGTTCAAACCCGAGTCCAAGCTCATTTTGCTGCCATTTTCGATCTCCTTGCTCAAAGCACCTCTCACAAAACTGCTTGGGGAGATTGTTCCTTGGTATGTGACTCCTCCATTGGTCCAATTAGTTTTTGTTCTAGTGCTTTATTCATTGCAAATTTTTGCTGCTTAGGTGACCCTGTTCTTGAGCTTGCATGTCAAATTTATATGGTCAAAAGTAGTTTTGATGCATGATATAGGCCCTAGGCACTTGTAGGAGTAGTTGCTATCAATATTATTGAGTTTGGTTTACTTTTATTTTGAAGTTACTAAAAATTTCAGAATTTTTCAGAAAATGATGAGGAGACTATTGAGGGGCTCATCGAGCCAAAGCTCGAAGGAAAAGGCACCGAAGCCTAAGTATAATTTGTCTCGCACCACGGAGGTTCGGGCGTGTGAATGGCCCTCCGATGATTTCTTGAGAGCAGCCGGTATTTATGAAGATTTTCACGAACTGGCTAAAAATGCAGGCCTCACCGCTTTCCTCCACGACCAATGCGATCAGTATCTCTTACTCACAAATACCTTTGTGCAAAACTTTCATTTCCATTCTAGGAACTCGCCACCTACGGTGGAGTTTCATTTATATGATGAGCATAAGGAGATGTCACTTTATGATTTTTGTCGGATTTGTTTAGTCCCTTTTGAGGGCAAGACAGAAGAACCACATTGAGGGAGTCCTGGATTAGGGGGTGTTCGGGTAGCCGGACTATACCTTCAGCCGGACTCCAGGACTATGAAGATACAAGATTGAAGACTTCGTCCCGTGTCCGGATGGGACTTTCCTTGGCGTGGAAGGCAAGCTTGGCGATGCGGATATTCAAGATCTCCTACCATTGTAACCGACTTTGTGTAACCCTAACCCTCTCCGTGTCTATATAAACCGGAGGGTTTTAGTCCGTAGGACAACTTCATCATACAACAATCATACCATAGGCTAGCTTTTAGCGTTTAGCCTCCTTGATCTCATGGTAGATCTACTCTTGTACTACCCATATCATCAATATTAATCAAGCAGGACGTAGGGTTTTACCTCCATCAAGAGGGCCCGAACCTGGGTAAAACATCGTGTTCCTTGCCTCCTGTTACCATCCGGCCTAGACGCACAGTTCGGGACCCCCTACCCGAGATCCGCCGGTTTTGACACTGACATTGGTGCTTTCATTGAGAGTTCCTCTGTGTTGTCGCTTTCAGGACCGATGGCTCCTTCGATCATCAACAACAATGCAGTCCAGGGTAAGACTTTTCTCCCCGGACAGATCTTCGTCTTCGGCGGCTTCGCACTGCGGGCCAATTCGCTTGGCCACCTTAAGCAGATCGAAAGCTACGCCCCTGGTCATCAGGTCAGGTTTGGAAGCCTAAACTACACGGCTGACATCCGCGGGGACTTGATCTTCGACGGATTCGAGCCACAGCCAAGCGCGCCGCACTGTCTCGATGGGCATGATATAGCTCTGCCGCCGAACAGCACCTTGGAGGCCGCACACACATCGGTTTCGACCATTGATTCAGAGCCTACTGCGCCGATCGAGGATCAGCGGTTGGACGGTGCCTCAGGGGCTGCGATCTCAGAGGTGATCGAGCCGAACTCCAGCCCCGCACTCCGCATGGCCCACGACTCCGAGGACATCCTTGCCGATCGAATCCGATTGGGCGCCGATAATGGAGTTCACCGCCGCGGACATCCATCAGCACTCGCCCTTCGGTGACATCCTGAATTCTCTAAAGTCTCTCTCTATCAGGAGAGCCCTGGCCGGACTACGGTCCGCAAGGTTGGGATACGGACGATGAAGAAATTCAAAACCCACCCACCACCCACTTCGTAGCCACTGTCGACGACTTAACCGACATGCTTGACTTCGACTCCGAAGACATCGACGGCATGGACGACGATGCATGAGACGAACAAGAACCAGCACCTGTAGGGCGCTGGAAGGCCACCTCGTCATATGACATATATATGGTGGACACTCCAAAGGATGGAGATGGCGATGGAACAGCGGGGGACGATACCTCTAAGAAACAGCCCAAGCGCCGGCGTCAGCGGCGCCGCTCTAAATCCCGCCAAAGCAAAAATGGTGATTCCGGCACGGGAGATAATACTACTCCGGATAGCGCCGAAGAACACCCCCTCCAGCAAGACTCAGCACAGGAGGACAGAGAAGCCAGCCCTCACGAGAGGGCGGCGGACCAAGAGGTTGAGGACGATAATTATACGCCTCCCTCCGAAGACGAGGCAAGCCTCGAGATGACGAGTTCATCGTGCCATAGGATCCCGCCGAACAAGAGCGTTTTAAACGCAGGCTTATGGCCACGACAAGCAGCCTCAAGAAAAAGCAGCAACAGCATAGAGCTGATCAGGATTTACTAGCTGTCAGATGGACTGAAGTCCTTGCGGCCGAAGAGTATGAACTCGAACGCCCCTCCAAGAGTTACCCAAAGCGCAGGCTGCTACCCCGACTAGAGGAGGAAGCACCTACATTACCAGCGCATGACATGGCCGACCGACCACCTCGTGGCCGCGACAGAGAGGCTTCTCGGCCCTCCACTCAAGCCATGCCCCGGCGCCGCGTCAAGCATACTAAGGCACGGGAAAATGCGCCCGACCCGCGCGACATACTGGAGGACAAGGCAAGGCAAACAAGATCGATCTACGGATCGCGCAGGCGCCCCACGGCATGTGACGGTGATCGTCACTCCGGATGCAATGAATCCGGCCGGGCCGAACTCAACAGACAAAGCTCCTTCGAGCTGCGTCGTGATATAGCCCAATACAGAGGCGCCGCACACCCACTATGCTTCACAGATGAAGTAATGGATCATAAAATCCCTGAGGGCTTCAAACCCGTAAACATCGAATCGTACGATGGCACAACAGATCCTGCGGTATGGATCGAGGATTATCTCCTTCATATCCACATGGCCCGCGGTGATGATCTACACGCCATCAAATACCTCCCACTCAAACTTAAGGGACCGGACCGGCATTGGCTTAACAGCTTGCCAGCAGACTCAATCGGTTCTTGGGAGGACCTGGAAGCAGCATTCCTTGACAACTTCCAGGGCACTTATGTGCGACCACCGGACGCCGATGACCTAAGCCACATAATTCAGCAGCCAGAGGAATCGGCCAGGCAATTCTGGACACGGTTCCTAACAAAGAAAAACCAGATAGTCGACTGTCTGGACATAGAGGCCTTAGTGGCCTTCAAGCATAATATCCGTGACGAGTGGCTTGCCCGGCACCTGGGACAGGAAAAGCCGAAATCTATGGCAGCCCTCACGACACTCATGACCCGCTTTTGCGCGGGAGAAGACAGCTGGCTAGCTCACAGCAACAATTTAACCAAGAACCCTGGTAATTCGAATACCAAGGAAAAAAGCGACAGGTCACATCGGAACAAACAAAAGCGCCGCGTTAACAGCGACAGCAACGAGGATACGGTAGTTAATGCCGGATTCCGAGGCTACAAATCCGGTCAACGGAAAAAGCCATTCAAAAGAAATACTCAGGGCTCATCTAGTTTGGACCGGATACTCAACCGCTTGTGCCAGATACATGGCACCCCCGAAAAGCCAGCCAATCACACCAACAAGGATTGTTGGGTGTTCAAGTAGGCAGGCAAGTTAAGAGCCGAAAACAAAGACAAGGGGCTACATAGCGACGACGAGGAGGAGCCCAGGCTGCCGAACAACAGTGGATAGAAGGGATTTCCCCCGCAAGTGCGGACGGTGAACATGATATATGCAACCCACATCCCCAAGAGGGAGCGGAAGCGTGCGTTATGGGACGTATATGCGATGGAGCCAGTTGCCCCAAAGTTCAACCCATGGTCCTCCTGCCCGATCACCTTTGATCGAAGGGACCACCCCACTAGCATCCGTCACAGCGGCTTCGCCGCATTAGTTCTAGACCCAATCATTGACGGATTTCATCTCACAAGAGTCCTCATGGACGGCGGCAGCAGCCTGAACCTGCTTTACCAGGATATAGTGCGAAAAATGGGCATAGATCCCTCGAGGATCAAGCCCACCAAAACGACCTTTAAAGGCATCATACCAGGTGTAGAAGCCAACTGTACAGGCTCAGTCACACTGGAAGTGGTCTTCGGATCTCCGGATAACTTCCGAAGCGAGGAGTTAATCTTCGACATAGTCCCGTTCCGTAGTAGCTATCACGCACTGCTCGGGCGAACCGCATTCGCAAAATTCAACGCGGTACCGCACTATGAATACCTCAAGCTCAAGATGCCAGGCCCTAGAGGAGTAATCACGGTCAATGGGAACACCAAACGCTCCCTCCGAACGGAGGAGCACACGGCAGCGCTTGCAGCAGAAGTACAAAGCAGCCTCTCTAGGCAGTTCTCTAGTTCGGCCTTCAAAAAGCCGGACTTTGTCAAGCGCACCCGAAGTACCCTACAACAAGACCGCCTGGCACGTTCTGAGCTAGCGTAGCAATGCGGACCCAACCCTAGCCCTCGCGATATAGCGAAACCAGTGCTTCGCGTACATAACTACGCTCTTGAAATACCATGGGCACAGGGGAAGGGGCACTATCACGGCACGCCCGAAATACGGCTTAAACCGCACCAGGGGCTGCCGAATTCCTTTTTTTTCTTTTTTTCTCTTACTCTCAGGACTCCATACTTCGGATGACCCGTTCGGCAATTCAACTGCCGCACAAACGATGCAAGATCCAGGAAAGCAGACAAGCCACGCCGCATTATGGAACTCCCAGGTGGTCTCTATTGCGAGCAGTATACCTATTTTTTAATACAATTTCGCGGCCTGCCCCTGGCCAGGACATGTTAAATAGTCCAATTTCTTTTGCTTATCGCACTATTTGTACCGTTCCGCTTTCATAGCAGCCTCTCTATAAACAATGCGTAGCTTTTTGTCTATTTTTTGCATTATCTTCTTTTTATATATATGTTTATCAATAACATGTTGCATCCGTACACTGTGGTACGGCAAAAATACGCCAGGGGCTTCAGTACCCATCAATATGGCGTGAGAAGTCCGTACACTTTCACAAGTGCGGCACCCCGAACTTATAGCACTATATGCATCGGCTCCGAATCATGATTTGGGTCAATAGTTGGGTTTGCCCGGCTCCTATGTTTTGGTGCCTTACGTTCCGCTATATCGGCTAAGGTAGCACTAGGAGAACTACTGCGATTGTGCCCCAGTTGAGCTGGGCTGAGCACCTCACTTGAGAAAGCTAAAACTGACTGTCATGATGAGGCGAGAGACCGGTCGCTGTTCGAGAGGTTGTTCGAGTCCTTAAAGACTTATGCCGCTTCGAGCGAGGAACCGGCTTTGTCCGGCCAAGGCTTGGATAGCGCCCCGAACTCGGTCTTCCGAATACTAGGGGCTTCGCCGAAATTTGAAATTATAGAGTTCTATGGCTAAGTGAGAGTGTTCAAGCATTATAGTCCGATTGCCTTGTTCGTTGTGCTGAGCGGCTCCCTTGACGGACCCAATCATGGGAAAAAGAGCGCACAGGTTTATCCCGAACACCCCAGCACTAGTGGCATGGGGGCAGAAGCCGACGACTGGCCATCTCTCAATTTTTTGTTAAACGGCCGCACAGAAAGTAATATTTTAAATTCAAGCATTGCTTAGCGCATATGAACAAGTTTTTAGCGCACAGGATAACACGAGCGAGTTCATTCAAAAATTACATCCATGGTACATTCATCCGCCATAAGGCGGGCACCAGCCAGAACATCCTTGTAATAGTTCTCGGGCTTGCGATGCTCCTTCCCCGGCGGCGGCCCGTCCCTCACAAGCTTCTCACCGTCTAGCTTACCCCAGTGCACCTTTGCACGGGCAAGGGCCCTACGGGCACCTTTGATGCAGACGGAGCGCTTGATGACCTCGAGCCTTGGACAAGCCTCCACCAGCCGCCGCACCAGTCCGAAGTAGCTCCCAGGCAGGGCCTCTCCAGGCCACAACCGAACTATGAAGCCCTTCAGGGCCTGTTCGGCCGCCTTGTGGAGCTCGACTAGCTGCTTCAGCTGGTCGCTCAAGGGCACAGGGTGTCCGGCCTCAGCATACTGAGACCAGAACACCTTCTTCGCCGAGCTGCCTTCCTCGGCTCGGTAGAATGCGGCGGCATCGGATACGCTGCGGGGAAGATCTGCGAATGCCCCTGGAGAGCTCCGGATTCGGGTAAGTAACAAGTAGTTTACTTTTATATGTCTTCTTTGCATAGAGAATGCCTTACCCGCCGCTATCTTCTTCACCGCATCCAATTCCTGGAGGGCCTTCTGGGTTTCGGCCTTGGCAGATCTGGCAGTTTTAAGGGCCGCAGCAAGCTCGGACGCTCGCGTCCTCGAGTCGAGCTCCAAACTCTCATGCATTTTCATGAGAGCCTGAAGCTCTCGCTGCACCTCGCCGATCTGTGCCTCAAATTTCTCCCGCTCGGTGCGCTCCGTGGCTGCTCTCTTCTTGGCCTCGGACAGCGCCTGCTTGAGGGTCGCCACCTCAGTTGTGGCCCCTACAATAAGCAGTATACTCCTTTCATTTTTTGCAATTGCGTCTTCTTATAGGCATTTTTTCTATCAGGTATCTCTTACCTTCTTTCCCCTCGAGCTGCCGTTTGGCAAGGCCAAGCTCTTGCTCGGTCCGCTCGAGGCCCTGCTTCAGGGCATCCACCTCCGCAGTCAGTGCGGCGGTGGCCGGCAGCGAAGCCTGCATACGTATATTGACTCCTTTTTAGTTAGACTCCTGCGATATTTAATAGATCCTCTATTCAGCTTTTCTTTCCAAACGCCAAACAGAGCATCAGGGGCTACTGTCTATGCGGTAATATTTTTACATATTTCTACTTACCTCGAAGCCTGTTAGAAGGCCAGCACAAGCTTCAGCCAGTCCGCTTTTGGCGGACCGAACCTTCTGGATCACCGTACTCATGATGGTATGGTGCTCCTCGTCGATGGAGGCGCCCTTAAGCGCCTCCAGCAGATTGTCCGGCGCCTCCGGTTGGACAGAGGACGCCGGTTCAATAGGCTTGCTCCTCTTGGCAGGAGTTCGCCTGCCGCGGTCCGGAACCGTCGATGATTCCGGCGCGGTGTCCGGCCTAAAGCCGGACTTGGAGCCCTGGGGGGTCTTGTCCCCTTTACTCATGGAGTCCGGGAGGTCGCCTCGCGGCTCCTCCTGGACCGCCTCCTCTTGCCCCGGAGCTTGTCGCGACACCACTTCAGCGTCATCCGCAGCACAGGGGGAGGCAGCGGGCGGAACTGAATTCACGTCCGATGAATCCAGGGAGCCGCTCGACGACTCGTCGAGCCCATCCTTGGGCGGGCTGCATGATTACATTCGACATTAAGGAAAGCTGTGCAACAAAAGGAATATCATGAGTTACTCTGGTATCCGAACACTTACGATTTCGCCGGACGCTTGGCCCTGTCCGGCCACTCCTCTTCGTCCTCGTTGGCGTCGGGGGCGTAGTCCGGCGGAGGGGTTTTCCTCTTTTTGGACCCGTCGGCCTCCCCTGCTGGGGCGGCCTTCCTCTTCTTTCCTCCCCCCGCTGGAGGGGGAGAGGTTTCTTCTTCCTCCTCCTCGTCTTCACGGGAGGAGTGCGCCACGGACTCATCGGACGACGAGTCCGACACCACCATATGCCGGGAACTCTTTCGAGTCCCCATGGCCTTCTTCTTCTTGGCCTTCTTCTCCAGCACCACATAAGGTGCCGGAACCAGCAGCTTCACTAGGAGAGCAGGGGCTGGGTCTTCGGGCAAGGGAGCCGGACAGTTAATCAGTCCGTACTTCGCCTGCCAATCCTGTCAAAGGTGAGGGAGTTTAGATCCCGCATAGAGTCAAACTATGAAGAAAACTTAACATCCTGTAAAAGGTGAAAAAAATTTACCTCGCCAGCAGGACGCTGCGAGCTGAATCCACGGTCTTCGGAGGCAGATGTGGGAGCCTCAGCGCCTTTGGTTAGCCCCCTCCAGACATCTTCGTACGTCGTGTCGAAGAGCCTGATCAGAGTTCGGTGCTGCGTCGGGTTGAACTCCCACAAATTGAAGTCCCGTTCTTGACACGGAAGGATCTGGCGGACGAGCATGACCTGGACTACGTTGACAAGCTTGAGCTGCTTGTTCACCAGGGACTGGATGCATTTTTGCAGTCTGGTCACCTCTTCTTCGTCGCCCCACGACAAGCCCGTCTCCTTCCAGGACGTGAGCCACGTAGGGGGTCCGGATCAGAATTCAGAGGCTGCAATCCACTTCGGATCGCGTGGCTCGGTGATGTAAAACCACCCTGACTACCACCCCTTCAAGGTCTCCACAAAGGAGCCTCGAGCCATAGGACGTTGGCTATTTTGCCCACCATGGCACCTCCGCACTCCGCCTGGTTGCCGCACACCACCTTTGGCTTGACGGTGAAGGTCTTGAGCCAGAGGCCGAAATGGGGGCGGATGCAGAGGAAAGCCTCGCACACGACGATAAAAGCCGAGATATTGAGGATGAAGTTTGGGGCCAGATCGTGGAAATCTAGGACATAGTAGAACATGAGCCCGCGGACAAATGGGTGGAGAGGAAAACCCAGCCCGCGGAGGAAGTGGGGAAGAAATACTACCCTCTCATGGGGCCTTGGGGTGGGGAGAAGCTGCCCCTCCTCAGGAAGCCGATGCGCGATGTCTTTGGACAGGTATCCGGCCTTCCTTAGCCTTTTGACATGGCCCTCCGTGACGGAGGAGACCGTCCACTTGCCTCCCGCTCCGGACATTATTGGAGAAGGTTGAGGTAGGAAGTGCGGTCTTGGGCGCTGGAGCTCGGGTGCGTAGAAGATGGATAGGCAAAGGAGGAAGAAGGCGTAGGTAAAAAGGTGGATCCTTATCCCCTTATATGAGTGGATGCGACTATGCGTCCCCACCAGCCTAGTAAAACTCGCTTGCCTCCCAAGCATCGTGATAAATGGCGCGGTTGGGTTACCCACGTCCGTATTGATGAGAATCCCGTAAATAAAGGGGACACGATCTCTGCTTTGACAAGACGTGCCAAGGAAACCGCCTCGCAAAACACGCTGAGGTGGAAAAGTGAAAACGATTCGAATAAAGGCTTGGCCGTAGTGTGATGTCACGCTGCGGAATACGTCAGCAGATTAGATTTGTGTTAATATTATTCTCTCTGTGGCAATACATGGAAACTTATTTTGCATAGCCAGACACTACTCTTGGTGTTTACAAACTTTTATGAAGAATTTGGAGGAGGAACCCGCCTTGCAATGCCGAAGACAATCTACGCGCCAGACTCGTCATCATTGAAGCCTGGTTCAGGGGCTACTGAGGGAGTCCTGGATTAGGGGGTGTTCGGGTAGCCAGACTATACCTTCAGCCGGACTCCAGGACTATGAAGATACAAGATTGAAGACTTCGTCCCGTGTCCGGATGGGACTTTCCTTGGCGTGGAAGGCAAGCTTGGCGATGCGGATATTCAAGACCTCCTACCATTGTAACTGACTTTGTGTAACCCTAACCCTCTCCGGTGTCTATATAAACCGGAGGTTTTAGTCCGTAGGACAACTTCATCATACAACAATCATACCATAGGCTAGCTTTTAGGGTTTAGCCTCCTTGATCTCGTGGTAGATCTACTCTTGTACTACCCATATCATCAATATTAATCAAGCAGGACGTAGGGTTTTACCTCCATCAAGAGGGCCCGAACCTAGGTAAAACATCGTGTTCCTTGCCTCCTTTTACCATCCGGCCTAGATGCATAGTTCGGGACCCCCTACCCGAGATCTGCCGGTTTTGACACCGACACACATCATGATGATGTGGAGGGGTTTATTGATACTATCACTGTAGGGGAAACAAGGAAGGTTTCTGATGCATGAATCACTAGCATACATTTCCCTGTTTTACGTTACTTTGCATTATTTGCTAGTCGTTGTTTAATTGGTCACGGAAACTGTGGAAACTTTAGTATCCCTGATATTATTATTTTGCTCCATGGTTTATACGATGATAACTCTGTTAGTATGGGTGGCATTATTGCCAAACGGTTAAGTCTGAACCGTACCAAGGGCCCCATCTTTGGAGGCATCTATGCTTCACGCCTAGCTGCACATTTTAACATACCTATTAGGCATTATGAGAAGGAAGAAAAAGTGCTGCCTCGTGTTTATCTAGACTATAAAAGTATGGTGGCACATGATTTTATTGTTAAGAATAGGGAAGGGGCGCTTAAATATCAATTGTTCTTTAATAAACATCATCCTGAGACTATTACCCTGCCTGCTCCTTCTTTGTTTGATTTATCTGTAGGAATGTACCTTGTTCCGTTGATGGCTATTCACGCCTACTAGAACCCTGCACCAGCCGAGGAGCCAGAGCTTGAACCACAAGTCGATCCTGCATGACAGTCTAATTACCAGCGGGATCCGGAGATGATTGTCAGCCAGTGGCAATCGGAGCCTTCCTCTTCTTCATCTCAGTACGACCCCAACAACTACTATTATGGATATCCGCCAGGCCAGCCGTGGCCATAGACCAACTTAGGCCAAAAGCCTAAGCTTGGGGGAGTACGTATTTCCCACCGACATTACATCTATGTTCACACACTCATTGCTAGATGTCAGTGCTCATACTTTTTCATTGTATCATCCATGCTAGTTTATTTTCCTTTTTATGCTTTCTTCTTGTGTGTTTAATAAACCTTAAGAAAAACAAAAAAAATTAGTTGTATATTTTAATTAATTTACCTTCCATGCTTGTAGTAGTAATTAAAAAGAAAACCCAAAAAGATTTCATGTTCTTCTTTTGCTTGTTGGGAGCTTTCCCGTGTAAATAGTTTTATTTCTTTTCTTTTCTTTGGGGGTCGATAGTAGAAGACCATAATTAAATTGTTGAAGTGGCTCTTATATGCATTATTGTTGATCTGAAAAAAGATCCCATATTGCCTTGTCTTCTCCTGTTTATTGAATGCTTGCAGATTCCGGCTTAGTCCAATGCACATGCACTATTATTATTCACATCGTTCGGTCGTGCAAGTGAAAGGAAATTATGATGATATATGATGGACTGGCTGCGATGAGAAAAGCTGGTATGAACTCGACCTCTTTTGTTTTTGTAAATATGATTAGTTCACCGTTCCTGATTCGGCCTATTATGAATAAACATGTTTGCAATGACAACTAGAGATCATAGTTTCTTGTGCCATGCTTGATTAGCTATGAGTTATAATGGTTTACCTTGCGTGCCAACATGCTATTGAGATAGTTACGATGTGGTATGATAGGGTGGTATCCTCCTCTGAATGATTTAAGTGACTTGACTTGGCTCATGTTCACGCATGTAGTTGAAACAAAATCAACATAGCCTTCACGATATTTATGTTCATGGTGGATTATATCCTACTCATGCTTGCATTCGGTGTTGATTAATTTTAATGCATGTTCATGACTGTTGTCGCTCTCTAGCTGGTCGCTTCCCAGTCTTTTGCTAGCCTTCACCTGTACTAAGCGGGAATACTTCTTGTGCATCCGAACTCCTTAAACCCCAAAGTTATTCCACATGAGTCCACTATACCTACCTACGTGCGGTATCTACCTGCCGTTCCAAGTAAATTTGTATGTGCCAAACTCTAAACCTTCAAATAAATATCCTGTTTTGTATGCTCGAATAGCTCATGTATCAACTAGGGCTGTCCGTATCTTCCATGTTAGGCGGGTTATTCTCAAGAGGAGTGGACTCCGCTCCTCACTCACAAGATAAATGGCTGGTCACCAGGATGCCTAGTCCCATGCTTTATGCAAACTAAATCAAAATAATTGTGAACAAAACTCCCCCTGGGACTGTTGTTAGTTGGAGGCACTCGTTGTTTCGAGCAAGCCATGGATTGATGTTTGTTGGTGGAGGGGGAGTATAAACTTTACCATTCTGTTTGGGAACCGCTTATAATGTGTGTAGCATGGAAGATATAGCCATCTCTTGGTTGTTATGTTGACAATGAAAATATACCGCTCAAAACATTATTCACCACTATTTCAAAACCGAGCTCTAGCACCTCTACAAATCCCTTCTTCCCTTTGCGAAGGGCCTATCTATTTACTTCTATGCTGAGTCATCATCCTCTTATTAAAAAGCACCAGTTGGAGAGCACCGCTGTCATTTGCATTCATTATTGTTAGTTTACATTGAATATGACTTGACTGGATCTCTTTTACCATGAATTACAATGTCTAGTCAGTCCATGGTCTTTAAAGGTGCTCTGCATTTATGTTTTGCGGTCTTAGAAAGGGCTAGCGAGATACCACCTTGTTATATCATATTATGATTGTTTTGAGAAAGTGTGGTCATCCGAGTTTTATTATTATGGCTCGCTAGTTGATTATGCTATTGATATGAGTAAACTCAAGACCTATGTGTTATTATGAATGTGGTTAGTTATAATCTTTGCTGAAAACTTGAATGCTGGCTTTACATATTTACAACAACAAGAGCAAACAGAGTTTGTAAAAGTTTTTCTTTATCACTTTCAGTTTGTCAAATGAATTGCTTGAGGACAAGCAAAGGTTTATGATTGGGGGAGTTGATACGTCTCCAACGTATCTACTTTTCCAAACACTTTTTCCCTTGTTTTGGACTCTGACTTGCATGATTTGAATGGAACTAACCCGGACTAACGCTGTTTTCAGTAGAACTACCATGGTGTTATTTATGTGCAGGAGCAAACGTCCTCGGAATGACCTGAAACTTCACGGAGACACTTTTCAGAAAATAAGAAAAATACCTGCCAAAGATGAAGGCCAGGGGGCCCACCACCTTGCCGCGAGGGTGGGGGCGTGCCTGCCCCCCTAGGGCGTGCCCCCTGCCTCGTGGGCCCCCTGTTGCCTCTCCGAATCCAACTCCACCTCCATATATTGAGTTTCGGGCAGAAAAAAATCAGAGAGAAGAAATCATCGCGTTTTACAATACGAAGCCGCCGCCAAGCCCTAAAACCTCTCGGGAGGGCTGATCTGGAGTTCGTTCAGGGCTCCGTAGAGGGGAATTCGTCGCCATCGTCATCATCAACCATCCTCCATCACCAATTTCATGATGCTCACCGTCGTGCGTGAGTATCGTAGGCTTGCTGGACGGTGATGGGTTGGTTGGGATCTATCATGTAATCGAGTTAGTTTTGTTAGGGTTTGATCCCTAGTGTCCACTATGTTCTGAGATTGATGTTGCTATGACTTTGCTATGCTTAATGCTTGTCACTAGGGCCCGAGTGCCATGAATTCAGATCTGAACCTATTATGTTTTCATCAATATATGAGAGTTCTTGATCCTATCTTGCAAGTCTATAGTCACCTATTATGTGTTATGATCCTTTAACCCCGAGGTGACAGTAATCGGGATACTTACCGGTGATGACCGTAGTTTGAGGAGTTCATGTATCCACTATGTGTTAATGCTTTGTTCTGGTTCTCTATTAAAAGGAGGCCTTAATATCCCTTAGTTTCCATAAGGACCCCGCTGCCACGGGAGGGTAGGACAAAAGATGCCATGCAAGTTCTTTTCCATAAGCACGTATGGCTATATTCGGAATACATGCATATATTACATTGATGAAGTGGAGCTAGTTTTGTGTCACCCTAGGTTATGACTGTTACATGATGAACTGCATCTGTCATAATTCTCTATCACCGATCCATTGCCTACGAGCTTTCTATATATTGTTCTTCGCTTATTTACTTTTCCGTTGCTATTGCTATCATCACTACAAAATACCAAGAACATTACTTTTACTACTGTTACCTTTTGCTACCGTTACCACTACTATCATATTACTTTGCTACTAAACACTTTGCTGCAGATATTAAGTTTCCAGGTGTAGTTGAATTGACAACTCAGCTGCTAATACTTGAGAATATTCTTTGGCTCCCCTTGTGTCGAATCAATAAATTTGGGTTGAATACTCTACCCTTGAAAACTGTTGCGATCCCCTATACTTGTGGGTTATCAAGGATCAAGAACTCACATATACTCATGAAAACATAATAGGTTCAGATCTGAAATCATGGCACTTGGGCCCTAGTGACAAGCATTAAGCATAGCAATGTCATAGCAACATCAATCTCAGACCATAATGGATACTAGGGATCAAACCCTAACAAAACTAACTCGATTACATGATAAATATCATCCAACCCATCACCGTCCAGCAAGCCTATGATGGAATTATTCACGCACGACGGTGAGCATCATGAAATTGGTGATGGAGGATGGTTGATGATGACGACGACGGATTCCCCTCTCCAGAGCCCCGACTGGACTCCAGATCAGCCCTCCCGAGAGAGTTTAGGGCTTGGCGGTGGCTCCGTATCATAAAACGCGATGAATCCTTATCTCTGATTTTTTTTCCCTGAACGTGAATATATAGAGTTGGAGTTGAGGTCGTTGGAGCACCAGGGGGCCCACGAGGTAGGGGGCGCGCCCAGGGGGCAGGCGCAGCCCCCACCCTCATGGACAGGGTGTGGGCCCCTGGTCTTGATTCTTTCACCAGTATTTTTTAGAAATTCCAAAAACATTCTCCATGAAGTTTCAGGTCATTCCGAGAACTTTTATTCCTGCACAAAAATAACACCATGGCAATTCTGCTGAAAACAGTGTCGGTCCAGGTTAGTTCCATTCAAATCATGCAAGTTAGAGTCGAAAACAAGGGCAAAAGTGTTTGGAAAAGTAGATACGATGGAGACATATCAACACCCCTAAGCTTAAACCTTTTCTTGTCCTCAAGCAATTCAGTTGACAAACTGAAAGTGGTAAAGAAAAACTTTTACAAACTCTGTTTGCTCTTGTTGTTGTAAATATGTAAAGCCAGCATTCAAGTTTTCAGCAAATATTATGAACTAACCATATTCACAATAACATTTAGGTCTCATGTTTACTCATATCAATGGCATAATCAACTAGCGAGCAATAATAATAAATCTCGGATCACAACACTTTCTCAAAACAATCATAATATGATATAAAAAGATGGTATCTCGCTAACCCTTTCTGAGACCGCAAAACATAAATGCAGAGCACCTCTGAAGATCAAGGACTGACTAAACATTGTAATTCATGGTAAAAGAGATCCAATCATAGTCATACTCAATATAAATTAATAGTAATGGGTGCAAATGACAGCGGTGCTCTCCAACTGGTGCTTTTTAATAAGAGGATGATGACTCGACATAAAAGTAAATAGATAGGCCCTTCGCGGAGGGAAGCAGGGATTTGTAGAGGTGCCAGAGCTCGATATTTGAAAGAGATAAATAACATTTTGAGTGGCATACTTTCATTGTCAACATAACAACCGAGAGATCTCGATATCTTCCATGCTACACACATTATAGGCGGTTCCCAAGCAGAATGGTAAAGTTTATACTCCCCCACCACCAACAAGCATCAATCCATGGCTTGCCTGAAACAACGGGTGCCTCCAACTAACAACAGTCCTGGGGGAGTTTTCTTTGCAATTAATTTGATTTGGTTTGAGCATGGGACTGGGCATCCCGATGACCAGCCATTTTCTCGTGAGTGAAGAGCGGAGTCCACTCCTATTGAGAATAACCCTCCTAGCATGGAAGATACAGACATCCCTAGTTGATACATTAGCTATTCGAGCATACAAAACAGAATTTCATTTGAAGGTTTAAAGTTTGGCACATACAAATTTACTTGGAACGGCAGGTAGATACCGCATATAGGAAGGTATGGTGGACTCATATGGAATAACTTTGGGGTTTATGGAAGTGGATGCACAAGCAGTATTCCCACTTAGTACAAGTGAAGGCTAGAAAGAGACTGGGAAGCGACCAACTAGAGAGCGACAACAGTCATGAACATGCATTAAAATTAATAAACATTGAGTGCAAGCATGAGTAGGATATAATCCACCATGAACATAAATATCATGGAGGCTATGTTGATTTTGTTTCAACTACATGTGTGAACATGTGCCAAGTCAAGTCACTTGAATCATTTAAAGGAGGATACCACCTTATCATACCACATCACAACCATTTTAATAGCATGTTGGCACGCAAGGTAAACCATTATAAACTCCTAGCTAATTAAGCATGACATAAACAACTATAATATCTAATTGTCATTGCAAACATGTTCATTCATAATAGGCTGAATCAGGAACGATGAACTAATCATATTTACAAAAACAAGAGAGGTCGAGTTCATACCAGCTTCTCTCATCTCAATCAGTCCATCATATATCGTCATTATTGCCTTTCACTTGCACGACCGAACGCTGTGTATAATAATAATAATAATAATAATAATAATAATAATAATAATAGTGCATGTGCATTGGACTAAGCTAGAATCTGCAAGCATTTAATACACACGAGAAGACAAGGTAGCATGGGTTCTTTGTTAAATCAACAATGACGCATATAGGAGCCACTCAACATTTTCATCATGGTCTTCTCCTCTCATCCCCCAAAGAAAAGAAAAAAAACTATTTACATGGGAAAGCTCCCAACAAGCAAAAGAAGAACAAGGAATCTTTTTAGGTTTTCTTTTAATTATTACTACTACAGGCATGGAAAGTAAACTAGCTAAAAGCTACAACTTTTTGTTTTTGTTTTTCTTAAGGTTTTTCAAACACACAAGAAGAAAGCAAGAAAAGAAAATAAACTAGCATGGATAGTACAATGAAAAAGTATGAGCACTGACAACTAGAATGAGTGTGTGTACATGAATGTAATGTTGGTGAGAAATACGTACTCCCCCAAGCTTAGGCTTTTGGCCTAAGTTGGTCTATCCTCATGGATGGCCTGGCGGATATCCGAAATTGTAACTGGGGTCGTACTAAGATGCAGATGCTACTGCCTCATGAGCTGCAGCTTGGAGGCAAGCTGCTTCCGCCCTCCTCTCGTACTCGTTTGCCTCCTCCCTGGTTATGACATATCTCCCTTTGCCTTAAAGTCAAAGAAAGTAGGAGCCGGGAGAGCAATATGGACAGCGCGACTCCTGTCAAACATTAGTCGGTACTGGAGGGGTTGCTCATTCCTCTCAATGAACTGATGACGAACCATAGCATTAAAATCTAGATAAGCAGGAGGCAACTCCATATCATCTTCACGAATGGGTACCTCAAGAAAATTAGCTAAACAGGTTGCATAAATTCGACCAAACAAATCTCCACTAATACTATTATGATGCAACCTTCGTGCAACAATAGCTCCCAAGTTATATTGTTTATCTCCTAATACATCACTCTTGAGAACACTAAGATTGGGAACGCACATGTGACATGCCTCGTCCTTTAAAGAGAGCAAAATAATGTATGGCAGGAAAATGAATGCTCCATATGGTATCTTGCGTGATTTCCCTAGATTCCCCCACCAAGGTTGTCAGAATCGTGATTTTGAATCGAATCGGAGCTCTGATGGTAGGATCGCAAATCGTAGAATCTTCACTATCAGGATCGTAGAAACGTAGATTCCATGAACTAAAATCGTAGAATCAGAGCGGTAAGTTTGGATCGTAAAGTCGTAGAATCGTATAACAGAATCGCGATTCTGACAACCTTGGGAGCTATTGTTCATTATATTCTGACAACAATAGCAACTACTGAAGGAAATATGCCCTAGAGGCAATAATAAAGTTATTATTTATTTCCTTATATCATGATAAAAGTTTATTATTCATGCTAGAATTGTATTAACCGGAAACATAATACATGTGTGAATACATAGACAAACAGTGTCACTAGTATGCCTCTACTTGACTAGCTCGTTAATCAAAGATGGTTATGTTTCCTAACCATGGGCAAAGAGTTCTTATTTGATTAACGGGATCACATCATTAGTTGAATGATCTGATTGACATGACCCATTCCATTAGCCTAGCACCCGATCGTTTAGTATATTGCTATTGCTTTCTTCATGACTTATACATGTTCATATGACTATGAGATTATGCAACTCCCATTTACCGGAGGAACACTTTGTGTCCTACCAAACGTCACAAGGTAACTGGGTGATTATAAAGGAGCTCTACAGGTGTCTCCAAAGGTACATGTTGGGTTGGCGTATTTCGAGATTAGGATTTGTCACTCTGATTGTCGGAGAGGTATCTCTGGGCCCTCTCGGTAATGCACATCACTTAAGCCTTGCAAGCATTTCAACTAATAAGTTAGTTGCGGGATGATGCATTACAGAACGAGTAAAGAGACTTGCCGGTAACGAGATTGAACTAGGTATAGGATACCGACGATCGAATCTCGGGCAAGTAACATACCAATGACAAAGGGAACAACGTATGTTGTTATGCGGTCTGACTGATAAAAGATCTTCGTAGAATATGTAGGAACCAATATGGACATCCAGGTCCCGCTATTGGTTATTGACCGAAGACGTGTCTCGGTCATGTCTACATTGTTCTCGAACCCGTAGGGTCCGCACGCTTAAGGTTACGATGACAGTTATATTATGAGTTTATGCATTTTGATGTACCGAAGGTTGTTCGGAGTCCCGGATGTGATCACGGACATGACGAGGAGTCTCGAAATGGTCGACACATAAAGATTGATATATTGGAAGCCTATGTTTGGATATCGGAAGTGTTCTGGGTGAAATCGGGATTTTAGCGGAGTACCGGGAGGTTACCGGAACCCCCCGGGAGGTATATGGGCCTTAGTGGGCCTTAGTGGAAGAGAGGAGAGGTGGCCAGAGATGGGCCGCGCGCCCCTCCCCCCCTTGGTCCAAATTGGACAAGGAGAGGGGGCCGGCCCCCCTTCCTCCTCTCTCTCCTCTTTTCCCCCCCTCCTCGAATCCTATTCCAACTAGGAAAGGGGGGGAGTCCTACTCCCGGAGGGAGTAGGACTCCTCCTGGCGCGCCTCTCCTGGCCGGCCTCCCCCCCTCCCTTGAGCCTTTATATACGGAGGCAGGGGCACCCCTAGAGACACAAGTTGATCCACGTGATCATATTCTTAGCCGTGTGCGGTGCCCCCTTCCACCATAGTCCTCGATAATATTGTAGCGGTGCTTAGGCGAAGCCCTGCGACAGTAGTACATCAAGATCGTCACCACGCCATCGTGCTGACGGAACTCTTCCCCGACACTTTGCTAGATCGGAGTCCGGGGATCGTCATCGAGCTGAACGTGTGCTAGAACTCGGGGTGCCGTAGTTTCGGTGCTTGATCGGTCGGGCCGTGAAGACGTACGACTACATCAACCAAGTTAACGCTTCCGTTGTCGATCTACAAGGGTACGTAGATCACACTCTCCCCCTCTCGTTGCTATGCATCACCATGATCTTGCGTGTGCGTAGGAAAATTTTGAAATTACTACGTTCCCCAACAACTACTCCCACAAGTGCCTAGAGACTATATCATGCATTAGAACTACTTGGGATCAAATAAATTTGACGTGCAAGCTCAAGAACAGGGTCACCTAAGCAGCCAAAATTTGCAATAAATAAAGCACTAGAACAAGAACTAATTGGACCATTGGAGGAGTCACATACCGAAGAACAATCCCCCAAAGCAGTTTTGTGAGTGGAGCTTTGAGCAAGGAGATCGAAAATCATAGCAAAACGAGCTAGAACACGAGTTTGAGCTGTGTGTGGATTTTTTCTGGAGGAAGACGAAGTGTGTGGGTGCTATAATAAGTGGAGGGGGCCACGTGGAGCCCACGAGGCAGGGGGCAAGCCCAGGGGGTGGGCGCGCCCTGGACCCTCGTGGCCAGGTGGTGGTTCCCCCTGATGTGTTCTCAGTGCCAGATATTCTTAAATATTCCAGAAAAAAATCATATTTCAATTTGAGGGCATTTGGAGAACTTTTATTTTCGGGGTATTTTTTATTGCAAGGATAATTCAGAAAACCGACAGAAAATATTATTTTTGCTTTATTTAATCTAAATAATAGAAAGTAAAAGGAGGGTACACAGAGTTGCGCTTTCTAACTTCATCCATCTCATGCTCATCAAAAGGACTCCACTAACAAGGTTGATCAAGTCTTGTTAACAGACTCATTCCGAATCGCATGAAACAGGAGAATTTTCGAATAGCACTAGGTTACCTCAACGGGGATATGCACATCCCCAATAATAAGAATATCATATTTCTTGTTGACAGTAGGAAGAGGAAATTCAAAAGTTCCAATAGTAATTGTTGAAGTTTTTCCAATAGAATTGATATTGTGGACTTGAGGTTGTTTCCTCGGAAAGTGTATCGTATGCTCATTACCATTAATATGAAAAGTGACATTGCCTTCCTTTCAATCAATAACAACCCCTGCAGTATTCAAAAAGGTTCTACCAAGGATAATCGACATACTATCGTCCTCGGGAATATCAATAATAACAAAGTCCGTTAAAATAGTAATGTTTGCAACCACAATAGGCACATCCTCACAAATACCGACAGGTATAGCAGTTGATTTATGGGCCATTTGCAAAGTTATGTCAGCAGGTGTCAACTTATTTGAATCAAGTCTACGATATAAAGAGAGAGGCATAACACTAACACCGGATCCAAGATCACATAAAGCAGTTTTAACATAGTTTCTTTTAATGGAGCATGGTATAGTTGGTACTCCTGGATCTCCAAGTTTCTTTGGTATTCCACGCTTAAAATTATAATTAGCAAGCATGGTGGAAATTTCAGCTTCTGGTATCTTTCTTTTATTTGTAACAATGTCCTTCATGTACTTAGCATAAGGATTCATTTTAAGCATATCAGTCAAACACATACGCAAAAAGATAGGTCTAATCATTTCAGCAAAGCGCCCAAAATCCTCATCATCTTTTTTCTTGGATGGTTTAGGAGGAAAAGGCATGGGTTTCTAAACCCATGGTTCTCTTTCTTTACTGTGCTTTCTAGCAACAAAGTCTCTCTTATCATAACGTTGATTTTTTGATTGTGGGTTATCAAGATCAACAACAGATTCAATTTCTACATCATTGTTATTTCTAGGTTGAGCATCAACATGAACATCATCATTAACGTTATCTCTAGGTTCATGTTCATCACCAGATTGTGTTTCAGCATCAGAAATAGAAATATCATTGGGATTCTCAGGTGTGTCAACAACAGGTTCACTAGAAGCATGCAAAGTCCTATCATTTTCTTTTTCTTCTTTTTAGAAGGACTAGGTGCATCAACATTAGTTCTCTGAGAATCCTGCTCAATTCTCTTAGGGTGGCCCTCAGGATACAAAGGTTCCTTAGTCATTTTACCCCCTCTAGTCATAACTCTAACAACATTATCATTTTTCTTATTATTTAATTCATTGAGCAAATCATTTTGAGCTTTAAGCACTTGTTAAACTTGAGTAGTAACCATAGAAGCATGTTTACTAATAAGTTTAAGTTTACCTTTAACTCTAGTCATATAATCACTCAAGTGTTCAATCATATAAGCATTGCGTTTCAATTGTCTACCCACATAAGCATTGAAGTTTTCTTGTTTAACAATAAAATCATCAAACTCATCCAAGCATTGGCTAGCAAACTTAGTAGACGGGATTTCATGTTTATCATATCTATAGAGAGAATTTACCTTTACTACCTGTGTTGGGTTATCAAGACCATGTATTTCTTCAATAGGCGGTAAATTCTTAACATCTTCAGCTTTAATACCTTTTCTTTCATAGATTTCTTTGCCTCTTGCGTATCTTCAGGACTGAGAAATAGAATACCCCTTTCTTTGGAGTTGGCTTAGGAGTTGGTTCAGGAAGTGTCCACTTATTTTCATTAATCAACATATTATTCAATAGCAATTCAGCTTGATCAACGGTTCTTTCCCTGAAAACACAACAAGCACAACTATCTAGGTGGTCTCTGGAAGCATCGGTTAGTCCATTGTAAAAGGTATCAAGTATTTCATTTTTCTTGAGAGGATGATGAGGCAAAACATTAAGTAATTGGAGAAGCCTCCCCTAAGCTTGTGGGAGACTCTCTTCTTCAATTTGCACAAAATTATATATTTCCCTTAAAGCAGCTTGTTTCTTATGAGCGGGGAAATATTTAGCAGAGAAGTAATAAATCATATCCTGGGGACTACGCACACAACCAGGATCAAGAGAATTAAACCATGTTTTAGCATCACCCTTTAATGAGAACGGAAATAATTTAAGGATATAGTAGTAGCGAGTTTTCTCATCATTAGTGAATAGGGTGGCTATATCATTTAATTTAGTGAGATGTGCCACAACAGTTTTAGATGCATAGCCATAAAAAGGATCAGATTCAACCAAAGTAATTATCTCAGGATCAACAGAGAAATCATAATCCTTATCAGTAACACAGATAGGTGAAGTAGTAAAAGTAGGATCATATTTCATTCTAGCATTCAAAGATTTTTCTTTCAGCTTAGCTAATAATTTCTTAAGATCATATCTATCATTGCAAGCAAGAAAGCCTCTAGCAGTTTCTTCATCCATAACATAACCCTTAGGCACAACAGGCAATTCATATCTAGGGGGAGAATCTTCATCATCACTTTCATCAATATTATCAGTTTCAATAATTTGGTTCTCTCTAGCCCTATCAAGTTGTTCATCAAGAAATTCACCTAGTGGCACGGTATTATCAAGCATAGAAGTAGTTTCATCATAAGTATCATGCATAGCAGAAGTGGCATCATCAATAACATGCGACATATCAGAATTAATAACAGAAGCAGGTTTAGGTGTCGCAAGTTTACTCAAAACAGAAGGTGAATCAAGTGCAGAGCTATATGGCAGTTCCTTACCTCCCCTCATAGTTGAGGGATAAATCTTGGTTTTCCCGTCTTTCAAGTTCCTCATACTGACCAGTAGATATAAATCCCAAGTGACTCAAAGAATAGAGCTATGCTCCCCGGCAATGGCGCCAGAAAATAGTCTTGATAACCCACAAGTATAGGGGTTCGCAACAGTTTTCGAGGGTAGAGTATTCAACCCAAATTTATTGATTCGACGCAAGGGGAGCCAAAGAACATTCTCAAGTATTAGCAGCTGAGTTGTCAATTCAACTACACCTGGATAACTGAATATCTGCAGCAAAGTATTTAGTAGCAAAGTAGTATGGAAGTAATGGTAATAGTGGGAAAAGTAACAGTAGCAGTTTTGTAGTAATTGTAACAGTGGCAACGGAAAAGTAACTAAGAGAAGATCAATATGTGAAAAGCTTGTAGGCATTGGATCAGTGATGGATAATTATGTCGGATGTGATTCTTCATGCAATAGTTATAACATGGGGTGACACAGAACTAGCTTCAGTTCATCAATGTAATGTAGGCATGTATTCCTCAAACTACGGTCATCACCGGGAGTGGTCCCGATTATTGTCACTTCGGGGTTACCAGATCATAACACATAGTAGGTGAATATTGACTTGCAAGATAGGATCAAGAACTCACATATATTCATGAAAACATAATAGGTTTAGATCTGAAATCATGGCACTCGGGCCCTAGTGACAAGCATTAAGCATAGCAAAGTCATAGCAACATCAATCTCAAAACATAATGGATACTAGGGATCAAACCCAAACAAAACTAACTCGATTACATGATAAATCTCATCCAACCCATCACCGTCCAGCAAGCCTACAATGGAATTACTCACGCAAGGTGGTGAGCATCATGAAATTAGTGATGGAAGGTGGTTGATGATGACGACGGTGACGGATTCCCCTCTCCGGACCCCGAACGGACTCCAGATCAGCCTTCCCGGGAGAGTTTAGGGCTTGGCGGTGGCTCCGTATCGTAAAACACGATGAATCCTTCTCTTTAATTTTTTCCCCCGAACATGAATATATAGAGTTGGAGTTGAGGTCGGTGGAGCACCAGGGGGCCCACGAGGCAGGGGGCGTGCCCCCACACTCGTGGACAGGGTGTGGGCCCCCTGGTCTTGATTCTTTCGCCAGTATTTTTTTATAAATTCCAAAAATATTCTCCGTGAAGTTTCAGGTCATTCCGAGAACTTTTATTTTTGCACAAAAATAACACCATGGCAATTCTGCTGAAAATAGCATCAGTCCGGGTTAGTTCCATTCAAACCATGCAAGTTAGAGTCCAAAACAAGGGCAAAAGTTTTTGGAAAAGTAGATACGATGGAGACGTATCACGGAGGAGGAGGAGGAGGGGTGGGAGGAGGGAGGAGAGAGGAGGAGGGCTGCCGGCGGAGGGCTTGGCCGAAGGAGGAGGGAGGAGGGGGTGGCCGGAGGAAGAGGGAGGGGCGCGGTAGGGAGGAGGGAGGAGAGAATAGGAGGAGGGTGGAGGAGGGAAGGAGGGACTACCTAAGTGGAGGAGGAGCAGGAGCATCGGCGGCAGCGGGTGACGACAGTGGTCGGTGAACGGCAGCGGCAGACGAGAGGGGGTGCGGGGGGAGAGTGAGAGTGGTGTGGGAGAGTTGGGGGCGGACGCTTGGGGAAGATAGGATAGCGTTTAGCAGTAGCGCGCTTTGAGATAAAGCGCTACTGCTAAACAACATAGCGGTAGCGCTCTTTAAACAAAACGCCCTACTGCTAAGGCTAAGCATGTAAAAAAACAAAAATACATTGGTCATCAATGATCTTTTTGTGTAGAATCTAAATTGTCAATAGGAATCTTCACCGGTCCTTATTGCGGAATACAGATCCTACACATAGAGTTTAATGAAGACCAAGTGGTTGTGATGGTTTGAGAAGTAACGTATTTAAGGCGGTAAACACCCTATTCGTGGAGCAAGGTGGGACTAAACTTAATTAGAGACTAAACTTAGCAGTAGCGATGGTGTTAGAAAAGCATTGCTGCTAAGTTCGTTGTCAGTAGCGCGTTTGCAAAACATGCACTACTACTATACCTAGTCTGGCGGCTACGCCGTGGCAATTGTAGTAGTAGCGTTGTTCTCACCTAGCATGCTACTACTACGCGGCTAGCAGTTGCGCGGTTTGTATCCGCACGCTATTGCTAACTAGCAGTAGCTCCTTGTTTTAAACCGCGATGCTGGTAAGATTCTGTGTATAAGCTTTTCGCTAGTATTGGAAGTCTCCCTTGTGTACTCATTGTGTATTGAAATTATAATGAAAAGAGGAGAAAGGAAAGGAAAGTGAATAATTTGGATTAATTATTGGAATTCATTTGAATTTGTTGGCTATGAATTTATTTGAATTTGTTTGAATCAGTTGGAATTTATTGGGACTTATTTGAATTTGTAGTACTCCTGAACTAAGACTAGTACATTAGTCATTATTGCTAGACTAAAACTACACCATCAGTCATCCATCTGGACTAGGAGTAATTTGGGCAAATCTTTTGATGGTTGTACTCCTGGACATGAGTAATTTGGGACAAGTTATTATAGCAATTGTTTGATGTTATCCTGGTTGTACTCCTGGACAGGAGTAATTTGGAGCAATCACTGTAGGAATCAGCTACTTTGCCGTCTGCCAAGGCAGACGGCAAAGGCCTTTGCCATCTGCCGCGGACGGCAAAAGGCGCCAGCAAAGATAGGATCGGCAAAGGCCTTCATTGTCGTCTGCTTCCTGACGCGGACGGTAAAGGAGCCTTTGACATCAGCGGCAGACGGCAAAGAAAGCCGACGGCAATAAAGTCGCTGTTAGTCCATTAGGTGGCTAACGGTAGTCTTTGCCGTCCGTGGCTGACTGCAAAGAGCATCAGGCCTTTGCCATCTGCCACGGCAGGCAAACTGACCAAATGGGTCAGCTGCCAGGAAATACAGGTGGTTGCCACGTGGCTTCTTTGTCGTCCGTGGCGGACGGCAAAGAGCCCATTGCCGTCGGTGGCATACGGCAAAGAGCCTGCATTGCCTCTTTTTTTGTTTTTTCTTATACCCAACCATTTTCATAGCAAATAGATGATACATATATATTTTTCACATGGCAAGTTCACAGCAAACATATGAGATATCCAACACTATAATTTCATCATACATGCATAGTTCCATCAACCATACATAGCAAGTTCCACATACATGCATCCAACCATACATATTACAATAGTGTCATCCTACCATACATCCATAATTCATCGATACAAAAGAAACATAGTCCATCCAAACAAGCACTCCATCTATGCAAGCTTCCGTGAAGCGAATGAATTCTGCAAAATGGGAAATAAGAAAGTTAGAAGAAGAAGAAGAAGAAGAAGAAAATGAAGAAGAACAAGAAGAAGAATATATGACATTTATGAGCTAATTTAGGTGAAATTGATCGTTTCTGAGCTAACTTAGGTGAAATGGATCATTTATGAGCTAACCTAGGTGAAATTGATCGCTTATGAGCTAATTTAGGTAAAAATGCATAATTTTAGAGCTAACCTAGGTAAGATGGATCATTTTGGAGCTAACCTAGGTAAAATGGGTCATTTTAGAGCTAACTTGGGTAAAATGGATCATTTATTAGCTAAGTAAGGTAAAATGGGTCATTTTAGAGCTAACTTAGGTAAAATGGATCGTTTATGAGCTAACTAAGGTAAAATGGATCATTTTAGAACTAACTTAGGTAAAATGGATCGTTTATGAGCTAACTAAGCTAATTATGCCATTTTTGACATAAGTAAGCTAAGTACATGTCATTATTGAGCAAACCTAGTTAACTATGCATATTAGAGCTAACTTTGGTCATTTTGGAGGAAAAAAAGCTAAGTATAGATCGTTTTAGAGCTAACTTAGGTAAAATGGATGGTTTTGGAGGTCAGTAAGCTTATTAAGTCATTTTGGAGGAAATAAAGCTAAGTCTAGGTCTTTATGCATTTGTTAAGCAAAACACTAGAGAAAATTACCGTGATCATGGAGGTGTGGGAGCGGGCTGGATCGTGCCGGTAGCTGGAGAAGGATCGTGCGATGCTTGTCTGGAGTTACGCTGCACCAAAGATCATTTCCAATGTCTCGTTAGCATGATGACACTCAAATGTTAAGACTAGCAAGTAGTGTCCATTCAAATTAAACTCACCGTTGTCCCAGGAGCAATCTCTGGCATCGGCAGAGCGGTTTGACCGGACTTCTCGCACACAGACTGCACATTTGGTTTTGACGACTCAGTCATACTAGTTAGTAATGAGACAAACACTACATGAATGTTTTGGCTAATCAGCATAAGAAACTTACCACAAGGAGCTCGTACATGGCCCTTGCCTGCATGTCATTCAGTGCCCTCTCCTCCTCCAACATCTTTGTCGTCCTCTCCTCCAACTCCCGCTGCCTCTCCGCTGCCTCCGACAGAAGTTTCTCCGTTCTATCTCTCTCACTCTGTATAGCAGCCTGCAACACCACTCCTCGTTAGCATTTGTAATCATTGATGGAAGCGCACACGATGTATAACTAACCTTGAAGGCGAGTTGGACTGGCTGTTCACGAGGCCTTATCTCAGGAGCGGATCTCGACTGGCGCGCCTTGATCTCCGGGAGAGTGCCAGGAAAATGGTTAAGTCCATCTCCAATGGCTATCGAGCCATGGGACCTCCCGCCACCAGCTATCATCACCAGCTCTGGATCAATGGGACCCTGGCTCAGGTTAAAGTCCTCCCCTTTCCTCACCTTCCCTTGATCTCTATATTTCACGAGCTTGTCGTGGGAGGATATGTTGGTGAAGTTGTTTGCATCATAGAGGTCAGACAGAGAGAATGCCTTGACTTTCTTGTAAGAGGCAGTATGGGCCATGGCATAGAGGTCGTACACCTCTGGCACCTTATCTGCCTTATTGTAGCGTGCCTGAAAGAGAGAAACAAAGTAAATTAGTAATTAAATGGCTCAAGCTAGCATGATGAATGAATTGCATGAATCATGAAGCAAACCACATACCCAGTTCCGCGCGAACTGATATAAGTTGGAGCTGCCTTGATGGTGTGGCACACCTTCCATTTGGGCACGTTTGTCCTTGGCCGCGTTGTGGACGGCTAGCCATTCTTTTGAGCACCACTCATTGACCAACACCTCCCAACAATCCATCCGATCCGCACACCATCTCAGAGGCGCCTAAGTTAGCAACTAGAAACTTGAGCGCTACGGCTATGAATTACTAAATGAAGTAAGTACAAGGCCTTAAGAATTACCTTCAAGTACTGCTCCCTACTCAGGAACTTCTCGCGGCACGCCGGCTTGGGCTTCTTGATACCACGCAAGGCGTAGTAGTCTCGAACAGCCTGCACCCGAGCCTCGTGTCATAAGTTCTGTAGTAGGCGCTTGCAGACGTTCTCGATAAAATCTGCCGCCTCCTCCTCGTATCCCTCCTCACACCTATAGAATGTCTGCAATCAAATGAGACAATATTGATTAGTACAATTAATAACTAGCTAGTTGAAGATTTTTAATTGTGTAAAGGAGAAATTACCCAGAACTTTCTGATCACCGCGTATGCCCTCGTGTCGCACAAGACACCGTCGATAATCTCACCCGGCGGGGCCGAGGCAGCCAAGTAGTGCTCCCAGCTCAATCCAAGCTCTGGAAGCCGACCCTCACCAGGCAACGTGACAAACCCCAGGAAGTTTTGCCGGCAAAGCACTCCAAGGACGGAGTTGGGCCGGCGGACCTTCTCATGGTGGTCCCAACCCCTGCAGCATGAAAAGGCCAACGCATTAGATATTTGAAGAAACATGAATGCATAAGGTACAAAAATATTAAATGCACTTACCTCTCCCCATCAGGGAAAATCAACCACCTCTGCTCGCGGGTCGCCGACACGGATGGGAGCCGTGTACAACCACGTTGGTAGACGTTGCCCCCCTCCTCCTCAATATCAGTTGGCTCCCCGCCATCATCGGCATGGCCACTCGGCCCCTCAGTCTGATCCGACCAGGTACCCCATCCAGACGTGTGCTCATTTGGGGTCTCGTGGGCCCAACTCTCATGGGTCGAAGGCTCGTCGACCCGAGGCTCGTGGACCGGAGTCCGTGTAGCCTCCTCCTCGGACGAGTCCAGCCTAGCAGTCACGTGCTCGGGTTAAAAAGCTGGGGGTGGCGGCGAGGAAGGCACCCTAGCAGTCACGTGCTCGGGTGAAAAAGCTAGGGGTGGCGGCGAGGAAGGCACCCTAGCAGTCACCCTACCTCCTCTCCCGCGACCACGTGCTCCACCACCTCTCTTCTTCCCTCCCTTTCCTCGTCCCCTGCTGGGCACCGCGGTCGACGAAGAAGAGCCCGGCGGTGTCGACATACTGTCCAGCAACGCTCGGCGGATTTGTGCGGGTGGAATGGAAGACCTCCCACCACGCGCCGACGAAGAAGGGGCCTCGGAACGCTCCGGACCAGTGCCCACCATATTTCAACACCTGCCATGACAAAGAGTAAACGAAATTAATACAACATAAAAAATACTGACATGAATAATAATATATGATGTTTTTCATAACAAAATCGAAAAATATATATGATGTTTAAATCTACCCGATCAACACAATTATATATGATGTTTCTCATAAAAAAATTGAAAAATATATGACCTAACTCATAATTCACAAATATATGACCCCGTCGGCCTCTGGTGTCGTGGGTGTCGTGTCGGGGTCGGGGTGCTGTTTCGGGGTTGGGGTGTCGGGGTCGGGGTGTGGTGTCAGGGTGTCGGGGGTCGGGGTGTCGTGCCGGGGTGTCTGGGTGGCGTGTCGGGGTCGGGGTGTCGGGGTCGGGGTCGGGGTGTGGGTCGGGGTGTGGTGCCAGGGTGTCGGGGTGTTGGGGTCGGGGTGTCGGGTTATCGGGGTCGGGGTGTCTTTTTCTTTTCTTTTTTTTTCTCTTTTTTCCTTTTCTTCTCTTCGTCTTCTTCTTCTTCCTCCTCCTCTTCTCCTTTTTCCTCTTCTTCTTCTTTTCTTCTTCTTCTTCTCCTCCTCTTCCTCCCTCCTCCTCCTCCTCCTTCTCTTCCTCTTCCTTCTTCTTCTTCTTCTTCTTCTTCTTCCTCCCCCTTTCTACTTATTCTACTTTTCTTCTTCTTTTTTCATCTTTTTTTCACCTCCTTTAATTATGACTATTTAACTCAAACCTAACACTGATCTAATGTAATTAAACCTAAACTAGTTAAACCTAAAACTAAACCTAAACTAAAAAACTAAACTAATTAACCTAAACTAATTAAACCTAAACTAAATAACCTAAACTAATTAAACTAAATAACCTAAACTAACTAAACTGAAAAAACTTAAACTAAATAACCTAAACTAAACAGAAACGAAAAATAGAAAAAACCAAAAAAGAAAACAGGGGCAGGGGCTCACTGTGGGGGGCGGCAATGGGTTGTGGAGGGTGCGACGACAGGGCGGCGGCGAGGTAGGGTGTTGATGGGGCGGGGAGGGTCGGCGATGGGCGGCGCTCCTCGGGGGGCGGCGGCGGCCTGGTGGAGGGGGAGATCACGGCGGGACGGGGCGGGAGCAGCCACGCAGGGGAGGGGCGGGGCGGTTGGACAGCGGCGGCACGGCTGGCCGGTGTGGAAAGGGCGGCGGGGGCGCGGTGAACGTCGGGGTGCCGCAGGGGAGGGGTGCGGGGCGAGGGGGCGGCGGCGGGTGGTGGAGCGACGGTGCAAGGGGGCGGCGGGTGGCTGGTGGTGGGGACGGCGGCGGGTGGCGGTGGTCTCGTCGGGGAGAGAGGACAGAAAGAGAGAGAGAGGGAGGGGGGATGGGGAGCTGTTAGTTAGGTTATCTCTTTGTCGTCCGCCCCCTTTGTCCTCCACTTTTTTGCTCTTTGTCGTCCGCTCACAGACGGCAAAGAGGGGGCCGTTAGGGTTTTTTCGAGCAGCTCGTTAGTGAGGCCCACCTCCCTCTTTGTCGTCCGCTGGCTGATGGCAAAGAACTGGCTGATGGCAAAGAAGGTCTTTGTCATCAGCCAGTTCTTTGCCGTCCGTGTTTTGTAGCGAACGGCAAAGACCTTTGTTGTCCGCCAGCTGACGGCAAAGAATTGGCAGACGGCAAATAAGCTAATTACAGTAGTGAATTCACTATCGCATTCGGTTGTACTCTTGGACAGGAGTAATTTGGAGCAATTCACTATAAAAAATCTTTTGATGTTATCTAAGTGTATTATCTAAGCATGGATATGGAGTAGTGTATTCATTCAAATTAACGTAATGTTTCTTCGTTATAGGGAAGATAGTTTGAGCAAGAAAGATCAACAATTCTTCAAAACTACTCTCCTAGCCATGGAAGGTCATGTTCCTAGGAAAATCCTAGAGCTACTTAAATAAAAAACCACCCCTACTCCTACAATCATAAGCCTCTAGTTTAGATTAGGCAAAAACTATAGTACTCCTATGAACTTATCAATTACAGTAACCTGAACAAGAGTACTCCTATACACAAAAGCAAGGAGTACTCAATTTATTCAATTTAAGTTCACTGAATTTAGAAACATCCGTATAGTAACATGAACTCTGAAATGAATACAGTACTCCTTGTTGAACTTTCAGATTGAATTTAAGTTCACTAAATTTCCAAACTGAAATCCTTGTTTTCTGCAATTATGCTAATGGATTACTCATATCAAAACAAACAAACTGATACTCCTTATTTACTACACTTATACTAATGGAGTACTAATGCCAATGGATTAGTTGATGTGAATCTCGCAACTAACAACAAATCATGTAACTCACAGCAAATCATCCTATAGTACATTTATCCCAAATTAGGAGAGAGTGGGGATGCAGAGAATATGACCAGAAATTTGGGCATTCTCAAATTAGTTCTCCTAGAACCCTACAAATTTGGTCAACAAGAGAGGGAACAATAGGAGCAATAGTGAATCATTCGGTTGTTTAGTTTGTGAACCAGTAACTCGTGAAAATTAGACAAATTTGGGAAATGTGAACATGATCTCCATTCCCAGCGAATGGGGCATCAACACATACCTTCATCTTTAGATTTACTTTTGCTTTGGGGCTTGGGTTGTCGATGGGTTAACAGATCAGGTATAGGTGACTATCTCATAAGGGCAAAGTTCCCTGCTTAAAAAATGGCAAAGTTGGTGTCCCCATCTAATCTCTCTATGCTACAAAAAAAGTACTCCTACAAAGTTGTACTAGAGTTGCATCAAATAATTTGGATTGATGGGAGTAGTTGCATTTACTCTATAAATCCTTGCATCGGCAAGCATAATGTTATGTCAATTATAGGCCATTAATAATTAAAGATTATCAAAATGTTAATCAAATGATTAACCTTGCGTTATTTGGTTTTCACGTACCAAGTAAGCGACATGCATGGGTGTCGGTGTCAAAACCGGCGGATCTCGGGTAGGGGGTCCTGAACTGTGCATCTAGGCCGGATGGTAACAGGAGGCAAGGGACACGAAGTTTTACCCAGGTTCGGGCCCTCTCAATGGAGGTAAAACCCTACGTCCTGCTTGATTAATATTGATGATATGGGTAGTACAAGAGTAGATCTACCACGAGACCGAGGAGGCTAAACCCTAGAAGCTAGCCTATTGTATGATTGTCAATGTGTATGTTGTCCTACGGACTAAAACCCTCCGGTTTATATAGACACCAGAGAGGGTTAGGGTTACACAAAGTCGGTTACAATGGTAGGAGATCTTCATATCCGTATCGCCAAGCTTGCCTTCCACGCCAAGGAAAGTCCCTTCCGGACACGGGACAGAGTCTTCAATCTTGCATCTTCATAGTCCAGGAGTCCAGCGGAAGGTATAGTCCGGCTATCCGAACACCCCCTAATCTAGGACTCCCTCAGTAGCCCCTAAACCAGGCTTCAATGACGACGAGTCCGGCGCGCAGATTGTCTTCGGCATTGCAAGGCGGGTTCCTCCTCCAAGTACTTCATAGAAGATTTTGAACACAAAGATAGTGTCCGGCATTGCAAAAATAATTTTCCACATATTGCCATAGAGAGAATAATATTTACACCAATCTAATCTGCTGACGTATTCCGTAGCGTGACACACCACGGCCAAGCCTTTATCCGAGTCGTTTCATTATCCCACCTCAGCGCGTCATGCGAGGCAGTTTCCTTGGCACGTCTTGTTAAAGCAGAGATCGTGTCCCCTTATCCTGGGATTCTCATCAATACGGGCGTGGGTAACCCAACCGCGCCATTGATTATGGCACTTGGAGATAAACGAGTCTTACCAGGCTGGTGGGGACATGTAGTTGTGTTCACCCATATAAGGGGATAAAGATCCACCTTTTCACCTACGCCTTCTTCCTCCTTCGCCTATCCATTCTTGCGCACTCGAGCTCCGGCGCCCAAGTACGCACTCCCCACCTCCGCCTTCTCCAGCCATGTCCGGAGCGGGAGGCAAGTGGATGGTCTCCTCCGTCACGGAGGGACATATCAAAAAGCTGAGGAAGGCCGGATACCTGTCTAACGACATCGCATACCGGCTCCCCGAAAAGGGGCAGCTCATCCCCACCCCTAGGCCCCATGAGAGGGTGGTGTTCCTCCCCCATTTCCTCCGCTGACTGGGCTTCCCTCTCCACCCATTTATCCGGGGGCTCATGTTCTACTACGGCCTAGATTTCCATGATCTGGCCCCGAACTTCGTCCTCAACATCTCGGCGTTTATCGTCGTGTGTGAGGCCTTCCTCCGCATCCGCCCCCATTTCGGCCTATGACTCAAGGCTTTCAACGTCAAGCCGAAGGTGGTGCACGGCAACCAGGCGGAGTGCGGAGGCACCATGGTGGGAAAGATGGCCAACGTCCTCTGGCTCGAGGGCTCCTTCGTGGAGACTCTAAAGGGGTGGCAATCGGGGTGGTTTTACATCACTGAGCCACGCGACGCCGAATGGGTCGCACCCCTCGAGTTCCGGTCCGGAACCCCAACGTGGCTCACGTCCTGGAAAGAGACGGGCCTGTCATGGGGTAAAAAAGGAGAGCTGACCGGACTCCAAACATGCGTCAAAACCCTGGCGGACAAGAAGCTCAAACTTGTCAACGTAGTCCAGGTTATGCTCATCCGCTTCATCCTCTGTGCCAACAACGGGCTTTCAACCTGTGGGAGTTCGACCCGGCGCGGCACCAAACTCTGAGCAGGCTCTTCGACACGACGTACGAAGATGCCTGGAAGGTGCTTTTCAAGGGCGTCGAGGCTCCCGCATCCGCTACTAAGGATCGCGGATTCAGTGCGCAGCGTCACGCTCTCGCGGTAAGCTGTTTTTTCCTTTTACAAGGTATCAGTTTTTCATAGTTTGACTCCATGCGGGATCTAAGCTCCCTTTCCTATGACAGGATTGGCAGGTGACGTCCGGATAGATCAACTATCCGGCCCCTTTGCCCGAAGGCCCAGCGAACGCTCGCTTGGCGAGGCTGCTGGTTCCAGCACCCTATGTGGTGCCGGAGAAGAACGTCAAGAAGAAGGCCACGGGGACTCGAAAGAGTGCCCGACGACCGGAGGTGTCGGATTCATCATCCGACGAATCCAAGACGCACTCCTCCCGTGAAGACGAGGAGGAGGAAGAGAAGACCCCTCCCCCTCCAGCGGGGGAAGGGAAGAAAAGGAAGGCCGCCCCAACTGGGGAGGCCGAAGGGTCCAAGAAGGGGAAAACCCTTCCTTCGGACTGCTCTACAGACGCCGACGGCGGCGGAGAGGAGTGGGCGCCTAGGACCAAGCCCCTGGCCAAATCGTAAGTATCCGGATACCGGAGTAATTCATAGTATTCGTTTATTGCATGGCTTTCCCTCATGTCGAATATGTTTATGCAGTGAAAGTGCGTTATATCGACTAGAGGGGGGTGAATAGGCGATTTTTATGAAAGTCTTCAGAACATGGGAGTTTTGAAGACAAACGATAAAATTAAACCTATTACCATGCAGCGGAAGGTAGACTACACTAGGCAAACCATAGTCAAGTATTCAATGAAGTGAAAGCACAAAGACTAATAGAAGCTAGGTAGTAAGGATCAGGTAGGAAGATATTGTGAAGCCAAACAGAACACGCAGTCACTCAGTGAAGACAAATGATAGAGCAAACATACAATGACTTCACAAGGAGTAACAGTAAGTAAAGTGAAGTGAAGATGAAACCAGTGACTCATTGAAGACAATGATTTGTTGAACCAGTTCCAGTTGTTGTGACAACTGTACGTCTGGTTGGAGCGGCTAGGTATTTAAACCTTATGACACACAGTCCTGGACACCAAGTCCTGAACACACAGCTCAGGACACCCAGTCCTCGCCGTATTCTCCTTGAGCTAAGGTCACATAGATCTCGCCCAATCACTCTGGTAAGTCTTCAAGGTAGACTCCCAAACCTTCACAGACTTCGTTCACTGGCAATCCACAATGTCTCTTGGATGCTCAGAACGCGACGCCTAACCGGCTGGAGGATGCACAGTCCTCAAGTGTAATAAGTCTTCAGATCACACAGACAAGAAGACTTAAGTGATGCCCAATTCTCTCTGCCTCTGGTGGTTAGGGCTTTATCCTCGCAAGGAATTCTCTCTCAAAGGCTTCGAGGTGGGTTGCTCTCAAACAACAAAAGCCGTGCTTTCAATCTGAGCAGCCAACCATTTATGGTTGTAGGGGGTGGGCTATTTATAGCCACTTGGCAACCCGGCCTGATTTGTCCGAAATGACCCTGGGTCACTAAGGAACTGACATGTGTCCCAACGGTCAGATTTCAAACTCACACGGCAACTTTACTTGGGCTACAAGCAAAGCTGACTTGTCCGACTCTGGACAAGATTCGCTCTCATAGTCTTCACTTGAAGACATAGGTTTTTGGTTTAGGCATCACTTCAGTCATTCTGACTGGTTCTCTTGGACCCCACTTAACAGTACGGTGGTTCCTATGACTCAACACAAAAGAAAAAGAACTACGAAAGATCTAAGTCTTCGAGCTCCATAGGCTTCATATAGTGTCTTCTCTTGTCATAGTCTTCAATGTGAATATCTTCATATACCACCTTTGACTTCAATGTCTTCATACAGTTTTAGGGGTCATCTCTGGTAGTAAAACCGAATCAATGAGGGACTTCTACCTGTGTTATCCTGCAATTCTCACAAACACATTAGTCCCTCAACTAGGTTTGCCGTCAATACTCCAAAACCAGCTAGGGGTGGCACTAGATGCACTTACAATCTCCCCCTTTTTGTTGATTGATGACAAAGTAGTTGAAGTTTTCAAAGGGGAATATAGTTTGTGAAATTGTAAAGGATAAGGAATTGTCTTCATAAGTTGCAAGGGCTCCCCCTGAAGATGTGCATATAAGTTAATTTGCTTTTGGAATGCAAATGCACATGGCAGGTTGTACTTGTGGAGATCCACTTCAACTTATGATGACAATCCACTATGCATGTGAAAGTATATGAAGATAATCACATGCATAATGGAAAATGGACGTCTGCAGAATGAGCTAAGTGCGGAATTTATCGTCGCACATGCGGAATTTATCTTCGCAAAACAAGGTGGCAAATAAGTAGCAGACGACCATCTGGTTTAAGTGTTACAACTCATGAGAACCAAATGTAGCAAAAACAAGAGTTGTAAGCACGAAGCAAAATATAAAGCACCCGCCCATATGGACCCGCTTGAAGACTATGAATCTCATATGCTTCTCCCCCTTTTGTCAGTAATGACCAAAAAGGTTTGAAGACATAGAGCCTCTACTCGTTCCATTGAGGAGTAGGTGAAGTAGCAGGGTTGTTGGTGTTGTTTGGCGGTGCAGAAGAGCTTGGAGGTGCTGAAGGAGGTGGCGGTGAAGTAGCATCGTCTTCTTCCTCAATAATTCTGGCAGTCACTGTGGCAGCAGAGGAAGAGAACTCAGAGTCTTCAAGGGATGGAGTTCCTAGCTGCACAGCCCTTCGAGGAGGTGTGGAGTCAAACTTGAATCTCTCAGAGAAGCCATCCTCTTGAAGATCAGCTTCAGAACACATCATCGTGAGCCCTTTCCATGTGCGGCGACAGGTTTCATGGGCAACGAAAGCATTCTTGGTGGCAAGATTTCGAGTGCGATTAACATCCACCAAGAGGCTTTTCATCTGACGCTTCAGCCAGTCATGATGCCTATCCTGTTTCTGATGTAGAGCCACAAGAAGCTCTCGGTCGTTGAGAACACGAGTGTGCTTCTTGGGTCTTGGAGCAGTGGCACTGTCAGTGGCTTCAGTGGAAGCAGGGTGTGGTGCATGTGTAGTGCCAGCCAAAGGATACACCCGAGAAACTGCTTCAACGCCTCCAGCGTTCTGAGTAAAACTCTGATGGTCTGCATTCTGAAGACTTAGAGGTTGCTTGGCAGGCTCAGAATATATGGCTTCAGTAGACATATCCACGTCAGGCAAGAAGATCCGATGGTTGCGGGCTGAGGGCTGATACGAGATGGCGGAGTGTAGCTTGATCAGCCGCATGACCCAAGGGGCATAGAACTTCAAACCAAACAGATCAATGCCTGATGCAGCAAGTTGGCGTATGAAGAAGTCCTGTGCATTGAAGCATTTGCCATGAAGTATATAGAAGACCAAAGTCTTCATTGCACCCTGAAGCTTGGCATTTGGAGAGTGCCCTTTGATAGGCCAGAGAGTTTGCCTGATGATGAGATAGATGGTTTTGGGCAGGTACTCAAGGTCTTCAACGAAGAACTCTGTGGGATACGCAGCATCTTGGGGCAATGGCTTCATCATGCTGAGCATTTGACTCATATCAGGTTCTGGCCGCTGAAAGATGCTCTCAATAGCTTCAGCATGCAGCTGACAGCCTTGCTCGAAGAGATCGCCAGGAGTGGGCAAGCCAGTGAGCTCAATGATGTCAAATGCATTGGCTTCGTGATGAACGTTGCCAGTCATCCACTCCAGGACCCAAGTCTTCGGATCTCTGCTGTACCCTTTGATGTGAAGTGTGGCATAGAATTGTAGCAGCAGCTCTTCATTCCAATGCTCTTCATCAGTAACTAACTGCAGCAGACTCACTTGCTTGAAGCAATCCAATGCTTCTTCTAGACAGGGCAAACCAGCTATAGCTTCAACGTCAAGGCGCTTGTGTGGGAAGATGCGACCTTGGTTGTAAAGAATGCAAGAGTAATAGCTTCGCTGAGGATAGCTCCAGAACCGATCAGATGATATCCTTTCCCTTGAGTAGGGGTTCCTGGAGCTATTGAAGAACGTGTTGTCTGCCCTGAAGCCATTGATGTTGAAGGAGTCAGGTGCTGATGCAGGACCTGGAAACCTTGGCAATCTTGGGATTGGCTTCTGGACCTGAGGCCTGTGCTCAACATGATAGTTGAATTGGGGACCGGCAGCAGACTCAGGAACAGAAGTGGCGGGATCAGTGGCTTTGCTGTCTTCTGAAGCCTTTGCTGGGGAGGGCTCCACATTAGCTTCATTGGTGGTTGTGGCAGCCTCACGATTTTCATCCTCCACTTGACAAGCTGGAGGGTTGGTCACAAGCACATTCTCCTGGAGAACTGCTTCTTGGTGGGACAGGGGAGTGGGATCTTGTGGGACTCCTTCTTCTGCGGCTGATGCAGCCGGAATGTCTTCAGCAGAGACTTGAGGCCTTGGACCTTTGCGAAGCCTGCGGAGTTGGAGTGGGCTGGGCCTCATGGTCTTCTTCCTCTTGTGGGCGATCCGCCCATGAAGCATCATGTGCAATTGGCGTCAGTGGACGACCAATGCTGATGAGTTCGTTGTTTCCAAACTGAGGAAGGACTGCATCATCTTCTACATTGTCATGATGACCAATGTCTTCAGCAGCGATGGGATCAGCTACTGGAATGTCTTCAGCTTCAGGAGCCTCTGTGGAAGCAGGCTCATGAACTGTCAGTTGACGTTCTGCGTCAGGATGAACCATAGAAATGGGTTCAACTATCAAGGGCTCTGTGGGAGCAGCCCGAGCTTTCTTGGTCTTTCTCTTTTTCTTGGTGGGGACAGTAGGAGAGGCTTCAGAGTGTTTCCTCTTCCTGGCTTCAGCCTCAGCAGTTCTTGTCTTCTTGAGCTCTGAAGCTGTTGACCGGCTCTTTGGCTTCGAGCCAGTCATTCTTGTTGGGAAGACAATCGGAACTGCTTCTTGCCTTGGTGCATCAGGTTCAGCCGTAGCAGGCTTCTTCTTCTTTGCGGCCATCCTGGGGTCGATGCCAGGACGCCCAAGTGCCTTGCGCTTCTCAGACTCATTATAGGCTTGCACACATCTGTCAGCCAGAGTCTTCATGCGCTCACGCAAACCCTGAGCTTCTGCATGCTTCTTCACAAAGGCTTCCTTGAGCTCGTGCATCATTGTCTTGAAGTTCTTCACTTCTTGCACGCTGAGCTTGGCCATATGCTTCTTGAACTGAGCCTTTTCATAGTCAATCTTCTGCTTCAGTTCAACAATTCGCTGGGCAATAGCAAGTTCTGAAGCAATGGCGCCTTGGAAGGCGACACTGAGGCCAATGGGTAGCTGCAGATCTTCAAAGCTGATGTTTGGCGTGTCAAACCACTCGTGAATGAAGTTGTGGATGATGGTGACATCAAAGAGAGGCAGATCATTGAAGATTTCTGCTTCTTCTTTGCTCTTGATGAGTTGCTCAAGAGCGTCATCTATAAGATCTTCATCACTTGACAGATCAATGTCGTTGTTGCGCAGAATGGTAGCAGCTGTTAGCTCTTTGCCAGTGTGAGACAGAGGCATCTTGGCCTTCTGGGGCTTGGAGACGCGTGATAAGTCTTCAGACTGCACACTGTCTTCAGGAGGTGCAGTTGCCAATGGCTTCGCCCTTGAGATTTTTGGTGAAGGGGCCGGCTTTGAAGCTTTTGGCTTCTTCAACTGCTTTGGCTTCGGCACTGCAGGCGCGTCATCAGACTCAGTGTCAGCTGCAGGCTCATTCACTGCAGTCCCTTGAACCAAGATGTAGGTGATGAGGCCTTCAAGGTTGGCGAAAGGACCGATGACATTGGGTTCTGCATGTCGTGTGCCATCTGCCCTTGGAGATGAGGGACCAGGGTTGAAGTCTAACCCAAAAGTCTTCTTGTTCTGCTTCGCTGAGTTCTGAGCAAACTGGAAGTTGCGCTTGAACAGATTGTCGTCACGACACCATAGCAGTGACGACGAGTGTGCATCAGCAGGCTGTGGTCCACGAACCATGCATGGATAGAAGCCTTGAGCAATGGCTTCATCTCTGGACCTGGGTAGAAGATTCTTGAATAAGATGTCTCCCCACGGTCTCTTGATGGCATTTTTCTCAGCATACTCCTGGGTCACAAATTTGTATTTGAACCATTGTTCTGCCCAATATCTTCGAATCCATTGGATTCGGGTCTTGCGCTGACTGTAATCCTCTTCAAGATCTGTCTTGTACATTTCTAAGAGTTCATCTGGCAGATCTCTGGAGGTCTCACCATGATGCTTTCTGCCACCCTTCCTTGCTGCTTTCTCTGAAGCCATAAACTTTAACTTGAAAGGCTTCAAGACATTCAAAGGCTTCAAAGGTTTTCGTTTGCTGGACCAACAGGAACTGGCTTCGGGAGAATTTATGTGATGCTGTAAGAATTCTGCAAATGAATGCAGACTATGAGAACCAAAGGATTCTCCCATGAACATATACCTGTGACAGCATTAAGGTGTGAGGGAAGGGGAAGAGGTCATATGCATTCTCAGAAGATTTTGAAGATAAATCTGTTTAGAAGACATTGACCTCATCGTGCGAAGACATTCACTCATAGATAAGAAGTTGGTTCTAGATTTGTATGAATCCACAGATCAGTACAAGTGAGGAATCTAACTACTTTGTGAAGCACAAGTGAATATACTAGGCATGTTATGAGATGCAGTATAAGAGAGATCTAGCTTGTGTGAACAGAAACTGCTTGTGGTAGAAAGTGACAGATCAATAGGATCAACGGTGCTGTAAAAAGGGAGTTTTATTTACCACACTGAGAACTGCTAGACGGAGTGGGAGATGAGGCCGAGCAGTTCACTCTTCCGTGCCCTAACTTGGCGACGCAGGACACCTATGGCGACGGCGGAGAGGACGATGTCCGCGGTCGGCGTGAAGACGGCGTCGGAGAGGTTGCGGCAGTGAAGCGCTTCGTCGCCGGCGTCGTCGAGAGCTAGCGGTGGCGCTAGGGTTCGTGCGAGGGTGGAAGAAGAGATAATGACCGCTGTGAGTGTGTATTTATAGGCACAGGGGCGGCACTGTGCTATTACACAGGTGCCCCTGGCGATTCGCATCTGAGGAACACGTGGCCGTTATGCGTAATTTTGGGGGTTTGTTCCACGTCCCACGCACGCCTGGATTGTCGGGTGGTCGTTCCTACTTCTCCGGATTTCATGTGGAGGAATGAGCATTGAAAACGGACTTAATGGTTGTCTCTGTATCTTCTGCTGACAAGGACGCAGAGAAGACATTCGACAGTTTCAATAGAATGCATATGACTTGGAGAGATAGAGTTTGAGATAGAAAGCATAGAGAGGTTAGGGTCCGATCACATTCACTTAGTTCAAAAGATTCAACACGAAGACATAGCTATAAGTGAATGCTGTAGAGGACAGAACACTAGTATATATATATATATATATATATCCATAATCAACATAGTGAAGATAATCATGAAAATATGTTGAGATCGAAGCCAAACCAAATGTGAAGACATTGCAAGGTAACGTCATGAGTGAAACACTTCAAAATAGAATGTTTGGTGGTGGCGTTACCCACCATATAGGAAGTATTAGACCCACACACGGTGCACAATTATCGTGGCGCTCTGAAGTCAAATTCCACATTAATGTATTCACACTTAGAATGTATGTTTTCATTGATTGAAGATATACTTTACTTTGTGTGTTGCACATCTAAGTCATCAATATGCATAAGGGTTAGGATGTGTGCCTGATCACAGGACATTTGAGGATTCCAGGATATTTAGCTCACACCGTAACTTGCAAAACCTCTTCTCATCCAAGGGCTTGGTGAAGATATCTGCCAATTGCTCTTCAGTGTTGACGTGTATGATATCAATGTCTTCCTTCACAACATGATCTCTGAGAAAGTGATGACGAATTTCAATGTGCTTTGTCTTCGAGTGCTGAACTGGGTTGTTAGCAATCTTGATGGCGCTTTCGTTGTCGCAGTAAAGTGGCACTTGCTTCAGATGAATTCCATAGTCCTTGAGTGTTTGCTTCATCCATAGAAGCTGAGCGCAGCAAGATCCAGCAGCAATGTATTCAGATTCAGCAGTGGAGAGAGATACACAGTTCTGCTTCTTTGAAGACCAACATACAAGTGATCGTCCCAGAAAGTGACATGTGCCTGATGTAGACTTGCGATCGACTTTGTCACCAGCATAATCAGCATCCGAGAATCCAACCAGATCAAACTCTGAGCCCTTTGGATACCATAATCCTAGAGTTGGGGTGTGAGCCAAATATCAAAGAATTCGCTTCACAGCTAAGTGATGCGACTCCTTTGGTGCCGCTTGAAATCGAGCACGCATGCAAACACTAAGCATAATATCTGGCCTAGATGCACATAGATAAAGTAAAGAACCAATCATGGAGCGGTATACCTTTTGATCGAACTCTTTACCATTGTCGTCAGGACCCAAATGATGTTTGGCTGGCATTGGTGTTGTGAAGCCTTTGTAGTCTTGCATACCGAACTTCTTCAGGCAATCTTTGAGATACTTCTCTTGAGATATGAAGATGCCATTGCGTTGTTGTCGTATTTTAAGACCGAGGAAAAACTTCAGCTCCCCCATCATGGACATCTGATATTGCTCTTGCATCATATATCCAAACTCTTCACTGTACTTCTAATTGGTGCAGCCGAAGATAATGTCATCCACATATATTTGGCACACAAACAGTTCACCATCATATGTCTTCGTGAAAAGAGTGGGATCTAGGGAACCAGGTATGAAGCCTTTTCTCTTCAGGAAGTATTTGAGTGTGTCATACCAGGCCCGAGGGGCTTGTTTGAGGCCATACAGTGCCTTGTTGAGTTTGTATACCATGTCAGGATGTTTTGGATCTTCAAAGCCAGGCGGTTGTGCAACATACACTTCTTCTTCAATCTTGCCATTGAGAAAGGCACTCTTCACATCCATTTGATATAGAAGTATGTTATGATGATTTGCATAGGCCAGCAGTATGCGTATGGCTTCAAGTCTAGCCACAGGAGCAAATTTTTCATCAAAGTCAATGCCTTCCACTTGAGTATATCCTTGAGCAACGAGACGAGCTTTGTTTCTGACAACTTGACCATGCTCATCTTTCTTGTTGCGGTATATCCATTTGGTGCCTATTATATTGTGCTTCCGTGGATCAGGACGCTTAACCAATTCCCATACATTATTCAGCTCAAACTGTTGAAGCTCTTCTTGCATAGCTTGAATCCATTCAGGTTCCATGAAGGCTTCTTCAACATTCTTGGGGTTCTGCTATTGAGACGAATGCGAAGTGCCCACAGAAATTTGCTAGCTGAGTTGCCCTTGAACGAGTGAGTGGACCAGGTGCATTGATGCTATCAATTATTCTTTCAATCTGCACTTCATTGGCAACGCGAGGATGTACAGGGCGAAGACTTTGCTCTTGCTGTTCATTATCGTTGTTGGAAGGAATGTCTTCAGGCTGAGCATTGTCTTCATGTTGATCAGGTACTGAGATGATAAGTTCTTCTTCAAGATGAGCTTCAGAAGGTATAATTTCTCCAGTTCCCATTAGCTTGATTGATTCACTGGATGGAACTTCATCTAGCACATTTGGCAGTTGCTCTCTTTGTGAACCGTTGGTCTCATCGAACCGCACATCCACTGTTTCAACCACTTTGTAATGAAAGATATTGAAGACTCTGTAGGAGTGTGAATCCTTTCCATATCCAAGCATAAAACCCTCATGTTCTTTTGGTGCAAACTTTGAGGTGTGATGTGGGTCCTTGATCCAGCACCTTGCGCCAAATACTCTGAAGTAACTGACATTTGGCTTCTTGCCAGTAAGGAGCTCATAAGATGTCTTGTTCAGTAGCTTGTGAAGATAAACACGATTGATTGTATGGCATGCAATATCAATGGCTTCGGGCCAGAATTTTCTTGGGGTCTTGTATTCATCTAGCATCGTTCTGGCCATCTCAATTAGTGTTCTGTTCTTGCGTTCGACGACGCCATTCTGCTGTGGCGTGTATGGGGCTGAGAATTCATGTGTGATTCCCAATGTATCAAGATATGTATCAAGGCCAGTGTTCTTGAATTCAGTGCCATTGTCACTTCTGATGTGCTTTATCTTGGCGCCAAAATTGTTCATAGCTCGATTGGCGAAGCGTCTGAAGACATCTTGCACTTCAGTCTTGTAAAGGATTATGTGCACCCAAGTATATCTAGAATAATCATCAACAATAATGAATCCATAGAGGCAAGCAGTAGTGGTAAGAGTTGAGTAATGAGTGGGACGGAAAAGATCCATGTGAAGCAGTTCGAAGGGTCGAGTTGTGGTCATGATTGTCTTCGAGGGATGTTTGGCCCTCGTCATCTTCCCTGCTTCACAGGCACCGCATAAGTGGTCTTTCTTGAACTTGACGCCCTCGATGCCTATGACATGCTTCTTCTTCGCAAGGGTGTGGAGGTTCCTCATGCCAGCATGTCCAAGCCTCCGATGCCAGAGCCAGCATTCTGAAGCCTTTGCTAGAAGACATACTGCAAGCTGTGGTCCTGCTGAGAAGTCTACCACGTACAAATCATCTTTTCGATACCCTTCAAACACTAGAGACTTGTCAGATTCCATTAGTACAAGGCAACGATATTTTCCAAACATTACGATCATGTTCAAATCACAAAGCATTGAGACAGACATTAAGTTGAAGCCAAGGGATTCAACAAGCATGACTTTATCCATGTGTTGATCCCTTGAGATTGCAACTCTACCTAGACCCAATACCTTACTTTTACCAGTGTCAACAAATGTGATGTGGCTCTTGTCGGATGGACGTAAGGTTGAGTCCATAAGAAGACTTCTTTTGCCAGTTATGTGATTTGTACACCCACTGTCAATAATCCATTCTGAAGACGCTGGTGTCGTACCCTACAGTGCAGTTAGGGGGATAGGCTTCACCAAGAGCATTGTGAAGCAAAAACATTTGACGAACCAGTGGGTTATGAAAGCTTAGATCCAGGTTAGGACTAATAGGGAGAGTAGCAAGCGATTCAGGTACGAAGTACATAGTAAGACCATTTGGGCATTTGATCTTGCGCCCTACAAGATGTTTAAGGTCCCCAGCAATAGCGTCAGACGATTTTGGTTTTCTGCTGGAGACCTTTCCCTGCAAAAGAGAGTTAAGCTTTCTTAGCCACCCACATCTTCAAGGGTGGCTTAGAAGCAATAAGTCTAAGTGCAGCATCTGAGAATTTTGGCTTTGAAGCCCTAGGAAACAGTCTTGCAGGCGGACAATAGTACTCATAAGAATAAGCAGAATAGTTCTTGGTCTTATGAACATGGCGGTTTGATGAACCACTCTCATATTCATATGCCTGAGTATGGTTTCCCTACAAAACATTTGCGTTAGTGCGACTCAGGTGAGTCCTCTGTCTGTATGAAGCCTTTGGACCGTATGAAGCCTTTGGTCTGAGGTTTGTCTTCTTCACGTGAGGTGTCATGAAGACATTCACAGGAAGATTTTCCAGACACCTTTTCGGAACCCAGATCTTCTTCATAGGCGGTCCATTCCTGCAGTTAGTACCAATATACCTGGCAAACACTTCACCATTCTGATTCTTAAACAGTATATAGTTTGCATCAAAGGATTCATCAATGATAATGGGGTTAGCACAAGTGAAGCCAGTTAGATTGCATGGATCTGCTGAAGGTTCCTTTGTAGCAACCCACATGGTTTTGGGGTACTGCTCAGGTTTCCAGTAAGAGCCATCTGCATTCATTTTCCTTACGAACCCAACACCCTCTTTCCTAGGGTTTCGGTTCAGAATCTGCTTTTTGAGGACATCACATAGTGTCTGATGCCCTTGAAGACTTTTGTACATCCCTGTTTCAACCAATGTCTTCAACCTAGCATTCTCATCAGCAATAGCGGTGGTATCCTCAGCAGAGGGGTTAGTTACCACATCAACAGTTGAAGATATTGCAACAGCAGTAGCAGTAGAACATTCAGCAACAGAAGTAGCATTATCACGCTCAATGCATTTAAGACATGGTGGTTCAAATCCTTCCTGAGCGGGACTGATCTGTTTGGCGCGAAGTGACTCGTTTTCCGTTTGAAGATCTTCATGAACCGCTCTCAATTTCTCAAGATCCTGCTTCCTTTGAAGATAATCATAGGAAAGCTTTTCATGAGTTGTTGAGAGAGTTTCATGACGACTTTCAAGTTCCTGATACTTAATGTGAAGATTTTTTATGTCTTCAATTAAGGATTCCGATCGAGTCATTTCAGCACCTAACAGATCATCGCTTCTGTCTAACAGTTTTTGAATATGTTCCATAGCTTTCTGTTGTTCAGTTGCAATTTTAGCAAGTGTTTTGTAGCTAGGTTTTGAACCACAATCAGAGTCATCGTCACTAGATGTTTGATAGTGAGTAGTGCGTGTGTTTACCTTGGCACCGCGTGCCATGAAGCAGTACGTAGAAGCGGAGTAGTCCTTGTCATTTGCATCGGTGTCGGTGATGAAGTCATTGTCTTCAGTGTTGAAGATGGACTTGGCAACGTATGTTGTAGCCAGACTTGCGACGCCTGAGTCGGATCCCTCCTCAGACTCCACCTCCGCCTCCTCAGAAGCATACTCCTCCTCTGAATCCATTTCATTGCCAACAAACGCACGTGCCTTGCCAGATGAGCTCTTCTTGTGTGATGAAGACTTTGAGGAAGACTTGGAAGAAGACTTTGAGTATTTCTTCTTCTTCTTCTTGTCGTCAGAGTCATATTCCTTGCTCTTCTTCTTCTTTTTGTTCTCATTGTCCCACTGTGGACACTCAGAGATGAAGTGGCCAAGTTTCTTGCACTTGTGACATGTTTTCCTCTTGTAGTCATGAGCAGGAGCTTCATCATTCCTTGAACTTGATCGGGAAGACTTTCTGAAGCCTTTCTTCTTGGTGAATTTTTGGAACTTCTTGACAAGCACAGCAAGTTCCCTTCCAATGTCTTCAGGATCATCAGAACTACTGTCAGATTCTTCTTTAGATGAGGAGACAGCTTTTGCCTTCAAGGCACGAGTTCGCCCATAGTTTGGACCGTAGATATCTCTTTTCTCCAAAAGCTGAAACTCATGTCTGTTGAGCCTCTCAAGTATGTCAGACGGATCGAGTGTCTTGAAATCAGGACGTTCTTGAATCATCAGGGCCAGGATGTCAAACAAACTATCAAGTGATCTCAGCAGCGTCTTGATGACTTCGTGTTTGGTAATCTCAGTGGCGCCGAGGGCTTGAAGCTCATTTGTGATGTCACTGAGTCGGTCAAATGTGTGCTGGACATTCTCATTGTCATTTCGCTTGAAGCGATTGAAGAGGTTGCGAAGGACACTGATTCTCTGATCTCTCTGGGTTGAGATGCCTTCATTGACCTTGGAGAGCCAGTCCCAGACCAGCTTGGATGTCTTCAAAGCACTCACACGGCCATATTGTCCTTTGGTCAGATGACCACAGATGATATTCTTGGCAGTAGAGTCCAGTTGAACGAATTTCTTGACATCAGCAGTAGTGACACCATCTCCAGCCTTGGGAACGCCATTCTCGACGACATACCATAGGTCGCGTCAATGGCTTCAAGATGCATGCGCATCTTATTCTTCCAGTAGGGATATTCAGTTCCATCGAAGACAGGGCACGCAGCGGAGACTTTAATTATCCCTGCAGTCGACATAGCTAAAACTCCAGGTGGTTAAACCGAATCACACAGAACAAGGGAGCACCTTGCTCTGATACCAATTGAAAGTGCGTTATATCGACTAGAGGGGGGTGAATAGGCGATTTTTATGAAAGTCTTCAGAACATGGGAGTTTTGAAGACAAACAATAAAATTAAACCTATTACCATGCAGCGGAAGGTAGACTACACTAGGCAAACCATAGTCAAGTATTCAATGAAGTGAAAGCACAAAGACTAATAGCAGCTAGGTAGTAAGGATCAGGTAGGAAGATATTGTGAAGCCAAACAGAACACGCAGTCAATCAGTGAAGACAAATGATAGAGCAAACATACAATGACTTCACAAGGAGTAACAATAAGTAAAGTGAAGTGAAGATGAAACCAGTGACTCGTTGAAGACAATGATTTGTTGAACCAGTTCCAATTGCTGTGACAACTGTACGTCTGGTTGGAGTGGCTAGGTATTTAAACCTTAGGACACACAGTCCCGGACACCAAGTCATGAACACGCAGCTCAGGACACCCAGTCCTCACCGTATTCTCCTTCAGCTAAGGTCACATAGATCTCGCCCAATCACTCTGGTAAGTCTTCAAGGTGGACTCCCAAACCTTCACAGACTTTGTTCACCGGCAATCCACAATGTCTCTTGGATGCTCAGAACGCGATGCCTAACCGGCTAGAGGATGCACAGTCCTCAAGTGTAATAAGTCTTCAGATCACACAGACAAGAAGACTTAAGTGATGCCCAATTCTCTCTGGCTCTGGTGGTTAGGGCTTTATCCTCGCAAGGAATTCTCTCTCAAAGGCTTCGAGGTGGGTTGCTCTCAAACGACAAAAGCCATGCTTTCAATCTGAGCAGCCAACCATTTATGGTTGTAGGGGGTGGGCTATTTATAGCCACTTGGCAACCCGTCCTGATTTGTCCGAAATGACCCTGGGTCACTAAGGAACTGACATGTGTCCCAACGGTCAGATTTCAAAGTCACACGGCAACTTTACTTGGGCTACAAGCAAAGCTGACTTGTCCGACTCTGGACAAGATTCGCTCTCATAGTCTTCACTCGAAGACATAGGTTTTTGGTTTAGGCATCACTTCAGTCATTCTGACTGGTTCTCTTGGACCCCACTTAACAGTACGGTGGTTCCTATGACTCAACACAAAAGAAAAAGAACTACGAAAGATCTAAGTCTTCGAGCTCCATAGGCTTCATATAGTGTCTTCTCTTGTCATAGTCTTCAATGTGAATATCTTCATATACCACCTTTGACTTCAATGTCTTCATACAGTTTTAGGGGTCATCTCTGGTAGTAAAACCGAATCAATGAGGGACTTCTACCTGTGTTATCCTGCAATTCTCACAAACACATTAGTCCCTCAACTAGGTTTGCCGTCAATACTCCAAAACCAACTAGGGGTGGCACTAGATGCACTTACATGCAGCCCACCCAAAGACCGGCTCGACGCGTCATCGAGCGGCTCACTGGACTCGTCGGATGTGAACTCGCTTCCGACGGCTTCCTCCCCCCGCCCTACGGACGACACCGAAGTGTTGTCCCAACAGGTTCCAAGCCGGGAGGAGGTGGTCCTAGAGGCGCCGCAAGGCGACCTCCCGGACTCCAGGAGCAAAGGGGATGAAACCCCCCAGGGCTCCAAGTCCGGCTCTAGGCCGGACACTGCTCCGGAACCTTCAAAGGTTCCAGAGTCCGGTGGGCGACCTCCTTCCAAGAGGAGCCAGCCCACTGTGCCGGTGGCCCCCGTCCAACCGGAGGCGCTGGACAATATGCTGGAGGCGCTCCAAGGCGCCTCCGTCGACGAGGAGCACCGCACTATTATGAGTGCGGTGGTCCAGAAGGTTCAGTCCGCCAAGAGCGGACTGACTGAAGCTTGTACTAGCCTTTTGACAGGCTTTGAGGTAAGTAAAGAATGTGTAAATAATAGTACCACATAGACAGTAGCCCCTGATGCTCTGTTTGGCATTCGGTAAGAAAAGCCGAATAGAGGATCAAATAGAATTCGCAGGAGTCTAACAAAAATGAGTCAATATGCGTATGCAGGCTTCTCTGCTTGCGTCCGCCGCACTGACTGCGGAAGTGGACATGCTAAAGCAGAACCTCGAGCGGTCCGAGTAAGAGCTCGGTCGTGCCAAGAAGCAGCTCGGGGACAATGAAGGTAAGAAATACCTTGTTTAAATATATATAAAAAAGGTGCAATTGCAAAAAATGACAGGATTATCGTGGCTATTGTAGGGGCCACGTCTGAGGTGGCGACCCTTAATTAAGCGATGGACGAGGCCGAGAAGAGGGCAGCCTCGGAGCGCACCGAGCGGGAGAAGTATGAGGCCAAAATTGGCAAGGTGCGGCAAGAGCTCCAGGCTCTCATGGAAAAACATTAGAGTTTGGAGCTTGACTCAAAGACGCGAGCGTCCGAGCTCGCGGTGGCTATTGAAAATGCCAAGTCTGCCAAGGCCGAATCCCAGAAGACCCTCCAGGAGTTGGATGAGGTGAAGAAGATAGCGGCGGGTAAGGCATTCTTTATGCAAAGCAAACACATAAATGTGAGTTACTTGTTACTTACCCGAATCCGGAGCTCTCCAGGAGCGTTCGCAGATCTTCCCCGGAGTGTGTCCGATGCCGCCGCATTCTATCGAGCCGAGGAGGGCAGCTCGACGAAGAAGGTGTTCTGGTCTCAGTACGTTGAGGCCGGACACCCCGTGCCCCTGAGCGACCAGCTGAAGCAACTGGTCGAGCTCCACAAGGCGGCCGAACAGGCCATGAAGGGCCTCATTGTTTGGCTGTGGCCTGGAGGGGCTCTGCCTGGGAGCTATTTCGGGCTGGTGCGGCGGCTGGTGGAGGCATGTCCAAGGCTCGAAGTCATCAAGCACTCCGTCTGCATTGAGGGTGCCCGTAGGGCCCTTGCCCGTGCTAAGGTGCACTGGGGCAAGCTGGATGCTGAGAAGCTTGTGAAGGACGGGCCACCACCGGGGAAAGAGCATCGCAAGCCCGAGAATTACTATAAGGATGTTCTGAAGGGTGCCCGCCTTGTGGCGGATGAATGTTCCAGGGATGTAATTTTTGAGTGAAACTTGCTCGTTTTGTCCTGTGCGCTGAAAACTTGTTTATATGCGCTAAGCAATGCTGTTGGAATTTAAAATATTACCTTTTGTGCGGCTGTTTATCAATTCTGAGAGATGGCGAGTCGTCGGCTTCTGCCCCCGTGCCGCTAGTGCTGGGGTGTTCAGGGATAAACCTGAGCGCTCTTTTTCCCATGTTTGGGTCCTTCGAGGGAGGCGCTCAGCCCAACGAACAAGGCAATCAGACTATAATGCGTGAACACTCTCACTTAGCCATAGAATTCTATAATTTTAAATTTCGGCGAAGCCCATGGTATTCGGAAGACCGAGTTCGGGGCGCTATCCACGCCTTGGCCGGACAGAGCCGGCTCCTCGCCCTAAGCGGCATAAGTCTTTAGGGACTCGAAAAAACCTCTCGAACAGCGACCAGCTCTCGCTTCATCATGACAATCAGTTTTAGCTTTCTCCACTGAGGTGCTCGACCCAGCTCAACCGGGGCACAATCGCAGTGGTTCTCCTAGTGCTACCTTAGCCTATATAGCGGAACGTAAGGCACCAAAACATAGGAGCCGGGAAAACCCAACTATTGACTCAAGACATGATTCGGAGCCGATGCATATAATGCTATAAGTTCGGGGTGCCACACTTGTTAAAGTGTTCAGACTTCTCGCACCATATTGAGGGGTACTAAAGCCCCTGGCGTATTTTGGCCGTACCAACGTGTACGGGTGCAACATGTCGTTAAGGAACATATATAAAGAAAAAAGGTAATGCAAAAATAGACGAAAGCTATGCATTGTTTATGAAAAACGGCTGCGATCAAAGCAGAACGATACAAATAATGCGATAAGTGGAAGGTTGGACTAGTTAACATGTCCGTTCCAGGGGCAAGCTGCGGAATAGTATGCGGAACGGGTATACTGCTCGTGATAGAGACCACCTGGGAGTTCCGTAGTGCGGCGTGGCTTATCTGCTTCCCTGGTTCTTGCATCATTTGTGCGGCAATTGAACTGCCGAACAGGCCTTCCGAAGGATGAAGTCCTGAAAGTAAGAGAAAAATAAAAAATCGGCAGCCCCTGGTACGGTTTAAGCCATGTTTTGGGCGTGCCGTGATGGTGCCCCTCCCCCTGTTCCCATGGTATCTCTAGAGCGTAGTTATGTACGCGAAGTAATGGCGTCGCCTTTTTGCGAGGGTTGGGGTTGGGGCCGCATTGCTACGCCTGCTCGGATCGTGCCAGGCGGTCTTGTTGTAGGTTACTCCGGGCGCGCTTGACGGTGTCCGGTCGTTTAGTGGCCGGACTCGAGAACTGCCTGGAGAGGCTGCTTTGAACTTCCGCTGCAAGGGCCGCCGTGTGCTCCTCCGTTCGGAGGGAGCGTTCGGCGTTTCCATTGACCGTAATTACTCCTCGAGGGCCTGGCATCTTGAGCTTAAGGTATGCGTAATGCGGTACCGCATTGAACTTAGCGAATGCGGTTCGCCCGAGCAGTACGTGATAGCCACTGCGAAATGGGACTATGTCGAAGATTAACTCCTCACTTCGGAAATTATCCGGAGATCCGAAGACCACTTCAAGTGTGACTGAGCCTGTACAATTGGCCTCTACACCTGGTATTACGCCTTTAAAGGTCGTTTTGGTGGGCTTAATCCTCGAGGGATCTATGCCCATTTTCCGCACTGTATCCTGGTAAAGCAGGTTCAGGCTACTGCCGCCGTCCATAAGGACTCTAGTGAGATGAAATCCGTCAATAATTGGGTCTAGAACCAATGCGGCAAATCCGCCATGACGGATGCTAGTGGGATGGTCCCTTCGGTCAAAGGTGATCGGGCAGGAGGACCATGGGTTGAACTTTGGGGCGACTGGCTCTACCGCGTATACGTCCCTTAACGCACGCTTTCGCTCCCTTTTGGGGACATGGGTTGCGTATATCATGTTCACCGTCCGCACTTGTGGGGGAAAACCCTTCTGTCCACTGTTGTTCGGTGGCCGGGGCTCCTCGTCGTCATCGCTATGCAGCCCCTTGTCTTCATTTTCGGCGTTTAACTTGCCTGCCTACTTGAACACCCTACAATCCCTGTTGGTGTGATTGGCTGGCTTTTCGAGGGTGCCATGTATCTGGCACGAGCGGTCGAGTATTCGGTCCAAACTGGACAGGCCCCTAGGATTCCTTTTGAATGGCTTTTTCCGCTGACCGGATTTAGAGCCTCTGAATCCGGCATTAACTGCCGTATCCTCAGCATTGTCGCCGTTAATGCGGCGCTTCTGCTTGTTGCGACGCGACCTGCCACTACTGTCCCTGGTGTCTGAATTACCAGGGTTCTTGGTCATATTGTTGCTACGAGCAAGCCAGCTGTCTTCTCCTGCGCAAAAGCGGGTCATGAGTGTCGTGAGTGCTGCCATAGATTTCGGATTTTCCTGTCCAAGGTGCCGGGCCAGCCACTCATCACGGATATTGTGTTTGAAGGCTGCTAGGGCTTCAGCGTCTGGACAGTCGACTATTTGATTTTTCTTTGTTAGGAACCGTGTCCAGAATTGCCTGGCCGATTCCTCTGGCGGATGAATTACGTGACTTAGGTCATCGGCGTCTGGGGGTCGCACGTAAGTGCCCTGGAAATTTTCGAGGAATGCGGCTTCCAGGTCCTCCCAACAACTGATTGATCATGTTGGCAAGCTGTTAAGCCAATGCCGAGCTGGTCCTTTAAGCTTGAGTGGGAGGTATTTGATGGCGTGGAAATCATCGCCGCGGGCCATGTGGATATGAAGGAGATAATCCTCGATCCATACCGCAGGATCTGTTGTGCCATCATATGATTCGATGTTTACAGGTTTGAAACCCTCGGGGATTTGATGATCCATTATTTCGTCTGTAAAGCAGAGCGGGTGTGCGGCGCCTCTGTACTGGGCTATATCATGACGTAGCTCCAATGAGCCTTGTCTACTGTGTTCGGCCCCGCCGAATTTGTGGCCGGCGTGACGGTTACCGTCTCGAGCCGTGGGGCGCCCACGCGATCCGTAGATCGATCTTGTTTGCCTTGCCTTGTCCTCCAACATGTCTCGTAAGTCCGGCACATATTCCCGTGCCTTGGTACGGGGTGCGGCTTGAGTGGAGGGCCGAGAGGCCTCTCTGTCGCGACCACGAGGTGGCCGGTCGGCCGCATCAAGTGCTTCCTCCTCTAATCGGGGTAGCAACCTGCGCTTTGGGTAGCTCTTGGAGGGGCATTCGAGTTTATGCTCTTCGGCCGCAAGGACTTCAGTCCATCTGTCGACTAGCAAATCTTGATCAGCTCTAAGTTGTTGCTATTTTTTCTTGAGGCTTCTTGTCGTGGCCATAAGCCTGCGTTGAAAACGCTTTTGCTCGACGGGATCCTCTGGCACGACGAATTGGTCGTCGTCGAGGCTTGCCTCGTCTTCGGAGGGAGGCATATAATTATCGTCCTCGACCTCTCTGTCTGCCGCTCTCTCATGAGGGCTGGTTTCTCCATCCTCCTGTGCTAAATCTTGCTGGAGGGGGTTTTCTTCGGCGCTTTCCGGAGTATTATTATCTCCTATGCTGGAATCACCGTGTTTGTTTTGGCGGGATTTTGAGCGGCACCGCTGACGCCGGCGCTTAGGCTGTTTCTTGGAGGGGTCATCCTCCGCTGTTCCATCGCCATCTCCCTCTTTTGGGGTGTCCACCATGTATATGTCATACGATGAGGTGGCTTTCCAGGGCCTAGTAGGCGCTGGTTCTTCATCATCTCCTTCATCGGCGTCCATACCGTCGATGTCCTCGGAGTCGAAGTCGAGCATGTCGGTTAAGTCGTCGACAGTGGCTATAAAGTGGGTCGTGGGTGGGTTTTGAATTTCTTCATCGTCCGTACCCCAACCTTGCTGACCGTAGTCCGGCCAGGGCTCTCCTGATAAAGAGAGAGACTTCAGTGACTTCAGGATATCGCCGAAAGGCGAGTGCTGAAAGATGTCCGCGGTAGTGAACTCCATGATCGGTGCCCAATCGGATTCGATCGGTAGGGGAGCGGAGGGTTCGGAGTCCGGCGAGGAGTCCGGCTCCTTGGAGTCACGAGTCTCGCAGAGTATGGGGTTGGTGCTTGGCTCAACCGCCGTTGGGGTCGCAGCCCCCGAGGTGGCGTCCAACCGCCCATCCTCGAACGGCGCAGTTGGCTCCGAGTTAAGGGTCGGAGCCGATGCGGGTGCGGCCTCCAGGGCACTGTTCGGTGGCAGAGCTAGATCATGCTCGTCGTGACAGTGCGGCACGCTCGGCAGTGGCTCGAATCCGTCGAAGATCAAGTCCCCGCGGATGTCAGTCGTGTAGTTTGAATTTCCAAATCAGACCTGACGGCCAGGGGCGTAGCTTTCGATCTGCTCCAGACGGCCAAGCGAATTGGCCCGCAGTGCGAAGCCGCCAAAGACGAAGATCTGTCCGGGGAGGAAGGTCTCACCCTGGACTGCATCGCTATCGATGATCGTAGGACCCATCGAGCCTGACAGCGACGACACAGAGGAACTCTCAATGAAAGCACCAATGTCGGTGTCAAAACCGGCGGATCTCGGGTAGGGGGTCCCAAACTGTGCGTCTAGGCCAGATGGTAACCGGAGGCAAGGGACACGAAGTTTTACCCAGGTTCGGGCCCTCTCGATGGAGGTAAAACCCTATGTCCTGCTTGATTAATATTGATGATATGGGTAGTACAAGAGTAGATCTACCACGAGATTGAGGAGGCTAAACCCTAGAAGCTAGCCTATGGTATGATTGTCAATGTGTATGTTGTCCTACGGACTAAAACCCTCCGGTTTATATAGACATCGAAGAGGGTTAGGGTTACACAAAGTCGGTTACAATGGTAGGAGATCTTCATATCCGTATCGCCAAGCTTTCCTTCCACGCCAAGGAAAGTCCCTTCTGGACACGGGACGGAGTCTTCAATCTTGCATCTTCATAGTCCAGGAGTCCGGCGGAAGGTATAGTCCGGCTATCCGAACACCCCCTAATCCAGGACTCCCTCAGTAGCCCCTAAACCAGGCTTTAATGACGACGAGTCCGGCGCGCAGATTGTCTTCGGCATTGCAAGGCGGGTTCCTCCTCCAAGTACTTCATAGAAGATTTTGAACACAAAGATAGTGTCCGGCATTGCAAAATAAGTTTCCACATATTGCCATAGAGAGAATAATATTTACACCAATCTAATCTGCTGACGTATTCCGTAGCGTGACACACCATGGCCAAGCCTTTATCCGAGTCGTTTCATTATCCCACCTCAGCGTGTCATGCGAGGCGGTTTCCTTGGCACGTCTTGTTAAAGCGGAGATCGTGTCCCCTTATACCGGGATTCTCATCAATACGGGCGTGGGCAACCCAACCGCGCCATTGATTACGGCGCTTGGAGATAAGCGAGTCTTACCAGGCTGGTGGGGACATGTAGTTGCATTCACCCATATAAGGGGATAAAGATCCACCTTTTCACCTACGCCTTCTTCCTCCTTCGCCTATCCATTCTTGCGCACTCGAGCTCCGGCGCCCAAGTCCGCACTCCCCACCTCCGCCTTCTCCAGCCATGTCCGGAGCGGGAGGCAAGTGGATAGTCTCCTCCGTCACGGAGGGACATATCAAAAAGCTGAGGAAGGCCGGATACCTGTCTAACGACATCACGTACCGGCTCCCCGAAAAGGGGCAGCTCATCCCCACCCCTAGGCCCCATGAGAGGGTGGTGTTCCTCCCCCATTTCCTCCGCGGACTGGGCTTCCCTCTCCACCCATTTGTCCGGGGGCTCATGTTCTACTACGGCCTGGATTTCCACGATCTGGCCCCGAACTTCGTCCTCAACATCTCGGCGTTTATCGTCGTGTGCGAGGCCTTCCTCCGCATCCGCATAAAGAAGAGAAACATTGTCAAAATTTCTAATTGTTTTGAGACTTGTAGTTTGAAGTAGTGTGGTAGCACCGCTAGGTTGGGTCAAAATCTTGGGTGTTACAGCATGGTTTTTTTGCGGGAATTTGTTGCAATATACTTCAGGGAATTGGAACATGAATATTTGGATTAATAATGTGAGAACTAAAACTAAAAACAAATGTGTTTTTATTTGGTAATTGTATAGTTATAAAATATTTATTGAATATATGTAGCATAATAGTTTCCCACGCAATTTGCAATAAAAACCAATACATGGTTGCTTGTTGAGGTGCGTGTTTTGCCATTAATGGTTGCATGCTCATCCCAAGGGTGTAGATATCCTAATGGTGACATGTTTGCATGTTAAGAAAAATAAGTTAGATGTCGTTTGGGTATCGATATTCTCCAGCCCAAGGAATTGAAATGGGTGGGAATACCCAAACTAAGATCTACTACGAATGACCTCGAATGTCAAGGATATTGTTTGGATGTCTATGTAATCGGTAGTTGGAATCAATCATGTTTAAAAACCACTAAAATGAGAATTTAAACATTATGCATTGTTGTACATGTATGAAAATATATTGCGCATATAAAAGTTGACCACATCAACCATTATACAACCAATAACACGGCAAAATAGTCTCAACAACCATTCATCGTCAATCATTGAAGATTCAGAGAGAAGACATTGCTCAAACCTACTCCCTCCGTCCGGAAAAACTTGTCCCTCAAATGGATATATCTAGCACTAACTTGGTGCTAGATACATCCATTTTAGAGACAAGCTTTTTCGAACGGAAGGAGTATATACTAGGACGACAGTCATAGATTTTCACTTTTCAATAAGTGAAAGATTTGTATCCAAGTATACGTTCAAAGCTTCTACCATGGACCTAATTCGAAAAGGCTTCATAGTCCTAAGAAAGGTGATGGTCGTGTGTGCGCGTGGGGGGAGGGGTCTATTTATTGGGGAATGTAGTAATTTCAAAAAAATTCCTACGCACACACAGGATCATGGTGATGCATAGCAACGAGAGGGGAGTGTGTGTCCACGTACCCTCGTAGAACGAAAGAGGAAGTGTTAGCACAACGTGGTTGATGTAGTCGTACGTCTTCACGATACGATTGATCCAAGTACCGAACGCACGGCACCTCTGAGTTCAGCACACGTTCAGCTCGATGACGTCCCGCGAACTCCGATCCAGCAGAGCTTCACGGGTGAGTTCCGTCAGCACAACGGCATGATGACGGTGATGATGTTGCTACCGACGCAGGGCTTCGCCTAAGCACCGCTATGATATGATCGAGGTGAAATATGGTGGAGGGGGGCACCGCACATGGCTAAGAGATCAAGAGATCAATTGTTGTGTCTTCAAGGGGTGCCCCCTCCCTGTATATAAAGGAGTTGAGGAGGGGGAGGGGAGGCCTCCCTAGGCGCGCCCCATGAGGAGTCCTACTCCCACCGGGAGTAGGACTCCCCCCTTCCAAGTGGGAGTAGGAGAGGAGAGGGAAGGAGAGAGGGGGAAAGGAAAGGGGGGCGCCCCTCCCCCTCCTTGTCCAATTCGGACTGGGGAGGAAGGGGGCGCGCGGCTGCCCTTGTCCGCCCCTCCTCTACTGCACTAGGGCCCAATAGGCCCATTAGTCTCCCCGGGGGGTTCCGGTAACCCCCCCCCCCCCCCCCCCCCCCGTGGTACTCCGGTGTATGTCTGAAAATCCCTGAAACCAATCCGGTGTCCGAACATGGTCGTCCAATATATTGATCTATACATGTACACTATTTCGAGACTCCTCGTCATGTCCATGATCACATCGGGGACTCCGAACTACCTTCGGTACATCAAAACACAAAAACTCATAATACAATCGTCACCGAAACTTTAATCGTGCGGACCCTACGGGTTCGAGAACTATGTAGACATGACCGAGACATGTCTCCGGTCAATAACCAATAGCGGAACCTGGATGCTCATATTGGCTCCTACATATTCTACGAAGATCTTTATCGGTCAAACCGCATAACAACATACGGTGTTCCCTTTGTCATCGGTGTGTTACTTGCCCGAGACTCGATCGTCGGTATCTCAATACCTAGTTCAATCTCGTTACCGGCAAGTCTCTTTACTCATTCCGTAATACATCATCCCGCAACTAACTCATTAGTCACAATGCTTGCAAGGCTTATAGTGATGTGTATTGCCGAGTGGGCCCAAAGACACCTCTCCGACAATCGGAGTGACAAATCCTAATCTCGAAATACGCCAACCCAACAAGTACCTTCGGAGACACCTGTAGAGCACCTTTATAATCACCCAGTTATGTTGTGACATTTGGTTGCACACAAAGTGTTCCTCCGGTAAACGGAAGTTGCATAATCTCATAGTCATAGGAACATGTATAAGTCATGAAGAAAGCAGTAGCAACATACTAAACGATCAAGTGCTAAGCTAACGGGATGGGTCAAGTCAATCACATCATTCTCCTAATGATGTGATCCCGTTAATCAAATGACAACTCATGTCTATGGCTAGGAAAATCAACCATCTTTGATTAACGAGCTAGTCAAGTAGAGGCATACTAGTGACATTATGTTTGTCTATGTATTCACACATGTATTATGTTTCTGGTTAATACAATTCTAGCATGAATAATAAACATTTATCATGATATGAGGAAATAAATAATAACTTTATTATTGCCTCTAGGGCATATTTCCTTCAGTCTCCCACTTGCACTAGAGTCAATAATCTAGATTACACGGTAATGATTCTAACACCCATGGAGCCTTGGTGTAGATCATGTTTTGCTCGTGGAAGAGGCTTAGTCAACGGGTCTGCAACATTCAGATCCATCTGTATATTGCAAATCTCTATGTCTCCCACATGGACTTGATCCCGGATGGAGTTGAAGCGTCTCTTGATGTGCTTGGCTCTCTTGTGAAGTCTGGATTCCTTTGCCAAGGCAATTGCACCAGTATTGTCACAAAAGATTTTCATTGGACCCGATGCACTAGGTATGACACCTAGATCGAATATGAACTCCTTCATCCAGACTCCTTCATTTGCTGCTTCCAAAGCATCTATGTACTCCGCTTCACACGTAGATCCCGCCACGACACTTTGTTTAGAACTGCACCAACTGACAGCTCCACCGTTCAATATAAACACGTATCCGGTTTGCGATTTAGAATCGTCCGGATCAGTGTCAAAGCTTGCATCAACGTAACCATTTACGATGAGCTCTTTGTCACCTCCATAAACGAGAAACATATCCTTAGTACTTTTTAGGTATTTCAGGATGTTCTTGACCGCTGTCCAGTGATCCACTCCTGGATTACTTTGGTACCTCCCTGCTAAACTAATAGCAAGGTACACATCAGGTTTGGTACACAGTATTGCATACATGATAGAGCCTATGGCTGAAGCATAGGGAACATCTTCCATTTTATCTCTATCTTCTGCAGTGGTTGGGCATTGAGTCTTACTCAACTTCACACCTTGTAACATAGGCAAGAACCCTTTCTTTGCTTGATCCATTTTGAACTTCTTCAAAACTTTGTCAAGGTATGTGCTTTGTGAAAGTCCAATTAAGCGTCTTGATCTATCTCTATAGGTCTTGATGCCCAATATGTAAGGAGCTTCACCGAGGTCCTTCATTGAAAAACTCTTATTCAAGTATCCTTTTATGATATCCAGAAATTCTATATCATTTCCAATCAACAATATGTCATCCACATATAAGATTAGAAATGCTACATAGCTCCCACTCACTTTCTTGTAAATACAGGCTTCTCCAAAAGTCTATATAAAACCATATGCTTTGATCACACTATCAAAACGTTTATTCCAACTCCGAGAGGCTTGCACCAGTCCATAAATGGATCGCTGGAGCTTGCATACTTTGTTAGCTCCCTTTGGATCGATAAAACCTTCAGGTTGCATCATATACAACTCTTCTTCCAGAAATCCATTTAGGAATGCAGTCTTTACATCCATTTGCCAAATTTCATAATCATAAAATGCGGCAATTGCTAACATGATTCGGACGAACTTGAGCATCGCTATGGGTGAGAAGGTCTCATCGTAATCAATCCCTTGAACTTGTCGAAAACCTTTCGCAACAAGTCGAGCTTTATAAACAGTAACATTACCGTCAGTGTCAGTCTTCTTCTTGAAGATCCATTTATTTTCAATTGCTTGCCGATCATCGGGCAAGTCAACCAAAGTCCACACTTTGTTCTCATACATGGATCCCATCTCAGATTTCATGGCCTCTAGCCATTTTTCGGAATCTGGGCTCATCATCGCTTCCTCATAGTTCGTAGGTTCATCATGGTCTAGTAACATGACCTCCAGAACAGGATTACCGTACCACTCTAGTGCGGATCTCACTCTGGTTGACCTACGAGGTTCAGTAGTAACTTGATCTGAAACTTCATGATCATAATCATTAGCTTCCTCACTAATTGGTGTAGGCGTCACAGGAACCGGTTTCTGTGATGAACTACTTTCCAATAAGGGAGCAGGTACAGTTACCTCATCAAGTTCTACTTTCCTCCCAGTCACTTCTTTTGAGAGAAACTCCTTCTCTAGAAAGGATCCAAATTTAGCAACAAAAGTCTTGCCTTCAGATCTGTGATAGAAGGTGTACCCAACAATTTCCTTTGGGTATCCTATGAAGACACATTTCTCCGATTTGGGTTCGAGCTTATCAGGTTGAAGCTTTTTCACATAAGCATCGCAGCCCCAAACTTTAAGAAATGACAACTTTGGTTTCTTGCCAAACCACAGTTCATAAGGCGTCGTCTCAACGGATTTCGATGGTGCCCTATTTAACGTGAATGTAGCCGTCTCTAAAGCATAACCCCAAAACGATAGCGGTAAATCAGCAAGAGACATCATAGATCGCACCATATCTAGTAAAGTACGATTACAATGTTCGGACACACCATTACGCTATGGTGTTCCGGGTGGCGTGAGTTCCTAAACTATTCCGCATTGTTTCAAATGTAGACCAAACTCGTAACTCAAATATTCTCCTCCACGATCAGATCGTAGAAACTTTATTTTCTTGTTACGACGATTTTCCACTTCACTCTGAAATTCTTTGAACTTTTCAAATGTTTCAGACTTATTTTTCGTTAAGTAGATATACACATATCTGCTTAAATCATCTGTGAAGGTGAGAAAATAATGATACCTGCCGCAAGCCTCAACATTCATTGGACCACATGTTGGAAATATGCCCTAGAGGCAATAATAAAAGCATTATTATTATATTTCCTTGTTCATGATAATTGTCTTTATTCATGCTATAATTGTGTTATCCGGAAATCGTAATACATGTGTGAATAATAGACACCAACATGTCCCTAGTAAGCCTCTAGTTGACTAGCTCGTTGATCAACAGATAGTCACGGTTTCCTGACTATGGACATTGGATGTCATTGATAACGGGATCACATCATTAGGAGAATGATGTGATGGACAAGACCCAATCCTAAACATAGCATAAGATCGTATAGTTCGTTTGCTAGAGTTTTCCAATGTCAAGTATCCTTTCCTTAGACCATGAGATCGTGTAACTCCCGGATACCGTAGGAGTGCTTTGGGTGTACCAAACGTCACAACGTAACTGGGTGATTATAAAGGTATACTACGGGTATCTCCGAAAGTGTCTGTTGGGTTGACACGGATCAAGACTGGGATTTGTCACTCCGTATGACGGAGAGGTATCACTAGGCCCACTCGGTAATGCATCATCATAATGAGCTCAAAGTGACCAAGTGTCTGGTCACGGGATCATGCACTATGGTACGAGTAAAGTGACTTGTCGGTAACGATATTGAACGAGGTATTGGGATACCGACGATCAGATCTCGGGCAAGTAACATACCGATTGACAAAGAGAATTGTATACGGGGTTGCTTGAATCCTCGACATCGTGGTTCATCCGATGAGATCATCGTGGAGCATGTGGGAGCCAACATGGGTATCCAGATCCCGCTGTTGGTTATTGACCGAAGAGTCGTCTCGGTCATGTCTGCATGTCTCCCGAACCCGTAGGGTCTACACACTTAAGGTTCGGTGACGCTAGGGTTGTAGGGATATGTATATGCAGTAACCCGAATGTTGTTCGGAGTCCCGAATGAGATCCCGGACGTCACTAGGAGTTCCGGAATGGTCCGGAGGTAAATAATTATATATAGGAAGTGCTATTTCGGGCATCGGGACAAGTTTCGGGGTCACCGGTATTGTACCGGGACCACCGGAAGGGTCCCGGGGGTCCACTGGGTGGGGCCACCTGTCCCGGGGGGCCACATGGGCTGTAGGGGGTGCGCCTTGGCCTACATGGGCCAAGGGCACCAGCCCCAAGAGGCCCATGCGCCTAGGGTTTCAAGGAGGGAAGAGTCCCAAAGGGGGAAGGCACCCCTAGGTGCCTTGGGGAGGAGGGATTCCTCCCCTTGGCCGCACCCCCCTAGGAGATTAGATCTCCTAGGGCCGGCGCCCCCCCCCCTTGGCCCTCCTATATATAGTGGGGATATGTAGGACTTCTTACCCTTGATCTTTGGTGCCTCCCTCTCCCTCTCCAACACCTCCTCCTCCTCCATAGTGCTTGGCGAAGCCCTGCCGGAGTACTGCAGCTCCATCAACACCACGCCGTCGTGCTGCTACTGGAGCCATCTCCCTCAACCTCTCCTTTCCCCTTGCTGGATCAAGAAGAAGGAGACGTTACGCTGACCGTACGTGTGTTGAACGCGGAGGTGCCGTCCGTTCGGCGCTAGGATCTCCGGTGATTTGGATCACGTCGAGTACGCCTTCCTCATCCCCGTTCTTTGAACGCTTCCACTCGTGATCTACAAAGGTATGTAGATGCATCCAATCACTCGTTGCTAGATGAACTCATAGATGGATCTTGGTGAAACCGTAGGAAAATTTTTGTTTTCTGCAATGTTCCCCAATACCACATACATCAATATGTATGATCTCCAACAAATCAGTTGCTCGCTCCATAGTTCCGGAGAACGGCATTTTAGTCATCTTGCCCATGAGGCACAGTTTGCAAGTACCAAGTGATTCCAAAAGTCCATCAGTATGGAGTTTCTTCATGCGCTTTACGCCAATATGACCCAAACGGCAGTGCCACAAATAAGTTGCACTATCATTATCAACTCTACATCTTTTGGCTTCAACATTATGAATATGTGTATCACTACTATCGAGATTTAAAAAAAATAGACCAATCTTCAAGGGTGCATGACCATAAAAGATATTACTCATATAAATAGAACAACCATTATTCTCAGATTTAAATGAATAACCGTCTCGCATCAAACAAGATCAAGATATAATGTTCATGCTCAAAGCTGGCACCAAATAACAATTATTTAGGTCTAAAACTAATCCTGAAGGTAGATGTAGAGGTAGCGTGCCGACTGTGATCACATCGACTTTGGAACCATTTCCCACGCGCATCGTCACCTCGTCCTTAGCCAATCTTCACTTAATCTGTAGTCCCTATTTTGAGTTGCAAATATTAGCAACAGAACCAGTATCAAATACCCAGGTGCTACTGCGAGCATTAGTAAGGTACACATTAATAACATGTATATCACATATACCTTTGTTCACCTTGCCATCCTTCTTATCCGCCAAATACTTGGGGCAGTTCCGCTTCCAGTGACCAGTCTGCTTGCAGTAGAAGCACTCAGTTTCAGGCTTAGGTCCAGACTTGGGTTTCTTCTCTTGAGCAGCAAATTGTTTGCTGTTCTTTTCGAAGTTCCCCTTCTTCTTCCCTTTGCCCTTTTTCTTGAAACTAGTGGTCTTGTTGACCATCAACACTTGATGCTCCTTCTTAATTTCTACCTCCGCAGCTTTTAGCATTGCGAAGAGCTCGGGAATTGTCTTATCCATCCCTTGCATATTATAGTTCATCACAAATCTCTTGTAGCTTGGTGGCAGTGATTGAAGAATTCTGTCAATGACACTATCATCCGGAAGATTAACTCCCAGTTGAATCAAGTGATTGTTATACCCAGACATTCTGAGTATATGCTCACTGACAGAACTATTCTCCTCCATCTTGCAGCTGTAGAACTTATTGAAGACTTCATATCTCTCAATCCAGGCATTTGCTTGAAATATTAACTTCAACTCCTGGAACATCTCATATGCTCCATGACGTTCAAAACATCGTTGAAGTCCCGGTTCTAAGCCGTAAAGCATGGCACACTAAACTATTGAGTAGTCTGAAGGAAATATGCCCTAGATGCAATAATAAAGTTATTATTTATTTCCTTATATCATGATAAGTGTTTATTATTCATGCGAGAATTGTATTAACCGGAAACATAATACATGTGTGAATACATAGACAAACAGAGTGTCACTAGTATGCCTCTACTTGACTAGCTCGTTGATCAAAGATGGTTATGTTTCCTAACCATAGACATGAGTTGTCATTTGATTAACGGGATCACATCATTAGGAGAATTATGTGATTGACTTGACCCATTCCGTTAGCTTAGCACTTGATCGTTTAGTTTGTTGCTATTACTTTCTTCGTGACTTATACATGTTCCTATAACTATGAGATTATGCAACTCCCGTTTACCGGAGGAACACTTTGTGTGCTACCAAACGTCACAACGTAACTGGGTGATTATAAAGGTGCTCTACAGGTGTCTCCGAAGGTACTTGTTGGGTTGGCGTATTTCGAGATTAGGATTTGTCACTCCGATTGTCGGAGAGGTATCTCTAGGCCCTCTCGGTAATGCACATCACTTAAGCCTTGCAAGCATTGCAACTAATGAGATAGTTGCAGGATGATGTATTACGGAACGAGTAAAGAGACTTGCCGGTAACGAGATTGAACTAGGTATTAAGATACCGGCGATCGAATCTCGGGCAAGTAACATACCGATGACAAAGGGAACAACGTATGTTGTTATGCGGTCTGACCGATAAAGATCTTCGTAGAATATGTAGGAGCCAATATGAGCATCCAGGTTTCGCTATTGGTTATTGACCGAAGACGTGTCTCGGTCATGTCTACATTGTTCTCGAACCCATAGGGTCCGCACGCTTAAGGTTTCGATGACAGTTATATTATGAGTTTATGAGTTTTGATGTACCGAAGGAGTTCGGAGTCCTGGATGAGATCGGGGACATGACGAGGAGTCTCGAAATGATCGAGACGTAAAGATCGATATATTGGACGACTATATTCGGACATCGGAAAGGTTCCGAGTGATTTGGGTATTTTTCGGAGTACCGGAGAGTTACGGGAATTCGCCGCGGAGTATATGGGTCTTATTGGGCCATACGGGAATAGAGGAGAGAGGCCAAAAGGAAGGAGGCGCGCGCCCCCCCTCTGGTCCGAATTGGACAAGGGGTGCAGCCCCCTTTTCCTTGTTCCTCTCCCCCTCTTTCCTTCTCCCCTACTCCAACAAGGAAAGGAGGAGTCCTACTCCCGGTGGGAGTAGGACTCCCCCCTTGGCGCGCCCTCCTCCTAGGCCGGCCGCCTCCCCCCTTGCTCCTTTATATACGGGGGCAGGGGGCACCCCATAGACACAACAATTGATCCCTTGGATCTCTTAGCCGTGTGCGGTGCCCCCTCCACTATAGTCCACCTCGATAATACTGTAGCGGTGCTTAGGCGAAGCCCTGCGTCGGTAGAACATCAACATCGTCACCACGCCGTCGTGCTGACGAAACTCTCCCTCAACACTCGGCTGGATCGGAGTTTGAGGGATGTCATCGGGCTGAACGTGTGCTGAACTCGGAGGTACCGTACGTTCGGTACTTGATTGGTCGGATCGTGAAGACGTACGACTACATCAACCGCGTTGTGCTAACGCTTCCGCTTTCGGTCTATGAGGGTACATGGACAACACTCTCCCCTCTCGTTGCTATGCATCACCATGATCTTGCGTGTGCGTAGGAATTTTTTTTGAAATTACTGCATTCCCCAACATAGTCATCCGCTTTACTCTGCCAGACGTCCATAACATCTGGTGTTGCTCCTGCAGCAGGTTTGGCACCTAGTGGTGCTTCCAGGACGTAATTCTTCTGTGCAGCAATGAGGATAATCCTCAAGTTACGGACCCAGTCCGTGTAATTGCTACCATCATCTTTCAACTTTGTTTTCTCAAGGAACGCATTAAAATTCAACGGAACAACAGCACGGCCATCTATCTACAACAATATAGACATGCAAAATACTATCGGGTACTAAGTTCATGATAAATTAAAGTTCAGTTAATCAAGTTATTAAAGAACTCCCACTCAGATAGACATCCCTCTAATCCTCTAAGTGATCACGTGATCCATATCAACTAAACCATGTCCGATCATCACATGAGATGGAGTAGTTTCAATGGTGAACATCACTATGTTGATCATATCTACTATATGATTCACGCTCGACCTTTCGGTCTCAGTGTTTCGAGTCCATATCTGCATATGCTAGGCTCATCAAGTTTAACCTGAGTATTCCACGTGTGCAACGGTTTTGCACCCGTTGTATTTGAACGTAGAGCCTATCACACCCGATCATCTCGTGGTGTCTCAGCACGAAGAATTTTCGCAACAGTGCATACTCAGAGAGAACACTTATACCTTGAAATTTAGTGAGAGGTCATCTTATAATGATACCGTCGATCTAAGCAAAATAAGATGCATAAAAGATAAACATCACATGCAATCAATATAAATGATATGATATGGCCATCATCATCTTGTGCTTGTGATCTCCATCTCCGAAGCACCGTCATGATCACCATCGTCACCTGCGCGACACCTTGATCTCCATCGTAGCATCGTTGTCGTCTCGCCAACTATTGCTTCTACGACTATCGCTACCACTTAGTAATAAAGTAAAGCATTACAGGGCGATTACATTGCATACAATAAAGCGACAACCATATGGCTCCTGCCAGTTGCCGATAACTCGGTTACAAAACATGATCATCTCATACAATAAAATATAGCATCATGTCTTGACCATATCACATCACAACATGCCCTGCAAAAACAAGTTAGACGTCCTCTACTTTGTTGTTGCAAGTTTTACGTGGCTGCTACGGGCTGAGAAAGAATCGTTCTTGCCTACGCATCAAAACCACAACGATAGTTCGTCAAGTTAGTGTTGTTTTAACCTTCTCAAGGACTGGGCGTAGCCACGCTCGGTTCAACTAAAGTTGGAGAAATTGACACCCGCCAGCCACCTGTGTGCAAAGCACGTCGGTAGAACCAGTCTCGCGTAAGTGTACGCGTAATGTCGGTCCGAGCCGCTTCATGCAACAATACTGCCGAACCAAAGTATGACATGCTGGTAAGCATTATTACTTGTATCGCCCACAACTCACTTGTGTTCTACTCGTGCATATAACATCTACGCATAAAACCAGGCTCGGATGCCACTGTTGGAGAACGTGGTAATTTCAAAAAAAATCCTACGCACACACAGGATCATGGTGATGCATAGCAACGAGAGGGGAGAGTGTGTCCATGTACCCTCGTAGACCGAAAGCGGAAGCGTTAGCACAACGCGGTTGATGTAGTCGTACGTCTTCACGATCCGACCGATCCAAGTACCGAACGCACGGCACCTCCGAGTTCAGCACACGTTCAGCTCGATGACGTCCCGCGAACTCCGATCCAGCAGAGCTTCACGGGTGAGTTCCGTCAACACGACGGCGTGATGACGGTGATGATGTTGCTACCGACGCAGGGCTTCGCCTAAGCACCGCTATGATATGATCGAGGTGGTATATGGTGGAGGGGGGCACCACACACGGCTAAGAGATCAAGAGATCAATTGTTGTGTCTCCAAGGGATGCCCCCCTCCCCGTATATAAAGGAGTGGAGGAGGGGGAGGGGGCCGGCCTCCCTAGGCGCGCCACATGAGGAGTCCTACTCCCATCGGGAGTAGGACTCCCCCCTTCCAAGTAGGAGTAGGAGAGGAGAGGGAAGGAGAGAGAGAGAGGGGAAGGAAAGGGGGGCGCCCCCCCCCCTCCTTGTCCAATTCGGACTGGGAGGAAGGGAGCGCGCGGCTGCCCTTGGCCACCCCTCCTCTTCTCCACTAGGGCCCAATATGCCCATTAGTCTCCCCGGGGGGTTCCGGTAACCCCCCGGTACTCCGGTATATGTCCGAAACTCCCCGAAACCATTCCGGTGTCCAAACATAGTCGTCCAATATATCGATCTTTACGTCTCGACCATTTCGAGACTCCTTGTCATGTCCGTGATCATATTTGGGACTCCGAACTACCTTCGTTACATCAAAACACAAAAACTCATAATACAAACGTCACCGAAACTTTAAGCGTGCGGACCCTACGGGTTCGAGAACTATGTAGACATGACCGAGACATGTCTCCGGTCAATAACCAATAGCGGAACCTGGATGCTCATATTGGCTCCTACATATTCTACGAAGATCTTTATCGGTCAAACCGCATAACAACCTACGTTGTTCCCTTTGTCATCGGTGTGTTACTTGCCCGAGACTCGATCGTCGGTATCTCAATACCTAGTTCAATCTCGTTACCGGTAGGTCTCTTTACTCGTTCCGTAATACATCATCCCGCAACTAACTCATTAGTTACAATGCTTGCAAGGCTTATAGTGATGTGTATTATCGAATGGGCCCAAAGACACCTCTCCGACAATCGGAGTGACAAATCCTAATCTCGAAATACGCCAACCCAACAAGTACCTTCGGAGACACCTGTAGAGCACCTTTATAATCACCCAGTTATGTTGTGACGTTTGGTTGCACACAAAGTGTTCCTCCGGTAAACGGGAGTTGCATAATCTCATAGTCATAGGAACATGTATAGGTCATGAAGAAAGCAATAACAACATACTAAACGATCAAGTGCTAAGCTAACGGGATGGGTCAAGTCAATCACATCATTCTCCTAATGATGTGATCCTGTTAATCAAATGATAACTCATGTCTATGGCTAGGAAACTCAACCATCTTTGATTAACGAGCTAGTCAAGTAGAGGCATATTAGTGACATTATGTTTGTCTATGTATTCACACATGTATTATGTTTCCGGTTAATACAATTCTAGCATGAATAATAAACATTTATCATGATACGAGGAAATAAATAATAACTTTATTATTGCCTCTAGGGCATATTTCCTTCACTATTTAGGATGAATAAGAAGAATCTCGTTCATGTCTCCATGCCAACACACTAGGATTGCTAAAATCACCATTTGTTAATGCCGCTACTACCACCTCCGTAACTAAACATAAGGCGTTTTACCCAAAAAGGCTTTCACCCCGCTTTATATATAAAGCAAACCGCCCAAGCATCCAACAAGGTTCACACACACACACACAAGGTCCACGAACACAGCAAGTATCAAATGGGGTTAATGTTGAGGGCACAGCTCAACAAGCCCTGAAATCAAAACACAAACACAAGCACAGCAGCCCGAAACAGCAGGCCTAATCGGGCTCTGGAGGAGGGGGCGGCAACGGGGGCGCCACGCGGAAGGCCATCGAGCGAAGGTCGGCGAGGAGGGTGTTGATGGCGTCCCGGTCCTGTGGGCGGCTAAGCGGCCGCCAAAGCTGCGGGTAACCACACATTTTAAAGATCGCGTCACTCGCATGTCGAAGAGGCACTTTGTGAAGAACAAGCTTGTTGCGGATGGTCCAAAGCGTCCAAGCGAGGACCCCAACGCACAACCATCTAATATGGCAGTGGCGGGGGGCGCCGGCGTGGATCTCGGGAAGCAGGTCCGGGAAGTTGGTGTTGCACCACTGTCCATCAACCATCTCGCGAAAGCAAGAACACAGGAACTGGCCGTGGAGCGGGAGAAGATGTGATTAGCATCCTCCACCGTGCCACAAAGGGGGCACATCCCGTCTCCTGGGCCATTACGCTTGAGGACCTCTACCCCAAAGGGTAGGCGTCCCCGAATCCACTGCCACAAGAAGATCCTGATCTTCAAAGGAAGGCGGATGTCCCAAATCAGGCTAAAGGGTTCAGGGGCCGACGAATGAGCGATGGACGAGTATAAGGACTTAGTAGAGAAGCGGCCGGTGGACTCCAGTCGCCAAGAGATGGAGTCAGGGGCGCCCTCGACATCCATTGACAGAAGGGCGATGTCCTGGAGGAGGGAGTCCTAGGCGGCCACCTCGAGGGGGCCGAGGGACGCCGGAAAGCGAGACGCCCTAAGTCAATAAGGGCCATCTTGACAGAGACCCGAGGGTCAACCGCTATGGAGAATAGTTTCGGGAATCGCGCGGCGAGGGGGGAGTCCCCCACCCAACGATCGAACCAGAACAGGGTCGAGGACCCGGAGCCAACCGAAATGGACGTGTCGATGCGGAGCACAGGCAGTAGCTAGATCACAGCCTGCCAGAACTGGGAGCCGCCAGAACGCTGGCAGAAAGCAAGGGGTTGGCCCGGAAGGTACTTATTCCTGATGATGGTCAGCCAGAGTCCTCCCTCCCCATTGGCGATTCGCCAGAGCCATCGGGTCAGGAGAACAATGTTCATGCGCTAGATGACAAGATCCCAAGACCTCCCTGGTCCTTGGGTTTGCAAATGTCGGGCCAGCTCACTATATGGTATTTCTGCTTCTCGCCCTCGCCTGCCCAAAGAAACCTAGACTGGTACTTGACGATCTCCTGATGGAGAGTCTCATGGAGGCTGTAGAAGACATGAGGAACCAGAGGAGGCTGGATAGCGAGGAGTTGATGAGGATCACCCTGGCCGCCTTCGAGAGCCACCTTCCTTCCACGGGAGAAGAAACAAAAAGCTCGGAGCTCTCACCCAACTCGGGAAACAGCTGCTCCTGAGCTCCCTACAGACAAATTACAGTCTAGAGAGGGATGACCTTGCACATACCTCAACCAAAATCACATGTGCAAACGCCAGCCAGATTAATATGGTCCTTGAGGAGAAACATGCTAATGGAGAAAGCCACAGAAAAATCTGAAAGCGAAATCAAGCACCAACTTAACAGTTTGTAAAACTGGGAACAGGCAATAGGAGGAAAAATAGAGAAACCACAAACATCATAGCGATGTTGTACTTCGACGGCCGTGCACAGAGCAGCACATCCTCGGCGCCCTTCTCCTTGCCGCCGCCAAACAATAGCCAGTGGTGAAGCGCCGGCCGGCGTTACCTCTCTCACGGTGCCGCGGATCCGCATAGTAAAAGACAAAGAATAGTAAAATTGCTGCAGGGACGCAAATTAAAATTGCAATACATATCTGTTAGTATGCAAAATGTTTAAAACTAAGGTTGTACCTCATAATGCATTACAGCTAATAGTTCTAGAACCATTTATACAGTGGAATATTCCTCTTTGCATGTAGAAACTGCAATTTCATTAGGCTGTGGACCCATGTTTGGAGGTATAAATAAGGAAACCATTTATTGGCAGATTAAAGACCTTTCAATACTAATTTTAATCATGCACGGATTCATTTTGGTACCTCTTGATGGTTTGACTGAACTCAGGCTTGGTGTGGCTGGTTCAAGCATGCAACAACTCGATCTACTTGTGCTCTTCTGGTACTGAACAGAAGAATCATCTAAGCATGATGCATAGTCTATAGGAAGCATTTGACAGGAATATCATGTCCAAAAAATGCATGTTTCCACACCTTTCTTTGAGACATGACATAAAAGTGTGCAATAAGCACTGACCTCAAGGAAAGAAACCAAAAAAAAAACTTATATAGTAAATCGAAATCACCTAACAAGCTTTGGCACAGGATAAACTGTACTGCAGACAGCAGGTATTATAGCCGTTGTATATGGATTTTATGGGCAAAAGTAAATAGATATTATTTGTTCCACGACTGTCTTCATGTATGCCTTTTGTGCGAAATGATCTCAAGATAAATGGATTGGAAGAAGAAAATGATAAGCCTACCTCGAATTTGTACATATGTGCTTTTTTTCTTCGCTGGTTCCTCAATGCAGTACTCGTCTGTGCCTACAAAATAACTGTAGACCTGTAAAATGCAAGTGAATTGCACACGAGTCAAAATCGTTTTATGTAAACAAACATTATAGGACCCAATGGTTCAAAAAAACGGAAGCAAATTTTTGGCTGATAGATTTTGCACAAACAAAATTGGTGGAACAATAAAACAACTTAAGAACAATTGAGGCCAAGAATGGTTGCAACGGAACATTCATTCAAAATCTGCAGCATGTGTCATACATCTTATCGTTAAAATACTATGTATTATGGGCACAAATTAAATCAAAGTATCTTTACTTTCAGAGCAAAAAATGACATATTTATAATCCAAGCACAAGCTCGACCATAACATACACAAGACAAGCCTGCATAATTATTAGGACAAAATTAGTAGATGGAAAACATTCGACGCGCTATTCAACCTGGCGGTAAAATCTAACCAAAAATTCACACATCCCACTGAGCATTCCATAGAACAGCAGCTGCGAATCCACTAAATGCACAACTCACTCTTTTTTAAATCTTTTAAGCATCTCCAGCCATCCAAACCCTACCTTTCAAGGCCACAATTCAACATCTACAAAGTAGTGAAATAGACTAGAATAATTTTGTCACTAATAGGGTTTCCCCATGTGCTTCTTTTGTTCTTTTCTTCTTTAATGTCGGCCTATTCATAACCATGGACTATGTGTGTTGCAGATGAATTCATCGGCCTACTCAGAGAAACGAGAAGATAACAACACTTTCCGGAGGTACGTCATGTGCTGATGACGGAAAAGTAAGTTTTCACTATGAATGTTCTAACTGTACCAATTGCTTGACCTGGGCCAGCTAACAACTAAAAAATGTTTATATGATAGCTGATGTGAGGCTATGATAAATGTGATGTAAACGTTATTATAGCTCTAGCTAATTAATTTGTGCTATGTAGATCTGCCATCGACCGTCACTCATGAGGAAGGTGCGGGGCTGTCGGAGTGTCCCGAATTGGAAGTTTGGCAGTGTCGGTGACCTTTGTCCCTCATCAATCTTCGTTGTATGTATGAAACGACCTTCGTTGTTCGGAGCCTTTGGTGGTAACCAACTCTTGTCATGGTTTGACTACCTGCTTGTGCCGGCATGGTCATCACTTGTGTGGCTTCTCACGTTAAGATGGTGCACGCATGTAGCTACTAGGATCGTGGAAAGTGGCGGCGACGACATAGGATGACTTCAATTTGGTGGTGCTTCTCGAGTACGTAATCTCAAGTTTCGACGTGAAAACCCAGGTCTGACCCTAGTGGGCTATACCAGGCAATGGCAGTGTTTTTGGGTCGATTATTTGTTGAATGCATTGCTCAAAGTTGCTTGGACTTGATCTTCAGGGTGAAAACCTAGGACGTGGACTTCGAAGGTCAAAATCCAGCGATGTGGCCTATGATTGCCGTTCCCTTCTTGGAGGTGTTGCTGCTGGAAAACGTTTACAATTGTCCTTGTGTTGTCCAAAAGATGGCTGGTGTTGATGGTTGTTGCTTTAGTTCGTCAATCATTGTTTTGATAGCTTCGAGCTTTTTCCCCTCCGCCTAGGCATAGCTACGTTCTTGTATAACTTTGCTCTTTGTCAGCCCGATTCTTTGTGTGTGTGTGTGTGTGTGTATTGCTGGTTGTGTGCATCCTAGTCATACAGAGGTGGGGTGTGTTCATTGTGTTTATATCCTCCTGTTGCTTCTTTTTGAGTCAATTAAATCCACTCTTTATAACCCCCCCCCCCCCTGTTTTTCTTTAGGGATATAGCCAAGCAAATAGATTGCCATAGGGGTTAACATCAGACATGGAACAATTATTAATTTTTGTTATTGTGTTTTGTGGAACATGAATATTTTAGCTTCCCTTCCTTGCTGAAAATGATATGATTAGCAAAACAAGGTGGTTTTATCTCACTATTTTCTAATATATCCTCCTTTGACTTGCAATTCTTTCCTTTTTTTTCCAACTTTCCCAAAGAATCATAAATATGGAACCCTTTTTTTTTACAAAAAACAAGGAACCACACATCATGTGATCACCTTATTATTTCTGTTTTGTACTATTTGCTTTAACTTGTCAGTCATATTCATTTGATTTTCTCTGCATGCAGGAAACCAGCTAAATAAATACGTTCGAGCAACAGAGGCATAAGACGCCGACGCCCTCAGACCAAATATCCAAATTATTTGTGTTTGGTTGGAAATATACCATTGGATATGATTATGCATAACATATACAGTTATATTTAACAAAGGCATAGGTCACTAATCCATGTTGATATGGGCGGCATGTGCGCTATTTGATTTATTCATAAACTCCAGAGCATAAGGTATAAAGTAATATATCTAAAAATACCCCGTAGCATTGACCATCCGCAACATGACAAAACAGCAGAGGCCAAGGACATCCATAAAAAAGAAAGGGCTCCCCTATTTTGTTTGAGCACCACTGACAGCATACATAAAAAAGAAGGCTGATATTGCAATGTTTTAGCATAATATATAATCATTTCAAGGTCCTTTTCTCAAACTGAAACCAGTTGGGTTTCTAGCTCAAAATTTGTTTGTGTTGTTGACCAGAATTTGAATCAGAGAAACTAATTGGCTTCCCCCATGTGCATCTATGTGCTTCTTTTGGTTCTTTTCCTCTTTGATGTCGGCCTATTCATAACCATGGACTATATTTGTGTTGCAGATGAATTGATCAGCCTATTCAGAGAAATCAAGCAGATAACAACACTTTCCGGAGGTATGTCATGTGCTGATAACAGAAAGAACTTATATTGCAAGTAATTTTTCACTATAAATACTCTAACTGTACCAATTGTTTGACATGGGCTAGCTAACAACTAAAAAGTACAGGCACGCATATCTTTCATGCAGCAACTTCATACAATCCTATTGGATCAATAGCTTTGATTTGTTTTAACTTTCCATAGAACAATGTCTGAAATTAGCTTTAGATCCCGCGCAGTCTCAACAAGTACCAAGTATTTTCTCATTTCCTAGACTAAGTTTATATTGATAGGTTGGCAAGTTTACAATCTTGCTGAATACAGGGTGCAAGGAACACCAGGGGCTGAGAGATCAGAAACACAAAGGACCAGTACGAGAAGATTATTTAGCGGTTTGGTGAGCTGCCACACTGACTTCTTGGTTTACATGAACTAAATCAAAAGAAGAAAACACCCTAGTAAGCTCCTGAATGTGCATAAGAACAAGTAAGATTGGAGCTCTGCTCGAAATACTAGCCTTCCATTGGTTGACCAGCTAAAGAAATTAGTTTCAATCATGAGCTTCTCAGCATGAATCTCCGGAAAGAGTTGAACATCGTCCCAGTAGGCAAACGCCTCAGTATTAAGTCAAATTACCTATCTTATTAACACAGAAAGTTGCATTGGACTGGAGTGTATGTGCACCATTATAGGCAAGACTAAAATGGGAAGTGCTCGGCATTGCTCATTTTAATCTCTTTAAACCTACCTATGTCTATGTGAACAAAGCCCACAAATAAATAGGATAACTTCCTAGTCTTCTGAAGCAATTTTGTTCAAAAGCTGTCTAACAGCAGGATGAACATTATAACATTTCCTATCAACAGCATCATTGTGGCTGTGATTTTCTGCTAATAACATAACCTATTTAAAACACAGGACAAGAAAAATAGCACCAAAAGAAGTGACAATGTAATCATTCAAAGTGTATCACCATCTCCCATTGTCTAGAACCATTGGTATACAGAGACAAAACAAGTACACGCAAGAGAAGCTAAATTGAAACTTTGAATAACTAGTCCGAGAGAAATGAGCCGCAGTGCCCTCAGAATGAACCACCATTGCACCAAACTTAAAAGCATGCATACATAAGAGAAAGGAGGACATAACTCAAGCAGACATACCATGCCCGCTGCTCCATAGCACGAATAAGACGTCACTTGTGCAACGATTGTAACTCTTCATATAGTGGCACATATGGAAAATATGGTGGCTTGCTCTCTTCAAGATTGCAGATCACTTTAACTTGTCCATGATCCATATCATAGCACATGAATGTGATATCCTCCCAGGCCAGAGTGAAGAAGATCAAGTTACATTCTGGATGAATTGCAATCCAATCAAAGTCCTCATAAAGGCTGACTGCGTGTCGCCCTCCAAACACATGTGAAGTTTCGACGCTATGCTTCAGTATCCATTCTTTGCTGTCATAGTCTTTAAGAACATAAACTAGCAGTTGATCAACATCATCATCATTGTCACCTCTGTCAAAACCAGCATAATGCAGGCAGCCCTGTGACTGCTGAATAAAACAAACATCCAGATCATCAGGAACACGAAAGTCAGTCCTTGCTGCCCCCTCCTTGTCCACTGCAGCTAGCTGGCGGGCAGAATCATCAACAATGGCGCAAAAATGCAGATAACCATTAAGATAGATAAATGACGGATCATAACCGACATCAATATTGCCGCTCCATCTCTTCTCCTTATGAACCCAACTCCCGGTTTCAGATGAATAGACATGCACTCCGGTAATACAGAAGCCATGTTGGTCCTCCACCTCCACGACCGGCAAACAAAACACATAGAAATGGGGGGACACGGCTGGATCAAAACACAAGTTTATACTAGACGCATCACCGGAATAGCCGGAATCCGGCAACTCAGCCCATTCCTCTGTGGCGGGATTGCACACAACGTACCGTATCTCGTCGCCATGGTCGCCAGCAACGTATGAGGAGAAGAGAAGGAGGCTGTGGCAGGAGTCCAAGAGAAAGACCAGCCGACGGCCGGGCAGGAAGGCGGGATATGTGAGATGGCGGCTTCCCAAGATATTGGTGAAAGGAACACCTGAATCTAGCAATTGACCCGCGTCGTAGAAGCCGGCCAGGGTCTGGGGCAGCTTCCGGCGGTAGCTGCGGTCGTTGATGAGGCCGAGCCAGCGCTTGGAGACGCACTGGAAGCGGCAGAGCGACCTGGCGGGCACGCGCGAGAGGATCTCGATAAGGAGGTCGTCGGTGAGTCTCTCGGCCGCCGTCTCGCTGCCGCTGGGAGGTGAAGAGGACGACCTGCAGACAGAGATGGAGAAGAGGTCTCAGGGGATCGGGTGAAGAAGGGAGAGGAAGGTCGCGACGATTCATGGCGATGCCTGCTCTGCGTACCTGATCCGGGCTGATACGCGTCCGTTCTCCATCAGCTTGGGTGAGATCGATCAGCTTGGGTGGGTGGGCATGGCGCGGCGGCGGAAGAAAGCTCCGGCGGCGCAGTCGAGTGCGGGGAGGGGAAATGGGGGGAGTGATAAACCTACGGGGAGGGGAAGTGGGGATTGAAACTGACGCGACTGGAAATGGGCCAGCAATACGTTCGTGGGCTATAAACCGTCCGTGTCACAACTCCACGAATGTGCCACTCCTAAAATTCTCCTAGTCAATAAAATAAAATAAAATAAAAGTGATCTCAAAAAATAAAAATAAAATAATACTACCCCTCAAAATCTCCTTCAAAAATAATAACACTAAAACGGCTTGGATTTTATGCTCACGTATACTATTCGGCATGAAATTTTATTTTGAAGTTGGTACTGCTATCCGCAAGAAGAATGGTTAGCAGGGAGGATGATTTTCATGTGACAAGAGCGTATGGGATAGAAAAGCCAAAAGCCTTAACCAATCTTAATGTTGATGTTTGCATGGTTAGCTCCAGTACCAACTTGAACAAGTCCATCTCAAGCTCATATTGGACGGAGCTATCTATTTAAAGAGGTTTGTGTTATCGAAGAAGATGATGGTACAGTGCAATGCCCCTTGCACGCTCCAATAATTCTATCGAAAGAGGTTTGATGAGGGTGCCTTGCATGTGCCCTCTATTAAAACTAGATGATACTCTGCGTGTTGCTACAGGAACTCTTGGTCCTATGCGCATAAGAATACATAAGTTGACTAAATTTGTTCGCATCGTAGGTCTCTTATATATATAGGAGAAAAAAGTGCAATGTACATAATACTTGGAGTATAGTTGTAAAGATAGCAAAGTGTATCATTTTTTTACTAAATACAGTGATATGACATAAGTGATCTCATAGGAATAAATAAGTTTAATGTATATAAGCAAATTAAGAAAAGATATGGAATGGGGACGCCAGGAAAGGTTATGTATATATTGCCATTTTGAGATACTTCTTGTGAATTATGTTAGACTCTTGTTGTAAATCAATCTTATGCATGTCAGTTCATAAGTTCTGCAAAGTATAGCCAAGTAGTTCATATCAGCAATTGTAAAAATAGGTGTTACATTAAATAGTTGTATCTTCTCATAACCATAATATGAGATAACAAACAATTGGAAACAATGCTCTGGAAACATCACAAGTAGTAGGGCCTCGTCTTTGTTAATCAAACAAAATCTACAATAGCAAAATAAAATAAAATAAAATAAGGTGCTTGGAAGAAGCAATGATGAAGATGATTGCAACATCTGAGTCACCTGGTACTTGAGCAGGAAAAGGACTATACCTATGTATAGCTCAAGGTTTGTTAAAAGAATGTATAGCTGAAGGTAAAAAGCTGAGGGAAGTGTCTGCATTTCATGCTATTTTTATATTCTGTATGAAGCATTAAGACAATTAGCAAGGGCACCACCCAAAAATAAAAACGGCACTGGAAATAGCACCTTAACCTGTCAAATACTCCCAATACAAAAATAAATAAATTTGCAAGTGGTTTGGATCCACGCCCACCACCTCAAAGCTTGTTTTGACCTTGGAGCCATTCAGTGAGCCCGGTCGGTACTAAAGGAGTAGAGATGCCAAGTTAGTTGAAAAAGCAAGTTCCTGCTGTAGAAACAATGACACAAATTTTACCTGTTGAAGAAAAATTATCTCTAGAAACTATAAATTTCCATGGAAATGAAATAGCAATATTTCCTGGCATGGAAGCATGGAAGATAGAACAACAAATGTGCAAACATAAGCAAAATCAGTTGAGTATGTAAGAATAAAATAAAGAAACAGAAAGTTAATCTTGGTAAGGTGAGGTGATTCATTCACTACTAGGAAAATGCTTATAGGTAGAAGTTTACCAGTAGCGCTTGTTTTTGACCCTACGCTACTGGTATTTACCAGTAGCGTTGGGTAGAAAACACGCTACTACTATTAAATAACAACAGCGTTTGTTAGCTTGGGCCGTGCTGCTGTTACATGGGCCGCAGGGCAAAAACGGTAGCCACTTACCTGTAGCGTTTGTTTCGAACGGGCGCTACAGCTGGTGGGCTTAGCAGTAGCGCCGGCCTCTACCCAGCGCTACTACTAGCGGAAAAGAAAACCTGCCCGAGCGCCCCCCGCACCCCCTCACTCTCACAATTGATCCCCTTCGACGCCGACGCCGCGGTTAGGGTTCCTCCCCGGCCGCCTCACCCCCGTCGACGGCGTCGTGCGCCGCCACCACGCGCGGTCGCCTCTCGCCTCCTCCGACGCTCCAGCCCCGTAAGTCCCCCTCGATCTCCTCCTCCCTGCGCGCGCCACAACTAGCTAGGCTCCAATCGATTTGTCGCGGCGTATCGCCATGTTTTGGGATTTCGCGTGGGGGAAAGGGATTTAGGGATTGCACGGGTGACTCCGCGCTTTGATGCGACGTGTTCCAGGCTTGTTTCCTCGCGTGATTGGGGAGAGAGTAGATAGAGAGGGGTTAGGTGAGACAAGTAGAGGCTTTTTGTTGCTCACCGAAACTTGGGTTTCAATTCTTGATTAGCAGTTTAGCAAATATAATTGAAACTTGGGTTTCAATTCTTGGCGGTTGTCCCTGGAGCAGTGGCGGCAGCGGCGGTGCCTAGTGTTCTAGGGTTTAGAGAGGGGTTCTTTCCTAACACTAGGGTTATGTCATGAATGCTCCTCCTTTCATCTGAATGATGTTGATTGTGCCAGTTCTTAAAGGTCTAAATGTTTGTATCCTCGTGATGAGCTACCCTATGTGTGAATTTGATCCACTAGCTTCTTTGTTGATGCATATAAAGATATGACCAAGAAGCCCCCGCTGTTATGTGGTTTCATGGAAAAATCAATGCTTGATTCGATACTCTTTCAGGTTGAAGAGAGTGTCTGTATGTGGTGATTGATACGTCTCCGTTGTATCTACTTTTCCAAACACTTTTGCCCTTGTTTTGGACTCTAACTTGTATGATTTGAATGGAACTAACCCGGGCTGACGCTGTTTTCAGCAGAATTGCCATGATGTTGTTTTATGTGCATAAAACAAATATTCTCGGAATGACCTGAAACTCCACGGAACATCTTAGAAAAAATAATAAAAATCCTCGCCAAAGATGAAGACCAGGGGGCCCACACCCTGTCCACGAGGGTGGGGGAGCCCCCCCCCTCTAGGACGCGCCCCCTACCTCGTGGGCCCCCTGGATGCCCTCCGACGCCAACTCCAACTCTATATATTTGCTTTCGGAGAGAAAAAAAATAAGGGAGAAGAAATCATCGCGTTTTACGATACGGAGCCGCCGCCAAGCCCTAAAACCTCTCGGGAGGGCTGATCTGGAGTCCGTTCGGGGCTCCAGAGAGGGGGATTCGTTGCCGTCGTCATCATCAACCATCCTCCATCACCAATTTCATGATGCTCACCGCCGTGCGTGAGTAATTCCATCGTAGGCTTGCTGGACGGTGATGGGTTGGATGAGATTTATCATGTAATCGAGTTAGTTTTGTTAGGGTTTGATCCCTAGTATCCACTATGTTCTGAGATTGATGTTGCTATGACTTTGCTATGCTTAATGCTTGTCACTAGTGCCCGAGTGCCATGATTTCAGATCTGAACCTATTATGTTTTCATGAATATATGTGAGTTCTTGATCCTATCTTGCAAGTCTATAGTCACCTACTATGTGTTATGATCCGGCAACCCCGAAGTGACAATAATCGGGACCACTCCCGGTGATGACCATAGTTTGAGGAGTTCATGTATTCACTATGTGCTAATGCTTTGTTCCGGTTCTCTATTAAAAGGAGGCCTTAATATCCGTTAGTTTCTGATAGGACCCCGCTGCCACGGGAGGGTAGGACAAAAGATGTCATGCAAGTTCTTTTCCATAAGCATGTATGACTATATACGGAATACATGCCTACATTACATTGATGAATTGGAGCTAGTTCTGTGTCACCCTATGTTATGACTGTTACATGATGAACCGCATCCGGCATAATTATCCATCACTGATCTGGTGCCTACGAGTTTTTCATATACTGGTTTACACTTATTTGCTTTTCCGCTGCTACTGTTACAATCACTACAAAATACCAAAAGTATTTACTTTTGCTTGCACTACTCTTTTGTTACCGTTACCACCACTATCATATTACTGTGCTACTAAACACTTTGCTGCAGATACTAAGTTTCCAGGTGTGGTTGAATTGACAACTCAGCTGCTAATACTTGAGAATATTCTTTGGCTCCCCTTGTGTCGAATCAATAAATTTGGGTTGAATACTCTACCCTCGAAAGTTGTTGCGATCCCCTATACGTGTGGGTTATCAAGACTAATTTCTGGCGCCGTCGCCGGGGAGCATAGCTCTATTCTTTGAGTCACTTGGGATATATATCTGCTTATCATTATGAAGAACTTGAGAGATCCAAAAACCAAGATCTATCCCTCAACTACTAGGGGAGGTAAGGACCTTCCATCTAGCTCTGCACTTGATTCACCTTCTGTTATGAGTAAGTTTGCGACACCTACATCTGCTTCTGCTATTCGTTCTGATATGTCGCATGTTATTGATGATGCCACTTCTGCTATGCATGATACTTATGATGAAACTGCTTCTATGCCTGATACTACTGTGCCCCTTGGTGAATTTCTTGATGAACAAATTGCTAGGACTAGAGAAAAAGAAATTATTGAATCTGAATACGATGATGAAAGTGATGATGAAAATATGCCTGTTATTCCTGAGGGCTATTTTTTGATATGGAATCTTCTGCCGCTATTTTAGCTTGCAAAGATAGATACGAGCTCAAGAGGTTATTAGTTAAATGGAACAAAGAATCACTTAGAGATAAAATGAAACCCGACCCTGCTTTTGCTACTTCACTATTTGTGTTCCTGATAAGGATTATGAATTCTCTGTTGATCCTGATATAATTACTTTGGTTGAATCTGATCCGTTTTATGGCTATGAATCTGAAACTGTTGTGGCACATCTTACTAAGTTAAATGATATAGCCGCCCTGTTTACTAATGATGAGAGATCGCGTTACTTTTATATACTCAAAATATTTCCGTTCTCATTAAAGGGTGATGCTAAGATATGGTTTAATTCTCTTGATCCTGGTTGTGTGCGTAGTCCCTAGGATATGATTTATTACTTCTCTGCTAAATATTTCCCTGCTCATAAGAAACAAGCTGCTCTAAGGGAAATATACAACTTTGTGCAAATTAAAGAAGAGAGTCTCCCACAAGCTTGGGGGAGGCTGATGTCTACTACACAACCTTCTTCTTGTAGACGTTGTTGGGCCTCCAAGTGCAGAGGTTTGTAGGACAGTAGCAAATTTCCCTCAAGTGGATGACCTAAGGTTTATCAATCTGTAGGAGGCATAGGATGAAGATGGTCTCTCTCAAGCAACCGTGCAACCAAATAACAAAGAGTCTCTTGTGTCCCCAACACACCCAATACAATGGTAAATTGTATAGGTGCACTAGTTCGGTGAAGAGATGGTGATACAAGTGCAATATGGATGGTAGATAAAGGTATTTGTAATCTGAAATTATAAAAACAGCAAGGTAACTAATGGTAAAAGTGAGCGTAAACGGTATTGCAATGATAGGAAATAAGGCCTAGGGTTCATACTTTCACTAGTGTAAGTCCTCTCAACAATACTAACATAATTGGATCATAAAATTGTCCCTCAACATGCAACAAAGAGTCACTCCAAAGTCACTAGTAGCGGAGAACGAACGAAGAGATTATGGTAGGGTACGAAACCACCTCAAAGTTATTCTTTCCAATCAATCCGTTGGGCTATTCCTATAAGTGTTGGGGAACGTAGCATAAATTCAAAATTTTCCTACGTGTCACCAAGATCTATCTATGGAGTCATCTAGCAACGAGGGAGGAGTGGATCTACATACCCTTGTAGATCGCGCGCGGAAGCATTCAAGAGAACGGGGTTGATGGAGTCGTACTCGTCGTGATCCAAATCACCGATGATCCTAGCGCCGAACGGACGGCACCTCCGCGTTCAACACACGTACGGAACGGAGACGTCTCCCACGCCTTGATCCAGCAAGGAGGAGGGAGAGGTTGATGGAGATCCAGCAGCACGACGGCGTGGTGGAAGTAGCGGGATTCCAACAGGGCTTCGCCAAGCGCTGCGGGAGGAGGGAGATGTGTCATGGGAGGGAGAGGGAGGCGCCAGGGCTTGGGTGTGGTTGCCCTCCCTTCCCCCCACTATATATAGGGCCAAGGGGAGAGGGGGAGGGCGCAGCCTTGCCCCTTCCTTCAAGGAAGGGTGCGGCCAAGGGGGGGAGGAGTCCATCCTCCCCAAGGCACCTCGGAGGTGCCTTCCCCCTTTAGGACTCTCCCCTCCTCTTGTCCCTTTGGCGCATGGGCCTCTAGGGGCTGGTGCCCTTGGCCCATGTAGGCCAAGGCGCACCCCCTACAGCCCATGTGGCCCCCCCGGGGCAAGTGGCCCCACCCGGTGGACCCCCGGGACCCTTCCGGTGGTCCCGGTACAATACCGGTGACCCCAAAACTTGTCCCGATGGCCGAAACAGCACTTCCTATATATAATTCTTTACCTCCGGACCATTCCGGAACTCCTCGTGACGTCCGGGATCTCATCCGGGACTCCGAACAACTTTCGGGTTACCGCATACTAATATCTCTATAACCCTAGCGTCACCGAACCTTAAGTGTGTAGACCCTACGGGTTCGGGAGACATGCAGACATGACCGAGATGACTCTCCGGTCAATAACCAACAACGGGATCTGGATACCCATGTTGGCTCCCACATGTTCCACGATGATCTCATCGGATGAACCACGATGTCAAGGACTTAATCAATCCCGTATACAATTCCCTTTGTCTAGCGGTACGATACTTGCCCGAGATTCGATCGTCGGTATCCCGATACCTTGTTCAATCTCGTTACCGGCAAGTCTCTTTTACTCGTTCCGTAACACATCATCCCGTGATCAACTCCTTGATCAGATTGTGCACATTATGATGATGTCCTACCGAGTGGGCCCAGAGATACCTCTCCGTTTACACGGAGTGACAAATCCCAGTCTCGATTCATGCCAACCCAACAGACACTTTCGGAGATACCCGTAGTGTACCTTTATAGCCACCCATTTACGTTGTGACGTTTGGCACACCCAAGGCACTCCTACGGTATCCGGGAGTTGCACAATCTCATGGTCTAAGGAAACGATACTTGACATTAGAAAAGCTTTAGCATACGAACTACACGATCTTGTGCTATGCTTAGGATTGGGTCTTGTCCATCACATCATTCTTCTAATGATGTGATCCCGTTATCAATGACATCCAATGTCCATGGTCAGGAAACCATAACCATCTATTGATCAACGAGCTATTCAACTAGAGGCTTACTAGGGACATGGTGTTGTCTATGTATCCACACATGTATCTGAGTTTCCTATCAATACAATTCTAGCATGGATAATAAACGATTATCATGAACAAGGAAATATAATAATAACTAATTTATTATTGCCTCTAGGGCATATTTCCAACAGTCTCCCACTTGCACTAGAGTCAATAATCTAGTTCACATTGCCATGTGATTAACACTCACAGGTCACATCACCATGTGACCAACATCCAAAGAGTTTACTAGTGTCACTAAACTAGTTCACATCATCATGTGATTAAGACTCAATGAGTTCTGGGTTTGGTCATGTTTTGCTTGTGAGAGAGGTTTTAGTCAACGGGTCTGCAACATTCAGATCCGTATGCACTTCGCAAATCTCTATGTCATCTTGTAGATGCAGCTACTATGCTATATTTGGAGCCATTTCAAATAACTGTTCTACATGGAGTTATTCTAAATTGTTGCTCCATTATACGTATCCGGTATCTCTACTCAGAGCTATCCGGATAGGTGTTAAGCTTGCATCGACGTAACTCTTTACGTCGAACTCTTTATCACCTCCATAATCGAGAAAATTCCTTAGTCCACTAGTTACTAAGGATAACTTTGACCGTTGTCCTGTGATCCATTCTTAGATCACTCTTGTACCCCTTGACTGACTCATGGCAAGGCACATTTCAGGTGCGGTACACAGCATAGCATACTGTAGAGCCTATGTCTTAAGCATAGGGGACGACCTTCGTCCTTTCTCTCTATTCTGCCGTGGTCGAGCTTTAAGTCTTAACTTCATACCTTACAACTCAGGCAAGAACTCCTTCTTTGACTGATCCATCTTGAACACCTTCAAGATCATGTCAAGGAATGTGCTCATTTGAAATTACCATTAAGCATTTTGATCTATCCTTATAGATCTTGATGCTCAATGTTCAAATAGCTTAATCCAGGCTTTCCATTGAAAAACACTTTCCAAATAACCCTATATGCTTTCCAGAAATTCTACGTCATTTCTGATCAACAATATGTCAACAACATATATTTATCAGAAATTCTATAGTGCTCCCACTCACTTCTTTGGAAATACAAGTTTCTCATAAACTTTGTATAAACCCAAATCTTTGATCATCTCATCAAAGCATACATTCCAACTCCGAGATGCTTACTCCAGTCCTTAGAAGGATTGCTGGAGCTTTGCATACTTATTAGCATATTTCAGGATTGACAAAACCTTCCGGTTGTATCACATACAACCTTTCCTCAAAAATCGTCGAGGAAACAATGTTTTGACATCCTATCTGCAAGATTTCATAAATAATGCAGTAATCGCTAATATAATTCCAACAGACTCTTAGCATCGCTACGAGTAAGAAAGTCTCATCATAGTCAACTCCTTGAACTTGTCGGAAAAAATCTTAACGACAAGTCGAGCTTTCTTAATGGTGATACTTACCATCATTGTCCGTCTTCCTTTTAAAATCCATATGTACCTAACAGCCTTACGACCATCAAGTAGTTCTTCCAAAGTCTATACTTTGTTTTCATATATGGATCCTCTCTCGGATTTTATGGCCTTGAGCCATTTATCGGAATCTGGGCCCACCATCGCTTCTCCATAGCTCGTAGGTTCATTGTTGTCTAGCAACATGACTTCCAAGACAGGATTACGTACCATTCTGAAGTAGTACGCATCCTTGTCATCCCACGAGGTTTGGTAGTGACTTGATCTGAAGTTTCATGATCACTATCATAACCTTCCACTTCAATTGGTGTAGGTGCCACAGGAACAACTTCCTATCCCTGCCACACACTAGTTGAAGAGACGGTTCAATAACCTCATCAAGTCTCCACCATCCTCCCACTCAATTCTTTCGTGCGAAACTTTTCCTCGAGAAAGGACCCGATTCTAGAAACAATCCCTTATTTCTTTCGGATCTGAGACAGGAGGTATACCCAACTGTTTTGGGTGTCCTATGAAAATGCATTTATCCGCTTTGGGTTCGAGCTTATCGGCCTGAAACTTTTTTCACATAAGCATCGCATCCCCAAACTTTTAAGAAATGACAGCTTAGGTTTCTCTAAACCATAGTTCATACGGTGTCATCTCATCGGAATTACGTGGTGCCCTTTTAAAGTGAATGTGGTTGTCTCTAATGCCTAACCCATAAACTATCATGGTAATTCGATAAGAGACATCATGGTATGCATCATATCCAATAGGGTGCAGTTATGATGTTAGGACACACCATCACACTATGGTGTTCCAGGCTGTATTAGTTGTGAAACAATTTCCACAATGTCTTAATTCTGTGCCAAACTCGTAATTCAGATATTCATCTCTATGATCATATCATAGATCTTTTATCCTCTTGTCACGATGATCTTTCAACTTCACCCTGAAATTACTTGAACCTTTCAATAATTCAGACTCGTGATTCATCAAGTAAATATACTCAACATCTACTCAAATCATCTGTGAAGTAAGAACATAACGATATCCACTACATGCCTCAGCACTCATTGGACTGCACACATCAAAATGTATTACTTCCAACAAGTTGCTTTCTAGTTCCATTTTACTGAAAAACGAGGCTTTCAGTCATCTTGCCCATGTGGTATGATTTGCATGTCTCAAGTGATTCAAAATCAAGTGAGTCCAAACGGTCCATTTGCATGGAGTTTCTTCATGCATATACACCAATAGACATGGTTCGCATGTCTCAAACCTTTCAAAAACGAGTGAGCCCAAAGATCCATCAACATGGAGCTTCTTCATGCATTTTATACCGATATGACTTAAGTGGCAGTGCCACAAGTAGGTGGTACTATCATTACTATCTTATATCTTTTGGCATGAACATGTGTATCACTATGATCGAGATTCAATGAACCATTCATTTTAGGTGCAAGACCATTGAAGGTATTATTCAAATAAACAGAGTAACCATTATTCTCTTTAAATGAATAACCGTATTGCGATAGACATAATCCAATCATGTCTATGCTCAATGCAAACACCAAATAACAATTATTTAGGTTTTAATACCAATCTCGATGGTAGAGGGAGCGTGCGATGCTTGATCATATCAACATTGGAAACACTTCCAACACATATCGTCAGCTCACCTTTAGCTAGTCTCCATTTATTCCGTAGCTTTTATTTCGAGTTACTAACACTTAGCAACCGAACCGGTATCTAATACCCTGGTGCTACTAGGAGTACTAGTAAAGTACACATCAACACAATGTATATCCAATATACTTCTATCGACTTTGCCAGCCTTCTCATCTACCAAGTATCTAGGGCAATTCTGCTCCAGTGGTTGTTCCCCTTATTACAGAAGCACTTAGTCTCGGGTTTGGGTTCAACCTTGGGTTTCTTCACTAGAGCAGCAGCTGAATTGCCGTTTCATGAAGTATCCCTTTGTGCCCTTGCCCTACTTGAAACTAGTGGTTTCACCACCCATCAACAATTGATGCTCCTTCTTGATTTCTACTTTTGTGGTGTCAAACATCGCGAATATCTCAAGGATCATCATATATGTCCCTGATATATTATAGTTCATCACGAAGCTCTAGCTGCTTGGTGGTAATGACTTCGGAGAACTATCACTATTTCATTTGGAAGATCAACTCCCACTTGATTCAAGCGATTGTTGTACTCAGACAATCTGAGCACAAGCTCAACAATTGAGCTTTTCTCCTTAGTTTGTAGGCTAAGAAAATCGTCGGAGGTCTTATACCTCTTGACGTGGGCACGAGCCTGAAATCCCAATTTCAGCCCTCGAAACATCTCATATGTTTCGTGACATTTCAAAACGTCTTCGGTGCCTCAACTCTAAACCGTTTAACTGAACTATCACGTAGTTATCAAAATGTGTATGTCAGATGTTCGCAACATCCACAGATAACGTTCGAGGTTCAGCACACTGAGCGGTGCATTAAGGACATAAGCCTTCTATGAAGCAATGAGAACAATCCTCAGTTTACGGACCTAGTCCGCATAATTGCTACTATCAACTTTCAACTAAATTCTCTCTAGGAACATATCTAAACAGTAGAACTGAAGCACGAGCTACGACATAATTTGCGAAGACCTTTTGACTATGTTCAGGATAATTAAGTTCATCTTATGAACTCCCACTCAGATAGACATCCCTCTAGTCATCTAAGTGATTACATGATCCGAGTCAACTAGGCCGTGTCCGATCATCACGTGAGACGGACTAGTCAACGTCGGTGAACATCTTCATGTTGATCGTATCTTCTATACGACTCATGCTCGACCTTTCAGTCTTCTGTGTTCCGAGGCCATGTCTGTACACATGCTAGTCTCGTCAAGTCAACCTAAGTGTTTCGCGTGTGTAAATCTGTCTTACACCCGTTGTATGTGAACGTAAGAATCTATCACACCCGATCATCACGTGGTGCTTCGAAATGACGAACTTTCACAACGGTGCACAGTTAGGGGGAACACTTTCTTGAAATTTTAATGAGGGATCATCTTATTTACTGCCGTCGTTCTAAGTAAACAAGATGTACAAACATGATAAACATCACATGCAATCAAATAATAGTGACATGATATGGCCAATATCATATAGCTCCTTTGATCTCCATCTTGGGGCTCCATGATCATCTTGTCACCGACATGACACCATGATCTCCATCATCATGATCTCCATCATCGTGTCTCCATGAAGTTGTCACGTCATCTATTACTTCTACTACTACAGCTAACGGTTAGCAATAAAGTAAAGTAATTACATGACATTTATGTTGACACGCAGGTCATAAATAAATTAAGACAACTCCTATGGCTCCTGCCGGTTGTCATACTCATCGACATGCAAGTTGTGATTCCTATTACAAGAACATGATCAATCTCATACATCACATATATCATTCATCACATCCTTTTGGCCATATCACATCACATAGCATACCCTGCAAAAACAAGTTAGACGTCATCTAATTGTTGTTTGCATGTTTTACGTGGCTGCTATGGGTTTCTAGCAAGAACGTTTCTTACCTACGCAAAAACCACAACGTGATATGCCAATTGCTATTTACCCTTCATAAGGACCCTTTTCATCGTATCCGATCTGACTAAAGTGGGAGAGACAAACACCCGCTAGCCACCTTATGCAACTAGTGCATGTCAGTCGGTGGAACCAGTCTCACGTAAGAGTACGTGTAAGGTCGGTCCGGGCCGCTTCATCCCACAATGCCACCGAATCAAGATTGGACTAGTAACGGTAAGCATATTGAACAAAATCAACGCCCACAACTACTTTGTGTTCTACTCGTGCATAGAAACTACGCATAAACCTAGCTCATGATGCCACTGTTGGGGAACGTAGCATAAATTCAAAATTTTCCTACGTGTCACCAAGATCTATCTATGGAGTCATCTAGCAATGAGGGAGGAGTGGATCTACATACCCTTGTAGATCGCGCGCGGAAGCGTTCAAGAGAACGGGGTTGATGGAGTCGTACTCGTCGTGATCCAAATCACCGATGATCCTAGCGCCGAACGGATGGCACCTCCGCATTCAACACACGTACGGAACGGAGACGTCTCCCACGCCTTGATCCAGCAAGGAGGAGGGAGAGGTTGGTGGAGATCCAGCAGCACGACGGCGTGGTGGAAGTAGCGGGATTCCAACAGGGCTTCGCCAAGCGCTGCGGGAGGAGGGAGATGTGTCATGGGAGGGAGAGGGAGGCGCCAGGGCTTGGGTGTGGTTGCCCTCCCTTCCCCCCACTATATATAGGGCCAAGGGGAGAGGGGGAGGGCGCAGCCTTGCCCCTTCCTCCAAGGAAGGGTGCGGCCAAGGGGGGGAGGAGTCCATCCTCCCCAAGGCACCTCGGAGGTGCCTTCCCCCTTTAGGACTCTCCCCTCCTCTTGTCCCTTTGGCGCATGGGCCTCTAGGGGCTGGTGCCCTTGGCCCATGTAGGCCAGGCGCACCCCCTACAGCCCATGTGGCCCCCCCGGGGCAGGTGGCCCCACCCGGTGGACCCCCGGGACCCTTCCGGTGGTCCCGGTACAATACCGGTGACCCCGAAACTTGTCCCGATGGCCGAAACAGCACTTCCTATATATAATTCTTTACCTCCGGACCATTCTGGAACTCCTCGTGACGTCCGGGATCTCATCTGGGACTCCAAACAACTTTCGGGTTACCGCATACTAATATCTCTATAACCCTAGCGTCACCGAACCTTAAGTGTGTAGACCCTACGGGTTCGGGAGACATGCAGACATGACCGAGATGACTCTCCGGTCAATAACCAACAGAGGGATCTGGATACCCATGTTGGCTCCCACATGTTCCACGATGATCTCATCGGATGAACCACGATGTCAAGGACTTAATCAATCCCGTATACAATTCCCTTTGTCTAGCGGTACGATACTTGCCCGAGATTCGATCGTCGGTATCCCGATACCTTGTTCAATCTCGTTACCGGCAAGTCTCTTTTACTCGTTCCGTAACACATCATCCCGTGATCAAATCCTTGATCAGATTGTGCACATTATGATGATGTCCTACCGAGTGGGCCCAGAGATACCTCTCCGTTTACACGGAGTGACAAATCCCAGTCTCGATTCGTGCCAACCCAACAGACACTTTCGGAGATACCCGTAGTGTACCTTTATAGCCACCCAGTTACGTTGTGACGTTTGGCACACCCAAAGCACTCCTACGGTATCCGGGAGTTGCACAATCTCATGGTCTAAGGAAACGATACTTGACATTAGAAAAGCTTTAGCATACGAACTACACGATCTTGTGCTATGCTTAGGATTGGGTCTTGTCCATCACATCATTCTTCTAATGATGTGATCCCGTTATCAATGACATCCAATGTCCATGGTCAGGAAACCATAACCATCTATTGATCAACGAGCTAGTCAACTAGAGGCTTACTAGGGACATGGTGTTGTCTATGTATCCACACATGTATCTGAGTTTCCTATCAATACAATTCTAGCATGGATAATAAACGATTATCATGAACAAGGAAATATAATAATAACTAATTTATTATTGCCTCTAGGGCATATTTCCAACAATAAGTGTCACAAACAGCCCTAGAGTTCGTACTAGAATAACACCTTAAGATACAAATCAACCAAAACCCTAATGTCACCTAGATACTTCAATGTCACCTCAAGTATCCGTGGGCATGATTATACGATATGCATCACACAATCTCAGATTCATCTATTCAACCAATACAAAGGACCTCAAAGAGTGCCCCAAAGTTCTACCGGAGAATCACGACGAAAACGTGTGCCAACCCCTATGCATAGGTTCATGGGCGGAACTCGCAAGTTGGTCACCAAAACATACATCAAGTGGCACATGGTATCCCATTGTCACCACAGATATCCACGGCAAGACATACATCAAGTGTTCTCAAGTCTTTAAAGACTCAATCCGATAAGATTACTTCAAAGGGGAAACTCAATTCATTACAAGAGAGAAGAGGGGGAGGAGAAACATAAGATCCAACTATAATAGCAAAGCTCGTGATACATCAAGATCATGCCAAATCAAGAACACAAGAGAGAGAGATCAAACACATAGCTACTAGTACATACCCTCACCCCCGAGGGAGAACTACTCCCTCCTCGTCATGGGGAGCACCAGGATGATGAAGATGGCCACCGGAGAAGGATTGCCCCCTCCGGCAGGGTGCCGGAACGGGTCTAGATTGAGTTTCGGTGGCTACGGAGGCTTCTGGCGGCGGAACTCCCGATCTATTGTTGCTCTGGAAGTTTTAGGGTATATGGAGTTATATAGGCAGAAGAAGCACGTCAGGGGAGCCACGGGGGCCCCACGAGGCAGGGGGGCGCGCCCTAGGGGGGTGGGCGTGCCCCCACCCTCGTGGTCAGCTCCCGTATCTTCTGACGTGGGGTCCAAGTCCATCAGGTGTGTTTCCTTCCAAAAATAACTTCTCTAGTTGATTTCGTTCCATTTCGACTCCGTCTGATATTCCTTTTCTTCAAAACACTGAAATAGGCATAAAACAACAAATCTGGGCTGGGCCTCCGGTTAATAGGTTAGTCCCAAAAATAATATAAAAGTGGATAATAAAGCCCAATATTGCCCAAAACAGTAGATAGTATAGCATGGAGCAATCAAAAATTATAGATACGTTGGAGACGTATCAAGCATCCCCAAGCTTAATTCCTGCTCGTCCTCGAGTAGGTAAATGATAAAAAGATAATTTTTGATGTGGAATGCTAGTTGGCATAATTTCAATGTAATTCTTCTTAATTGTGGCACGAATATTCAGATCCATAAGATTCAAGACAAAGGTTTAATATTAACATAGAAATAATAATATTTCAAGCATACTAATAAAGCAATCATGTCTTCTCAAAATAACATGGCCAGAGAGAGCTATCCCTACAAAATCATAGTCTGGCTATGCTCCATCTTCACCACACAAAATATTTAAATCATGCACAACCCCGATGACAAGCCAAGCAATTGTTTCATACTTTTGATGTTCTCAAACTTTTTCAATCTTCACGCAATACATGAGCGTGAGCCATGGATATAGCACTATAGGTGGAATAGAATGGTGGTTGTGGAGAAGACAAAAAGGGAGAAGATAGTCTCACATCAACTAGGCATATCGACGGGCTATGGAGATGCCCATCAATAGATATCAATGTGAGCGAGTAGGGATTGCCATGCAACGGATGCACTAGAACTATAAATGTATGAAAGCTCAACAAAAGAAACTAGTGGGTGTGCATCCAACTTGCTTGCTCGCGAAGACCTAGGGCATTTTGAAGAAGCCCATCATTGGAATATACAAGCCAAGTTCTATAATGTAATATTCCCACTAGTACATGAAAGTGACAACATATGAGACTCTCTATATGAAGAACATTGTGCTACTTTGAAGCACAATATATGAGACTCGCTATATCATGGTGCTACTTTGAAGCACAAGTGTGGAAAAAGGATAGTAGCATTGCCCCTTTTTATTTATTTTCTTTTTTTATTTGGCCTTTTCTTTTTTTTGCCTTTCTTTTTTTTGGCCTTTCCCTTTTTTTGGGACAATGCTCTATTGAATGGTGATCATCACACTTTTATTTATTTACAACTCAAGAATTACAACTCGATACTAGAACAAAGATGACTCTATATGAATGCCTCCGGCGGTGTACCGGGATATGCAATGAATCAAGAGTGACATGTATGAAAGAATTATGAATGGTGGCTTTGCCACAAATACAATGTCAACTACATGATCATGCAAAGCAATATGACAATGATGAAGCGTGTCATAATAAATGGAGCGGTGGAAAGTTGCATGGCAATATATCTCGGAATGGCTATGGAAATGCCATAATAGGTAGGTATGGTGGCTGTTTTGAGGAAGGTATATGGTGGGCTTATGGTACCGGCAAAAGTTGCGCGGTACTAGAGAGGCTAGCAAAGGTGGAAGGGTGAGAGTGCGTATAATCCATGGACTCAAAATTAGTCATAAAGAACTCACATACTTATTGCAAAAATCTATTAGTTATCGAAACAAAGTACTACGCGCATGCTCCTAGGGGGATAGATTGGTAGGAAAAGACCATCGCTCGTCCCCGACCGCCACTCATAAGGAAGACAATCAATAAACACCTCATGCTCCAACTTCGTTACATAACGGTTCACCATACGTGCATGTTACGGGAATCACAAACTTCAACACAAGTATCTCTCAAATTCACAACTACTCAACTAGCATGACTCTAATATCACCATCTCCATATCTCAAAACAATCATCAAGCATCAAACTTCTCTTAGTATTCAACACACTCATAAGAGAATTTTTATTATTCTTGAATACCTAGCATATTAGGATTTTAAGCAAATTACCATGCTATTTAAGACTCTCAAAATAATCTAAGTGAAGCATGAGAGTTCATCTATTTCTTCAAAATAAAACTACCACCATGCTCTAAAAGATATAAGTGAAGCTCAATGAGTAGTCGAATAATTATGCAACTATGTGAAGACTTTCTAACATTTAATAATTTCAGATCTTGGTATTTTATTCAAACAGCAAGCAAATCCTAACAAAATAAATTGACGCTCCAAGCAAAACACATATCATGTGGCGAATAAAAATATAGCTCCAAGTAAAGTTACCGATGAACGAAGACGAAAGAGGGGATGCCTCCCGGGGCATCCCCAAGCTTAGGCTCTTGGTTGTCCTTGAATATTACCTTGGGGTGCCTTGGGCATCCCCAATCTTAGGCTCTTGCCACTCCTTATTCCATAGTCCATCAAATCCTTACCCAAAACTTGAAAACTTCACAACACAAAACTTAAAGTAGAAAACTCGTGAGCTCCGTTAGTATAAGAAAATAAATCACCACTTCAAGGTACTGTAATGAACTCATTATTTATTTATATTGGTGTTAAACCTACTGTATTCCAACTTCTCTATGGTTTATAAACTCTTTTACTAGCCATAGATTCATCAAAATAAGCAAACAACACACGAAAAACAGAATCTGTCAAAAACAGAACAGTCTGTAGTAATCTGGATCAAACATATACTTATAGAACTCATAAAATTCTCAAATAAATTGCTGGACCTGAGGAATTTATCTATTAATCATCTGCAAAAATAATTAACTAAATATCACTGTCCAAATAAAAATGGCAGTAATTCTCGTGAGCGCTAAAGTTTCTGTTTTTGACAGCATGATCAACAAGACTTTCCCCAAGTCTTCCCAAAGGTTCTACTTGGCGCAAACACTAATTAAAAGCATAAAACCACATCTAAACAGAGGCTAGATGAATTATTTATTACTAAATAGGAACAAAAACCAAGGAACAAAAATAAAGTTGGGTTGCCTCCCAACAAGCGCTATCGTTTAACGCCCCTAGCTAGGCACGATGATTTCAATGATGCTCACCTAAAGGATAATACTTTGAACATAAAGAGAGCATCATGAAGAATATGACTAGCACATTTAAGTCTAACATGCTTCCTATGCATAGGGATTTTGTGAGCAAACAACTTGTGGGAACAAGAATCAACTTGCATAGGAAGGTAAAACAAGCATAACTTCAAAACTTTAAGCACATAGAGAGGAAACTTGATATTATTGCAATTCCAACAAGCATATGTTCCTCCCTCATAATAATTTCCAGTAGCATCATGAATGAATTCAACAATATAACCAGCACCTAAAGCATTCTTTTCATGATCTACAAGCATATAAAATTTACTACTCTCCACATAAGCAAATTTCTTCTCAGTCGGAATAGTGGGAGTATCATAAGAGACTTGAATAATATAAATTGTTTCCACATTAAAAGAGTAATGTTCAGAGAAGGGGTATTCATAATCATGACAAGTTTTATAAATATAATCACTACTTTTTATAGCATAAGTTTCATCACAATAATCATCATAAGTAGCAACTTTGTTGTCATCATAATCACTTTGCATATCAAAACATGGAAGGCTAAAAATGTTATCATTATTAAACATAGCATCCCCAAGCTTGGGACAATCATTACTTGCAGCAAATATATTCTCAAATATGTCATCCTCATCAAACATAGCTTCCCCAAGCTTGGGCCTTTTTGTATCATAAGCATAATCACTCTCATCATTAATAGCATGGATAACACCAATAGTATAGCAATTATTATATTCTTCCAAGCATGTGCCAAAAAGATTTTCAAGATCATAAGAATTATCATTATCTTCCCAATCATAATCATCACAACAAGCAATAGGCATAACGAGATCATCATCAAGTGCATCATCTTCATTTTCATGAGGCACAGCAATAATAGGAGCAACTTTATTTGGGAGAGATACCTTTTTACCTCTCTTCCTTTTTCTTTTCTTCTTCTTTACCACATCATGTGTGGGTTCAATCCTCTTTTTGGATCTCCTTATTAATGAGATTGGTTGAATGGGAGGCTCCTCCTCGTTGCCTGATTCATCATAAGAGATAATAGGAGGATATTGGGAAGTCTCTTCCCTTTCATTAGTATTCTCTTCATCTTCTATTTGTTTCCTTTTCTTTATGTAGTTGGCAATATAAGGATTTTCAATGCAATTCACCTCACAATACATATAAATATTCTCTAGATCAAAATCAAGAACTCTATCAAGATTAAACTTTGGAATACCCTCAGTTATACGTTTCATTTCTTCATAACCCAAAAGAAGGCTAAGCTCTTTATGATGCTCAAGGGTAATCAAATTATCACAATGTTTGGACACGACTTGATCATGAAACAAATAGCATTGGAGCTTTAAATGACCATGTTCATTGCAAAGTTCACAAGGGGCACGAAAAATATTGAATCTTTCAGCACATTCATCTAGACTTTCTTGCAACAATTTAGTTTCTAAGTACTTATGCCTCTTACAATATCTATCTTCCCTATTCGGTGTGTACTTGCAAACCCAATCTACTCCACAAAAATTGACATGTTTATAGGAGGTATTTTCATCATAACTAGTGCAATCATCATTAGCATCATGGATATTCAAAGAATTCGTACTAACAACATTGCAATCATGCTCATCATTCAAAGATTTAGTGCCAAACATTTTGTAGATTTCTTCTTCTAGCACTTGAGCACAATTATCCTTTCCATCATACTCACGAAAGATATTAAAAAGGTGAAGCGTATGAGACAAACTCAATTCCATTTTTTACAGTTTTCTTTTATAAACTAAACTAGTGATAAAACAAGAAACTAAAAGACTCGATTGCAAGATCTAAAGATATACCTTCAAGCACTCACCTCCCCGGCAACGACGCCAGAAAAGAGCTTGATGTCTACTACACAACCTTCTTCTTGTAGACGTTGTTGGGCCTCCAAGTGCAGAGGTTTGTAGGACAATAGCAAATTTCCCTCAAGTGGATGACCTAAGGTTTATCAATCCGTAGGAGGCGTAGGATGAAGATGGTCTCTCTCAAGCAACCCTGCAACCAAATAACAAAGAGTCTCTTGTGTCCCCAACACACCCAATACAATGGTAAATTGTATAGGTGCACTAGTTCAGCGAAGAGATGGTGATACAAGTGCAATATGGATGGTAGATAAAGGTATTTGTAATCTGAAATTATAAAAACAGCAAGGTAACTAATGGTAAAAGTGAGCGTAAACGGTATTGCAATGATAGGAAATAAGGCCTAGGGTTCATACTTTCACTAGTGTAAGTCCTCTCAACAATACTAACATAATTGGATCATAAAATTGTCCCTCAACATGCAACAAAGAGTCACTCCAAAGTCACTAATAGTGGAGAACGAACGAAGAGATTATGGTAGGGTACGAAACCACCTCAAAGTTATTCTTTCCAATCAATCCGTTGGGCTATTCCTATAAGTGTCACAAACAACCCTAGAGTTCGTACTAGAATAACACCTTAAGATACAAATCAACCAAAACCCTAATGTCACCTAGATACTTCAATGTCACCTCAAGTATCCGTGGGCATGATTATACGATATGCATCACACAATCTCAGATTCATCTATTCAACCAACACAAAGGACCTCAAAGAGTGCCCCAAAGTTCTACCGGAGAATCACGACGAAAACGTGTGCCAACCCCTATGCATAGGTTCATGGGAGGAACCCGCAAGTTGGTCACCAAAACATACATCAAGTGGCACGTGGTATCCCATTGTCACCACAGATATCCACGGCAAGACATACATCAAGTGTTCTCAAGTCTTTAAAGACTCAATCCGATAAGATTACTTCAAAGGGGAAACTCAATTCATTACAAGAGAGAAGAGGGGGAGGAGAAACATAAGATCCAAGTATAATAGCAAAGCTCGCGATACATCAAGATCGTGCCAAATCAAGAACACGAGAGAAAGAGAGATCAAACACGTAGCTACTAGTACATACCCTCAGCCCCGAGGGAGAAGTACTCCCTCCTCGTCATGGGGAGCACCAGGATGATGAAGATGGCCACCGGAGAAGGATTGCCCCCTCCGGCAGGGTGCCGGAACGGGTCTAGATTGAGTTTCGGTGGCTACGGAGGCTTCTGGCGGCGGAACTCCCGATCTATTGTTGCTCTGGAAGTTTTAGGGTATATGGAGTTATATAGGCAGAAGAAGCACGTCAGGGGAGCCACAGGGGCCCCATGAGGCAGGGGGGCGCGCCCTAGGGGGGTGGGCGTGCCCCCCACCCTCGTTGTCAGCTCCCGTATCTTCTGACGTGGGGTCCAAGTCCATCAGGTGTGTTTCCTTCCAAAAATAACTTCTCCAGTTGATTTTGTTTCGTTTCGACTCCGTCTGATATTCCTTTTCTTCAAAACACTGAAATAGGCATAAAACAGCAAATCTGGGCTGGGCCTCCGGTTAATAGGTTAGCCCCAAAAATAATATAAAAGTGGATAATAAAGCCCAATATTGCCCAAAACAGTAGATAGTATAGCATGGAGCAATGAAAAATTATAGATACGTTGGAGACGTATCAGAGGCTTCTCAATTTACTTAATGCTTTTCCTGATCATCCTCTTAAGAAACCCGAAATACTTGATATCTTTTATAATGGACTAACCGATGCTTCCAGAGATTACCTGGATAGTTGTGCTGGTTCTCTTTTCAGGGAAAGAACACCGGATGAAGCTGAAATTCTATTGAATAATATGTTGACAAATGAAAATAATTGGGCACCTCCTGAGCCAGCTCCTGCTCCAATTACTGAGCCTATTCCTAAACCAACTCCGAAGAAGAGAGGTGTTCTATTTCTCAGTCCCGAAGATATGCAAGAGGCAAAGAAATCTATGAAAGAGAAAGGTATTAAAGGTGAAGACGTTAAGAATTTACCTCCTATTGAAGAAATACACGGTCTTAATTCACCGCCTGTTGAAGAAACTTATGATCTCAATTCTTTATTTATTGAAGAACCTCCTGGCCCCGATATCCCGACACAGGTAGTAAAGGTAAATTCTCTCTATAGATACGATAAAGTTGAAGTTCCTCCTACTAAAATTGCTAGTCAGTGCTTGGATGAGTTTGATAACTTTATGTTTAAGCAAGATGACTTCAATGCTTATTTTGGTAGACAATTAAAAGAAAATGCTTATATGATTACACGCTTGGGTGATTATATGGCTAATATTAAAGGTGAACTTAAACTTGTTAGCAAACATGCTTCTATGGTTACCACGCAAGTAGAACAAGTGCTTAAAGCTCAAAAAGAAGTGCTTGATGAAATGAATAGTAAGAAAAATGATTATGCTGTTAGAGTGGCTACTAGAACTGGTAGAATGACTCAGGAACCTTTGTATCCTGAAGGCCACCCTAAGAGAATCGAGAAAGATTCTCAGAGAAATAATATTGATGTTCCTAGTTCTTCTAAAAAGAAGAAAAAGAAAAATGATAGAACTGTGCAAACTTCTAGTGAACCTATTGCTGAACCACCTGATAATCCAAATGATATCTCTATGTCTGATGCTGAAACACAATCTGGTAATGAACATGAACCTAATGAAAATATTAATGATGATGTTCATGATGATGCTCAACCTAGTAATGATAATGATATAGAAATTGAACCTGTTGTTGATATTGATAACCCACAATCAAAGAATCAACGTTATGATAAAAGAGACTTTGTTGCTAGGAAACATGGTAAAGAAAGAGAGCCTTGGGTTCAGAAACCCATGCCTTTTCCTCCCAAACCATCCAAGAAAAAGGATGATGAGGATTTTGAGCGCTTTGCTAAAATGATTAGGCCTATCTTTTTGCGTATGCGATTAACTGATGTGCTCAAAACAAATCCTTATGCTAAATATATGAAGGATATCATTACTAATAAAAGAAAGATACCGGAAGCTGAGATTTCCACCATGCTTGCTAATTATACTTTTAAGGGTGGAATACCAAAGAAACTTGGAGATCCTGAGTACCTATTATACCCTGCTCCATTAAAAGAAATTATATTAAAACTACTTTATGTGATCTTGGAGCCGGTGTTAGTGTTATGCCTCTCTCTTTATATCATAGACTTGACTTGAATAAGCTGACACCTACCAAAATATCTTTGCAAATGGCTGATAAATCAACTGCTATACCTGTCGATATTTGTGAGGATGTGCATGTTGTGGTTGCAAACGTTACTATTTTAACGGACTTTGTTATTCTTGATATTCCCGAGGATGATAGTATGTCTATTATTCTTGGAAGACCTTTTCTTAATACTGCAGGGGCTGTTATTGATTGCAACAAAGGCAATGTCACTTTTCATGTTAATGGTAATGAGCATACGGTACACTTTCTGAGGAAACAACCTCAAGCTCATAGTATCAATTCTATCGGAAAAATTCCATCGATTATATTTGGAGGTTTTGAATTTCCTCTTCCTACTGTCAAGAAGAAATATGATATACTTATTATTGGGGATGTGCATATCCCCGTTGAGGTAACCTAGTGTTATTCGAAATTTCTCCGGTTTCATGTTAATCGGAATGAGTTTGTTAACAAGACTTGATCAACCTTGTTAGTGGATTCCTTTTGACGAGCATGAGATGGATGAAACTAGAAGCACAACCTTCTGTACCCTCTCTATATTTTCTGTTATTTAGTAGAAATAAAGTAAAAATAGCATTTTTCTGTCTGTTTCCTGGCTTGTCCGTGTAATATAAAAATATCCCGAAAATAAAAGTCCTCAGAATGCCATGCCAATTTAATATGATTTTTTTGGGAATATTTGAGGATTTACTGTGCAAAAATTACCGTGGGAGGAGCTGCCACCTGGCCACGAGGGTGGTGGGCGCCCCCCCCTCTAGGGCGCGCCCCCTGCCTCGTGGGCCCACGGTGGCCCTCCTCCACTTATCCCATCACCCATCTTCTTCCTCTGTCTCGCACAAACCCGAAAAACCAACTCAAGCACGAGTTCCAGCCACTTTTGCTGTGATTTTCGATCTCCTTGCTCATAGCACCTCTCGCAAAACTGCTTGGGGAGATTGTTCCTTGGTATGTGACTCCTCCATTGGTCCAATTAGTTTTTGTTCTAGTGCTTTATTATTTGCAAATTTGTGCTGCATAAGTGACCATGTTCTTGAGCTTGCATGTCAAATTTATATGGTTCTAAGTAGTTCTAATGCTTAATATAGGCTCTAGGCACTTGTAGGAGTAGTTGCTATCAGTTTTATTGAGTTTGATTTACTTTTATTTTGAAGTTACTAAAAAATTTCAGAATTTTTCAGAAAATGATGAGGAGATTATTGAGGGGCTCATCGAGCTAAAGCTCGAAGGAAAAGGCACCGAAGCCTAAGTATAATTTGCCGCGCACCGCGGAGATTCGGGCGTGTGAATGGCCTTCTGATGATTTCTTAAGAGCAGCCGGTATCTATGAAGATTTTCATGAATTGGCTCACAATGCAGGCCTCACCGCTTTCCTCCATGACCAATGCGATCAGTATCTCTTACTCACAAATACCTTTGTGCAAAACTTTCATTTTCATTATAGGAACTCACCACCTATGGTGGAGTTTCATTTATATGATGAGCATAAGGAGATGTCACTTTATGATTTTTGTCAAATTTGTTTAGTCCCTTTTGAGGATAAGACAGAAGAACCACATCATGATGATGTGGTTGGGTTTATTGATACTATCACTGTAGGAGAAACTAGGAAGGTTTCCGATGCACGAATCACTAGCATACATTTTCCTGTTTTACGTTACTTTGCATTATTTGCTAGTCGTTGCTTAATTGGACGTGGAAACTGTGGAAACCTTAGTATCCCTGATATAATTATTCTGCTCCATGGTTTATACAGTGATAACACTTTTAGTATGGGCGGTATTATTGCTAGACGGTTAAGTATGAACCGTACAAAAGGCCCCATCTTTGGAGGCATCTATGTTACACGCCTAGCCGCACATTTTAACATACCTATTAGGCATGCTGAGAAGGAAGAAAAGGTGTTGCCCCGTGTTTATCTAGATCATAAAAGTATGGTGGCAAATGATTTTATTGTTAAGAGTAGGGCAGGAGAGCTTAAATATCAATTGTTCTTTAACAAACATCATCCTGAGACTATTATCCTGCATGCTCCTTCTTTGTTTGATTTGACTGTAGGCACGTACCTTGTTCCGTTGACGGCTATTCACGCCTATCGGAACCCTGCACCAGCCGAGGAGCCAGAACCGGAACCACAATTTGATCCTTCACGGCAGTCTAACTATCAGTGGGATCCGGAGATGATTGCCAGCCAGTGGCAATCGGAGTCTTCTTCTTCCTCATCACAGTACGACCCCAACTATTATTATGGATATCAGCTAGGCCAGCCCTGGCAATAAACCAACTTAGGCCAAAAGCCTAAGCTTGGGGGAGTACGTATTTCTCACCAACATTACATTTATGCTCACACACACTCATTACTAGATGTCGGTGCTCATACTTTTTCACTGTAATATCCATGCTAGTTTATTTTCTTTTTCCTGCTTTCTTCTTGTGTGTTTGTTAAACCTTAAGAAAAAACAAAAAAATTAGTAGTAGTTTACTTTTCTGTTGTAGTAGTAATAATTAAAAAAGAAAACCCAAAAATATTTCCCGTTCTTTTTTGCTTGTTGGGAGCTTTCCCGTGTAAATAGTTTTATTTCTTTTCTTTTCTTTGGGGGTCAGTAGGAGAATACCATAATTAAATTGTTGAAGTGGCTCTTATATGCATTATTGTTGATTTAACCAAGAGCCCATATTGCCTTGTCTTCTCCTGTTTATTGAATGCTCGCAGATTCCAGCTTAGTCCAATGCACGTACACCCTTATTATTATTCACACCGTTCGGTCGTGCAAGTGAAAGGCAATTATGATGATATATGATGGACTGACTGAGATGAGAAAAGCTGGTATGAACTTGACCTCTTTTGTTTTTGTAAATATGATGAGCCCCTCGTTCTTGATTCAGCTTATTATGAATAAACATGTTTGCAATGACAATTAGAGATCATAGTTGCTTGTGCCATGCTTGATTAGCTATGAGTTATAATGATTTACCTTGTGTGCCAACATGCTATTGAGATGGTTATGATGTGGTATGATGGGGTGGTATCCTCCTTTGAATGATTTAAGTGACTTGACTTGGCACATGTTCACGCATGTAGTTGAAACAAATCAACATAGCCTTCACGATATTTATGTTCATGGTGGATTATATCCTACTCATGCTTGCATCCAATGTTTATTAATTTTAATGCATGTACATGGCTGTTGTCGCTCTCTAGTTGGTCGCTTCCCAGTCTTTTGCTAGCCTTCACTTGTACTAAGCGGGAATACTGCTTGTGCATCAAATCCCTTAAACCCCAAAAGTTATTCCAGATGAGTCCACTATACCTTCCTATATGCGGTATCTACCAGCCGTTCCAAGTAAATTTGTATGTGCCAAACTCCAAACCTTCAAATAAACATTCTGTTTTGTATGCTCAAATAGCTCATGTATCAACCAAGGCTGTCCTTATCTTCCGTGTTAGGCGGGTTATTCTCAAGAGGAGTGGACTCCGCTCCTCACTCACGAGAAAATGGCTGGTCCCCGGGATGCCCAGTCCCATGCTTTATGCAAACTAAATCAATATTAATTGCAAACAAAACTCCCCCTGGGACCTGATGTATGTTGGAGGCACTTGTTGTTTCGAGCAAGCCATGGATTGATGTTTGTTGGTGGAGGGGGAGTATAAACTTTACCATTCTGTTTGGGAACCGCCTATAATGTGTGTAGCATGGAAGATATCGCCATCTCTTGGTTGTTATGTTGACAATGAAAGTATACCGCTCAAAATACAATTTATCTCTATTGCAAAACCGAGCTCTGGCACCTCTACAAATCCCTGCTTCCCTCAACGAAGGGCCTATCCATTTACTTTTATGTTGAGTCATCACCCTCTTATTAAAAACCACTAGCTGGAGAGCACAACTGTCATTTGCATTCATCACTATTAATTTATGTTGGGTGTGTCTATGATTGGATCTCTTTTACCATGAATTACAATGTCTAGTCAGTCCTTGATCTTTAAAGGTGCTCTGCATTTATGTTTTGCGGTCTCAGAAAGGGCTAGCGAGATACCATCTTGTTATATCATATTATGATTTTTTGAGAAAGTGTTGTCATCCGAGATTTATTATTATGACTTGCTAGTTGATTATGCTATTGATATGAGTAATTATGAGACCTGAGAATTATTGCAAATGTGGTTAGTTATGATCTATGCTGAAAACTTGAATGCTGGCTTGACATAGTTACAACAACAAGAGTAAACAGAGTTTGTAAAAGTTTTTCTTTCTTTCTTTCAGTTTGTCAACTGAATTGCTTGAGGACAAGCAAGGGTTTAAGCTTGGGGGAGTTGATACGTCTCCGTCGTATCTACTTTTCCAAACACTTTTGCCCTTGTTTTGGACTCTAACTTGTATGATTTGAATGGAACTAACCCGGACTGACGCTGTTTTCAGCAGAATTGCCATGATGTTGTTTTATGTGCAGAAAACAAATATTCTCGGAATGACCTGAAACTCCACGGAACATCTTAAAAAAATAATAAAAAATCATCGCCAAAGATGAAGACCAGGGGTCCCACACCCTGTCCACGAGGGTGGGGGGCGCCCCCCCTCTAGGGCGCGCCCCCTACCTTGTGGGCCCCCTGGATGCCCTCCGACGCCAACTCCAACTCTATATATTTGCTTTCGGAGAGAAAAAAATAAGGGAGAAGAAATCATCGCGTTTTACGATACGGAGCCGCCGCCAAGCCCTAAAACCTCTCGGGAGGGCTGATCTAGAGTCCGTTCGGGGCTCCGGAGAGGGGGATTCGTCGTCGTCATCATCAACCATCCTCCATCACCAATTTCATGATGCTCACCGCCGTGCGTGAGTAATTCCATCGTAGGCTTGCTGGACGGTGATGGGTTGGATGAGATTTATCATGTAATCGAGTTAGTTTTGTTAGGGTTTGATCCCTAGTATCCACTATGTTCTGAGATTGATGTTGCTATGACTTTGCTATGCTTAATGCTTGTCACTAGGGCCTGAGTGCCATGATTTCAGATCTGAACCTATTATGTTTTCATGAATATATGTGAGTTCTTGATCCTATCTTGCAAGTCTATAGTCACCTACTATGTGTTATGATCCGGCAACCCCGAAGTGACAATAATTGGGACCACTCCCGGTGATGACCATAGTTTGAGGAGTTCATGTATTCACTATGTGCTAATGCTTTGTTCTGGTTCTCTATTAAAAGGAGGCCTTAATATCCCTTAGTTTCCAATAGGACCCCGCTGCCACGGGAGGGTAGGACAAAAGATGTCATGCAAGTTCTTTTCCATAAGCACGTATGACTATATACGGAATACATGCCTACATTACATTGATGAATTGGAGCTAGTTCTGTGTCACCCTATGTTATGACTGTTACATGATGAACCGCATCCGGCATAATTATCCATCACTAATCCGGTGCCTACGAGTTTTCCATATACTGGTTTACGCTTATTTGCTTTTCCGCTGCTACTATTACAATCACTACAAAATACCAAAAATATTTACTTTTGCTTGCACTACTCTTTTGTTACCGTTACCACCACTATCATATTACTGTGCTACTAAACACTTTGCTGCAGATACTAAGTTTCCAGGTGTGGTTGAATTGACAACTCAGCTGCTAATACTTGAGAATATTCTTTGGCTCCCCTTGTGTCGAATCAATAAATTTGGGTTGAATACTCTACCCTCGAAAGCTGTTGCGATCCCCTATACTTGTGGGTTATCAGTAATTCTCAAATTGTCAAGTTTTTATGGTCCACATTTGAATATATGCTAACACCCGTTTTGAAAAAACTGATAACTGATATGTCCCATGTCTGTGTTTTCTTGAATGAGAAAACCGACTTTGCTGTGTTAATTAGGACAGGTTGATGCTATCTTTTGTCTCTGTGTGGGATTGTTCTTCCCTTGTATTACCTCTTAGTATGGTGCTTATATTTTGTAGTAGAAAATGTTGGCTACATTTTCACCCACTTGTGAATTCTATATTAGGCTCTGTTTGGGTTATTAGGCTCTATTTGGGTTACATGATCTCTATTAGGTTATTGTCTGAACTGAACTACAATTTAGTTGTTATTTTGCTTGCAATGTGAACCTCATGTGTATTCTCTATGATGTGTATATTATTCAAAACCTGATATGTGTATTGAAAACTTTATATTTAATTTTTGGATCGTTAATCCCTTAATCATATTGCTTTAGGGAAATGACGCCACCACCACCACCATGCCGACGGTGCAAGTCAAGGTGCACCAGCAGCCTTGCAACTGGCACGTTGTTCGGTGCTACCTCTTGAGCTTGCGTTGGATTTCCCCGAAGAGGAAAGGATGATGCAGCAGAGTAGCGTAAGTATTTCCCTCAGTTTTTGAGAACCAAGGTATCAATCCAGTAGGAGGCCACGCTCAAGTCCCTCGTACCTGCACAAAACGATAGCTACTCGCAACCAAAGCGATTAGGGGTTGCCAATCCCTTCACGGTCACTTACGAGAGTGAGATCTGATAGATATGATATTTTTGGTATTTTTGGTATAAAGATGCAAAGTAAAAGTAAAAGGTAAAGTAAAAGCAAAGCAAGATTAAAGTGATGGAGATTGATATGATGAGAATAGACCCGGGGGCCATAGGTTTCACTAGTGGCTTCTCTCAAGAGCATAAGTATTCTACGGTGGGTGAACAAATTACTATTGAGCAATTGACAGAATTGAGCATAGTTATGAGAATATCTAGGCATGATCATGTATATAGGCATCACGTCCGTGACAAGTAGACCGAAATGATTCTGCATCTACTACTATTACTCCACTCATCGATCGCTATCCAGCATGCATCTAGAGTATTAAGTTAAAAACAGAGTAACGCTTTAAGCAAGATGACATGATGTAGAGAGATAAATTCATGCAATATGAAATAAACCCCATCTTGTTATCCTCGATGGAAACGATGCAATACGTGCCTTGCTGCCCCTTCTGTCACTGGGAAAGGACACCGCAAGATCGAACCCAAAGCTAAGCACTTCTCCCATGGCAAGAACTACCAATCTAGTTGGCCAAACCAAACAGATAATTCGAAGAGACTTGCAAATATAACCAATCATGCATAAAAGAATTCAGAGAAGATTCAAATATTATTCATAGATAGACTTGAACATAAACCCACAATTCATCGGTCTCAACAAACACACCGCAAAAGAAGATTACATCGAATAGATCTCCACAAGAGAGGGGGAGAAGTTTGTATTGAGATCCAAAAAGAGAGAAGAAGCCATCTAGCTACTAACTATGGACCCGAAGGTCTGAGGTAAACTACTCACACTTCATCAGATGGGCTATGATGATGTAGAAGCCCTCCGTGATGACGGCCCTCTTCCGGCGGAGCTCCGGAACAGGCCCCAAGATGGGATCTCGTGGATACAGAAAGTTGCGGCGGCGGAATTAGGTTTTTGGCTCCTGTTCTGATCGTTTGGGGGTACGTAGGTATATATAGGAGGATGGAGTACGTCGGTGGAGCACCGAGGGGCCCACGAGGCAGGAGGCGGCGCCCCCACCCTCGTGACCGCCTCTTTGACTCCTTGGAGTAGGGTCCAAGTCTCCTGGATCACGTTCGGTGAGAAAATCACGTTCCCGAAGGTTTTATTCCGTTTGGACTCCGTTTGATATTCCGTTTCTTCGAAACACTGAAATAGGCAAAAAAAACAGCAATTCTGGGCTGGGTCTCCGGTTAATAGGTTAGTCCCAAAAATAATATAAAAGTGGAAAATAAAGCCCAATATAGTCCAAAACAGTAGATAATATAGCATGGAGAAATCAAAAATTATAGGTACGTTGGAGACGTATCAGGCATCCCCAAGCTTAATTCCTGCTCGTCCTCGAGTAGGTAAATGATAAAAAGAGAATTTTTGATGCGGAGTGCTACTTGGCATAATTTCAATGCAAATCTTCTTAATTGTGGTATGAATATTCAGATTAGGAAGATTCAAGACAAAAGTTCATATTAACATAGAGAATAATAATACTTCAAGCAAACCAACAAAGCAATTATGTTTTCTTAAAGTAACATGGCCAAAGAAAGTTCATCCCTACAAAATCATATAGTTTAGTCATGCTCCATTTTCGTCACACAAGAATGCTCTCATCATGCACAACCTCGATGACAAGCCAAGCAATTGTTTCATGCCTTAATAATTTCAAACTCATAAAATTTCACGCAATACATGAGCATGAGCCATCGATATAGCACTATGGGTGGAATAGAATAATGATGGGGGTTATGTGGAGAAGACAAAAAAGGAGAAAGTCTCACATCAACGAGGCTAATCAACGGGCTAGGGAGATGCCCATAGATTGATGTTAATGCAAGGAGTAGGGATTGCCATGCAACGGATGCACTAGAGCTATAAATGTATGAAAGCTCAACAAAAGAAACTAAGTGGGTGTGCATCCAACTTGCTTGCTCACGAAGACCTAGGGCACTTGAGGAGGCCCATTGTTGGAATATACAAGCCAAGTTCTATAATGAAAAATTCCCACTAGTATATGAAAGTGATAACTCAAGAGACTCTCTATATGAAAAACATGGTGCTACTTTGAAGTACAATATATGAGACTCGCTATATGAAGAACATGGTGCTACTTTGAAGCACAAGTGTGGAAAAAGGATGGTAGCATTGCCCCTTTTTTATTTATTTTCTTTATTTTGGGCCTTATTCTTTTTTTCTTTGGCCTTTCTCTTTTTTTATTTGGGACAATGCTCTATTAATGATGATCATCACACTTCTATTTATTTACAACTCAATGATTACAACTTGATACTAGAACAAAGTATGACTCTATATGAATGCCTCTGGCGGTGCACCGGGATTGCGATGAATCAAGAGCGACATGTATGAAAAATTATGAACGGTGGCTTTGCCACAAATACGATGTCAACTACATGATCATGCAAAGCAATATGACAATGATGAATGTGTCATGATAAACTGGACGGTGGAAAGTTGCATGGCAATATATCTCGGAATGGCTATGGAAATGCCATAATAGGTAGGTATGGTGGCTGTTTTGAGGAAGATATAAGGAGGTTTATGTGTGACAGAGCGTATCATATCACGGGGTTTGGATGCACCGACGAAGTTTGCACCAACTCTCGATGTGAGAAAGGGCAATGCATGGTACGGAAGAGGCTAGCAAGGATGGAAAGGTAAGAGTGCGTATAATCCATGGACTCAACATTAGTCATAAAGAACTCACATACTTATTGCAAAAATCTACAAGTCATCAAAAACCTCGGCACTACGCGCATGCTCCTAGAGGGATAGATTGGTAGGAAAAGACCATCGCTCGTCCCCGACCGCCACTCATAAGGAGGACAATCAAATAACACCTCATGTTTCAAATTTGTTGCATAACGTTTACCATACGTGCATGCTACGGGACTTGCAAACTTTAACTCAAGCACTTCTCAAATTCACAATTACTCTACTAGCATGACTTTGATATTACTACCTCCATATCTCAAAACAATTATCAACCATCCAACTTTTCTTAGTATTCAACACACTCAAAAGAAAGTTTCACAAATCTTGAATACCAAGCATGTTATTATTAAGCAAATTACCATGCTATTAAGACTCTCAAAATAATTTAAGTGAAGCATGAGAGATCAATAGTTTCTTTAAAACAAATCCACCACCGTGCTCTAAAAGATCTAAGTGGAGCACATAGAGCAAAATTATAACGCTCAAAAGATATAAGTGAAGCACATAGAGGAAAACTACTTACCTCAAAAGATATAAGTGAAGCACATAGAGTATTCTATCAAACTCTAATTCATATATGGATCTCTCAAAAGGTGTGTGCAGCAAGGATGATTGTGGTATACTAACAACCAAAGACACAAATAATACAAGACGCTCCAAGCAAAACACATATCATATTGGTGAATAAAAATATAGTTTCAAGTAAATTACCGATGGAAGTGGACGAAAAGAGGGGATGCCTTCCGGGGCATCCCCAAGCTTTGAATTTTTGGTGTCCTTGGATTATCTTGGGTGTGCCATGGGCATCCCCAAGCTTAGGCTCTTGACACTCCTTGTTCCATAATCCATCACAAGAATTCACCCAAAACTTGAAAACTTCACAACACAAAACTTAAAGTAGAAAACTTGTGAGCTCCGTTAGCGAAGGAAAACAAAAGACCACTTCAAGGTACTGTAATGAACTCATTCTTTATTTATATTGGTGTTAAACCTAATGTATTCCAACTTCTCTATGGGTTATAAACTATTTTACTAACCATAGATTCATCAAAATAAGCAAACAACACACGAAAAACAGAATCTGTCAAAAACAGAACAGTTTGTAGTAATCTGTAGCTAGCGCAAGATCTGGAAACCCAAAAATTGTAAAATAAATTTCTGGACGTGAGGAATTTATCTATTAATCATCTTCAAAAAGAATTAACTAAATAGCACTCTCCAAATAAAAATGACAGCAGTTCTCGTGAGTGCTAAAGTTTCTGTTTTTTTACAGCAAGTTCAACAAGACTTTCCCCAAGTCTTCCCAACGGTTCTACTTGGCACAAACACTAATTAAACACAAAAAACACAACCAAAACAGAGTCTAGATAATTTATTTATTACTAAACAGGAGCAAAAATTAAGGAATAAAAAATAAAATTTGGTTGCCTCCCAACAAGCGCTATCGTTTAACGCCCCTAGCTAGGCATAAAAGCGAAGATAGATCTAGGTATTGCCATCTTTGGTAGGCAATTATTCGATGAGGCATCTATTTCCCTTAGGAATTTCTTTCTTCCTAGTAATTATAAAACTTTTAGGCACAAAATCGAAAAATTCATTTGTAGCAATTGGTTCCTTAATGATAGCAAAAAGATTGGGATGAATACTTATGAATTTAAGATCCGCAGTTTCCTTACTAGATGATTCACCCTTATTTTTAGGAACATACATAAGCTTGGAAATTTTAGTAGGAGGACTTGGAGTATTCTTTACGGAAGAAAAAGCGGTTCCCAAGTTTGTAATCATACCCTCAAGTTTGTCAATTCTAGTAGAATCCAAGTTTATCTTCTCTTTAACTATGGGTTCCTTTTCCTTAATATTTTTCAAAGTCATTCCTACCTTAGATCCATATTGAGTAATTTGATTGTGGATATTTTTATCTAGATTTTCAATTAATTCAATAGTAGCAACTTTATTTTCGATAATTTCAAGTCTTTGCATAACATGCTCCAAAGTTAACATAGTTCCATTAACCAAAAGAGGTGGTGAGCCAAATAAATATAACATAGCTTTATAAGAATCAAAAGTATGGCTACCCAAGAAATTCCCTCCGGTAATGGTATCGAGGGTATATCTATACCAAGTATTAACACCTACATAAAAATTGCGGAGAAGAACTGGAGTAGATTGCTTCCTGGTAGATCTAGTTTGAGCATTGCAAATTCTATACTAAGCATCTTTTAGATTTTCTCCCACCCTTTGTTTAAAATTTAGAACCTCATTCTCGGGATACAACGAAGAAGATAAGAGACTAGCCATGACGACAAGCAAACAAACTAGCACACGAGCAAACAAGAAGGCAAAAGAGAGGCGGAGAAGGAGAAGGAGAAGGAGATTGGGAAAGAGAGGGCGAATAAAACGGCAAGGGTGAAGTGGGGGAGAGGAAAACGAGAGGAAAATGGCAAATAATGTAATGCGAGAGATAGGGATAGTGATGGGTACTTGGTATGTTGACTTTTTGCGTAGACTCCCCGGCAACGCCGCCAGAAATTCTCTTGCTACCTCTTGAGCTTGCGTTGGATTTCCCCGAAGAGGAAAGGATGATGCAGCAGAGTAGCGTAAGTATTTCCCTCAGTTTTTGAGAACCAAGGTATCAATCCAGTAGGAGGCCACGCTCAAGTCCCTCGTACCTGCACAAAACAATAGCTACTCGCAACCAACGCGATTAGGGGTTATCAATCCCTTCACGGTCACTTACGAGAGTGAGATCTGATAGATATGATATTTTTGGTATTTTTGGTATAAAGATGCAAAGTAAAAGTAAAAGGTAAAGTAAAAGCAAAGCAAGATTAAAGTGATGGAGATTGATATGATGAGAATAGACCCGGGGGCCATAGGTTTCACTAGTGGCTTCTCTCAAGAGCATAAGTATTCTACGGTGGGTGAACAAATTACTATTGAGCAATTGACAGAATTGAGCATAGTTATGAGAATATCTAGGCATGATCATGTATATAGGCATCAGGTTCGTGACAAGTAGACCGAAATGATTCTGCATCTACTACTATTACTCCACTCATCGACCGCTATCCAGCATGCATCTAGAGTATTAAGTTAAAAACAGAGTAACGCTTTAAGCAAGATGACATGATGTAGAGAGATAAATTCATGCAATATGAAATAAACCCCATCTTGTTATCCTCGATGGCAATGATGCAATACGTGCCTTGCTGCCCCTTCTGTCACTGGGAAAGGACACCGCAAGATCGAACCCAAAGCTAAGCACTTCTCCCATGGCAAGAACTACCAATCTAGTTGGCCAAACCAAACGGATAATTCGAAGAGACTTGCAAAGATAACCAATCATGCATAAAAGAATTCAGAGAAGATTCAAATATTATTCATAGATAGACTTGAACATAAACCCACAATTCATCGGTCTCAACAAACACACCGCAAAAATAAGATTACATCGAATAGATCTCCACAAGAGAGGGGGAGAACTTTGTATTGAGATCCAAAAAGAGAGAAGAAGCCATCTAGCTACTAACTATGGACCCGAAGGTCTGAGGTAAACTACTCACACTTCATCGGAGGGGCTATGATGATGTAGAAGCCCTCCGTGATGACGACCCTCTTCCGGCGGAGCTCCGGAACAGGCCCCAAGATGGGATCTCGTGGATACAGAAAGTTGCGGCGGTGGAATTAGGTTTTTGGCTCCTTTTCTGATTGTTTGGGGGTACGTAGTTATATATAGGAGGAAGGAGTACGTCGGTGGAGCACCGAGGGGCCCATGAGGCAGGGGGCGCGCCCCCCACCCTCGTGACCACCTCTTTGACTCCTTGGAGTAGGGTCCAAGTCTCCTGGATCACGTTCCCAAAGGTTTTATTCCGTTTGGACTTCGTTTGATATTCCGTTTCTTCGAAGCACTGAAATAGGCAAAAACAGCAATTCTGGGCTGGGCGTCCGGTTAATAGGTTAGTCCCAAAAATAATATAAAAGTAGAAAATAAAGCCCAATATAGTCCAAAACAGTAGATAATATAGCATGGAGCAATCAAAAATTATAGATACGTTGGAGACGTATCATTCGGCATCTACTACCAGTCGAGTTTTCTTCATGCGGCGGTAATAAATTATATGAAACTAGTAACCACTATTTTGTTTTTAGTGTTATTGGCATTAATGCATCGTGTATATATCATTTTGCTTTTTGCACACAGATCGTCCCATGCAATGTGAGGTCAGAATTCAACAAGTTGACCGAAGACTCTGTGACCTTTGAGGCTCCTGGGGGCCCCTACACTATGGAGGTCGAGAAATGACGAAATATGACGCAGGTGGGAGGAGATGGATGGGTCCGTTTCATCGCCCACATGCGTATCACCGATGGTGAGTTGATCAGCTTCTCCTTCAGAGCAGAAAGACCCAAGTTGGCCGTGATTTATGTCAACAAAGCAGAAGATGATGAAGATGATGAGGATGATGACGACCCACTTGGTGAAGCCATCGTTGCTCAAAGAATGAGGTTGAGCGAGGAGGAGGTGTGCAACCTATGGGACATCATCGTGCTGACTTCGTCGGGGTGCCATTCGTGACCCGCCTGACAAGTACCATGGTTGATCGGCATATCATGGTATGTTGCATTTACTGTAGTAATTTGATGATATGCTTTATTGTTATACTTAGTGTAGAGTCCGATGATATATATGCTTAGTGAATCTTATATGCTTAGTGAATCTTATATGCTCAGTAAATCCGATGATCTATATGCTTAGTGAATCCGATGATATATATGCTTAGTGAATCTTATATGCTTAGTGAATCCAATGATATATATGCTTTATTGTTATACTTAGTGTAGAAATGTAGTACTGTCTTTTGATAGTGTAGAATGTGTGAGGCTACTTATTAATTGATATGTTTCTTATTCAAAAATTGCCAAAGAGCCTATCTGAGAGTTTTGGTATCAAGCCTGATGAAGAAGGCTCTGCTGAAATACGTCTTACCGCGAGGGGCTCCATCACCACTTGTGCGTATGGCGTGGATACGGACGGTCACACACACTTCAACTCGGTTGGGTGGAAGAGCTTCCTCGTCGGCAAGAATCTTCATGTTGGACAGGCAATCCTAATTACTATCAGAAACACCCACCGCCCAGGCTTGAGGATGATGGTCGTCATCGATATCATCTAGAACTACATATGCTTGTGAGATCTATCCATGCATGCGTGTGGATGCTGAACCATATATATGCTAGTATGACTACCTAGTAGACTTATCAACTATGATCTATCCATGCATTGTTGACTACTATGTATGAGTTTGTGAGATTGTGTGGTTATATTAAATGTGGTATTTGTCGTTAATGCTTGTGAGATTGTTCTGTGAACTTAGTTTATTTGCACTGGACTTGTCTTGATTTCCATGAATATTGCCTTTGACTCTTTTTTTATTTTTAATTTCTATTTACCTAGTTGTAGCGCGGGAAGAAAATAGGGCGCTATTACTATGTGATCATAGTAGTAGCGTTGGTAGAGAAAGAGGCGCTACTAAGTATTTTAGCTATATCGCTTGTTTAGGAACGCACTACTGCTAAATAATAGCTGTAGCGCCCTCGCGCTACTGCTATGTAAAAAAACCAGCGCCACTAGTAAGATTTTCTCTAGTGGTGATTGTATGGGCCACCGAGATGGATCCAAAATCAAGAATTTCTTACTTGAAAATTTATGGGTGAGAAATCAGGTATAACCTCAGCACCTTCATATAACATGCAAGGTGAGGAGTATGGAGCAGTGACACGAGTTGTGAAACTTTGAGGCAGATTTTATACCTGTAACATGCAAGGTCGAGTTAGCTATGTAGATCAAATTAGGCTAATTAATTTTGTGAGGCAAGCTGAGGCTGATTCCGAGAACGAAGAGCACCTATTATTCCTCTCGAGTGCAAGCCATGCCCACTGGCTGGTCAGGCTCCACGCTGGAGCAAAGGGAGGAGGTCCTATCCTTGGTGGAGCTGCTACGACCCCGGGTGCGCATGGAGTGCATCCGCGGACGAGTGAATCCGATGTGCACGGCCGAGCGAAGCTGACGTGGGGCACCGGAAGTCGCTGCTGTGGTTCCGTCAACCCGCGGCGGGTCTGTTGTGGCGTGATCCGGGGTGGCGTCGTGTCAGGCGAAGCCGATGCGGTGCAATGGGGAGGCGCTACGGGTGCCGTCAACGCGCTGCAGGCCCGCAGCGGCGCCGTCCAGGCGTGGTGTGGTAGCGCGGCATCGATCTCCAACTTGTGGTGACGTCGTCCACACAGGCTGGCGAGAAGACCATCTTGTTGAACCATGGCGACGCCATGGCTTGTGCATGCTGGCATGGCAAGGAATGTGGGAGGACTGTGACAGGGAAGGGATTCATCCTGTGGAGTTTATATATAGGAATGGCAAAAGATATACGTGAGCATTGGAACATGAAGAGGAGAAGACAGTGCAAATTAGTCTCGTAGGCTTCCATCAGTTTCGGCGAGCACTTAATAATGGGATGCATGTGGGCAAGAGTAACGGTCTGCATGTGCTTGCTAGTTATTATAGCCTGGTCGGGTCATAAGCCTTGTGTGCGTTCATTTTTCTAGTTGATTTGGTGAAATATTTGAGCATTTAGTATTGGGTTGCATGTGCTTGCATGTGCCATCTTTTCTAATATTAAGAGCTGATGATGTGGCAGGGTTGCTTAGGTGGATAGCTTGCATGATGAGTTAGTGGGTTGCTCCTATTTAGTATTGATGATGTGGCATGGTGATAATGTGGATAGTGTGCATGTTGAGAGAATAGATAGAAGTGGGGAGCAACTTCTTAAAAACTAGATGACTCCCCGCACGTTGCTGCGGGATATTTTTATTGCTAAATGTTTTAGTGTGGAGAAATAAACCATGCAAAAAAAATAATGATTTCCTGTCCATCAAAACATTTTCGGCAAACATATCTTTCAAAGGATGTACATACTTGCTTGCGTAGACCGAAGACAGTAATGTTAATACAAAGAATTCGAAACGAAGAAGCCTTTCAATGATAACACTTGTCTGTTAGATACATGAAAAGAGTGCATCAAAATCAGCATAGCTATAGCTGAATGTAAAAGGAATAAATTTGGATGTTGGATCCATGTATGTGCTGCTATTTTGTTTCCTGAGCTATTTTTTTGGAGTATGTGAACAGGACCACAACACCTTGAATTTCAGAAACATCGTCGTTGTCCCGGTTGTAAGCTTATCACTGATAGAAAAGAGCAACCTAGATGGCTTCCTCCCTACCTGAGCTGCAGAGTCGGGTGGGCTAAAAACACAAACATTGCCATGCTAGAAGATTAGAAATCGTTGAATACTCACCTCATATACGCCAAGTGAGAGCAGATCTATATACAATTACAACCTGGCAAAGATGGGGCCTGGATCCAGCATTCCTCCAAGCTGTCAGAATGAATGTTTCAGTTTTACAGCTTCCTCTGATGCTGTTTGTTTTGGCCCATGGAGCTAAATAAACTGGCCTGAAACACATCGAGTAAAAAGCAATCTCACGCGTTTCAAATTACCAAGGAACAAATAATTCACAGTCCAGAATATATATCACATGAATAAAATCCATCCCAACATTTTGTACATGGAGTTCTCAATAGCAGTATGATAATCTCTTCTTTTTTGGTTAACTTGGTTAATCTGGTCATGTATGCAACATGGCTATAGAAGGGGTATGCAGAAACAGATCATGCAGTACATAGTAAGATGAGAATGTAATAATTCGAAACCAGTAAGGCAACCCAACCTCACGCTCACCTGAATCCAAAAAATACACAAATGCACACCCGTCAGTGCATATTAGAAACAAAAGGACAATCAGATTTGCCTTGATTCACTGGATCGTAAAACCAACAGCGCCGGCATTCATATAGACACAAAGCAGGGGAATAATCTGTACACACAACACACATGTCAGCACCGGAACAGATCGACAGGCATAACCTAGGCATGGTCGGACGGAGGCGACTTACATACGTGTAGAGCGCATCATGTAACCCTTAAACATGTACTGCGGCTCTTGCTTGCCCTCGAGGATGTTGATGCCCTTCTGCATGTCCACCCATCCTCCAGATTGATCGTCTTGTGATCCTGCCCTGGCTCGGCAAGCCTCGCTGCCGGTTCTATCCCCGATGGCGGCCCCAAACCCTAGGGAGGATGGGTTCTAGTGCAACTACCACCGCCTGGGACTTGTGTCGCTTAGGCAAAGATGGGGAGATGGGAAACGGGGAGGCCAACTTATGAGGAGCGATTCCAGGGCAGACGTTTCGATTGGAGAAAGGCTCTCTTCAGCTCCGGCGGGTCTAGGAAGGAGAAGCGAACGGAAGGGATCTCGCGTTTAACGTACGGAAGAGATCAAGTCTTCTGTAGATCAATTCAAAAAATAAATATTAGCTATAGATGAGGTGAGGTGGCATGTGGGGGCATATGTGATGATGTGGATAGGCTGCATGTCAAGAGAAATAAGATAGTGGGGATCAACTATTTAGGTATTATAGATGTTAGATATGTTTCAGCAACCATCCCCCTGACCTCTCAGGATTCAAGACTACTGCAAGGATATACTCCTTCCTTGGTTACAAGAGGGAGTATTAGCGAGTTCAAAGGGTACTGAGACTAGTAGAGCTTTCCTTGGTTACACGAGTGTTTTTTCCTTCCCCTGATTTTGTGAGTTACAAGAGTGTGTTTTCCTTCCTCTGATTTTGTGAGTATCATATACATGTCTGCTCAATGTTGTGCTCAAAATATGGCATTGGACTGAGCTCATGTGTGAGCTTATGGATTGAGATGCCTGGGAATTATGTAATATGAGACTTATGTTTTGTCAAAATTTTGGAGTAATTTAGTTTTTTGAACATACAGAGTGCCTGTGATGGCCTAACTATACCTGAATGATGCCAAAAAATTTGTGCAATATGCTACTGGTCATTCTGGGAAAGTTTCGAACATTTTTAACAAATAGATTTAAATTACCAAGTTACGTTTTCAGCCCTTTTTGTCAAATGTTGGCCAAAAGATGAAACTGCCTAGAACAAAAAAATCTGTAAAATCAGAACTAAAATTATTATTATTGTAGGTAGGTTTCAGATATTTTTATTGAACATCATTAAAAATATCCTCGAATTTCATTTTCTGGCCCATTTTTGGTCAATGGTCAAAATTTGACCAAAAATGAAACTATCCAGGAATATTTGTTTTTTAAAAATCAACACTAATATAATTGGCATTATGGGAAATTTATGGACACTTTTGCCTAACAGGTTTAAAATACCCATAAATTTCATTTCTAGCCCCCTTTTTGGTTAATTTTTTTTACCATAAAATGGAAGTGTCCAGAAATTTTTGAAAGAATTCTCTAAAATCAAAACTATCAAGATTATTATTCTAGGAAAAAATTCATACATTTGTTTCAAACAGAATTAAAATAGAACATAGATGGGAAACCTCTTGATTCTCCAAGTGCCAAAAGGCCTTTTGGTGTTGCCTTTGTTGGGCATATGGATAGCTCTTCCATGGCCAATGCATGCAATCAAGGTTTCCAAGCATACATGGGAAACCTCTTGATCCTTCAACTGCCAAAAGGTGTGTTGTGTCCCCGACATTTGGTTCTCTCAAGTACTCCTTTCCAAACACCTTGAGCACTATAGTAGCACATTTGACCATTGCTTCTAGGCATGTACTCCCACACATGTGGAGGTATCCATCACACTGGTCAGTGGTGTACCAAATGCAAGCATGCATCCTCCTCCCGCCCCATGCATTTCTGGAGAAAAGAGAACCCAACTAGGTCAGTGACATCCTTCTTGAGGGTGAAATAATCATGATAGGTCTTCCCACCCACCATAATGTGCAAGAACAATGTCATGCGCATTCGGAAGCGACGCTGAATGAAGCTCTCATGAAACAATGGTGCAGCAACAAAGTATTTGATGAAGAGATTGACATGGCCCCTTGCTCGATAACCATAAAGAACTCGATGTCTGTTTCAAAAAAAAATAAAGAACTCGATGTCCCGGAGTTGAACACTTGAAGTTGAGAACATGCTCCTCCGTCTTTCTGTTTCTTCAAGAACACTCATCATCATCTGAATCATCATTCGACGATGACTCCATGAACTCATTATAGAAGTAACCACACCTGAATCAACCATGTGTTCCCTGAAATTGATGAAGGAAAGTGTCAATAAAACATCCTATGGCGTTTAAAAAACATTTGGCATGCACGGTGTCCGACATGGGCAATATTAGTTGGGGGGTGGGGGGGTTACCTCGGCGGTGCAATGGAGCGCTGAGGGCTAGCAATGATGGCAGCATGGTGCGGCAGGAGGTCCGGGAATGCCGGGGCGGCATCCGAGATGGGTGCCGCGGTGGTGGTGGCGGGGTCTGATGTAGAGAGAGAAGGGGTAGAGTGGGGACGGGGAAGGGTCCAGGTGGGATATTTGGGTGGGACGGGTTTGTTGGGCCGACGTGGCGGACATTCCATGCTCCCGTATTCCTTCGCTCCGTTTGACCGTAGAATAGTGTTGTCCTGGCCAAAATGGAGCAGCCTGTTAGATGGACTTTTCATATTGGACAATCTGGTCCGACCATATGGGGTAGGGGGCCTATTGGTGTTTCCCAATATGCTTCTGCGTAACCATACAGTGCCATGCAGTAAGATACGCGCTCCACAAACTATCACGGTAGCTCCACCAAGCTGTGACATGCGCCGAAGCACCACCACACCGCGAAGCAACACTGTCGCACCCTTGAGCTCCATGACGCCCTGATCCCCGCCACACCTCCCAATATTATCTCCCCTACCCTGGCGAGCTACTCGACACTCGTGGTCTCATCGACGTCCTCTCAACTCATCTGAGATCCTTGGCACCTCGCATCATCAATATTTCGCCTACACCACGGATGGAACATGATACCGGTAGGGTTCTAAGGTGGTTCGTAGGCGGAAGATGAGAAGGACAAAACTACTGACATGTAAGATCCATATGGAAGAAGAAGAAAAATATGATGTGTAGTCAAGAGGACAGTGTCCACTAATCGCACATATGCTGCTAGCCAAATAATCTAAGGTGGCGTTTGGTTCTGTGGCCATCCACCCCTGGGATAGGGATAGCCGATTTTTCTGGGGATGCCACCCGTTTGGTTGACCAGCCAGCAGGGATATGGATAACCAGATGCCCTCGAATATTCGCCCAAAACCTGGCTGAGGAAAGTCGCGAAATTCTGGCGGACGATGGCAGCCACCCGCGCGTGAGCGCCTCTTTTTCCCGTGCCGGTCGCCTCCCAGCCCGCGAACCTGTTTCGTTTCCTTCTTATCTCACCCCTCACCCGATACCCTAGCATCACAACTCCCTCTCCCGATAGAAGAAGCGGCAGCGGCGGCGGCGATTTGGATCGAGGCGGCGGCGCGATTCATCTTGGATTCCGGTGCAGTGGAGGTACAGATCCTCCTTGTCCTCATTCCCCTCTCTATCCTCTCTGTTCTATCACTAGTAGAAAAAGGGTCAAACGTGAAGCACATTAGTGCCGGTTTGAATTTGAGCCGGCACTAATGATACCATTAGTGCCGGTTCGAACGACTATGCATTAATGTCGGTTCGTGTTGAACCTTTAGTACCGGTTCGTGCCACGAACCGGTACTAAAGGGGTGATGGCAGGCTGGCGTCAGGCTGGGGCTCCATGATCACCTTTAGTACCGGTTCGTGGCACAAACCGGTATGGCACAAACCGGTACTAAAGGGCTAACCTTTAGTACCGGTTTGTGCCACGAACCCTTTAGTACCGGTTTGTGCCACGAACCGGTACTAAAGGGGTCTGACCTATAGTACCGGTTTGTGACACAAACCGGCACTATAGGGCAATTTTCAAACTCTACCCCCCCCCCCCCCCCCCCCGTGTGTCGCCATTTCAGTTCTGAAAAAATCAAAAGAAAATGATAAAAACTTCAAAAAATAAAATCCTTCGGGAGGTAGTTATATTACTACATCTACTAGTTAGGAAAATTTGAAAACTTAAATTTGGACATGTTTTACAAAAAGTGTAGGGAAAATGTAAAACGGCTATAACTTTTGCATACGATGTCGGAAAAAAACGTATAATATATCAAAAAATTCAGCACGAAAAACGTATAATACGGCATGTTTGCAATTTTTTAGAATCCTCAAATTCCAAAAGGAAAAAAAGATATGGTCAAATTTAAGTTTTTTTAAAAAAAAATTGTTAAATCTGGTCAAACTACTTATTCAAGAAGTATTAATGTTACTACATAATTATTCAAGAATATTAGTGTTACTAAATAATTATTTCAATTTTTTGAATTTTGGTCAAATCTGGTCAAACTATGGTCAAACTGTGGTCAAATTATGGTCAAACTTATTCAAGAAATATTAGTGTTACTAAATAATTACTGTTTTTTAGAATAATAGTTTCAAACTCAAATAGTGAAATGTGTGACTTCATGCTCAAGCTAAACTACCGAGGGTTAATAGGATTGGCATCTTACTATTGGCAGGAAAACAACAAGTGCAGACTTGGAAACGAAGGAGAATAGAACCCGAAAGTTAAGCGTGCTCGGGCTGGAGTAGTGAGAGGGATGGGTGACCAGTCGAAAAGTTAGATGATTTGGAATGAGTGATCCACACTTGAGCAGTTAAGAGAGGTGATTAGAGACTAAATCACCAAATAATTCAGAAAAATTAAAAATCAAAAAAATCAAAAAAAATTCCAAAATTTTCAAAAAAAACTTTAGTACCGGTTGGTAATACCAACCGGTACTAAAGGTCCCCCATACCAGGGCGCGAGCTCACGCCACGTGGTGGCACTTTAGCGTCGGTTCGTGCCGAACCGGTACTAAAGGGGGGGGCCTTTAGTGCCCACCAATTAGTGCCGGTTATGGAACCGGCACTAAAGGCCCTTACGAACCGGTTTTAAAGCTCCGTTTTCTACTAGTGTATGCATCTCCTGGTTGAATCGGACGGCCAGAGCGGGCCGGGAGAGTGGAGCGCTGCCGGGAAGAAACGCACGGATCCGGCCACCGGGAACGGGCAGATCCAGCGCAGGGGACCGGGGGGGGGGGGGTCGCTGGTTTCACTGAGATGGGAGGGTTTGGAAGTGGGGAACGGGAGGGTTGGTCGCTGGATTCACTAAAGCTTGAGCGCCGACGGGAGGAACCTCTCTGTTCGTTCATTTGGAGCCTGTATGTTCTGTCCATATATATGTCTAATACTTTTCTTCCTCTCATTTATTTTTAGTAGCTTGGATAGAAGACAGTCTTTTGCATCCTTGTTGTTTGTTTGGAACTTCTCTGCTCTTCTGAAGGTATAAATTGTTGTACATTCTGCCATCAACATATATTTGCTATGTACTTCTGCCATGAGAATACAAGCAAGATTTGAAAGCATTTGCTATATACTTCTGCCAAGAACATGTACTTGTTATGATATTTCAATTCAGTGGACATTGAGCAGGTTCATATCAATTTATTATTGTTTCAATGTTGCATTGTAGATGACAACAAGCAAAAGAGGCTAATATTTGCGGTCGTGTCATATATGCTTGTCTCGATGATGACATTAGTAGTTCAGTCTAGAAAAAGAAATAGGTGTGCTGTCATACACTATGGGCCAATAGATGAGAGGGCTAGGATGAGAAGTGAGTACCTAGATAACAAAATATGGAGGGATGAAACAACATGTGTGAACATGCTTAGGCTTGGAAGAGGGCCTTTCTTTCGATTTTGTAAACTTTTCCGAGACCGTAAGTTGCTTGAAGATACGATTCATTTGTCCATTGAACAACAAGTTGCTATGTTTTTGCACACTGTTGGACACAATGTTAGGAATAGGATAATAGGTGGCAACTTTGGTAGATCCGGTGAAGTTGTAAGTCGTTATTTTAAGAAAGTCCTTCATGCTGTTGGAGAGCTACGTGGTGACCTTATTAGAAAGCCCTCGTTGGAGACCCAATCCAAAATAGAAGGGAACTACCGGTGGGATCCATACTTCAAGGTATGAGGACAAGTCACAACAGAATTTTGATTTTGTAGGCTAGGATTGACTTAGATCTTAATCCTTATCTTTTTTCATGAAATAGGATTTTATTGGAGCTATTGATGGTACACATGTATGAGCCTCCGTAACAAAGGACATGGAGCCTTCCTTTCATGGTAGAAAGATCCATACAACTCAAAATGTGATGGCAGCCATTGATTTTGATCTTCAGTTTACATATGTATTGGCTGGTTGGGAGGGGTCAGCACATGATGCACTAGTTTTATGTGATGCGTTAAACCGTCCAAATGGTCTTCGTGTACCACAAGGTAACGAGAGTTAGCGACATTTTGTCAATGGCACTATCAAATATAGCAAAGTAACCCGCTTGTTGCTCATATGCTAGGAAAATTTTATCTAGTTGATGCTGGATATGGAGCCAAGCTAGGGTTCTTGCCCCCTTTTCGTGGAGTGAGATACCATTTGAATGAGTGGGGGAACAATGCTCCTATAAATGAAAAGGAGTTGTTTAATCTTAGACATTCTTCTCTTCGCACGACCGTAGAACGTGGATTTGGGTCACTCAAGGGAAGATTCAAAATACTTGATGATGCTACCCCATTTTTCAAATATCCTACTCAAGTAGACATTGCTGTAGCTTGCTGCATTATTCACAATTGGGTCATCAATGATGGGATAGATGAGTATATCATACCCGAGGATGAGTGGGTTGCCAATATTAACCATGCTTCATCATCAAGTGGTCAAGCAAGTGAACATACAGCAATGGTTAATTTTAGGCAAGGAATCGCTGATAATATGTGGGCAAACCGCCAGAACTACATGCAGCAGAATCATATGTAGTAGCTCGATTTAAACCATTGTAATGTTGTGTTTTTCTTTTTTGAAACATTGTACTTGCTGGAATTTATTTGTAATGCCACATTATGGGTTGTATTGAATGTTTTTACCTCGTTTACTTGCTGAAAGTTATTGGTAAAGACATACTATGTGCTGTATTGTATGTTTTTACCTCTTTTACAAGCTGAAATTTATTGGTGATGAGAGATTGTGTGCTGGATATAATGTTCTTACCTCTTTTACTTACTAAAATTTATAGTCATGACACATCTGTGCATAACCTTATAGGAAATGGAGGCTAAGCAAGTTGTATGGACAGCTTCGATGACTTCCTTCATGCTTGATCACCTATGCAAGGTTGTGGCTGATGGAGTTAGAACATCAACTGGCTTCAAGAAGTGCCAATTGGCTCATTGTGCGACTGCTATGAATGAGCATTTTCAGCTCAATTTGACTCATGCCAACATTGGTAATCACAATAGGACATGGAGGAGGAAATGGGGAACAATACTCAGACTTAGGGGGTTGAGTGGTGCATTATGGGATGATGAGAAGTCTATGATCGTTCTTGATCATGAGCACTACACTAACCATATTAAGGTATCTCTATATGCCAAGTACAAGTTGGAATGTGTTTCTATGTGCCATATACTTGTTGGAAATAACTTCTATATGCCATTTAGTTGCTGGAAATTGTTTGTACATGTCAAATATAAGCTTAAATGAATTTGTATATGCCATATGCTTGCTGGAAATAGTGTCTACATGTCATGTAGTTTCTATATGCCATTTACTTGCTGGAATTTATTTCTATATGCCATTTACTTGCTGGAATTTGTTTCTATATGCCATTTACTTGCTGGAATTTGTTTCTACATGTAAAATATAACTTGAAATGAGTTTCTTTATGCCAAATACTTGCTGGATTTCATTTGTTTATGCTAAATAGTTGCTGGATATAGTTTCTATATGCCATTCACTTGCTGTAATTTGTTTCTACATGTAAAATATAACTTGAAATGAGTTTCTTTATGTCAAATACTTGCTGGATTTCATTTGTTTATGCTAAATACGTGTTGCATGTCTACTAGTTGATGTTGTTTTCTTTTTTCTAGGACCACAAAGAGGATGAGCCTTTTCTGAACAAGCCTCTCAAGCACTATAATGAGATGGCTATCATTCATGGCAACACTATGGCCACGGGTCAGTATACGAAAGGCTCAAATGGCCCCCTTGGCACAGAGGGCATAGAGGTGAATGACATTTCAGATAATGAGGCTTCCCCACTTGAAGAAGGTAGCAAGTCAAGCAATGGAGGCGATTCAGTGGCTCCCAATCCCAAAAGGGCCAAAACAAAGTCTAGTGTTGACGAGGGGCTGCAATCAACCCTTATGGCAGTGGGTGAAAGGCTTGCTATTGCCATAGAGAGGAGTGTTAGCACCGACAACAGCTCCACGAGCATCTCTATGAACAACTCTACGAACAACTCCATGGTGGGCCTTTGGGAGGGCATGAAAGATATTCCCTTTTTGGGTATTGATTACCTTGCCCATTATTTTGCCTACTTGGTTGAGAATCCAAACATTGCAATGGCGTTTCAACTCTTGGAGAAGGACCAAAAGAGTATTTGGGTTGCTAGGTATGTGAAGAACACCTTCCCTCCAATGGATGGTTGAAGATTGAAGGCATGTGTGGTATTTGCATGACCTCTTTTGATATGACCCAACATTATGGACTTTGGGTTGTATGACTTACTTTTGATGTCAACCAGACTATGAACTATGGGTTGTATAACTTAGAGATGATGTAATATTTCATATATACATCTCATGCACTACTAGTTTATTATGTATAGTTGCTACTTGTCTAAGATGTTGGACTGTGATTATGTTGGTCTGCGATGTTAAAGTTTATTTCTAAATTTCAAAATCAAAGTTGAGCCTAGATTTGATATATCTATATTGCTGAAATTACATATTGGGGGGGTAATCTCACCACCTCAAACAAAATGGTCAGTGTAACAATCACCTACTCTTTCATCCTCTCAACCAAACACACAAATGGTTATCCCTAGCCACCTGTATCCTCCCTACCAAACAAAATAGTGTGGTTATCCAACTCACCTAATCCCTCACAACCAAACAACAAAAAATGGCTATCCCCAGCCACATGGTTAAGGATATCCTTAGCCAGGTATCTTTGCCCGTGAACCAAACGCCACCTAAGTGGTGCATGTGGACATCCAATGAAACTGAAATGGCATATGTGGACAACCTCACCAAACCCACAAAAGCGAGTGGTCGACCACCACATCATTGCATCCTTCCCCAACCACCTGGAGCCGCCATACCCTAAGAGCAAGTACAATAATGGGCTTATAGCCGACTTACATGGCACTTTTGCCTATGTGGAGGAGAGAGATGTGAAAAAGTAAGGGAAGTGGGCTCTCATGCAAGAATCTAGCTATATACGAATTTCTAGATAAATGTAATAAATATGAAGAAAGAGATAGTAGAGAGAAGATGGAAAAAAATACTATTGTAATAGCCAACCTTATAGCCCACATTATTGTATGAGTGCATATGGATGATGGCTATAGATGACATGGCGGTTCCTTATAGCCATCAGCTGACTATATTATTAACCATGCTCTAAGCCGTTGTCACCATCAGTGTCGCCTTCATGGCAGAGCTCCTCCCCTAGTCCCCTTGAAGGATTGCGGCTAGGTGTCGTCGGCCAGACAACAATCTCGACTCGAGAGTAGTTTTTTATAGAACCAATTGAATTGGTCATGCAATACTTTAATAATATTAAGTATTGTTAGCTTAATGACATTATGATTGTGGATCTTTATGCCAGGTCGAAGAGTGAATTGCAAAAAACCACCACATTTCAAGTTCAAACCCGGATTTGCTCACATTCCTTGGGCGCCCCAAAAATCTACCAATTTCCTTACTAATTTCTCCAATAAACACTAATGAGCGATTTAATTCAATTTCTGACAGTCCGGGCCCACTGATCAGGTCCATATGACACCGTTTTGTGTTGACTGTTAAATCAAACATGGCGCTGCTGCTCCCAACCACGCGACCACTTCCTCCCCGGACCTCACTGCCGGACGCCCTACAACTCGGCTAGGAAACTGGGTAGCTGACGGGTGGGCCCTCCGTCAAAAGTAACAGCCAGCAAACTTTGGTTGACAATTTTGTGCCATGTCAGCATTTACAGCAGGCCCGGGCTGTCAGAAATTGAATTAAATCGCTCAAATTGGTCATTAGTGTTTATTGAGAAAATTAACAAGAAACTGATAGATTTTTGGGGCGACCAAGAATGTGGTAGAAAATCCGGATTTGAACTTGAAATGTGATGGTTTTTTGCAATTCACTCCGGATCGAACGGTGATTATGGTCGGGGCCGTTACCATCGTTCTCCCATACCCTTTTGGTTTCGACTCCCTCCGTCCGCGTCCGCACTCTGGTCCACAGTGCTTGGGGCAACACAAAGATCTTGCTCCTGCCGGCGACCTCCTCCTCTGTGTCAGCAACAGCTTCCACCATGACATCCTTCAGTGCAACTTGGAGCTAATCGTAGTCATTTCCAGTTCGTACAAAGTTTATTCCTGACGTTGATCTAGATCCTTAGTTCTTGGTTTGCGTCAACACTAGTTCTGTTTTGACAGTTCTATTGTGATCTTTTTGTGAAAAATTCTGTCGTATGGTCATCTTACAGAAGTAGGTACGTATATGTATGCATATGCTGACTGTCTGAAAGTTTTTTGAACAATTGATCTCCATATGGATCACAAAGTCCACATAGACAATCGATCTCCACACAAATCACATTTTTTGAACACAAGAGCGCTCGAAGCCACCGCCTCTTCTTATAGCATGTGAAACATAGAAATTCAGAAATAAGGAAGCTGCACAAGGTATCTTAGTAAAACAAGAGGCAAGACTAGCATGGAAAGTGGACGGCATTGCTTATTGGGTTTTAGTTAAGACTGTTTTTAGGCTATCTACCAGAACAAAATGTACAAACAAAGATGGCATTGCAAGTCTTCTGGAGTACTTCGAATTCCTAACAAAATGATGAACATTATGATCAATCCGCTTGCAGATGTTTTGCTAAAGCATTAGCAGTAAAGAAAAATGATTTCACACATTATACCATTAGCACAATTTCACATATTACATTGTTAGCCGACAAGTGATTCGTTTACTAAATCACAGTCAGTAAAATACTTATCTTCCCACACCTGCAGATAGAAGATATAAAGTCCTGCATGATGACCATTGATCACGTCTTTTTACTAAATGATCATAGTACATTCGCTCAAGCACCACGCGATTTTGACCGAATACATGGAGGTAACAATTGTCCAAAACCATTGGTATGCATAAACCAGTACAGATAACAGAAACTTCAGTTCAATTGTAGATGACTAATCCACAGAAACAAACCAAGTTCATTCCATGAAGAACCACCGTCGCTCCAAACTTAAAAGCATGCATACATCTGTCACAGAGCCCAGTTCAAGCAGACATATGAAGCCAACTGTTCCATAGCATGAAGAACTGATGATGCCTGTCGAAGATCCACTTCTTATAGATACCACCAACAATCTCATATTGATGTCAAATGTGCAACGACTGTAACTCTGCATACAACGGCACATATGGCATATATGGCGGCTTGCCATCTACAAGACCAGAGATCAGCTTGACTTGCCCGCTATCCATATTATAGCAAGTGAATGTGATAAACCAACCAAAACTGAAGAATATCATGTTGCATTCCGGATGAATCCCAATCCACTCAAAATCCCCATCGAGGCAGAAATGGGAATCTATTTCTCCAAATATGTGTGAAGTGTCAACGCTATGCTTCAGTATCCATTCTCTGCTTTGATAGTTCTCAAGAACATAAACTACTAATCGAATGGTACCACCATCTTCAGCTCGCTGAAAATTGGCATAATGCAGGCGACCCTGTGACCGCTGAATAAAACCATCAAGCAGACCTCGAGGGACATCAAAGTTCATTCATGTTTCCCCCTTGGTATCCACCACAGCTAGACAAGGGGATACAGATATCCCACCGCAATTGGCTACAAAATGCAGATAGCCGTTAAGAAAGACAGATGCAGACTGACGATTAATGATCCTAATTTCTGCATTCCATTTCTTCTCCTTGTAAACCCATTTTCCGGTTTCAGATGAATACACTGCCACTCCGACAATGTCAGGGTCCCAAAGCTCATGCGCATTTATCAACTCAAACACATAGAAATGCGACGAAACGGCCGGATCGAAGCCCAAACGTGTGGTGTCCACCTCGCTGGTGGCGTTGCCGGAGTCCGGCAACATGGTCCACTTCTCCATGGCAGGATTACACACGACATAATGGAACTCATCACCCTGGGCGGAGGCGTCGTACCAGCGGCAGAGGAGGAGGCCGTTGCAGCAGTCCAGCAGATGGACGCGCCGGTGGTTGGGCAGGAAGGCGCAGGTGATCGGAGGGGTGCATCTCCCCGGGAAATCGGCGAAGCGGACAGGGGATTTCAGAAGCCACTCGCTGTCGCTGGTGGTGGTGCTGCCGTAGAAGAAGCCGGCCAGGGGTTGGGGAAGCTTTTTGCGGTGTTCGGGGTGGTGGATGAGGGCCAGCCAGTAGTTGGAGACGCACTTGAAGCGGCAGAGCGACTTGACCGGGAGACGCGCGAGGATCTCCACGAGGAGGTCGTCGGTGAGTCTCTCGACCGCCGTCCTGCCGTCGCTGTGGGGAGAAGTGGAGGAACTGCGGAAACACAAATGGGGATCACGGCGAGAAGGAGGGGGAAAGGTCTGATGGATGATCCTGCTGATTCGCGTACCGGAGACGAGATGAAGCTCGGCCTTCATCACCCGGTCTAGAGCCATCCACGGGGTCGGACATGGCGGCGGCGGCGGCAGAAAAGCGGCGGTGACGCCGTCGAGCAGGGCAGAGGGGAGGAGTGAAACCTAGGAGGTCAGCGGATCCCAGTCGACGGGAGTGGGACTTGTTCTCACTGCGTGAACGGATTGGGCCGTCGAGCATCAGTGAATGGGCTCAACCGTGTGGCAACTAGACTGAATTAGAAGAATAGGGCCCAGATACAAAATGAGGAAAAATACATTTGATTTCTCTATAAGAAATGGAAATACTGCACTATGATCTTGGTGATAATTAAATGCCTTTTTAGGGGCAAAACGTAGCAGAATCGGAAAGTAGGGGCAAAACCCATGGAAGCGGATTTGTAGCACCCGGGTGCTCCACACCCCTATACGAACATTAAATTCAAAAAAATACTGAGAAATTTAAAAAAATCTAAGATTTTGGGATATAAAAGCAGGGCTCCCGATCTAGTCCCGTGTGAAATTTCGTGAAAAAATACCAGGAAACATATTCGTGGCAAAAAAGACAAAAAAAATCCTATGTATAAAAAAAACTGTTTGGATGGATTTTTGTTCGGACTGTACTTCCTTCACCACGGATACGTTTCATTTTTTTCATGAAATTTAACACGGGAGTAGATTGAGAACCCATGTTTGATATTCCCAAATTTCAGATTTTTTTGATTTTTTTGGTATTTTTTACGTTTAATATTCATATAGGGGCGTAGAGCACTCAGGAGCTCCTGTGTATTTTCTCAAAACCCATGGGTGGGAACCAACTAGAGACAAAACCCACGGGGAGTAACCAACTAAGGGCAAGGATGATCTGATGGATTGGTAAATTGCATCCATGTAAGAGTGACATTGCCATGAGAGAAAAGAAGCATTTCCATTCAACTCGTTTATATACAAAACGAAATGTAAAGGATATCTATATTAATGGAAGATTGTGCAAGTTGTTGTTTTCTCTTTCTTTAAATGATCTGCGCATATTGTTTTACAGGAAACCAGTAGTCTGTATTACATCTCTATGGTACAGTTGAATCGCCGAACACCAACGAGTTTTACAAAGTCAATGCCAAAATACACGGAGCCAGTTAGAGCATCTCCAATAGTTTATCTATATGGATGTCTATATTCGTTTTCCACGACGTGAGCCTAAAACAGACGTCCAATAGCTTGTCTATATGGTCGTCCAAATATACACATCCTCTAAATCGACCTCGACAATGTCCATGCCTGGACATTCACTGGTAGAAAAAGGGCCTATAGTCCCGGTTCGTAAGGGCCTTTAGTCCCGGTTCAGGAACCGGGACTAAAGTGTCGGTACTAATACCTCCCCCCTTTAGTCCCGGTTCAATCCAGAACCGGGACTAAAGGCCCTCCACGTGGGCAGTGCGCAGAGCCCAGTCAGGAGACCCTTTGGTCCCGGTTGGTGGCACCAACCGGGACCAATAGGCATCCACGCGTCAGCACTTCTGTGGCTGGGGTTTTTGTTTTTTTTTGAAAGGGGGGGGGGGGTTGGGGGTTTTGGGGGGGGGGGTTAATTTAGGTGTTTCATATATTGTGTTAGCTAGTTATAATTAATAGAGAGAAGTGTCCTCTGTTATGTCCGTGCTTGGTCGACGCTACGTACTATACATACGTATATAGAAAGGACTAGACACGCTAGCTAGCTAGTAAGCAAACGAAGGAAACAGAAGATCGTCATGAACATATATGCATATATACAGAGAGAAGTGATATCGACCACCTCTCCTTCTCCGAGAGATTGGTCGAACAACAAGTTCTCGTATATCTATCTGACACTACCGGCTACATATATACAATAATTATCTCTTACAAATATAATCATACGGACTCAGGGTCCACATAGAATTCTCCGTCTTCAGGGATCACGTGGTCAAGAAAGAATGCCGCCAATTCCTTTTGAATTGCTCGCATGCGAGCTGGTGCTAGGAGTTCATCCCGCTTCCGAAACATCTAATTTAAAGAAGGGGGTCAATACATATATATATATATATGAATGAATGAAACTCAACACAAATGATGGTAATAAAATAAAATTGTGAATGTTGTTATTTACGTACTTCATATTGTTCGTCAGTGTAGCCCCGCTCACAGGTCGTGTGGCGGATGGACTCGCAAACATAGTATCCACAGAAATCATTCCCTTGTTCCTGCCACAACCACTTTACAAGAAATAGAGGTTAATCAAACTGATAAGCAAGAATGCCAAATGGTATTGATGAAACTAGCGCTTGAATGACTAGTAGATGCGCTTAAAATGCTACTATAGCTAGTACTTACTTTCGGGTGTCTAAATTGCAGCTCCTTCGGCAGTCCCGGAGCTTTTCTGGTGAATTTTCTCCAAACCCTGCCGGACAAAGAAAACAATTACTTGATATATCAGAAAATGAACAAAGTTGCTGATATGGTGGATAATGATCGATTTAACTTACTTCTCGAGTATTTGAGTCATGTCTGCATAGTCCTTGGGATCTTTTCGTCTTGAGTCTAAGACGGTTACTAGTCCCTGCTCAAGCTTAATATGTAGGAGAATATAGTGGAAACTGCACACGCATGCATAACTCATCAATTACATTACTATAACCTTGACTAATATATAAGGGAAACCGAATATGCACAAGACAGTAACACTCACTTGAAGTTGTAAGGAAAGAGTATTATATCTTTGTTTTGATTTATTATCAACGATTCTAGCATGCTGGCCTCGGTTTCTGCGGCATGAAATTTAACCTGAGTTGCATCTATGAGATATGTGTTAATGAACCCAATATCACCGACTTGTCTTTTCTTCAATTCGACGATCTTCAATCTGCATAATATAGTGAGGATGATTATAAATACATGCAATGAAAGAGCTAAGCTATATAGAGAAACTTAATGACAGAAGTAGTACTACTTACAGACAGTAGCAGGCGACCGTTGTTTTATCGAGGGCCAATTGATTGAAAAACTGATAGAACTCCTCAAATGGAACAGGCAACAGATCAATTCCAACGAGGTCATGCTCCTTTTTAACTTTCACATACAAAGTACTCCTCCCCCTAGAGTCTCTGCAGATTTTCAAGTACCAATCATGCAATCTTCGCATGATCGTTGATAGAGATCTTTCATCTTTGACGAGAGGCTTCCCGTACCCGTATCTTTGTATTTGCATCTCCATGGGTTCATAATGTACTTCGTCGGGCAGGTAATCTGCAAGATTGCTATAACCAGGCACCATCCTCGGATCATTATCGACGTTGTGGCTAGGCACCTTGAGCGAGGGGCACGATTGCTTCGCTTGTTCGCCGAGCTGGGCAATTTGTTTCCCAGCTCGTCGTTCTTTCAGCCTTTGATCACTGACAGTACTTCCCGACCGCTCCGCTTCGGCAAATTCCTTTCCAATAATGCGGTCATAGTTTCCTTTCGGCGGATCAGACTTCGGTGGTTTTGTCAGGGCAGCCAGAGTGCGCTTCACTTTCACCCGATCTACCTTCTCCTCCGGAGGTGGATGTCTCTTTGCTTTCACCCCTTCAAAGAATTTCTTCACTTCTTCTCGCGCGATCTCGGCGTTCTCCTCCTGGGTCCTCTCGTATGGTAACTTCTCTGGAGTCTTCAGAGAAGGACCGAATTTGTATGTCCTCCCGCCTCTGGTTGTACTGCTAGACGCCGACCGAGCAGACGTAGCGGTTGTCTTCTTTACTTGCTTAAGAGGCGGAGGAGAAGGACTACGACGCGCCGGAGCAGCTGGAGCGGCGGCAGGTCTCTTCCGCCCTTGCTGACGAGGCGGAGAAGGAGGAGGCTGGCTGCTCGGGCGCATCGGCGCAGGCGGAGAAGGAGGCGGAGTGCCGCCGCGCGCCGGAGAAGGAGCCGGCCGAGGGCCCTGATCGTCACTCGCCGGAGGAGGAGGCGGTGGAGGCGGAGTGCCCTGACTCGCCGGAGGAGGAGGAGGAGGAGGAGGAGGCGGTGGCGTCCAGTTCGGAAGGTTGATGAGCTCCTTCCGCCATAGGCATGGAGTCTTCAGAGCAGACCCCAGCCGAGTCTCCCCTTCACCGGTAGGGTGGTCAAGCTGGAGGTCCTCAAATCCTTCCGTTATCTCATCCACCATCACCCTAGCATATCCTTCTGGAATCGGCCGGCAGTGAAAAGTTGCGCCGGGTTCAGTAGGAAAAACAGAGCCAACAGCCGCCTTGACCTTCAAATTCATCCATTGCGTCATAAGGTGGCAATTTTGAGACTCCGTTATAGCATCCACGGGATAGCTGGCAGGAGCCGTCAAGGCATGCTCCGGCTGAAGCAGCTCGGTGGAAGCCACGCTGCTTCTGCGCTGAGATGGCGGGGTAGCTTCGGGGGAGGCTTCGGCAGTACGTTTGCTGCGATTTGCTTCTCGTTCCTCTATCGTGTCTACCCTTGCTTGCAGCGCCTGCATTTGGGTCTGCTGCACTTTTTTCCTCCTCTCATGGGATTTGTAACCGCCTGCGTCCGGAAACCCAACCTTCCACGGAATGGAGCCTGGTGTGCCTCGTGTCCGTCCAGGGTGCTCAGGATTCCCGAGGGCCATTGTGAGCTCGTCGTTCTCTCTGTCTGGAAAGAACGTCCCTTCCTGCGCTGCTTCGATATACTGCTTAAGCTTACTGACTGGTATGTCCATTTGATCGTTCGTCCAAATGCACTTCCCTGTTACAGGGTCCAGTGTTCCGCCAGCCCCGAAGAACCAAGTCCGGCAACGGTCTGGCCAGTTAATTGTCTCTGGTTCGATCCCTTTATGAACCAGATCATTCTCAGTCTTGGACCACTTAGGCCGGGCTATGAGGTAGCCACCTGACCCCGTGCGATGGTGAAGCTTCTTCTTCGCAGCATTTTGCTTGTTTGTCGCCGACATCTTCTTACTCTTTTCCGATGTCTTGTGGGCCACAAATGCGGGCCAGTGATCTCTGATATTCTCATATCTGCCCTTGAATTCTGGTGTCTCATTATTTTCGACAAACTTATTCAGCTCTTTCTTCCACCTCCTGAATAGTTCTGCCATCCTCTTCAGAGCAAAAGACTTGATTAATTTCTCTTTAACTGGGTTCTCTGGATTATCCTCAGGCGGTAGGGTGAAATTTGACTTCAGCTCAGTCCAAAGATCATTTTTCTGCATATCATTGACATAAGAGACCTCAGGGTCTTCTGTAGCCGGCTTAAACCATTGCTGGATGCTTATCGGGATCTTGTCCCTAACCAGAACCCCGCACTGAGCAACAAATGCGCTCTTTGTCCGGAGGGGTTCAATAGGTTGGCCGTCGGGCGCGATTGCTATGATCTCAAACTTTTCATCCGAGCTCAACTTTTTCTTTGGGCCTCGTCTCTTTACCGAAGTTGTGCTCGATCCGGAGGGCTAGAAAAAAGAACAAAGACTTAATTAATATGTGTACATACCAAAACAATGAATGCATCAATCAGCTAGTCAGCATAGGCTTAACTAATATATATACCTGGCCGGACTCGGTTCGGTCACCGGAGCCGTCATCACGGTCTCCTTCTTGCACCGGCATTGGGTCACCGGAGCCGTCCTCATGTTCTTCTTCTTGCACCGGCATTAGGTCACCGTAGCCAGCTTGTTCACCCTCTCCTTCCAGACCATCGGTTTCGTTGAGAAACAACGAGATGTCATCACTTCCTTCTGCGATTATGTCCCTCAACAACGCTTCTTTTGTTGCTTCGTCTAGGGTGGTGTCCATAGTTTCTACAAATATTTACAACATGGCAATTATTATTCAAACATGACAGATGGATATATTAGTGCCAAACGTAGAACTAGCTACCTAATCATAGTAAGCTATCGGGAGGGGGTATATATCGACAACGACGACACTACATCTATGTCCCTCGACGACCCTCGTTCCCGATAAAAAAAAGAGGAAGAAGAAGAAAAATAAGAGGAGAAGAAAGAATAGAGGAGAAGATCTCCTCTATTCTTTCTTCTCCTCTTTTTTTTCTTCTTCCTCTTCTTTTTTTATCCTCTTCTTCCTCTCATGTTCGATAGGATCGCCGAGGGGTCGGGAGGTTGCCTAGTGTCAAGGGATTCAACAAAACCATGTCTTCATCATTAGGCGAAAGTAACATGTGCATGATGGTACGAAGCTCTTCAAAGTTGTTCTGGAACGGAGTCCCAGATAGGATAATTCGCTTTTTGGTACAAAGTTCAGCAAGAGCCTTCCGAATATCGCTATTTGGAAGGCCTTTGCTGAATTCGTACCAAAAGGCGGATTATTCTATCTGGGACTCCATTCCAGAACAACTTTGCAGAACTTCGTACCAACATGCCCTGGTTACTTCCGGCTAATGATGAAGGCATGGATTTCTTCAATACTTTGACACTAGGAAACCTCTCTCGACCCCTCGGCGATCCTCGACCCCTCGAACCCTCGACGACCCTGGAACCCTCGACCCCTAGACGACCCTCTTCTTCCTCTCATGTTCGAGAGGACCGCCGAGGGGTCGGGAGGTTGCCTAGTGTCAAAGGATTCAACAAAACCATGTCTTCATCATTAGGCGAAAGTAACATGTGCATGATGGTACGAAGCTCTTCAAAGTTGTTCTGGAACGGAGTCGCAGATAGGATAATTCGCTTTTTGGTACAAAGTTCAGCAAGAGCCTTCCGAATATCGCTATTTGGAAGGCCTTTGCTGAATTCGTACCAAAAGGCGGATTATTCTATCCGGGACTCCATTCCAGAACAACTTTGCAGAACTTCGTACCAACATGCCCTGGTTACTTCCGGCTAATGATGAAGGCATGGATTTCTTCAATACTTTGACACTAGGAAACCTCTCTCGACCCCTCGAACCCTCGACGACCCTGGAACCCTCGACCCCTAGACGACCCTCTTCTTCCTCTCATGTTCGAGAGGATCGCCGAGGGGTCGGGAGGTTGCCTAGTGTCAAAGGATTCAACAAAACCATGTCTTCATCATTAGGCGAAAGTAACATGTGCATGATGGTACGAAGCTCTTCAAAGTTGTTCTGGAATGGAGTCCCAGATAGGATAATTCGCTTTTTGGTACAAAGTTCAGAAAGAGCCTTCCGAATATCGCTATTTGGAAGGCCTTTGCTGAATTCGTACCAAAAGGCGGATTATTCTATCCGGGACTCCATTCCAAAACAACTTTGCAGAACTTCGTACCAACATGCCCTGGTTACTTCCGGCTAATGATGAAGGCATGGATTTCTTCAATACTTTGACACTAGGAAACCTCTCTCTACTTCCGGCTAATAAGAAGAAGAAGAAGAAGAAGAAGAAGAAAAGAAGAAAAAAAAGAGGATAAGAAGAAAGGAATAGTGGAGAAAGGAGAAAATAGAATATATTCTATTTTATCTTCTTCTCCACTATTCCTTTCTTCTTCTCCTCTTCTTTTTCTTCTTTTTTCTTCTTCTTATTTATTTCTCCTCTTCTTTTCGGTAGAGGAAACCCTAAATAGCTAGCAAGTATCGTGGGTGTGAGATACATGTGGCCTTCGGTGTCGGACACTACATCCACGTCCCACAAGTGACGTGAGCGTCGAAGCCCGCGCCACTTGTGGGATGTGGGTGTAGTGTCCGACACCGACGGTACATGTATCTCACACCGACGATACTTTCTATTTAGGGTTTCTCCTCTACCGCTCCTCGACCTCTCGACAACCCTCGTTCCCGATAAAATAAAGAGGAAGAAGAAGAAGAAAAAAGAAGAAAAGAAAGAATAGAGGAGAAGACTTCCTCTTCTTCCTCTCCTCTTCTTCTCCCTCTTCTTCCCCTTCTTCCTCGCCTCTCTCATGAATGTCCGACGTTCTCGACCCCCCCCATGTGTCGAAGAAAAAAAAGAAGAAAAAAAAGAAGAGAAGAAGAAAGGAATAGAGGAGAAAAGAGAAAATAGAATATATATTCTAATTTTCTCTTCTTCTCCTCTATTCCTTTCTTCTTCTCCTCTTCCTTTTCTTCCTCTCCTCGTCTTCTCCTTCTTCTTCTCCTTCTTTCTCTACTTATTTTCCTTTTCCTTATTTTACTTTTTCCTCTCCACTAACATCATCATATATATGAAAAAATGCATATATGAAAAAAAACATCATCATATATATCATCATCATATATATCATCTATCATCTATGAACAAAAATATTCCTAGATACATAAAAAATTTCTACAAATGAAAATAACCTAAAAAAATCATATGATCATCTATGAACAAAAAACATCATTTGATCATCTATCATCTATGAACAAAAAAATCATCATTTGATCATCTATCATCTATGAACAAAAATATTCATCATTTGATCATCTATCATCTATAAACAAAAATATTCCTAGATACATAAAAAAATTCTACAAATGAAAATAACCTAAAAAAATCATATGATCATCTATGAACAAAAAAAAACATCATTTGATCATCTATCATGCATCTATGAACAAAAAAACATCATTTGATCTCTATCATCTATGAACAAAAATTTGCAAAGGGATGGCACCGGCGGCCGGACCAAGCTAAGGAGAGGTCGGCGGCGAGGATGGCGTCGGGGCAGGGGCACGGGCGACGGCGAGGGCGGGCCGGGGCGGCGCGCGGGCGACGGCGACGGGGGCGGGCCGGGGCGGGCCGGGGCAGGGGCCCGGGCGACGGCGAGGGCGCGGGCGACGGCGGGCGACGGCGAGGGCGCGGGCGACGACGGGCACGGGCGAGGCGACGGCGACGGCGGGGCAGCCTGACGGCGTCGTCGGGGCGGGGAACTGGCGATGAAATCTGAAAAAAAATGCTAAGTCTCTGCTTATATAGAAAAGGCTTTGGTCCCGGTTCGTGGCACAAACCGGGACCAATGCCCCCCTTTAGTCCCGGTTGGTGCCACCAACCGGGACCAAAGGCCAATTTTCGGCAGCCCAAAGGGCAGGAAGCGGCGGCCTTTGGTCCCGGTTGGTGGAACCAACCGGGACTAAAGGGGGGCAATGGTCACGGTTGGTGCCACGAACCGTGACCAATGCCCCCTTTAGTCCTGGTTGGTGCCACCAACCGGGACCAATGCCCTTGTGCTGCCCGCGCCCAAAAGTTTAGTCCCACATCGCTAGCTGAAGGGCGCCGACACTGGTTTATAAGCGCTGCTATGCCTCTCCAGTCGAGCTCCTCTCTAATGCAGGCTTTCGGGCCTAAACTTGCTACTGCCTGTGGGCCTATTGGGCCTCTGCGGGCTTGAATCCTTACAGTTTCTATATTTTTATTTCTATATTTTTTTGGTTTTTTATTTTTTTATTTCTACTTAAAACTAAATACTTATAGTTTTTTAGTGATTTCCTTTTGCTTTTAGGTCACAAAAATTATAAACTTTCTGTTAGTGCCATTAGTTTTAAATTTTGAATAGTTTAAATTTGAATTTTTAAATATTTGTGTGAATCACTAGTTTATGAATAACTTTACTATAAAAATATAATTTTTTTTCTATTTATTTTTTATTTATACTTACAACTAAATACTTATAGTTTTTTAGTGATTTCTTTTTGATTTTAGGTCACAAAAATTATAAACTTTCTGTTAGTGCCATTAGTTTTAAAATTTTGAATAGTTTAAATTGGAATTTTATAAAATTTGTGTGAATCACTAGTTTATGAATAACTTTACTATAAAAATAGAATTTTTTTTCTTCTTTGCTATTTATTTTTTATTTATACTTACAATTAAATACTTATAGTTTGATTTTAGGTCACAAAAATTATATTCTTTTTGCTATTGAAGAATATTATAGTTTTATTTTAGTTGATCATAACATAATATTTTAATTGATTGTTTTTATTTTCATAAAAGTTTTGTAGTTCATTCTATTTGCTATTAATTCATTCTATGAGCTAAATGACTCTGAAATTGGAAAGCATTTCAAAATGAACTCTGAAAAGGTTGAAAGTTGGCATGGTATCATCATTTCATCCACATAGCATGTTGCAAAAAGTAGAGAGGGTTACGACAAAAACTTGATGCACTTCGTGTACAAAATGGACAATCACTTTTGAAGTATCAAAGTTTCGAACCATAAGACATGAAAGCATTTCAAATGAACTCTGAAAAAGTTGAAAGTTGGGATGGTATCATAATTTCACCCACATAGCATTTGCTTATTGCGGGAGAAAGTCTTCACTTTTTCTTCGCTTGTGTCATTTGCTTATTGCGCCGTAACCATGGATAATCTTCATTGTTTATCAGGATGCTTGGGTCAGCCTTGACATTGAAGGGAGAAATTTCATGAAACTTTTCATAATCTTCAGACATGTCTGTCTTGCCGTCCACTCCCAGGATGTCCCTTTTTCCTGAAAGAACTATGTGGCGCTTTGGCTCATCGTATGATGTATTCGCTTCCTTATCTTTTCTTTTTCTCGGTTTGGTAGACATGTCCTTCACATAGATAACCTGTGCCACATCATTGGCTAGGACGAACGGTTCGTCAGTGTACCCAAGATTTTTCAGATCCACTGTTGTCATTCCGTACTGTGGGTCTACCTGTACCCCGCCGCCTAACAGATTGACCCATTTGCACTTAAACAAAGGGACCTTAAAATCAGGTCCGTAGTCAAGTTCCCATATGTCCACTATGTAACCATAATATGTGTCATTTCCGCTCTCGGTTGCTGCATCAAAGCGGACACCGCTGTTTTGGTTGGTGCTCTTTTGATCTTGGGCGATCGTGTAAAATGTATTCCCATTTATCTCGTATCCTTTGTAAGTCAATACAGTCAAAGATGGTCCCATGGACAACAAGTACAACTCATCACAAACAGTGTTGTCACCTCTGAGACGTGTTTCCAACCAACTGCTGAAAGTCCTGATATGTTCACATGTAATCCAATCGTCGCACTACTCCGGGTGTTTGGAGCGCAGACTGTTCTTGTGTTCATCGACATACGGGGTCACCAAGGTAGAGTTCTGTCGAACTGTGTAGTTTGCTTGAGACCAAGAATATTCGTCCCTGCATATTATTGATTCTCTTCCAAGAGTGCCTTTTCCAGTCAGTCTCCCCTCATACCACGATTTAGGGAGACCTATCTTCTTAAGGCCAGGAATGAAGTCAACACAAAACCCGATAACATCCTCTGTTTGATGGCCCATGGAGATGCTTCCTTCTGGCCTAGCGCGGTTACGGACATATTTCTTTAGGACTCCCATGAACCTCTCAAAGGGGAACATATTGTGTAGAAATACGGGCCCCAGGATGACAATCTCGTCGACTAGATGAACTAGGACGTGCGTCATGATATTGAAGAAGGATGGTGGGAACACCAGCTCGAAACTGACAAGACATTGCGCCACATCACTCCTTAGCCTTGGTACGATTTCTGGATTGATCACCTTCTGAGAGATTGCATTGAGGAATGCACATAGCTTCACAATGGCTAATCGGACGTTTTCCGGTAGAAGCCCCCTCAATGCAACCGGAAGCAGTTGCGTCCTAATCACGTGACAGTCATGAGACTTTAGGTTCTGAAACTTTTCCTCTGGCATATTTATTATTCCCTTTATATTCGACGAGAAGCCAGTCGTGACCTTCATACTGAGCAGGCATTCAAAGAAGATTTCTTTCTCTTCTTTCGTAAGAGCGTAGCTGGCAGGACCTTTATACTGCTTCGGAGGCATGCCGTCTTTTTCGTGCAAACGTTGCAGGTCCTCCCGTGCCTCAGGTGTATCTTTTGTCTTCCCATACACGCCCAAGAAGCCTAGCAGGTTCACGCAAAGGTTCTTCGTCACGTGCATCACGTCGATTGAGGAGCGGACCTCTAGGTCTTTCCAGTAGGGTAGGTCCCAAAATATAGATTTCTTCTTCCACATGGGTGCGTGTCCCTCAGCGTCATTCGGAACAGCTAGTCCACCGGGACCCTTTCCAAAGATTACGTAGTGTAAATCATTGACCATAGCAAGCACGTGATCACCGGTGCGCATGGCGGGCTTCTTCCGGTGATCTGCCTCACCTTTGAAATGCTTGCCTTTCTTTCGACATTGATGGTTGGTCGGAAGAAATCGACGATGGCCCAGATACACATTCTTCCTGCATTTGTCCAGGTATATACTTTCAGTGTCATCTAAATAGTGCGTGCATGCGTGGTATCCTTTGTTTGTCTGTCCTGAAAGGTTACTGAGAGCGGGCCAATCGTTGATGGTCACGAACAGCAACGCCTTAAGTTTAAATTCCTCCTGTCTGTGCTCATCCCACGTACGTACACCGTTTCCATTCCACAGCTGTAAAAGTTCTTCAACTAATGGCCTTAGGTACACATCAATTTCGTTGCCGGGTTGCTTAGGGCCTTGGATGAGAACTGGCATCATAATGAACTTCCGCTTCATGCACATCCAAGGAGGAAGGTTATACATACATAGAGTCACGGGCCAGGTGCTGTGATTGCTGCTCTGCTCCCCGAAAGGATTAATGCCATCCGCGCTTAAAGCAAACCATACATTCCTTGGGTCCTTTGCAAACTCATCCCAGTACTTTCTCTCGATTTTTCTCCATTGCGACCCGTCAGCGGGTGCTCTCAACTTCCCATCTTTCTTTCGGTTCTCACTGTGCCATCGCATCAACTTGGCATACTCTTCGTTTCTGAACAGACGTTTCAACCGTGGTATTATAGGAGCATACCACATCACCTTCGCAGGAACCCTCTTCCTGAGGGGCTCGCCGTCAACATCACCAGGGTCATCTCGTCTGATCTTATACCGCAACGCACCGCATACCGGGCATGCGTTCAGATCCTTGTATGCACCGCGGTAGATGATGCAGTCATTAGGGCATGCATGTATCTTCTCCACCTCCAATCCTAGAGGGCATACGACCTTCTTTGCTGCGTATGTATTGTCGGGCAATTCGTTATCCTTTGGAAACTTCTTCAATATTTTCAGTAGCTTCTCAAATCCTTTGTCAGCCACAGCATTCTCTGCCTTCCACTGCAGCAATTCCAGTACGGTACCGAGCTTTGTGTTGCCATCTTCGCAATTGGGGTATAACCCTTTTTTGTGATCCTCTAACATGCGATCGAACTTCAGCTTCTCCTTTTAACTAATGCATTGCGTCCTTGCATCGACAATGACCCGGCGGAGATCATCATCATCGGGCACATCGTCTGGTTCCTCTTGATCTTCAGCAGCTTCACCCGTGGCAACATCATTGGGCACATCGTCTAGTTCCTCTTGATCTTCACCAGCTCCCCCCGTTGCAGCATCACCGTATTCAGGGGGCACATAGTTGTCATCGTACTCTTCTTCTTCGCCGTCTTCCATCATAACCCCTATTTCTCCGTGCCTCGTCCAAACATTATAGTGTGGCATGAAACCCTTGTAAAGCAGGTGGGAGTGAAGGATTTTCCGGTTAGAGTAAGACCTCGTATTCCCACATTCAGTGCATGGACAACACATAAAACCATTCTGCTTGTTTGCCTCAGCCGCATCGAGAAACTCATGCACGCCCTTAATGTACTCGCGGGTGTGTCTGTCACCGTACATCCATTGCCGGTTCATCTGCGTGCATTATATATAATTAAGTGTCCAAATTAATAGAAGTTCATCATCACATTAAAACCAAAGTGCATACATAGTTCTCATCTAACAACATATAGCTCTCCAGAGCATCTAATTAATTAAACCATACATTGAAACTATGTAAAACATTTCAATGCGAAAACAAATGCGATCATAATCGCAACCAAGGTAACAATTGATCCAACGGCATAATGATACCAAGCCTCGGTATGAATGGCATATTTTCTAATCTTTCTAATCTTCAAGCGCATTGCATCCATCTTGATCTTGTGATCATCGACGACATCCGCAACATGCAACTCCAATATCATCTTCTCCTCCTCAATTTTTTTATTTTTTCCTTCAACAAATTATTTTCTTCTTCAACTAAATTTAACCTCTCGACAATAGGGTCGGTTGGCATTTCCAATTCACATACATCCTAGATAAATAAAATCTATGTCACGTTGGTCGGCATAATTTTCATAAACAATAAATGAACCAATAGTTATAAAGATAATATACATACCAAATCCGAATCATAGACAGGACGAGGGCCGACGGGGGCGGATACCAAAACCATCGCACTATATAAGATGCAATAATAAATGTAAGAAAATGATACAAGTATCTATCTAAACATACAAGTAAGAATATTTTTCCTTTCAGAAAGAAGATAAGAACAAGAGGCTCACCACGGTGGTGTCGGTGATGAGATCGGCGCGGGTGATCGACGGCAGTGAAGACGGGGACGGGGCGTGACGGACCGCTAAATCTAGACAAATCTCGAGGAAAATGGAGCTTGGAGGTCGAGCTTCGAGAGAAAGCTTAAGTAGTGTGGCTCGGGCATTCCATCGAACACCTCATGTGCATAGGAGGTGAGCTAGAGCACCACAAAGCCCTCTCCCCCTCGGCCAGAAAAAACAGAGCACTGTGCTCTGCTCTTGCGCGAGGGGGTATATATAGGCACCTCATTGGTCCCGGTTGGTGGCATGAACCGGGACTAAAGGGGAGCCTTTGGTCCCGGTTCAAGCCACCAACCGGGACCAATGGTGGTGGGCCAGGAGCGAGGCCCATTGGTCCCGGTTCGTCCCACCAACCGAGACCAAAAGGTCCAGACGAACCGGGACCAATGGCCCACGTGGCCCGGCCGGCCCCCTGGGCTCACGAACCGGGACCAATGCCCACATTGGTCCCGGTTCTACACTGAACCGGGACTAATGGGCTGAGCCGACCTGGACCATAGCCCTGTTTTCTACTAATGATTGTGAATACGTTGTCTAAACTCAGCTGCAGTCATGATTTCTTTCTCTCCCTAGCAACGACCCACCTATCATGGTCCCTGTATATAGACATTCTGATGCAAAACTAGACGTGTATATAAAGGAATCATTTTAGACCATTGTCTATATGAATATATAGACATCCAAATATACACATGCTATTGGAGATGCTCTTACAAACTCAACCACAAGTTTCCCTAAATAAATACTGACCACAAGTTCATAAGCAAGAGCAAGAGGTAGTTGATTCTCAAAAACAAAAAAGCAAAAGGTACTTGGCCTTTCAATGATGATTGGACAGCGCCGTCGTGGTCTCAAATCTAGAAGCCCCAACCAGGGAACCACCACCTCCACCTTATTCATCGAAAGCGCCATCCATAGTGATTTTGAGAAGGTCTCCAGTTGGCTTCCGCTCTGGGCAAAGCGCCGACAGAATATGCATATCTTAGGCAGGAGCTTGAGGGCCCACATATTGCACCGGTTGGAGGATTCCACTCTTGTCAGATGCCCTACAGTAGAGGAGATCTGCTGCTATGTAGCCAATTCAGAGATCTTCAGGCACAGCTTATGTGCACCTTGATTTGATGTGATTAACGTTAATTACCTGCAAAGATCGGATCGGTCGGTTAATGAGATGACAAACTCCGCATGAAGTGTCTTCTTACCATCTATCCACCACAGAATCAAAAAAAAAAAAAATCTTGTTCCTGTACACCAGTCATCAGGAACACAAGGATAGTTTCAGTTTATCCTGGAGGCTTCAAGCTGACACCAGAGGCCTGCTGCTACAAAGAGCCGTGACATCAAGAGTCGAAATTCAGAAATGCTGCTGCAGTGCTGCATTGGACTGGAGCATATGCACAACATTACATATATCATGGTAAGACTAGAAGCAAGACAAACATGGAAGATGAAGGGCATTGCTTATTTATTAGGCTCTTTTAAGCTTCCTACATGAACAAAAAATGTAAGCAAAGATGGCATATCCCTAGTCCTCTGTAGCACTTTTTGTTCAGAAAATTAAATTCCTAACAAAACAATGGAACATTACAATCCAAGCACAGCTTGCTGATATTCTGCTAACAACTATTTCTATTTGAAACACGACACAAGTAAATCGTTTTTTTTTTCCGATCCATTGGCAGTAAAGAAAAATGATGATTTCAAACATTATATCAGTAGCAGAATTTGAAATATTACATCGCTAGCAGACAAGGGACCATTTACTAAATAAATTTCAATAAAGATGCTTATCTTCCCTTGGCTGCAAACAGAATATTTAAATTTAAGCTATACGATACCATTGATCATGTCTATCACTACATGATCATCTTCGCTTAAAAACTATGTGGAATTGACTGAATAGCAGAAACTAGTACAGACAACAGAAAGTTCAGCGCAAATTTGGGTAACTAATCGCAGAGAAATAACCATGTTCACTCCATAATGAATGTGAGATCCTGCCCAACAGTGAAGAACATAAATTTGGTTCCACGTAAGAATGGCACTAACATGGAGGAAAGAAGGCATTTTCATTTCACTAAAATATGAAAGGGACTGAATATATGACGTGCAAATTTGGAGGCTGGAGGCTGAATATATACTAGGAATACAAGGATAGTTTCAGTTTTGCCTTGGATGCTTGAGGCTGAAACCGGAACCTTGCTGCTACAGAGAGTCAATACAGCCACTTGCTGCTCAAGTGTTATATGACGTCAAAAATCAAAATTCAGAAACAACGCTGCAAAGCTGCACTGGACTGGACAGAGCGTATGTGCATCATTACAGACATCATATAATAAAAGGGATGTCTCACCAGTAAACTATGTGAAAGACTGCCATGGGAAGTGTACAACATTGCTTATTGCACGCTATTTGAACCTACCTACATGAATAAATAGTTAAATACCCACAAGCAAACATAATTTCTTGAAAGATTCTTGGTATTTATCCCACTTGACAATGGCACTGCCATAGAGGGGAAGGCGCACTGACCAACTCAGAAGTTAAACTGAACCTATGGCCAACTGTTAAGTGACCCTGGCATGCTGACCTGTGCTGCTGTTACCTAATAAACTGACCCCTTCGTCCAACAGAAAAATGATCCCAGGTTTTACTGACTAGACATCCAACATTACAGGCATCCTAGTATAACTAGAAGCTCATGGTCTACTGGAGCAACTTTATGTTCAGAAAACTAACAAAACAATAAACATTATGATCCAAGGATAGCTTGGCAATGTTCCGCTAACAACATTATGATCAGAGGAAGCGACATGTACTCATCAAAAGTGTTTCACTAACACATAGCAATAAATATTTTAATTCCAAACCATTAGCAGTAAAGAGAAATGATTCGCGGTGTTACATCATCAACAGAATTTCACACATTATATTGCTAGCATACAAGTGGCCCTTACTAAATCACTGCCTATAAGATGCTTAAAGTTTCCCATGGCTGCAACTAGAAGATAAAAATTAAGTTGCATGATGGTGCTCAAGAGAAGTTTAAGCGGCATGGTAATCCTTGTTCATGTCTTCACATAATGATCATAGTACCTTCTAACTTCATTCAAGTCACCAGAGAAAGTTTCCTGAACACCAGAGACAAGCTAACAACAGGATTACAGTAAGACCAGGATAGCTCCAGTTTGTCTTGCAAGGTTGGAAGACGGAACCGTAGCCCAGCAACTACGCAGAGCCATGTGCAACATTACAGGTATCTTAGTAAAACAAGGAGCAAAACTAGCATGGAAAGTGAACGGCGTTGCTTAATTAAGACTGTTTTAAGCTATACCTACCTGAGCAAAAGGCACAAGCAAAGATAGCATATTGCTAATTTCCTGGAGCACTTAAAAAACCTAACAATATCATGAACATTACAATCCAACCACAGCTCGCTAATAGAAGATATAAAGTTAACCTGCATGATAACCATTGATCATGTCTTTTACTAAATGGTCATAGTACATTCGCTCAAACACTACGCAAAGTTGACCGAATACATAGAGGTAGCAGTTGTCCAAATACATACATATGCACAAACCAGTACGGAGATAAGAAAGTTCAGTGCAAAGTCAGATAACTAATCACAGAGAAATAGACCAAGTTCATTCCACGATGAACCACGGTTTCTCCAAACATAAAAGCATGGATACATCAGTCAGAGAGCCCAATTCAAGCAGACATACCAAGCCCGCTATCACATAGCATGAGAAACTGATGATGCTTGTCAAAGATCCACTCCTTAAGGCACCAACAGTCTCATATTGATGTCAAATGTGCAATGACTGTAACTCTGCATACAGCGGCACATATGGCATATATGGCGGCTCGTGAACTTCAAGACCAGAGATCAGTTTGACTTGTCTGCTATCCATATTATAGCACGTGAATGTGGCATCCCAACTAGTAGTGAAAAATATCATGTTGCATTCTGGATGAATCGCAATCCAATCAAAGTCCCGATCAAGGCGGAAATCTACCCATTCAAGTAGAGGTGCTTCAATTATGTATGAAGTTTTGACGCTATGCTTCAATACCCATTCTCTGCTTTGATAGTTCTCGAGAACATAAACTACTACGATGGTAAAACCATCTTCATCTCTCTGAAAATTGGCATAATGCAGGCGGCCCTGTGACCACTGAATAAAACCATCAAACAGACCATCAGGGACACCGAAGTTCATCCATGTTTCCCCCTCCGTGTCCACCACAGCTAGACAAGGGGACGACCCGCGACAATCGGCTTCAAAATGTAGATAGCCGTTAAGGAAGACAGATGCAAACCGATGGTCAATGAGCCTGATTTGTGCGTTCCCTTTCTTTTCCTTATAAACCCATCCTCCGGTTTCAGACGAATATACTGCCACTCCGACAATGTCAGGATCCCAATAAAACTCCTGCTCATTTACCAACTCAAACACATAGAAATGCGAAGACACCGCAGGATCGTAGCCCAAACGTGTGGTGGCCACCTCGCTGGCGGCCTTGCCGGAGTTCGGCAACACGACCCACTTCTCCGTGGCAGGATTACACACGATATAGCGGAACCCATCACCCTGGGCGGAGACATCGTACCCGCGGCAGAGTAGGAGGCCGCTGCAGCAGTCCAATATATCGACGCGCCGATGGTTGGGCATGAAGGTGCAAGAGGTGTCGAACGGAGGGGAGCGTCTCCCCGGGAAATCGGTGAAATGGACAGGGGATTTCAGAAGCCAGTCGCCGGTGATGGCGCTGCCGTAGAAGAAGCCGGCCGGTGTCTGGGGGAGCTTCTTGCGGTGTTCGGGGTGGTCGATGAGGGTCAGCCAGTGGTTGGAGACGCACTTGAAGCGGCAGAGCGACTTGGCCGGGACGCGCGAGAGGATCTCGACGAGGAGGTCGTCGGTGAGTCTCTCGACCGCCGTCCTGCCGTCGCTGTGGGGAGAAGGGGAAGACCTGCGGAAAACACAAATGGGGATCACGGCCTGGATCGGTGAAGGAGGGGGGAAGGCCTAGATCCGGCTGATTCGCGTACCGGAGACGAGATGAAGCTCGGCCTTCCGCGGGGACGGACATGGCGGCGGCGGCAGAAAAACGGCGGCGACGCCGTCGAGCAGGGCAGAGGGATGTGGGGGAGTGAAACCTAGGTAGGAGGATCCCACTCGACGGGAGTGTGACTTGTTCTCTCTGCGTCAACGGATTGGGCCGTCGAGAGTCAGTAAATGGGCTCAACCGTGTGGTAACGGATACAAAATAGGGCCAACGGACTGAATTGGATGAATAGGGCCCACGGATACAAAAGGAAGACATTTACATTCGATTTTTACTCTAAAATCTCACATTTGATTTTTCTAATAGGAAGAATTACTAAGGCTGCTTCTTGGAAAATTCTGCACGACGATTTTGAAATTCGAGGATTAATTAGAAGAAAAGGTGGGATAGACAAATAATTTGCTTCCACTTGAGAATGACATGGAGGAAATAAGACATCTTCATTTCAACTCATTTCTGTAAAAGAAAATGTGAAGAGGTTGAGCAAGTTGTTTTTCGCTTTTTCAAACAATCTATTAGCACACAATCGATAATCACTCACTCATACTCCATTATCTCCAATTCGAGCTACAAGTTCAGATCCATGGTGAGGGGATCGGGGAGGGAGAGAGAAGAGCTTAGCTATTACAACACGGAAGAAATGGAATATCCTGCCAGCCAATCGCCAACTACTCACTCCCTAGCTGCTGGGTTAAGTACACGGTTCACATGGGCCCACTCCAGGCTAGTCAGCCGAGCCGGTAGGCGAGGTTGTCTTCTGGGCCGGCCCAGTTCTTGTACTTGTTTGCTTGGAGACGCTGCTTCTTGGTCATTGTTGCTGACAATCCCTCCCCTGTTAGAAATGGCTTGCCCCCAAGCCGGTGCTCTGGGAAACTTTTGCTTGAGATTCACCTTGTCTTCCCAAGTTGCCATCTCCGCAGGTGTATCGCTCCATTTCACCAACACTTGCACCAGAGAAGTAGAGCCACGATGCACCACACGCTGTTGCAGCACCTGTTCCGGAATTTGAAACTGTGTATCTGGGGAGGGAAGTTGAGGTAATACCTTTTGTGCTGAGCCGAGTACTTTTCGCAGCAGAGAAACATGGAACACCGGGTGTACACGGCTGGTGGCCGGCAATGCAAGCCGATACGCCACTTCGCCAATGCGCTCAACAACTTCAAAAGGGCCATAGAACTTGAACGCCAACTTGTGATTTGCTCTTGGAGCGACAGAGGACTGCAGGTATGGTTGCAGCTTCAGAAATACAGAGTCACCAACCGCAAACACTCGCTCAGATCGATGCTTGTCTGCCTGGGTTTTCATATGCTGTTGAGCATGCAGCAGGTGTTGGCGAACTGACCCGAGAATCACCTGACGATCCTCTAGCCAGTGTTGAAGATCACTTGACTATACAATATCATCAGCGGTCAATCCAAAATGACGTGGTTCATGCCCATAAATGATCTCAAAAGGGGTCTTGCCTGTTGCCGAGTGCCAGTTCGTGTTATACCAATATTCGCACAGTGAAATCCATTTAGCCCATCAAGACGGGTGAGCACTGACGAAACATCGTAGGAAACATTCCACCTGCTGGTTAACTCGCTCTGTCTGTCCATCTGTTTGGGGGTGACGCGCTGTACTCATACGCAAGAGAACTCCAGCTTTTTGAAAAAGCTCCTTCCAGAACTGACTGGTAAAGATACGATCTCGGTCAGAGACAATTGAGCGAGGCATCCCGTGCAATCGATAGACTGTATTGAGGAATGCTTTCGCCACTGTAACTGCTGTAAACGGGTGATGCAATGGCACAAAATGGCCGTACTTGGACAATTTGTCAATGATCACCATCAAGCAGTTGAACTGTCCAGAAACTGGTAGGCCTTCGACAAAGTCCATAGTCACCATCTCCCAAGGCAACCCAGGAACAGGTAAAGGTTGCAGTAGCCCGGGATAGGGCACCCGTTCAGGTTTTGCTTGCTGGCAAACGAGGCAATTTTTGACAAACTGTTTAATGAAACTGCGCATATCTTGCCAACGGAACAGTTGCCTGACTCGCTTATAAGTGACTGGGAATCCTGAATGCCCGCCAATTGGACTGTCATTGAAAGCGCTCACAATTGTCTGCTGAAGCTTCAGATCTGCCCCCACCCAAATGCACTTGTCCACTCTGAGTATTCCAGCCTTCGGGGAAAATTTGTTGTCAGATTTACTAGAAGAAGACAATTTATGTAACATATCAGTGCAAAACTTGTTTTGCGAGTAGCTGTGTATGATATCATCAAGCCATGCTGGCTAAGCAGTTGTTATAGGAAAAAGTTCAGGCATGGTTTCAGCCAGAGTATGGGGTTTTCTGGACAGTGAATCTGCAGCATTATTCTCCACTCCCTTCTTATAGACAATGCTATATTGAAGGCCCAATAATTTAGTCAGAGCCTTCTGCTGCCATTTCGTGTGTAATCATTGTTCAGATAAACTGGCCAGACTATGCTGATCTGTTCTGATAACAAACTCAGACAGCTGCAGGTATTGGCGCCAGTGCTCTACAGCCAGTAAAATCGCCAAGTATTCCTTCTCATAAACTGATAGAGCTTGATTTCTTGGGCCCAAAGCCTTGCTCACATAATGTAACGCCCTCGATGCGGCTATAGCTCCCACGTGTCGAGGCACGACTTAGAGACATAACCGCATTGAAAGCAATGTCGCAAGTCAGGCAATCATTACAACATCCCATGTAATACATAATAAAAGGGGGAGATAACATAGTTGGCTTACACTCGCCACGTCACATCAGAGTACATAAATAACATCCATCAAACAAACACTCATGGCCCGACTACGGCGCCAAAATGGAAAAGAACCCAACATGCGACAAGGCCCTGAATTGAACCCCAACTAGGCACCACTACTGATCATCGGGAAAGGAAACATAATAACGCTGAGAGTCCTCATCGAACTCCCACTTGAGCTCGTACTCGTCACCTGGAGCGAAATCACCTGGACCTGCATCTGAAATTATAGTATCTGTGAGCCACAGGGACTCAGCAATCTCGCACCCTCGCGATCAAGACTATTTAAGCTTATAGGAATGGATATGGCAAATATATGTGGAGTTGCAGCAAGCGACTAGCATATATGGTGGCTACCTTATACGCAAAAGAGAGCGAGAAGAGGGGGCAAAGCGCGAGCGAGAATCTAGAGGAACAACCTGCGCAAGCATTACTCCAACACCGTGTCCACTTCCCGGACTCCGCCGAGGAGAGGCCATCACGGCAACTCACTCAGTTGATTCATTTTAATTAATTAAGGTTTAAGTTATCTACAACCGGATATTAACAAATTCCCATCCGCCCATAACCGCGGGCACGGCTTTCGAAAGTTCAATCCCTGCAGGGGGTCCCAACTTAGCCCATGACAAGCTCTCACGGTCAACGAAGGAATAGACCTCCACCCGAGACACACTGATCAGACTCGGTAACCCGGTACAACAAGACAATTCGACAGGTTAAAACAAGACCAGCAACACCGCCCGAATGTGCCGACAAATCCCGATAGGAGCTGCACATATCTCTTTCTCAGGGCACACTCAGATTGTCTTAGGTACGGGTAGGCCAGCCCAGAGTTGCCCCTGGTGGCCACCGGTAGCTGACAGGTGGACCAACACTCAGAGGAGCACTGGCCCGGGGGGGGGGGGGTTAAAATAAGATGACCCTTGAGTCTGCAGAACCCAAGGGAAAGAAAAGGGCTAGGTGGCAAATGGTAAAACCAAGGTTGGGCATTGCTGGAAAAGCTTTAATCAAGGCGAAATATCAAGGGTTTCCCATTATAACCCAACCGCGTAAGGAACGCAAAATCCGGGAACATAACACCGATATGACGGAAACTAGGGCGGCAAGAGTGGAACAAAACACTAGGCGAGAGGCCGAGCCTTCCACCCTTTACCAAGTATATAGATGCATTAAGATAACATAGCAATATAGTGATATCCCAACAAGTAAATAAATGTTCCAACAAGGAACGGCTCCAATCTTCACCTGCAACTAACAACGCTATATGAAGGGCTGAGCAAAGCGGTAACATAGCCAAACAAAGGTTTGCTAGGACAAAGTGGGTTAGAGGTTCGAACATGGCAATTGGGAGGCTGACAAGCAAAAGGTAGGCATCGTAGCATTGGCATAGCAAGAGCGAGCAAACTAGCATAGCAAAGATAGTAGTGATTTCGAGGGTATGATCATCTTGCCTGCACAGTTGTCAGAGTTGACTGGATCCTCACAAGCAAACTCAACGGGCTCCTCGGTAGCTAACTCGTCTCCCGGCTCTACCCAAACAAGACAAACAAGCAACAAGGATCCAATCAACCACGTGCAAGACCAAGCAAAAATGATGAAATGATGATATGCTATGCGGGATGCAAAATGCAAGATATGACAGGAAACGCATGAACCTGGCCTCAACTTGGAGTTCCAAGGGTGACACTGGATAGAGGGGATGAAATCGCTTGAAAACGATATAAAGATCATAGGAATCGGAGCTACGGTTTGGAAATGGCGAGCGTTTTACGAAACGAACCGATCTGCGATATACAGCAAGTAGGCTCCTAAATGCAACGAAACGAACATGCTACAGCCACCAAACATGAAAACAAAATACATGGCAGTGATGCCCACAAGATGCTTAACAAATCACTAGCACTGAGCTACAGGCAAATTCATCCATTAAGAGGTTCAAACAAGCATGGCAAAAACGCAAACGCAAAACAGATTCCAGACTTAGTGAAATTAACACTAGCCTGAAATTTCAGATCACGAAGCCCTCTTCGGAGCAGCAAAACAACATGATACATGACCTGAACATGACAAGTAAGAACATGGCATGGAGCTACTCAACAAGCTTAACAAAACACCCAAAGTGACCTGGGGCCAAAAGGGTTCACAAAATACTCTACCGAGCTCACGAACATAGCTCGAACACAATCAGTTTTCAGACTTAGTGAAAACTGGGACATGCAGAAATTTAATTCACGAAGGCATGTAAACGAGCTCGATGCACTCACTACGGTGCAAGTCATGGCAAAGCAAGCATATATCCAGCAAGAAGACACAATATGCTAGCTACACATGGCAAGAACAATGGTATAGCATGCATGGATCACTAGCAATAGCACCGGCAAAATCGCAAACGAGTTGACGACCTGCCCAGATTAACAACGAAGCAAAAGTTGAGCTCGATCGAGTCAACCCAGAGCACTCCACATATGCAAACAAAGACATGGATCACTAGGAAACAAGCTGGACATATAGCATCATGAACTAAAATATCCTAGACTTAGTGAAAATCACTAAGTCCCTGAAATCAGCAATCTCAGGTGCCTCTCTTTGCAAGCTTGCACAAGACAACCCACACACCCTAAAAATGCATGGGTGGCACCTCTGGAAAGAAGACAAAATGCTTAACAATTCATCCCAAAGGAGCACAGGCATATCATGCACGGATTAAACATGGCAAAAATGACAAAAGTGCATGATGAACTAACGGATCTGCAATTTAACTCACGAAGCCTCCTTCTAACAGCATTTTGGGAAACGAGATGACCTCAAATGCAAATGATGCAATGGAATGAAATGATGTACATGTCGAGGCGAAGATTTTGATATATCATACACCCAAATCGGAGCTACGGATGCCAAGTTACGGGTCCTCGAACAGAGCAACTTGGATCAAATTTCCAGGACTTAGACAAAAAATCGGGGTTAGGGTTTACTGTTCACGCGACCGGATCTGGATCGGGCGAGGCTCTCAGAGCCCGAGGATCGCCGGGGCCTCGCCGGCTTGAGGCCCGTGGTGGCCGGCGGCGAGGGAGGAGGCGGTGGCCGGCGACGTGAGGAGGAGGCGGTGGCCGGGGGCGACGGCGCCCGGGCGGCGGGCGGCGAGGTGCCCGCGGCGGCAGCGGCGGCCGGCCGGGGAGAAGACGGCGGCGGGGCGCGGGACAAGGCGCGGCGGCGGATCGGGCCGCGGGGGCCCCGCACGGGCCTAGCGGGCCCGCGGGCGGCGACGAACTGGGGACCGGGCGGCGGCCACTAGGAGGCCGACACGTGGCGGCGGACGGGGAGGCCGGACATGTCCGTCGGCGGCGGGAGGAGTTGGATCTCTTTTTTTTTCGGAGGAGGACGGGGAGGAATCTGAGATCTGAATGGGGGGGTGTTTAAATAGGCATAAGTGGAGCTAGGAGAGTCCAAATGAGGTGCGGTTTTCGCCCACGCGATCGTGATCGAACGCTCTAGGACATGGAGCAGAGTTTGGTGGGTTTTGGGCCAAATTTGGGGGGTGTTGGGCTGCAACACACACGAGGCCTTTCGGTACCTCGGTTAACCGTTGAAGTATCAAACGAAGTCCAAATGACCCGAAACTTGACAGGCGGTCTACCGGTAGTAAACCAAGGCCGCATGGCAAGTCTCGGTCCAATCCGGAAATGTTTAATCCCCACACATGAAAGAAAGCTAGAAATGACCACCGGAGGAGAATGAAGCGCCGGAATGCAAAACGGACAACGGGGAAAATGCTCGAATGCATGAGATGAACACGTATGCAAATGCAATGCACATGATGACATGATATGAGATGCATAAAAACGAAAACAACACACGGAGACAAAGACCCGAACCCGAGAAATAAATATAACTTAACGCCGGAAACGGCAAGAGTTGGAGTACAAATAGGGAAAGTTACATCTGGGGCGTTACAACACTCGACCACTACGAAAAGATCTCGTCCCGAGATCTAGGACTGAAAGAACTCCGGGTACTCAGAACGGAGGTGATCCTCGCGTTCCCAGGTAGCTTCACGGTCGGAATGGTGAGACCACTTGACTTTGAGAAATTTGATTGACTTGTTGTGAGTCTTGCGTTCAGTCTCTTCAAGAATAGCAACTGGGTGCTCACGATAAGAGAGATCTTCTTGGAGCTCAATGTCCTCGAAGTTTACGGTGCGGTCAGGAGTCTTGAAGCACTTTCGAAGCTGAGAGACATGGAACACATCATGAACATTTGAAAAGTTTGAAGGAAGCTCAAGTTGATAGGCGAGGTCGCCTCTCTTGCTGACAATCTTGAAAGGTCCCACGTATCTAGGGGCAAGCTTCCCTTTGATACCGAAGCGACGAGTACCTTTCATGGGAGAGACGCGGAGGTAAACAAGATCTCCGATCTCGAAAGCCAAATCACGGTGCTTACTATCATAGTAGCTCTTCTAGCGGGATTGGGCTGCTTTGAGGTTATCACGAATGACTTTGCACATTTCTTCTGCTTCTGTGATTAAGTCATTACCCAGCAGCTGACGTTCACCGGTTTCAGACCAGTTGAGAGGGGTACGGCACTTCCTGCCATACAGAATTTCAAATGGGGCCTTGCCCGAACTTGCTTGAAAACTGTTGTTATAGGAGAATTCAGCATAAGGAAGACAATCCTCCCACTTCATGCCGAAGGAGATCACACAAGCCCTGAGCATATCTTCAAGAATCTGGTTGACACGCTCGACTTGACCACTTGTTTGAGGATGGAAAGCAGTGCTGAAGCGGATGTTTGTGCCCATGGCCTTCTGAAAAGAATCCCAAAACTTGGAGGTAAAGATGCTGCCACGGTCTGAAGAGATCACTTGAGGAATACCGTGCAGAGAGACAATGCGAGAGGTATAGAGTTCCGCCAATTGAGCTGCAGTGATCGACTCTTTGATAGGCAGAAAGTGAGCCACTTTGGTGAGCTTGTCGATGACAACAAATATAGCATCATTGCCACGCTTGGACTTTGGAAACCCAGTCATGAAGTCCATTTCAATGTGGTCAAACTTTCATTCTGGAATGGCAAGAGGTTGGAGGAGACCAGCTGGCCTTTGGTGTTCTGCCTTCACTCTTCTGCAGACATCACATTCATTCACGAATTGAGCGATCTCGCGCTTCATTCGAGTCCACCAATAAGCTTGCTTAAGGTCCTGATACATCTTCGTACTCCCAGGGTGGATGGAGAGGAGAGAATTGTGAGCCTCGTTCATGATCACTTTACGAAGTTTTCCTTTGGGCACAACAATACGATCCTCGAAGAAGAGAGTGTCCTTGTCATCAAGGCGGTAGCACTTGTACTTGGACTGACTCTTGGCAATCCCAATCTTCACCTTTTTCACCATAGCATCAAGAAGCTGGGCTTGGCGAATCTGGTCTTCTAAGGTAGGAGAGACTTGAAGGTTGGCGAGGAAACCTTGAGGAACAACTTGCAGATTAAGCTTGCGGAAAGCTTCACAAAGCTCGGTTGATAAGGCTTTGAGAATCAGACTGTTGCAGTAGGCCTTTCTGCTCAAAGCATCAACAATCACATTGGCCTTGCCTGGAGTATACTCAATACTCGGATTATACTCTTGAATCATTTCGACCCATCGAGTTTGCCTTAGGTTGAGATTAGGCTGAGTGAAGATGTACTTGAGACTCTTGTGATCAGTGAAAATGTCCACTTTTCTTCCCAATAGAAGATGTCTCCAAGTCAAAAGAGCATGCACAACTGCCGCCAACTCGAGGTCATGAGTGGGGTAATTCTTCTCATTAGGCTTCAACTGGTGAGATGTATAAGCAACAACTTTCTTCTCTTGCATCAAAACTGCGCCAAGACCTTGGAGAGAGGCATCACAAAAGACCTCGTACGGCTTGGATTCATCAGGTGGAGTCAGAACTGGAGCAGTGATCAACTTCTCTTTCAAAGTGTTGAAAGCAATATCACACTCTGGAGACCAAACGTACTTGACATGCTCCTGAAGAAGATTAGAGAGAGGCTTCGCGATCTTGGAAAAGTTCTCAACGAATCTTCGGCAATAGCTTGCGAGACCGAGAAAACTGCGGAGTTGCTTCACGTTCTGAGGAGGTTCCCAATTCACAATTGCGGATACCTTCTCGGGATTCACGGAAATGCCCTTGGCAGAGATGATATGACCAAGATAAAGAACCTCATCGAGCCAAAATTCACACTTGGAGAACTTGGCGTAGAACTGATGTTCCCTGAGCTTATCGAGAACCAAACGCAAGTGCTTGGCATGATCTTCCTTGTTCTTCGAGAAAACCAGAATGTCATCGAGATAGACCAAAGCGAAGCCATTGGTGTAGGCGTTGAAGATGAAATTCATCATGCGAGAGAACGTCGGAGGAGCGTTGGCGAGGCCAAAAGACATGACAGTGTATTCATATGAACCAAAGCTTGTTCTGAATGCTGTCTTGGGAATATCTTCTTCACGAATGCGAATCTGGTGATAACCCATACGGAGATCAAGCTTGGAGAATACTTGGGCACCTTTGAGTTGTTCGAACAGCTCATTGATGTTGGGAAGTGGGTATTTGTTCTTGATGGTCTTCTTGTTCACTGGACGGTAATCAACACAAAGTCGACTCGATCCATCCTTCTTCTTCACAAAAAGAACACCACAACCCCACGGAGAAGTACTAGGCCGAATGAGACCCAATCTTTCTTGCTCATCGAGTTGTTTCTTCAGCTCCTTCAACTCTTCGGGGCCGAGCTTGTAGGGACGTTTGCACACAGGTTCCGTGCCAGGCTCAAGTTCAATAACGAATTCGACTGGCCGGTGCGGAGGCATTCCTGGGAGCTCTTCTGGAAAGACGTCTTGATATTCGCAAACGACAGGAATTTGCGAGATGGCATCCAATTCACCCTTCTCATTGAGAGAAAACAGACGGATAGTATTATCCCGAGAGGCAAAGATAATTACGTCCTCAGACGAATGAGTCAATTGGATCTGCCTGGCTGCACAATCAAGATGTGCCTTGTGCTTAGAAAGCCAATCCATCCCGAGAATAAGATCAATATCCGAGTCACCAAGAACCGTTGGAGAAGATAGAAACTTGTAGTCACCCAAAGTAATAGTAACATCCGGAGCAATGGAGTTAGCCTGCATGCGCTTACCGGGAGAGACAACTGCTAAAGGACTAGGCAAAATTTGCAAAGGCAACCCATGCTTAGATGAAAACGGTCTCGAGATGAAACAATGTGATGCACCCGTGTCAAAAAGAACATTTGCAGGAATATCATTAACAGGAAGGTTACCCATGATCACATCTGACGAGTCCTCTGCCTGAGCTACATTCATCAAATTGACCTTGGCATGCTTGGGGTTATGCTTGACCACAGCTGTACTTGCCGATCTCACAGGAGGAGGAGGAAGACGCCTCTGGTTGAAACACTTGTTGGCATAGTGACCCTTCTGTTGGCACTTGTTGCACGTGACCTCTGAAAGCGGACGGTGATACGGAGCACTCGATCTTGGAGGTTGAGACGAAGTCTTGTTCTGAAAGCCTGGGTTGGGTGGGTGGGAAGAACCACTGCCACCTTTGCTCTTCTGCTGATACGGCTGACGGAACGGAGGAGGAGGAAGCCAGAACTTCTGCTGCTTGGCCACTTGAGTAGAGGAAGAAGGAGTAACATCTCTGACTCGCTTCCTGGACGCATCACACCTCAACTGAGCAGCCTCTTGCTTCAGTGCCATGTTGTAGAACTCATCGTATCTCAAAGGCTCAAAGAGAACAAGAGAGAGCTGAATATCTTCTCTGAGACCACCCCTGAACTGATATATCATGCTCTTCTCATCAGGCACATCCTGCTTGGCAAAGCGGGCAAGCTTCTGGAACAATTTGTTGTAGTCATAGACAGACAAAGAACCTTGCTTCAGATTGCGGAATTCCTCACGCTTGCTTTCAACCACGCTCTGCGGAATGTGATGAGCTCGGAAATCTCGACGGAAATCATCCCAAGTGATAACACGTCCACCTCTGGAATCCTTATACTGCTGGAACCATTCTGCAGCTTGATCTTTGAGTTGGAAGGAAGCGAACTTGACAAAGTCCTCAGGCCTGACGTTGCTGCACTCGAAATGCTTACACAGATCCACAAGCCAATCGTCAGCATCGGTTGCCTCAACACAATTACTGAAAGTCTTTGGCCCGTTAGCAAGGAACTGGTTGAGTGTAGTAAAGTGACTCTGGTTGCTGCCTTGATTCCCTTGATTGTCTTGATTGCGCTCTTGGAGAATTTGCATGATCAGCTGAGTGTTTGCATTGGTTGCGGCCATCACAGCTTGCCATGCCTCTGGAGGAGGTGGAGGCGGTGGCGGATCTTGATTCTGGTTCTGACTGGTGCTCTTAGCGGGAGCCATCCTGAAGAGGTTGACCACCGTTAGCACATAGACAGATAAATGAAGCTGAAACCAACGGAATGAAAATTGCAACATAAAGTCTTCACATCCGAACAAAATGAACGAATGCATTTCTCTTGAAGTGGTCACATATTCCTAAATTGCGAAGCCACGAAGAATCAGGTAGAAGGGGTACATCAACGGGGGATGGAATCAACATATGACGTCGAAGCAAAACGAAAGCCACAACTCGAAATAAAACCAAGGGTTGGCTTGCGGAATAAGCCGGAACACACATATGATAGAAATTTCGTCCGAAGTTTTCGTGGTGGGACCTACACGGGCTCGATCATACAACACCATCATGTACAAGGCAGTGCACATGACCTACGAAGCGTCCCCGAGTCAGCATAGCCAAGGACTCTTTAAGACACAACGAGATCACTGTAAAATCGACCGTGAATAGACGAACCACTAGACGTCGAACCCCAATTTCATATCATACATCTGTCAGAAAGATATCCTAAGGCTACTTGAATTCCCACCTATGAAATTCCCGAAATTTTCCGGTTATGCAATCAGGTGTTGGGGATACAGGGGAGCATAATATCTCACTCAAGCTAGCAAATCCTACATCCAGCTGTATCCATCCTTCAACACATAACCAAGAAACCTTCGGAAACCACCTACCTCAACCTTCGAAAAGCATCCGTTATACAAGTTATGGTGATACTCCCGAACTCCCGCCCCAGTACTGGGTGGCGTCGAGGTTATCTCACCAACGAACTGCATAAAAGAGATTTTCGATGTCGGCGAACATATCTCAAGTATTCCAGAATTGCAACGATAAAATTATGATGACAACACCTCAGAGCTCAACTCCCCGGGACACTTCCACTAAACCCCTGACAGGAGGCACCAAGACAGTATTCTCATCATAAGCCATCGGAACAAATCCAAGATACTCGCGTGATCCTAAAATTTTTTTTTAGTGAAATTTGAGAAGAGAAGAGTCAAAACTCTACGTCAGGATGCCTTACCAGAGCGATGAGGAGACTGGGAAGTAAAAAGAATTCCTAACTCTCCGATATATAAATCCTAAGTGACTCAAAACATTTTTCTAGACACAACTCGGCTACTAAGACGATCAAGCAATGGGGCTCCTAAGCTCGGGGAAGGCTCTGATTACCAACTTGTAACGCCCTCAATGCGGCTATAGCTCCCACGTGTCAAGGCACGACTTAGAGACATAACCGCATTGAAAGCAATGTCCCAAGTCAGGCAATCATTACAACATCCCATGTAATACATAATAAAAGGGGGAGATAACATAGTTGGCTTACACTCGCCACGTCACATCAGAGTACATAAATAACATCCATCAAACAAACACTCATGGCCCGACTACGGCGCCAAAATGGAAAAGAACCCAACATGCGACAAGGCCCTGAATCGAACCCCAACTAGGCACCACTACTGATCATCGGGAAAGGAAACATAATAACGCTGAGAGTCCTCGTCGAACTCCCACTTGAGCTCGTACTCGTCACCTGGAGTGAAATCACCTGGACCTGCATCTGGAATTATAGTATCTGTGAGCCACAGGGACTCAGCAATCTCGCACCCTCGCGATCAAGACTATTTAAGCTTATAGGAATGGATATGGCAAATATATGTGGAGTTGCAGCAAGCGACTAGCATATATGGTGGCTACCTTATACGCAAAAGAGAGCGAGAAGAGGGGGCAAAGCGCGAGCGAGAATCTAGAGGAACAACCTGCGCAAGCATTACTCCAACACCGTGTGCACTTCCCGGACTCCGCCGAGGAGAGGCCATCACGGCAACTCACTCAGTTGATTCATTTTAATTAATTAAGGTTTAAGTTATCTACAACCGGATATTAACAAATTCCCATCCGCCCATAACCGCGGGCACGGCTTTCGAAAGTTCAATCCCTGCAGGGGGTCCCAACTTAGCCCATGACAAGCTCTCACGGTCAACGAAGGAATAGACCTCCACCCGAGACACACCGATCAGACTCGGTAACCCGGTACAACAAGACAATTCGACAGGTTAAAACAAGACCAGCAACACCGCCCGAATGTGCCGACAAATCCCGATAGGAGCTACACATATCTCTTTCTCAGGGCACACTCAGATTGTCTTAGGTACGGGTAGGCCAGCCCAGAGTTGCCCCTGGTGGCCACCGGTAGCTGACAGGTGGACCAACACTCAGAGGAGCACTGGCCCGGGGGGGGGGGGTTAAAATAAGATGACCCTTGAGTCTGCAGAACCCAAGGGAAAGAAAAGGGCTAGGTGGCAAATGGTAAAACCAAGGTTGGGCATTGCTGGAAAAGCTTTAATCAAGGCGAAATATCAAGGGTTTCCCATTATAACCCAACCGCGTAAGGAACGCAAAATCCGGGAACATAACACCGATATGACGGAAACTAGGGCGGCAAGAGTGGAACAAAACACTAGGCGAGAGGCCGAGCCTTCCACCCTTTACCAAGTATATAGATGCATTAAGATAACATAGCAATATAGTGATATCCCAACAAGTAAATAAATGTTCCAACAAGGAACGGCTCCAATCTTCACCTGCAACTAACAACGCTATATGAAGGGCTGAGCAAAGCGGTAACATAGCCAAACAAAGGTTTGCTAGGACAAGGTGGGTTAGAGGTTCGAACATGGAAATTGGGAGGCTGACAAGCAAAAGGTAGGCATCGTAGCATTGGCATAGCAAGAGCGAGCAAACTAGCATAGCAAAGATAGTAGTGATTTCGAGGGTATGATCATCTTGCCTGCACAGTTGTCAGAGTTGACTGGATCCTGACAAGAAAGCTCAACGGGCTCCTCGGTAGCGAACTCGTCTCCCGGCTCTACCCAAACAAGACAAACAAGCAACAAGGATCCAATCAACCACGTGCAAGACCAAGCAAAAATGATGAAATGATGATATGCTATGCGGGATGCAAAATGCAAGATATGACAGGAAACGCATGAACCTGGCCTCAACTTGGAGTTCCAAGGGTGACACTGGATAGAGGGGATGAAATCGCTTGAAAACTATATAAAGATCATAGGAATCGGAGCTACGGTTTGGAAATGGCGAGCGTTTTACGAAACGAACCGATCTGCGATATACAGCAAGTAGGCTCCTAAATGCAACGAAACGAACATGCTACAGCCACCAAACATGAAAACAAAATACATGGCAGTGATGCCCACAAGATGCTTAACAAATCACTAGCACTGAGCTACAGGCAAATTCATCCATTAAGAGGTTCAAACAAGCATGGCAAAAACGCAAACGCAAAACAGATTCCAGACTTAGTGAAATTAACACTAGCCTGAAATTTCAGATCACGAAGCCCTCTTCGGAGCAGCAAAACAACATGATACATGACCTGAACATGACAAGTAAGAACATGGCATGGAGCTACTCAACAAGCTTAACAAAACACCCAAAGTGACCTGGGGCCAAAAGGGTTCACAAAATACTCTACCGAGCTCACGAACATAGCTCGAACACAATCAGTTTTCAGACTTAGTGAAAAATGGGACATGCAGAAATTTAATTCACGAAGGCATGTAAACGAGCTCGATGCACTCACTACGGTGCAAGTCATGGCAAAGCAAGCATATATCCAGCAAGAAGACACAATATGCTAGCTACACATGGCAAGAACAATGGTATAGCATGCATGGATCACTAGCAATAGCACCGGCAAAATCGCAAACGAGTTGACGACCTGCCCAGATTAACAACGAAGCAAAAGTTGAGCTCGATCGAGTCAACCCAGAGCACTCCACATATGCAAACAAAGACATGGATCACTAGGAAACAAGCTGGACATATAGCATCATGAACTAAAATATCCTAGACTTAGTGAAAATCACTAAGTCCCTGAAATCAGCAATCTCAGGTGCCTCTCTTTGCAAGCTTGCACAAGACAACCCACACACCCTAAAAATGCATGGGTGGCACCTCTGGAAAGAAGACAAAATGCTTAACAATTCATACCAAAGGAGCACAGGCATATCATGCACGGATTAAACATGGCAAAAATGACAAAAGTGCATGATGAACTAACGGATCTGCAATTTAACTCACGAAGCCTCCTTCTAACAGCATTTTGGGAAACGAGATGACCTCAAATGCAAATGATGCAATGGAATGAAATGATGTACATGTCGAGACGAAGATTTTGATATATCATACGCCCAAATCGGAGCTACCGATGCCAAGTTACGGGTCCTCGAACAGAGCAACTTGGATCAAATTTCCAGGACTTAGACAAAAAATCGGGGTTAGGGTTTACTGTTCACGCGACCGGATCTGGATCGGGCGAGGCTCTCAGAGCCCGAGGATCGCCGGGGCCTCGCCGGCGTTGAGGCCCGTGGTGGCCGGCGGCGAGGGAGGAGGCGGTGGCCGGCGACGTGAGGAGGAGGCGGTGGCCGGGGGCGACGGCGCCCGGGCGGCGGGCGGCGAGGTGCCCGCGGCGGCAGCGGCGGCCGGCCGGGGAGAAGACGGCGGCGGGGCGCGGGACAAGGCGCGGCGGAGGATCGGGCCGCGGGGGCCCCGCACGGGCCTAGCGGGCCCGCGGGCGGCGACGAACTGGGGACCGGGCGGCGGCCACTAGGAGGCCGACACGTGGCGGCGGACGGGGAGGCCGGACATGTCCGTCGGCGGCGGGAGGAGTTGGATCTCTTTTTTTTTTCGGAGGAGGACGGGGAGGAATCTGAGATCCGAATGGGGGGGTGTTTAAATAGGCATAAGTGGAGCTAGGAGAGTCCAAATGAGGTGCGGTTTTCGCCCACGCGATCGTGATCGAACGCTCTAGGACATGGAGCAGAGTTTGGTGGGTTTTGGGCCAAATTTGGGGGGTGTTGGGCTGCAACACACACGAGGCCTTTCGGTACCTCGGTTAACCGTTGAAGTATCAAACGAAGTCCAAATGACCCGAAACTTGACAGGCGGTCTACCGGTAGTAAACCAAGGCCGCATGGCAAGTCTCGGTCCAATCCGGAAATGTTTAATCCCCACACACGAAAGAAAGCTAGAAATGACCACCGGAGGAGAATGAAGCGCCGGAATGCAAAACGGACAACGGGGAAAATGCTCGAATGCATGAGATGAACACGTATGCAAATGCAATGCACATGATGACATGATATGAGATGCATGAAAACGAAAACAACACACGGAGACAAAGACCCGAACCCGAGAAATAAATATAACTTAACGCCGGAAACGGCAAGAGTTGGAGTACAAATAGGGAAAGTTACATCTGGGGCGTTACACATAAGCTAAAGGGTGGCCTTCCTGCATCAGTACTGCACCCACTCCTACGTCACACGCATCAGTTTCAATAACAAACTGTTTAGAGAAATCTGGGAGTGCTAGGACAGGCGCTGACATCAATCCTTGCTTGAGAGTTGTAAAAGCTTGCTGCTCTACTTGTGTCCAATGGAACGACACACCTTTCTTTAGCAAGTTAGTGAGTGGCTTGCTGATGAGACCATAGTGGGCGATGAATTTCCTGTAGTATCCAGCCAGACCCAAGAACCCTCTGACTTCTTTAGCAGACACAGGCACATGCCATTCCTTAATGCTATTGATTTTCTCAGGATCAGTGGCAACCCCTTGGCTGCTGATGATATGACCCAAATAACCAATCTGGGTTTGAGCAAACGCACACTTTGATAACTTCACCTTCCACTAATGCTGGTGCAAGAGCTGTAGCACTTTTGCTAAATGTTCCAAATGGAGTGCATAGGTGGCACTGAAAATCAATATATCATCAAAGAATGAAATGGCAAATCCCCTGAGGCAAGGAGACAGAGTATCATCCATGGCAAAATGGAATGTATTTGGACCACCAATCAGACCAAATGATAGAACCAGGAATTCAAAGTGCCCAAAGTGAGTTTGAAAAGTTGTTTTATGTTCTTCCCAAGGGGCCAGTCGAATCTGGTGGTAACCAGCTCTAAGATCTAGCTTAGAAAACCAACAAGACCCAGCTAGTTCATCGAGCAGTTCATCAATGACAGGGATAGGGAACTTACTCTTGATAGTAATTGCATTCAAATGTCTGTAGTCGAAGACTGGTCTCCAGGTTTTGTCCTTCTTCTGAACCATTATCATGGGTGATGAGAAAGCACTCGTGCTAGGTCTGATAATACCTGAGTCTAGCATTTCCTTAACTTGTTTTTCCATCTCATCCTTGAGAGCAGGTGGGAGTCTGTATGGTCTGATAGAAACTGGAGAAGCACCGGGGATCAGAGGTATGGTATGATCATATTTCCTCCTAGGGGGTAGGCCGGAAGGGGGCTCAAACACAGATGCATAGGTGTTAAGGATTTCCTGTATTTCAGCAGGTACTTGTTGTTGTTCTGTGTTCTTGGGAGATAGGAGTGCAGACAGTTCAATCATAGCCAGAAGGCTAGGAGTTGCATCATTACCCAGTAATGTAATGGGCATACCATGTAAGTTGAATGATAGCCAGTGTTCAGCCCAATCTACTTGCATGGGACTATGGGTGGCCAACCAATTTAGTCCCAGAATTCCATTATAAGATCCCAGTGGAAATATTTTAAAATCACTGGTAAATTTGTGCCCATCAGTGGACCAAGACCCTGACAACAGCTGCTGGTTGCAAGGCACTAAACTCCCATTGGCCACTTTTACCAACTTAACCGGCATGTCAGATATCCCTCTGATTTGAGCAGCAACGGCACAATCCAGGAACGAGTGCGTACTTCCAGAATCAATGTGACGCCCGGATAATTAAGCTACAGTGAACCTCTGCTAATGATGCCACGTCACCTCGATTACTGTTCCTAGTCTCGTGCTAGTTCGAAACTGATTCAAATTCAAATTCAAAATCAACCAGGGGATAAAAACTTTTCAAAATTTAAAACAAAAATGTTCGGGGTGTGCAAATAAATGCCTAGGAATTTATGGTGTGGGATCCATGCCTTTATAAAAGACCTAAATACTTAAAATGAATTAAAACAGAAAAGAAAATAAATAAAGAAAAGAAAATACAAAAACAAAAAACAAAAAAAATAAAATAAAAGGACCCCCCCCACTGGGCCAGACGGCCCAGCCGGCCAGGCCACCAACCGGCCCAACTGGGCAAAGGCCCAGCCGGCCACCCCCTTTCCCCTTATCCCCCCGCGACCCAAACCCTAACCCCCACGACCGCCCCCACTCGCCCCCTCCCCCAGTCGCTCTCCCCCCTCCTCCCCGGTCCAGATCGGATCGAGGGGACGAGCCCGCTCCCCCCCACCTCGCGACGCCACTGCCCCGGATCTCCGTCGCCTAACCGCCTCCCCAGCACCACGGTGCCGCCCCATCGTCCTCGTCTCCTCGTCGCCAACGCCGTCGACGCAAGCCGCCGCCTCGGCCTCGTCTCCTCCCCGTCGACGCCGTCCCCGTCCCCCTCCACCGCGGTCCTCCCCGACCTCCATCGGGCACGCTGCCCGTTCCCTACGCACCCCGGTGAGGACCCCGGTCCTCCTGCACCCCGTCCCCTCTCGCCGGTGCTTGGCCCCTCCTCCTTGGCCGCACCCCGCGGGCGCTCGCGCCGCGCGCCCCCCTTTTCCCGTACGCCCCGCGCCCGAGCTCCGGACGGGCTCGCGTCTGCCGCGCCCATCGCCGTGAGCCCCGCCTCTCGCCCACGGCCTCTACTCCGCCGCTCGCTGCACGCTGTTCCGCGCCACTCGCCCGCCCTTGGCGCCGCGCCTTGCGCCGCCTGCACCGCGCCTCGTGCCCCCTGCTGCGCGCGTCGCAAGTCTCGCCGTGACCTCGCGCTCGCCTTCGTGCCTCCCGCGGTCGCCTGCTCTGCCATCGCTGCCGCCGCTGCGCCCGGCCGCCGAACCGCATCGTGGCCGCGCCGGTTCCGCCCACCACTGCGGCCGCCGACGCGCCGTCCTGCTCCGCCCCACCTCCGGCTCGCTGGGCCGCCGCCCTGCCGTGGCCTCGCCGCGGCCATCTCCGACGCCCGGCGCCCGCTCGGCCCTCGCCCGGGTCTGGGCGCTCACAGCGCCTCTGCGCCCGCGCCCACTGGGGCTCCATCCGGATCGGGCGCCCGTGCGGCCATGCGCCCGTTAGGCCTAGGGGCCTATGACAAGGGGCCCCACCCTGGAACGTTTTATATAAAAAAAGGAATAAAAATAATAATAATAAAATAATAAAATAAATAATAATAATTAAATTAATTAATTAATTAAGTTAATTAATTATAATTAGATTAACCTAATCACTAGTTTACCTAATTAATCTGTTAGTTTAATTAAACAGTAGTTTGATTAGCCTAATCCCTAATTAACTAAAACAGTCAATGACATGGGGGTCCCACCCCTGTTGACCAGTCAAACGTTGACTGGTCAACTGGGTCCCTCTGGCCCACCTGTCAGTCACTGGGTACACTTTGGTGTACACTGTGCTGGGTGCGCCTAGCAATTTAACAATTATTTTCGAATTAAAAATAATTCCAGAAATTAGTAAAATCTTTAGAAAATCATATCTTTTTATCCGTAACTCGGATTAAATTATTCTCAACATGAAAGTTGCTCAGAACGATGAGACGAAGCCGGATACGCAGCCCGTTCGTCCGCCACAAATTCCTAGCATAGCAAACACGCAACTTTCCCCCTCCGGTTCATCTGTCCGAAAACGCGAAACACCGGGAATACTTTCCCGGATGTTTCTCCCCTTCACCGGTAACACCTATCCCTGCGTTAGATCACCTCTAGCACCACGTTTGTCATGTTATGCTTTGATTGCTCTGTTATTTATTGTGTTCCCCCTCCGTTACTTTTCCGGTAGACCCCGAGACTGCCGCTGATGCCCCTGTGATCGACTACGTCGACGACGACCCCTCTCTCTTGCCAGAGCAACCAGGCAAGCCCCCCCTTTGATCACCAGATATCGCCTACTCTTCTCTATACTGCTTGCATTAGAGTAGCGTAGCATGTTACTGCTTCCCGTTAATCCTATACTGATGCATAGCCTGTCCTTGCTACTACTGTTGATACCTTTACCTGCAATCCTACTTGCTTAGTATAGGATGCTAGTTTTTCATCAGTGGCCCTACATCCGTGTCCGTCTGCCATGCTATACTATCGGGCCGTGATCACTCGGGAGTTGATCACGGGTATATACTATATACTTTATACATGATACATGTGGTGACTAAAGACGGGTCGGCTTGAGGAGCACCCGAGTGGATCTTTGAGGCGGAGCGGCAGGGCAGGTTCCGACCACCTAGGAGAGAGGTGGGCCTGGCCCTGGTCGACGTTCGCGGATACTTAACACGCTTAACGAGATCTGGGTATTTGATCTGAGTCTGGCCATTTGGTCTATACGCACTAACCATCTACGCGGGAGTAGTTATGGGTATCCCGGCGTCGTGGTATTAGCCGAAGCCTTCTTGACGTCAGCGACGGAGCGGCGCGCGCTGGATTGGACTGGAACGCCACTAGGCTAGGTCTGCTTCCGGCCGCCCACGCAACGTGCAGGTGTGCTAAGGGCGACGGGCCCAGACCCCTGTGCGCTTAGGTTTAGACCGGCGTGCTGACCTCTCTGTTGGTCTAGGTGGGGCTGCGACGTGTTGATCTTCCGAGGCCGGGCATGACCCAGGAAAGTGTGTCCGGCCAAATGGGATCGAGCATGTTGGGGTATGTGGTGCACCCCTGCAGGGAAGTTAATCTATTCGAATAGCCGTGATCTTCGGTAACAGGACGATTTGGAGTTGTACCTTGACCTTATGACAACTAGAACCGGATACTTAATAAAACACACCCTTCCAAGTGCCAGATACAACCGGTGATCGCTCTCTCACAGGGCGACGAGGGGAGGATCATCGGTTAGGGTTATGCTATGCGATGCTACTTGGAGGTCTTCAGTCTACCTCTTCTACATGCTGCAAGACGGAGGCTGCCAGAAGCGTAGTCTTCGAAAGGACTAGCTATCCCCCTCTTATTCCGGCTTTCTGCAGTCCAGTCCACATATAATAGCCTTATTCCAGTTGATACCAATGCATACGCATGTAGTGTAGCTCCTTGCTTGCGAGTACTTTGGATGAGTACTCACGGTTGCTTTCTCCTTCTTTTCCCTCTATCCCTTCTACCTGGTTGTCGCAACCAGATGTTGGAGCCCAGGAGCCAGACGCCACCGTCGACGACGACTCCTACTACACCGGAGGTGCCTACTACTACGTGGTGCCCGCTGACGACGACCAGGAGTAGTTAGGAGGATCCCAGGCAGGAGGCCTGCGCCTCTTTCGATCTGTATCCCAGTTTGTGCTAGCCTTCTTAAGGCAAACTTGTTTAACTTATGTCTGTGCTCAGATATTGTTGCTTCCACTGACTCGTCTATGATCGAGCTCTTGTATTCGAGCCCTCGAGGCCCCTGGCTTGTAATATGATGCTTGTATGACTTATTTTATTTGTAGAGTTGTGTTGTGATATCTTCCCGTGAGTCCCTGATCTTGATCGTACACGTTTGTGTGTATGATTAGTGTACGATTGAATCGGGGGCGTCACAATCAACTAGGAATGTGAGCGCATGCCCTTGTAACTGCACTGTCAGTTTCATCGTTGCAATAGCAGGTACAGATGGATCTCCCAAAGCAGCAGCGAAATGCAAATGGCATTAACTTCCCCAGTACTCTCTGCCTCAGTGTCACTGGTCTCTGCTGGCATATTCTGCACGTACTCCAACATTTCCTGTACAACATGTAACTGAACCTCTTGTTTACAACGGTGATCTCTTGCCCAACGCTCTCGCAAATGAAGCATAGCCCCTTAGACTTCCTATATGCACGCAGAGCTGACCAACGATCTTCAACTAGCGCTGGACGACTTGACTCTGCAGTAGTTCTGTCCTCAATGGCCTTACTGGTAGTAGCACAATCTGTGCTCAGACTCAGCAAATCAAGGTGAGCGAGCTTTACTCGTAGCTGATCAGCTTTGAAAGCAGATTGGCTATGTTTGAAGGCGGAGGGCAGTCCTCCCACTCCTCTGCCAACGCCGTGTCTAGTGGCGGGCGCGGTGGATCCAACCGTGGCGGTGGCCGCGGTGGCAATGGTAGCCACAATGGAGGCGGCCGTGGCAACGGCGGCTGCGGCGGCGGTGGGAGCTACAGCTTAATGAACATGAGTATGAACTTGTCCGTAATGTCAACCATCTCCATGACAGGATCTGTGCACACATAAAAACAAAATCAAACCAGATACTGGAACCATTTTATGTGCGAGCAATAATGATCTAAAAGTAGATACTTACATGGCATATTTATACGTAATAAATCATATGTAGTAGATCTAAAGAACATGCAAGTACGTACTCAGATAGTATCTTCATATACAATGGTTTATATTTCTAGTTAATGCTAGGTTCAGTTCATGGCTTCATATGAGATAATTCAGGCACATTGTTGTAATACTTTGTAAGGTCCTCGAGAATAATCAATAAAGTGGCCGTATGCATCTCCCAGATGCAGAGGCCGGGGGTTATCCTCCTTTTCTAAAAAAAATATGAGATAACCTGGCAACCGAGGCACAAATCGTAGAGAGATAAAGCTGGCAACTAATCTGTATAATCATCTTCAAGGAAAGGCAAGAAAATAGTGTGCAGCAGCAAAGCTTTACTTTTTTTTAAGAAAGCAAAGCTTCAGCTATTTCTTCAGCAAGGAACCAAATTCAGAAATCAAAGTCAAAACAGAGAATAAATGTTTCCCTATAGAGCTTATAGGCAAAGAGGTAAAAACAAGCAGATCTAAATACCAATGCTAATGTAATATTGGTATCCATAAGCAGTAGCTTCAGATCCTAAAATTCATCAGCACTGCAGCCACATAATTTTCACTCTTCTGTCTATTTCCCCTTTCATATCATTCAACTCTTTGTTTATTGGATCTTCATAAACAACAAAAATCTCAAGGATTTACATGCACATTAGAAATTAAACTTGCCTTTGCATTCTATTTGTAAACTACACCAAAAGAGAGAAGCCACAGGCATCTAGGGCGAAGATGAACTCGCACGTATGTACACTGGGAAGCATGCATATGAAAGTTAGAAGCATATGTTTACCTATGGTTGTAATCCTATGAATAGAATTAGCAACTACTATTTATTTGTTACTTGAATGGAATCAACAGCGACTTTCATGCATTGCATATACGACGGCTGGCCCTATATGCCTCCTCTGCCTTATCTCGTAACTACTACTAATAATTGTTGACTGGGCTCGGCTGCTGTCTAAACAAAGACAACTGCATTCAAGCACAGGGCAGTACCTCCTAAGACTGAAGCTTTAATTAACAGAAGCAAGCATCTGCCAATTTATTGAAGGAAGAACACCACGCCTGAAACACAGCAGGCCTATCAACTTAATCCAGACATATAAATCTGTGGTCACACCACCACCATCACACCTAAAAACTTAGGAAAAGTCTGTAGTCCATGTCACAATTATAAATACTCTGTTTTCACCTTAAACTATCATAAAAGAGAAATAAAAATACAAGAGTAATATAATGCAGACCAATGCACAACACATCAGGTGAAGATTTCCAAAGATAAGCAATCAGATCAGTTCAGTTGCACACAACATGTTCATACAACTACTTCCACAAACAGTTCCAGTAGGCTTTCATAAACTCACTTGCACCAATCCATCCCTTGCGAGTAAACAGCAACCGCTACCCAATCACTTATCCAGAATGACCCAAAGCACCAAACTGAACATAACTCTATGACCACACTGTTCTGAAATATTATTCTTCTTCAAGCTAATTAATAAATTAATAAATTCACCCAAACTAAATTATCTTCTTAGCTGCTTTAATGGAGCATAGTAAGCACTTGTCGTTGCTGTCTGGACCCTTTTTTTAGGCAGTGATGCATGCGCATTTTACACAGTAGCTTGCATAACCTGCTCAGCTTGCTTAACCCAGGGATATAATGACCACCAGGGTGGGCCCTGAGTAATAGAATAACTGTACGATCCCATGTGTCAGTAACCTGATCTGCAACCCAAGCGCACAAATAGACATGCAAGGAGAAGCAGAATGACACCTACCAATAGATACGATGGTGTGTTACAGAATTGAAAGGCAAAAGAACCAAATGGATTCATCTCAAGCAAGGCAGCAGGAATGCAACTAACCCTCGCGTCTTCCTTGCAGCACGAAGAGAACTTTAGAGAAGCAAAGTAAATGCAAAATAGGGACTCGGTGGGCTAAATCTGACAGATGGCATCAACCAAGATATTAAGAGGAGCTAACATGTTATTAGCCTCCTTGCAACTGTTCAGAGATCACCGTCATATTGCACTTGGTCAGCTGAACGATCCTCCCACCTGCCATAAGAGGAGCTTACCAAAGTAAGCTGACTAAAAATTAAGAAACAAGAACAAGTGGAACATCGCAAGGCAAAACACTCAAAGCACCAACCTGCTCATTGTCGCTTGAGCCCCAGTGCACTGTCACAAACATAGGCGGTTCTAGAGAAAGAGAAGAAATAACATTGTAAGAACCGTGAGGGGCCGGCTCGAGGAGTGTGGTGAGGTCGGATCAGGGTACCTGAGGTGTCCTGCACCTTGCTTCATCAGACCCTGGGATTCCATGGAACAATCGTATCAAAACAAGTAAACCAGGCCGGCTAAGATTATTAGAAGAGATGCACCACATTAAATAATTATAGTACAGAAAATAATTTTTACGAAGAAATGAAAGGGAAAACCGGTTTACATCAATCTTAGATTCCCTCAAAGACAAAAATACAAAGAGAATATTGGGATAAATTATTGAATCTGTTCAAGTGAAGAATGCATACCCAGGGGTTTTAGCCCCCCCCCCCCCCCCCCCCACACACACATCATGTTTGTAGAGAGAATATTTGGTGCAACTCATTGTATTCCATGGAGTAGGTTACATTATATACACAGGATATCTTGCGTGACAAGGTAACTAATCCTACCATATCTCTAGGAGTTAGCTATACAAGGCTAGAGAAGATAAGATTAGAAATACAAGATATGTCACGTTCAACACCCCCCCCCCCCCCCCCCCCCCCGCAGTCGAAGCGTCGGTGTCGGCGATGCAAAGACTGGAACGAAACTCCTGGAATGCAGCGGTTGGAAGCCCCTTGGTCATAATGTCGACAAACTGCTGGGTGGTCGGTACATGAAGAACACGAAGCTGACCCAACTGTACCTTCTCGCGAACGAAGTGAACATCAAGTTCAATATTCTTGGTGCGCTTTGCTGCACTGGGTTGGCCGTGAGATAGGTGGCCGAAACATTATCACAGTAAACCACCGTGGCTTTCGGGATGGAAACCTGAAGTTCACCAAGTAACTGACGGAGCCAACATGTCTCGGCAACAACATTGGCGACGACACGGTACTCGGCCTCGGCACTCGAGCGGGAGACGGTGGGCTACCGCTTGGAGGACCAAGATATGAGAGAGTCACCGAAGAAGACACAATATCCCGATGTGGACCGTCGAGTGTCGGGACAGCCAGCCCAATCCGCATCAGTGTAAGCAAGCAGCTCGGTGGAGGTAGAAGCACGAAGACAAAGACCGAAGGTCGGTGTGCCACGAATATACCGAAGAATGCGCTTGACCAAGGACCAGTGAACATCACGGGGCGAGTGCATATGCAAGCAAACTTGCTGGACTGCAAACTGAATGTCTGGTCTGGTGAGCGTGAGGTACTGAAGAGCACCAACAATACTGCGGTATAGAGCGGCGTCGGTAGCAGGTTGCCCAACAGTGGCAGAAAGCTTCGGCTTAGCCTCGGTAGGAGTGGCAGCAGGCTTGCAGTCGGTCATGCCAGCACGATCCAGGAGATCAAGAACATACTGTCCTTGATGGAGAAAGAATCCGGAGGCATCATGTCGCACATTAATGCTGAGGAAGAAGTGCAAAGCGCCCAAGTACTTCAGCCGAAACTCAGAACCAAGGCGACCGATGATGTCGCGAAGTATGTCCGCGCGAGAGGCGGTGATGACAATGTCATCAACATACAAGAGAAGCATGGTGACATGATCAGCTCGATGAAGCACAAAGAGCGACGTGTCCGAGGTGGTGCTGTGAAACCCAAGAGCAGTGAGAAATGCTACAATGCGGTGATACCAAGCACGAGGCGCCTGCTTCAGACCACAGAGAGACCGTGAGAGCAAGCAGACATCATCAGGCCGAGTGGGATCAACAAAACCAGTGGGCTGCTGACATAGAACATGCTCCTGGAGATGACCATAAAGAAATGCGTTGTTGATGATGAGCTGATGAACATGCCAATGATGAGATGCAACGAGCTGAAGAATGACGCGTATCGTGGCGGGTTTGACAACCGGAGAAAAGGTCTCCGAGAAATCAACGCCGGCACGTTGCGCAAAGCCACGAACAACCCAGCGGGCCTTGTACTTGTCCAAAGAGCCATCCGGAAGGAACTTGTGCCAAAATACCCACTTGCCAGTAATAATGTTAGCACCAGGGGGACGAAGAACCAACGTCCAAGTCCAGTTGGTGACGAGGGCATCATACTCAGAGCGCATGGCGGCAAGCCAATGCGGGTCGCTCAACGCAGAGCGCACCGAGCGCGACATGGGGGAGACGACCGTGACACTGAGGTTGTGATAGCGAGGGTTCGGTTGCTGGATCCCGTCCTTGGCGCGTGTCACCATGGAATGATGAGGCGGCGGGGGTGGTGGCCGAGGCCACCGTCGAGGCGGAGCCACAACCTCGGGAGAAGGTGAGGCGACGGTAACATCCGGTGACGAGGCGGCAGGAAAAGCCGGAGATGGGACCGCCGAGGATGACGGCGTGACCGCGGCTAAGACGGCGGGTGATGAAGGCGACGAGGCCGCAGGTGGCGATGACGAAACTGCGGGCAAGGCTGCAGTTGGCAGCGTCAGTGACGGCGACGGGGCCATCGACGAAGCCGCAGGTGGCTGTACCAACAGCGGCGATGGAGCCGCGGATGAGGCCGCGGGTGACCACGAATACGACGGTGACGAGGCCGCGGAAGGAGCCGCGGGTGGCGGAGTGACCGCAGTGTTGGGGAACGTAGCAGAATTTTAAAATTTTCTACGCATCACCAAGATCAATCTATGGAGTCATCTAGCAACGAGGGAGAGAGGAGTGCATCTACATACCCTTATAGATCATGAGCGGAAGCGTTCAAGAGAATGGGGTTGATGGAGTCGTACTCGTCGTGATCCAAATCACCGAAGATCCTAGCGCCGAACGGACGGCACCTCCGTGGTCAACACACGTACGGAGCGAGGACGTCTTCCGCGCCTTGATCCAGCAAGGAGGAGGGAGAGGTTGAGGAAGAGGACTCCAACAGCATCACGACGGTGTGGTGGTGGTGAAGCTGCAGTACTCCGGCAGGGCTTTGCCAAGCTCTTATGGAGGAGGAGAGGTGTTGGGGAGGGGAGGGGCTGCGCCTTGGATGTTCTGTGCAGCCCTCCCCTCACCCCTCTATGTATAGGGGAAGGGGGAAGGGGGCCGGCCCCCTCTAGATGAGATCTAGAGGGGGGGCAAGGAGAGGGGGGCTTGCCCCCCAAGCAAGGGGGCGCCCCCCTTAGGGTTTCCCCCCAACCCTAGGCGCATGGGCCCTAGGGGGTTGTGGCGCCCCAGCCCACTTGGGCTGGTTCCCTTCTCCATACAGCCCATAAGGCCCTCCGGAAGAAGTGGCCCCTCCCGGTGGACCCCCGGAACCCCTCTGGTGGCCCCGGTACAATACCGATATGCCCCCGAACCTTTCTGGCGACCGTATGACAACTTCCCATATATAAATCTTTACCTCCGGACCATTCCGGAACTCCTCGTGACATCCGGGATCTCATCCGGGACTCCGAACAACATTCGGTAATCACATACAAGTCTTCCTAACAACCCTAGCGTCACCGAACCTTAAGTGTGTAGACCCTACGGGTTCGGGAGACATGCAGACATGACCGAGACGACTCTCCGGTCAATAACCAACAGCGGGATCTGGATACCCATGTTGGCTCCCACATGCTCCACGATGATCTCATCGGATGAACCACGATGTCGAGGATTCAATCAATCCGTATACAATTCCCTTTGTCAATCGGTACGTTACTTGCCCGAGACTCGATCGTCGGTATCCCAATACCTTGTTCAGTCTCGTTACCGGCTAGTCACTTTACTCGTACCGTAATGCATGATCCCGTGATCAACCACTTGATCACACTGAGCTCATTATGATGATGCATTACCGAGTGGGCCCAAAGATACCTCTCCTTCATACGGAGTGACAAATCCCAGTCTCGATTCGTGCCAACCCAACAGACACTTTCGAAGATACCTGTAATGTACCTTTATAGTCACCCAGTTACGTTGTGACATTTGGCACACCCAAGGCACTCCTACGGTATCCGGGAGTTGCACAATCTCATGGTCTAAGGAAATGATACTTGACATTCAGAAAAGCTACAACAAACGAACTACACGATCTTTGAGCTAAGCTTAGGATTGGGTCTTGTCCATCACATCATTCTCCTAATGATGTGATCCCGTTATCAATGACATCTAATGTCCATAGTCAGGAAACCATGACTATCTTTTGATCAACGAGCTAGTCAACTAGAGGCTCACTAGGGACATGTTGTGGTCTATGTATTCACACATGTATTATGATTTCCGGATAACACAATTATAGCATGAACAATAGACAATTATCATGAACAAAGAAATATAATAATAACCATTTTATTATTGCCTCTAGGGCATATTCCCAACAGTCTCCCACTTGCACTAGAGTCAATATTCTAGTTACATTGTGATGAATCGAACACCCATGCAGTTCTGGTGTTGATCATGTTGTGCTCTAGGGAGAGGTCTAGTCAACGGATCTGCTACATTCAGGTCCGTATGTACTTTACAAATCTCTATGTCTCCATTTTGAACACTTTCACGAATGGAGTTGAAGCGACGCTTGATATGCCTGGTCTTCCTGTGAAACCTGGGCTCCTTGGCAAGGGCAATAGCTCCAGTGTTGTCACAGAAGAGAGTCATCGGGCCTGACGCATTGGGTATGACTCCTAGGTCGGTAATGAACTCCTTCACCCAGACTGCTTCTTGTGCTGCCTCTGAGGCTGCCATGTACTCCGCTTCACATGTAGATCTCGCCACAACGCTTTGCTTGCAACTGCACCAGCTTACTGCCCCAGCATTCAAAATATACACGTATCTGGTTTGTGACTTAGAGTCATCCAGATCTGTATCGAAGCTAGCATCGACGTAACCCTTTACGACGAGCTCTTCGTCACCTCCATAAACGAGAAACATTTCCTTAGTCCTTTTCAGGTACTTCAGGATATTCTTGACCGCTGTCCAGTGTCCAGAGTTCATTAGCTCCAGTGTTGTCACAGAAGAGAGTCATCGGGCCTGACGCATTGGGTATGACTCCTAGGTCGGTAATGAACTCCTTCACCCAGACTGCTTCTTGTGCTGCCTCTGAGGCTGCCATGTACTCCGCTTCACATGTAGATCTCGCCACAACGCTTTGCTTGCAACTGCACCAGCTTACTGCCCCAGCATTCAAAATATACACGTATCTGGTTTGTGACTTAGAGTCATCCAGATCTGTATCGAAGCTAGCATCGACGTAATCCTTTACGACGAGCTCTTCGTCACCTCCATAAACGAGAAACATTTCCTTAGTCCTTTTCAGGTACTTCAGGATATTCTTGACCGCTGTCCAGTGTTCCGTGCCGGGATTACTTTGGTACCTTCCTACCAAACTTACGGCAAGGTTTACATCAGGCCTGGTACACAGCATAGCATACATGATAGACCCTATGGCCGAGGCATAGGGGACGACACTCATCTTTTCTCTATCTTCTGCCGTGGTCGGGCATTGAGCCGTGCTCAATCTCGTACCTTGCAATACAGGCAAGAACCCCTTCTTTGACTGATCCATTTTGAACTTCTTCAATATCTTGTCAAGGTACATACTCTGTGAAAGACCAATGAGGCGTCTCGATCTATCTCTATAGATCTTGATGCCTAATATATAAGCAGATTCTCCAAGGTCCTTCATTGAAAAACACTTGTTCAAGTAGGCCTTTATGCTTTCCAAGAATTCTATATCATTTCCCATCAACAGTATGTCATCCACATATAATATGAGAAATGCCACAGAGCTCCCACTCACTTTCTTGTAAATGCAGGCTTCTCCATAAGTCTGCATAAACCCAAACGCTTTGATCATCTCATCAAAACGAATGTTCCAACTCCGAGATGCTTGCACCAGCCCATAAATCGAGCGTTGGAGCTTGCACACCTTGTCAGCATTGTTAGGATCGACAAAACCTTCTAGCTGCATCATATACAGTTCTTCCTTAAGAACCATTAAGGAATGCCGTTTTGACGTCCATTTGCCATATCTCATAATCATAGAATGCGGCAATTGCTAACATGATTTGGACGGACTTTAGCTTCGCTACGGGTGAGAAAGTCTCATCGTAGTCAACCCCTTGAACTTGTCGATAACCCTTAGCGACAAGCCGAGCTTTATAGATGGTCACATTACCATCCGCGTCTGTCTTCTTCTTAAAGATCCATTTATTTTCTATGGCTCGCCGATCATCGGGCAAGTCAGTCAAAGTCCATACTTTGTTTTCATACATGGATCCTATCTCGGATTTCATGGCTTCCAGCCATTTGTCAGAATCTGGGCCCGCCATCGCTTCTTCATAGTTCGAAGGTTCACCGTTGTCTAACAACATGATTTCCAAGACAGGGTTGCCGTGCCACTCTGGTGCGGAACGTGTCCTCGTGGACCTACAAAGTTCAGTACTAACTTGATCTGAAGTTTAATGATCATCATCATTAACTTCCTCTCTAGTCGGTGCAGGCACCTCAGGAACATTTTCTTGAGCTGCGCCACTTACCGGTTCAAGAGGCAATACTTCATCAAGTTCTACTTTCCTCCCTATTGGGGATATAACTATTTGAGTAAGCCGGCTAGGAGGGGCCGGGTTATGCAAAGAAGACTCATCGTAAAGGAAGCCCAAGACCCAGCGTGAAGATGGTGGTTCATTGAGCTTAAGGCCCATGGAGACAAACCGCCGTAATGGCATGACTTGTAACATAAGGTAGAGGTAACTAGTCACCAAGCCGGACACTGTTTATGAGCCGGTCGGGACTCTGTAGGCCGCAGGGCGTCAACCCGTGTATATAAGGGAATGACCCGCCGGTGGCTTAGGGCAAGAAACAACCAATCGAGAACCGGGCATAGTGTATCTCGCTCCCTGGTCATCGAAACCTCAAGCAATACCAACCCAACTAGACGTAGGCCTTCCTTCACCGCAAGGGGCTGAACTAGTATAAACCTCGCGTGTCCTTTGTCCCGATTAACCCCTTTAAGCTTCCTAGTTGCGATGGCTCCACGGTTAAGTCCTTGCAAGAGGACATCTGCCGTGACAATTCCACGAAAGTTGGCGCCCACCGTGGGGCCAGCGCACGGTGGATTTGAGTTCTTGAAGGGCAGCTTCGAAGGGCTCAAGGGATACGCAGTTGGCCTGATGACCAAGAGTCGTCGCGGCAAGATCTACATCGACGACGAAGGCTGGGGCCCCGACGCCAGTTCAATTGAGTACGGGTACCGTGTCCCCTTTGGCGGAATTCACGTCTTCATCGGCCGGATTGGTGAGCCGGGCCCTGAGCCGGACAGCTGCACCGACCTCGTCGAGACGGCTCAGCGTGCGAAACCCGCCCGAGCTCAACCCGTCATGAAGCGTGCCTTTGTGGGTTGCATCCACGGAGGTGAACTTTCCGAAGGATCTGAAGGTGATGGTGAGCCAGCCGTCCTCCCTGACGGTGATTCGTCCGCCGGCTCAACAGATTCGCTATATCAAGTTCAAGATGGTGTGCTTGGGGGCTGTTCCGATGGCAGCACTACTCCGGACCCCTCAGAGTCACCAAACCGGGCAGGAGTCTTCATGGCTGGTACTCAACCCGGCCAAAATTCTACGGCCTCAGCGGCGATAACGTCCGGGTTAGGAGCAGCCAGGGCAGGAGGCCCTGTGCGCTCACCGGCTCAGGTGCTGATGTATCTCATGGATAAACTTATGGCCTTGTTAACTGCTACAGTCATCCCCGCGAACCAATCTGAGCATGAGGCAGAGGTGGCATAGGTTCGCGATGAGATCGCCCGGGCCAGGGAAACCTTAGCAGCTGAAGATACTAGATTAGCCACAGAGCGGGCGGCTTTGGACGTACGGGCACAGCAACTTCAGGCAGAGGCTTTTCAGCTCACGTTGAGCTTGAACGCATCTAATGAGGTAATGAGGAGGAGACATCAGAAAACTCAGTCCCGTTTACCTCAGATTTATGATCCTCGGAATCTCTTTGCTACACCCGGGGCCGGCCCAAGTAACCCGCCAGGTGCAAATCAGTTTATGACATCCGGAGCGGGAGGCCCAGTCCAGCCTCCGGTGACGGCGCCTCTTCACAGCAATATGGCACCGCCCCATTACGTACCAATACCGCAGGGTCACTTCTCCAACCCCATGGAGAACTTAATCGCAACATCAGCACGTTTGGCGGCTCTCCCAGTAGATGGTGATGATCCGACAACGGTGGAAACCCGGAGGATCAGGGAACTTGTCCAAACAGCCATGGCTCAGCAAGAGACCTACTCCTACAGCCGGGACATGATTCACTCAACTCCTCCGCCCTGGTTAGCTCTGCCTCGTCAAAACTGGAGCCCGAGTTACAGTAGACACATGGAGTCAGGGGCCTTTTCAAGTAGCGCTCAGCGCCGGAACCAAACCGGCGGGTATAACCCAGTTCAGGATCGGATACGTCAGGAGGACGAGCGGGCGGCTCAACTAGCGGCTCAGCTAGCAGCCCAACAGGACTCACCGGCTTACCCAACGACTTCCGTTGAGGCGGGTGTTGCTACCAGAACCGGAGGAGTTCCTTGTCTGGTACCGTCTCTACGTAATGTATGTCTGCCCAAGGATTTCAAGGGACCTCGAAAGGTGCCGAATTATACGGCCGATTTACAGCCTGGGGCGTGGATTGAAAGTTACGAGATGGCCATGGAGCTGCTGGAGGTTAGTGATGAAGCGATGGCTAAATACTTCACCATGATGTTGGACGGAACGGCCCGTTCTTGGTTAAAGGGTTTGCCACCCAATTCCATTGGTTCATGGGCGGAGCTAAAGGCCCGTTTCATCCAGAACTTCAAGGACACCTGCAAGCAGTCTATGTCGATTGTGGACCTGACAAATTGTAAGCAGGAGGAAGGTGAATCTACGACTCATTGGGTGCGCCGGGTCAAAGATATAATACATTCGTCAGACAAGATGGATGCCGGCTCAGCAGTTCTCATGCTGGAGAAGAATTGCCGCTTTGAGCCTCTGAGACAGAAAATGGGGCGCCTTAAGCGTGATTGCAACGATATGGGGACGCTGATGGCGGCTTTAGTCAAGTATGCCGATTCTGATAGTACCAAGGATCCCGCGTCTGATGAGGAAAAGACAGGGAAGGGAAAGAAGAACGGTAATGGAAAGGGTCAGCAGCATAACCCGGCGAGTCAAGGAGGCAATAATCGTAAGGCGGACGGTAACCCGGAATTTGTGGCCAATGCACAGGGTAACAATCATAAGCGCAAAGGAAAGCCACCCCCTCGGTTTGGCGGGTCAGGTCCATCTCTTGAGCAACTACTCAATGAGCCCTGCCCGAAACACGACACCCGGGAACGACCAACGACTCATTTATGGAAGGATTGCGCAATCATGAAGGCTTTTAAGAATTCTAATACGTTTGATGGCAATCAAGGCCCTGGCGGCGCCTCAGGAGCTGGCGGCTTTCATGGCCCGGGCGGCGGTTCAGGATCTGGTTTTCAGGGAAGCCAGGGTGGTTATAATCAACAACAGTCTGGTCAAGGAGGTCAATAGCAGCAGCAATCGGGTTATCAGAGCCATCCAGAACAGCTAAACAGTGGGCAGTATCACGTGTTTACCACAAGTTTGTGTAAATGTGATCAGAAAGTTCATAGGAGGGCGGTGAATTCTGTTGAGTCGGCAGCCCCTCGTTACTTGAGGTGGTCGGAACAGCCTATTGACTGGAGCAGGGAGGATCACCCTCCCTGGGTTGATAATCCAGGTCAACTGGCCCTGGTAGTGGCACCGCAGGTTGGTGGTTATAAATTTACTAAGGTGCTCATGGATGGAGGTAGCAACATCAACATCCTCTATTACGAGACCTTTCGATGCATGGGCTTAACTGACAAGAATTTAAAGACTTCCAACACCGTCTTCCATGGAGTGGTGCCTGGTAAATCGGCGTATCCTGTGGGTAAGATTGAGCTAGAGGTGGCCTTTGGAGACGAGCATGATTCTAGGGCGGAAAAGTTAACTTTTGAAGTGGTAAAAATCAAGAGTCCATATCACACTTTGTTCGGGCGGCTGGCTTATGCCAAGTTCATGGCGCGGCCGTGTTATGTTTATTTACAGCTCAAGATGCCGGGTTACAAGGGTACCATCACCGTGCATGGAAGCCGAAAGGTGGCCCTGGAATGCGAAGAAGGCGATGCGGCTTATGCCGAGTCTGTCTGTGCAGCAGAGGAGCTCAAATTTTATCAAGATAACGTTGACCCGGCGGATATGACCTCTCTCAAGAAGCTGACTACGGAGCATGACCCGACCATGAAGTTTAAATCGGCTGCAGAGACTAAGCTTGTTGATTTTACTCCGGGCGATTCGTCTAAGCAATTCAGCATCAGTGCCAACTTGGATCCTAAATAGGAAAGCACGCTCATCGAGTTCATCCGTGAGAACCGGGACATCTTTGCATGGAAGCCTTCTAACATGCCGGGTGTACCGAGAGGACTCGCTGAGCACACTCTTAATATTGATCCGAAGTATAAGCCGGTCAGGCAGTTTCTGCGGCGATTCAATGAGGAACGATGAAAAGCTATAGGGGAAGAAGTCGCCCGGCTCTTGGCGGCTGGGTTTATTGTCGAAGTTTTTCAGCCGGAGTGGTTGGCTAACCCGGTGCTCGTGCTCAAGAAAAACGGCACCTGGCGGATGTGTGTGGATTATATGGACTTAAATAAGGCTTGTCCGGCTGATCCTTTCGCTCCCCCCCGTATTGATCAAATCATTGATGCTACGGCGGGTTGTGCGCGTTTGAGCTTTTTGGATGCTTACTCTGGTTATCATCAGATCAAGATGGCAGTTAAGGACCAGGAGAAGACGGCTTTCATCACTCCGTTTGGAGCCTTCTGCTATGTGTCTATGCCTTTTGGGCTCAAGAGTGCCCAGGTGACTTATCAACGGTGTGTACAGAATTGTCTCCACAATCAGATTGGGCGCAATGTTCATGCTTATGTGGATGACATAGTGGTGAAATCCAGAGAGGCGGAAACCTTGATATCTGATCTCAGAGAAACCTTTGACAATCTCCGGGTTTACAAAATGATGCTTAACCCGGAGAAGTGTGTATTTGGTGTGCCTGCAGGCAAGCTTTTGGGATTCTTGGTCTCAAACAGGGGCATCGAGGCTAATCCGGAGAAGATTAAGGCAATCACTTCTTTGGCTAAACCGGCATGTATCAATGATGTTTAGCGACTGGCGGGTCGTGTTGCCGCTTTAAGCCGGTTAGGTGAGAAGGCCCTACCGCTGTACCAACTGATGAAGAAGGCAGACACCTTTGTCTGGAGTAATGCTGCTAATGCTGCTTTTGAGGATTTGAAGAGGCAGTTATCTGAGCCGCCGGTTCTTGCAGCTCCCATTGACAAAGAGCCTTTGCTGTTATATGTGGCTGCTAATTCACGAGCCGTCAGTGTGGTAATTGTGGTAGAGCGCAAGGAGGCTGGTAAGGAACATCCGGTTCAACGGCCGGTTTATTATGTTAGTGAAGTACTCATCGAGTCAAAACAAAGATATCCTCATTGGCAGAAACTTGTTTACGGGGTGTTCATGGCAAGCTGGAAGCTGAAGCAATATTTCCAAGGTCACCCTATCACTGTGGTAAGTTCTGCCCCCTTGGGAGAGATTATTCAGAACAGAGAGGCTACAGGACGAGTCGCCAAGTGGGCCATCGAGCTCGGGCCTCATGGTCTGAAGTACGTACCACGCACTGCCATTAAGTCTCAAGCTTTGGTGGATTTCATCAATGACTGGACAGAGCTACAGGCAACTGAGGAGAAGCCCGATAACACTTATTGGACTATTCACTTTGATGGGTCCAGACAGTTGGAAGGCTCGGGGGCTGGAGTCGTGTTAACTTCCCCTTGAGGTGACAAATTTTGCTATGTGCTCCGGCTTATGTTTCCTTGTACTAACAATGCAGCTGAGTACGAGGCCCTACTCCATGGTCTCCGGATGGCCAAGGAGATGAACTTGAGCCGGGTAAGATGCTTGGGAGACTCAGACCTTGTGGCTCAACAGGTGTCAGGCAAGTGGGATTCTAAAGATCCCCTTATGGCGGCTTACCGTCGTGAAGTCGATGTTGTGGCTGGACATTTCAAGGGTTATGTGGTGGAACACATTGATCGAAGGAAGAATGAGGCGGCTGATGCCTTAAGCCGGCTGGGATCTCAGTGTAAGCCGGTGCCGCCTAACACCTTTCTTGATGTTTTGAATAATCCTTCTGTTAAGTTACCTACAGAGGAAGATCTGGCAATACCAGACCCAGAGGCACAGCTAGTGGCGGCTCTCCACGTTATCCCGGATTGGACAGTGCCTTATTTGGCTTACATGACCCGGGGAGAGTTGCCTGAAGATGAGACCTCGGCAAGACAAATCGCCCGGCGGTCCAAATCCATGACAATTGTCAATGGCGAGTTACATCATTGCAGCGTCACTGGAGCATTTCAACGTTGCGTGTCACCTACAGAGGGTCAGGAGATCCTTTGTGAGATTCATGAAGGTGATTGTGGTCATCACGCCAGCTCAAAATCTCTTGCGGCCAAAGCTTTCCGTCATGGGTTTTATTGGCTGACGGCTCATGCTGATGCAGAAGACCTGGTCAGTAAATGTGACGGATGTCAGAAATTCTCACGACGAGCCCATGTGCCGGCTCAAGAATTGAGGATGATTCCAATTACTTGGCCATTTGCAATCTGGGGGCTTGATATGGTCGGGCCTTTCAAAAGGTCTAAGGATAAAAAGACGCACCTCTTGGTGGCGGTTGACAAGTTCACAAAGTGGGTGGAGGCGAAGCCAGTCAGTAAGTGTGATGCAGCCACGACGGTCCAGTTTATGAAAAAGGTGATTTTTCGCTTTGGTTTTCCACATAACATTATAACTGATAATGGCACTAACCTCTCCAAAGGAGCTATGGAAGAGTTTTGTCAACGAGAGCATATCCGGCTTGACGTTTCAGCTGTGGCTCACCCTCAATCCAATGGTCAAGCAGAACGAGCTAATCAAGAAATCTTGAGGGGTATCAAGCCCCGGCTCTTGGTCCCCTTGCAGCGGACGCCGGGTTGTTGGGTGGAGGAGTTACCTTCTGTACTTTGGAGCATCAATACTACACCTAACAGATCTACGGGTTACACGCCTTTCTTTATGGTGTATGGAGCAGAGGCGGTCCTGCCAAGTGACATCCGTCATGACTCACCCCGTGTGGCGGCTTATGTTGAGGAAGACAATGAAAAAGCTCGGCAAGACGCACTTGACCTGTTGGATGAAGAGCGAGACTTGGCAATAGCCCGCTCGGCGATTTACCAGCAAGACCTGCGCCGCTACCACAGCCGCCGGGTTAGGTCCAGAACCTTTCAGGAAGGCGACTTAGTGCTCCGACTCATCCAGGATCAATCTGACATGCACAAGCTATCCCCTCCTTGGGAAGGACCCTTTGTGGTCAGCAAGAATCTGAACAATGGATCATACTACCTTATCGACGTTCGGGAGCATAAAGACTCACGTAAGTCGGAGGAGGAGACCCGTCGGCCGTGGAATATCGCTCATCTTCGGCCTTATTATACTTGAGCCATCGGCTCTAATGTGTATATACTTATACTATGTATATTACATAAAGCAATAAAGCAGGACCTCTGTCCTTTTTTCCACTCCCAAAAAGGTTCATGTGTTTTCTTTGTCAGGTGGTGGAGATAACCAAGGAAAAGCGGATCATATCTGAATCCGGCTTTCCTTTGGTCCGGCTTATGATCATATCTGAATCTAGCCGTGGTCATTTGGGGGCTTCCTGTTCAAACATAGGTCGTATTCGAACCAAAGAGAACATAGCTGTCGACACCCACTTGATCGGCATACTGCCAAACCCACTTGGGGGCTTCTTGATCATATTTGAATCATAGCTTAACCCCTTTGGGTCTGACGTGGATCGTATTCGAATTAGCGTCATTAAACAACTCTTATGGTCACTTGGGGGCTTCCTGTTCAAACATAGGTCGTATTCGAACCAAAGAGAACATAGCTGTCGATACCCACTTGATCGGCATCGCCACAGCCACTGGGGGCTAACAGATCGTATCCGAATCTTAGCTCAACCCCTTTGGAACGGTTCACTGATCGTATTCGAATCAGAAACCCTTGAATTTTGTTCATCATATTTTACAAGTATCAACATTGGATATCTTGTGACCCTCTTGAAAATACAATGGAATACATTGCAATCCTCCAGAATTAATATTGGTTACATCAGGTGGTTAAGTACCAGGTGAACTTTTATGTGCCAATTTTCAGGAGTTAAACTTACCCTCAGGGGTTGGCTTATATAAGCCGGAAAAGCAACTGTAAGCATGACAGGGCAATGCAAGACATTTCTGCAAAGGACATAACAGATTCATATAAACTACAAAGTGCATAGTGACGGCGGCTTATGCAAGTATTAAGGGCCATAAGCGTGCGCAAAGGCATAGCAAAACTCAAAGTATTTTCTACTCTGTTACAAGACTCCCCGAGTCTGAATGATGCGGCATTGTTTTTCTACAACGACATAAGCAGGTGGCGCCTGGCAATCTACTCTTGGGGTTGACTTGAAGCTTCCGGGTTATCCTTCTCCGCCTCTCTGCCGGCTGTTTTGTCCTGGAAGGATGATGAGGCCCAGTCAATGCTTCATCATCTATTAAACCGGCCGGGTCGACTTCAGGGGCAAAGGTGTGCTTACGGATTGGAGGGATCAAGCTAACATCGTCATAATGCGGCATGGGGATTCTCCGATTCTCCTTGTCATAACCCGGATGACACTTGGTGAGGTCAGTGTCGTTTCCAATTTGAGTGGCCACAGGGCGTATATCTCTCACACAGGTGGTGAAATCCTTTTCATCAAATGGAGTGCCATCTTCCTTTAAACTTGGATACCCAAGAGCGATGTCGGCCGGGTCTAGCTCTGGTAACCAGGCTTTGGCCCGACTCAAAGCGGCTATTGCTCCGGCTCTTGCTTAGGCCCGTCTCAACTCTTGAATCTGCTGAGGAAGTACAGCAAGCCGTTGTAACACATCTTGCAAGAGGTAGGGCGCATCATTTGATAAGGCTACAACGGCCAAGGCACGTTGTGACCCGATGTACAGTTGCTCTACTAGAGTATACACCGCCTTCAGTTTGATCAGCATATTCTGCTTGAGGTTTGTGCTCCTGGGGCCTGTATTGGTAAGTATAAGGTAAACTTCAGGTAACAATTGAATGAATATTTACAATATTTAAATGCTTGCTTAAGATAACTTACCAAAGATCGCTGAGACCATCCGAGATATCTGGTGTTGTAAGCCGGTCAGTTCGGCTGTTGCATTTGCCAGCGATGCCTCTGCTGTCTCGGCCCGGGTCACCAGTCCGGCCTTTTCGTCAGTCCAAATTTTCTTCTTCGACTCAAATTTTTTCCTCAGCTTCTCTTGTTCAGAGACGCTGAATTCAAATTTGGAATTAGCCTTTTGAGTTTCAATCTCCTGGGCTGCCACACGGTTCTTCAAGTCAGCAATCTCTGATTCAAATTGACTTATGATGGCCTGCATTGCACCGGATAGTAGTCAAGATTACGATAAATAATATTAAGTCCCAAGCACTTTGCAAGCAAAGATACTTGACACTTGGGGGCTAATGTATACTGAAGCTTTCTAAATTATTAAGCCGGTCCTGGATATTAAGTCCCAAATACTTTGCAAACAAAGATACCTGGCACTTGGGGGCTAATGTGTATCACAAGTTAAAGCATATTTATTCATAAGCAATAGACTTGGGGGCTGGTACAGTAAGTATGATTGAAAGTAAGGAAGCATAATTCATACCTCAGATTTTTGCTGTATTTGCTTCACCATGTCAATTTCCAGGTCACGGCTGCTTTGCACCTGGTTGATATAGCCGGAGACGATCTCTCCAATACTCAAATGAGTATAGTCGATGATATCCATCTTGGCCTTATGGCGTTCTAGCAACTCCTCTTTAGCCGAGCATTTGGCAAGGACGGTGGGCCTGGCCGGCTCAACGAATTGAGCCTTGAGAAATTCCACTTCTGGGTCAGCCGTTTTGACTGGGCTAGGTGCCTCCGGGTTAACAGAACTATCAAGAATATCTTCAGTAGGCGGGTCAGAAGTTGGTGCTGCAATGTCTTCAGCCGGCTCAGGCGGCGGTTGATGTGTGGAAGAGTCGGGAGCAGCTATACCCTGGTCCAGTTCAGTCACCACAGGGGTTTGGGCCGGTTTATCCTTCTTGGTTTTCTTCCTGGGCTTAACCTGCACGCTGTGGGCAAAGCAGAGAAATAAGTAAAGAAACATGAAGAAAGAAAAACATAAGGTGAATAAATTGATATTACCCAGGGGCAGTCTTAAAAGCCGGCATGTTTGATTGCATGGACTCGCCGGATGAAGGAGAGGTATCCTGGTAATTAGAGTCAGAGGAATTGAGAGGTTGACGGATTAGACCCGCCAAAGGTAAAAAGGGTATAAATTGGAGATAACCTCAGTCCGACGCTTCCGGGTTGTGTCACGCAAGCCGGAGGATAGCTCTGCATCCTTGATGGTCCGGGTCTGCCTCCGGTTTTCAAATTGCTGTTGCTTCAAAAGAAAGTCAGGATCTTGGTAAGCCAAAGGGTGTGAAAATCTTACTTTCCGGGTTACTCTTCGAATTTTCTGACGCGGCCGAAGTTCGGAGTCAGAGGAGATTATAATTACCTCTTCCTCGACGGGTTGGCTGTTGCCCGTGTCTCCCTGAAAGAAGGTTAATATCAGTAAAGTAGTGATAAAGGAGAAAGGGAAATTAAAAAGTTACCTCTTCCTCATTATCATCAGTATCATCAAGCTGAAACAACTCAGAAGCGCTTGGCTTCCTTTTCCTTGAAGTGGTGGGCTTAGCGGTTTTCCTTTTGGCCCTCTTGGCCGCCCTGGCGGTCTTGGCCGCCTCATGATCATATTGGATTTTCCAGAAGTTATCATTTGCCTGTAAAAGGTTATAAAGGGTTATGCGTAAGAATACAGTATAACATGGTAAAAAAATAACCCGACCGCTGGAAACTTACTGCAGGGGGCGGGTTCTTCTGGCAAAAAGACTGAGTTGTAGCTTCCACTACATCATCTGGTAAGTCGTCAGGACTATGCGCTGAGGGTCATCTTTCTCACCTGAATAATTACACATTAAGCCGGGGCGGTGGCTTAACGGAATTATTCTCCAGGCAACCCAGCCTCGGACCAGGTCAATGCCATCTAAGTCGTTCCCTAAAAGAGCTTTAATCTTCTTGATCTTGGGGGTGAGTGGCAGACGTTCAATAGCAGTCAACTTATCCGGCAGTGGGTGAGTAGGTTCAAGGCGCAATGCACGGAAGCCGGGCAGCGGGTTTTCACCAGTCGGAGAAGTATCTTGGCAGTAGAACCATGTCTGGTTCCAGTCCTTTGGATGACTCGGCAATTCAGCATAAGGGAACAGGCAGTCTCTCCGCCTTTGAATCGATATGCCACCAAGCTCCAGACTGGGCCCGTTGGCCCGCTCATTCTGCCGGTTCAAATAGAACAATTCCCTGAACAAAAGTAGGCTGGGTTCTTCTTCAAGGTAGACCTCACAGAAAACTTGGAAGTTGCAGATATTTGACACGGAATTGGGCCCGATGTCTTGAGGTCTTAAATCAAAGAAGTGCAGAACGTCTCTAAAGAATTTTGAACCGGGAGGAGCAAATCCCCGGCTCATGTGATCGGTAAAAATGATCACCTCCCCTTCCTTGGGTTGAGGTTTCTCTTCAGACGGTTCAGGAGCACGATAAGACATGACATCCTTCTTGGGCAGATGGCCAGACTTTACAAACTCGGACAGTTTGCTCTCTGTAACAATGGATGGGACCCAGTTGCAGGTAACCGGAGGTTTAACAGCTTTGGGTGCCATTGGGTAAATTGAAGCCTACAACAAGATAAAGGAAAATTTTCCGGTTTATTATAGCCCGGAGAATAAATATTATTGGGCTGTTTAAGATGGCGGCTTAAGAAGGGGCCTAATGACATACAGGTAACTATGTGATAATGTTTAATAGCTGCAGGTATTAAAAATGATTAAGGTTTTCTTAAGTCGCCAGAGGCAAGTGGTGCTGACAGCCGGTATTATCTTAAACCGGCTACACGGACTACTATGGCTGAAACAGAGTCAACAGACGCAGTTTTTTGGCTAAGTGTGGAACAAACAGGTTTCACAAGTTGCAATCATTATTTTGGATCAAACGATGCTCTGGAAAGGAAAATATTTCTAGACCTAAAACAGTATAGAGAAGTTCATATACTCACGGAGGGCTTCCAAAACAAGGGAAATGAGATCTGTTCTCATACAGGATAAGCACAAACATTTTCCACGGCAGTTCTAAGTTGTTTTTATAATCTAAACAAAGCATTGGAGATGAGAACTAATGGAGGTTTGCGTCGGGCGGCGATGAACGACGACGAACTCAAGATGGTTTCAATGCAGATCTGAGAAGGGGGAAAAGAGGAACTCACAGATGCGGAAGAACTGCGGAGGGTCGCCATCGTTCTCTGGTCAGAATCAGGGTGATGCAGCGGCCTGAGTCGGTGAAGACGAGGGGGTCGACGGCGGCGGCGGCGGAGCTTGAGCAGCAAAGAAGGAGGTGCGAGGAGGAAGACGACTTAAGGAAATGAAAAAGACCTAGGTCGCATCTATTTATAAGGAGGGTCCGACCAAGACGGTGCGAGAAACGAGGAGACGGAATATCATTTTACAACAGCCCCGACGCCTCAATTTTCGGGATGGTCAGTTAAGGCAAAGATCCGTTGAAGATATGATGAAATAAGATAAGGATTTAATTAAAAGATGATGTCACGGTGGGTTAACCCGGATCCAGAAGATGACGTCACAATGGGTTATGACCTTTTCACGGACAGAAGACAGAGGGACTGATTCTTAAGGTATTTTAAGATTGACATGAACCGGTCCAAATCAATCTGGGGCCTAATGTTGGGGATATAACTATTTGAGTAAGCCGGCCAGGAGGGGCCGGGTTATGCAAAGAAGACTCATCGTAAAGGAAGCCCAAGACCCATCGTGAAGATGGCGGTTCATAGAGCTTAAGGCCCATGGAGACAAACCGCTGTAATGGCATGACTTGTAACATAAGGTAGAGGTAACTAGTCACCGATCCAGACACTGTTTATGAGCCGGCCGGGACTCTGTAGGCCGCAGGGCGTCAACCCGTGTATATAAGGGAACGACCCGCCGGCAGCTTAGGGCAAGAAACAACCAATCGAGAACCGGGCATAGCGTATCTCGCTCCCTGGTCATCGAAACCTCAAGCAATACCAACCCAACTAGACGTAGGCCTTCCTTCACCGCAAGGGGCTGAACTAGTATAAACCTCGTGTGTCCTTTGTCCCGATTAACCCCTTTAAGCTTCCTAGTTGTGATGGCTCCACGATTAAGTCCTTGCAAGAGGACATCTGCCGTGACAATTCCACGACACTCCCACTTATTTCTTTCGAGAGAAACTCTTTCTCTAGAAAGGACCCATTCTTGGCAACAAAGATATTGCCTTCGGATATGAGGTAGAAGGTATACCCAACAGTTTCTTTAGGGTATCCTATTAAGACGCATTTTTCTGACTTGGGTTCGAGCTTTTCAGGTTGAAGTTTCTTGACATAAGCATCGCATCCCCAAACTTTTAGAAACGACAGCTTAGGTTTCTTCCCAAACCATAATTCATACGGTGTCGTCTCAACGGATTTTGACGGAGCCCTATTTAAAGTGAATGCGGCAGTCTCTAAAGCATAGCCCCAAAATGACAGCGGTAAATCGGTAAGAGACATCATAGATCGCACCATATCCAATAGAGTGTGATTACGATGTTCGGACACACCATTACGCTGAGGTGTTCCAGGCGGCGTGAGTTGTGAAACTATTCCACATTTTCTTAAGTGTGTGCCAAATTCGTGACTCAAGTATTCTCCCCCACGATCTGACCGCAAGAACTTGATTTTCTTGTCACGTTGATTCTCAACATCACTCTGAAATTCCTTGAACTTTTCAAAGGTCTCAGACTTGTGTTTCATTAAGTAGACATATCCATATCTACTCAAGTCATCAGTGAGGGTGAGAACATAACGATAGCCATCGCGAGCCTCAACACTCATTGGACCGCACACATCAGTATGTATGATTTCCAATAAGTTGGTTGCTCGCTCCGTTGTTCCTAAGAACGGAGTCTTGGTCAGTTTACCCATGAGGCATGGTTCGCACGTGTCAAATGATTCGTAATCAAGAGACTCTAAAAGTCCATCTGCATGGAGCTTCTTCATGCATTTGACACCTATGTGACCAAGGCGGCAGTGCCACAAGTATGTGGGACTATCATTATCAACCTTACATCTTTTGGTATTCACACTATGAATATGTGTAGCATTACGCTCGAGATTCATTAAGAATAAACCATTCACCATCGGAGCATGACCATAAAACATATCTCTCATATAAATAGAACAACCATTATTCTCAGATTTAAATGAGTAGCCATCTCGAATTAAACGAGATCCTGATACAATGTTCATGCTCAAAGCTGGCACTAAATAACAATTATTGAGGTTTAAAACTAATCCCGTAGGTAAATGTAGAGGCAGCGTGCCGACGATGATCACATCGACCTTGGAACCATTCACGACGCGCATCGTCACCTCGTCCTTCGCCAGTCTCCGCTTATTCCACAGCTCCTGCTTTGAGTTACAAATGTGAGCAACCGCACCGGTATCAAATACCCAGGAGCTACTACGAGTACTGGTAAGGTACACATCAATTACATGTATATCACATATACCTTTCGTGTTGCCGGCTTTCTTGTCCGCTAAGTATTTGGGGCAGTTCCGCTTCCAGTGACCACTTCCCTTGCAATAAAAACACTCAGTCTCGGGCTTGGGTCCATTCTTTGGCTTCTTCCCGGAAGCTTGCTTACCGGGCGCGGCAACTCCCTTGCCGTCCTTCTTGAAGTTCTTCTTACCCTTGCCTTTCTTGAACTTAGTGGTTTTATTCACCATCAACACTTGATGTTCCTTTTTGACTTCTACCTTTGCTGATTTCAACATTGAATATACCTCAGGAATGGTCTTTTCCATCCCCTGCATATTGAAGTTCATCACAAAGCTCTTGTAGCTCGGTGGAAGCGACTGAAGGATTCTGTCAATGACCGCGTCATCCGGGAGATTAACTCCCAGCTGAGTCAAGCGGTTATGCAACCCAGACATTTTGAGTATGTGCTCACTGACAGAACTATTTTCCTCCATCTTATAGCTGAAGAACTTGTCGGACACTTCATATCTCTCGACCCGGGCATGAGCTTGAAAAACCATTTTCAGCTCTTCAAACATCTCATATGCTCCGTGTCTCTCAAAACGCTTTTGGAGCCCTCGTTCTAAGCTGTAAAGCATGCCGCACTGAACGAGGGAGTAATCATTAGCACGTGACTGCCAAGCGTTCATAACGTCTTGGTTCTGTGGGACGGGTGCGTCACCTAGCGGTGCTTCTAGGACATAATCTTTCTTGGCAGCTATGAGGATGATCCTCAGGTTCCGGACCCAGTCCGTATAGTTGCTGCCATCGTCTTTCAGCTTGGTTTTCTCTAGGAACGCGTTGAAGTTGAGGACAACGTGGGCCATTTGATCTACAAGACATATTGTAAAGATTTTAGACTAAGTTCATGATAATTAAGTTCATCTAATCAAATTACTCAATGAACTCCCACTCAGATAGACATCCCTCCAGTCATCTAAGTGAAACATGATCCGAGTTAACTAGGCCGTGTCCGATCATCACGTGAGACGGACTAGCCAACATCGGTGAACATCTTCATGTTGATCGTATCTTCTATACGACTCATGCTCGACCTATCGGTCTTCCGTGTTCCGAGGCCATGTCTGTACATGCTAGGCTCGTCAAGTCAACCTAAGTGTATTGCGTGTGTAAATCTGGCTTACACCCGTTGTATTCGAACGTTAGAATCTATCACACCCGATCATCATGTGGTGCTTCGAAACAACGAACCTTCGCAACGGTGCACAGTTAGGGGGAACACTTTCTTGAAATTATTGCGAGGGATCATCTTATTTAAGCTACCGTCGTTCTAAGCAAATAAGATGTAAAACATGATAAACATCACATGCAATCAAATAGTGACATGATATGGCCAATATCATTTGCTCCTTTTGATCTCCATCTTCGGGGCTCCATGATCATCGTTGTCACCGGCATGACACCATGATCTCCATCATGATCTCCATCATCATGTCTTCTTGAAGTTGTCTCGTCATCTATTACTTCTACTACTATGGCTAACGCTTTAGCAATAAAGTAAAGTAATTACATGACGTTTATGTTGACACGCAGGTCATAAATAAATAAAGACAACTCCTATGGCTCCTGCCGGTTGTCATACTCATCGACATCCAAGTCGTGATTCCTATTACAAGAACATGATCATCTCATACATCACATATATCATTCATCACATCCTTTGGCCATATCACATCACAAAACACTTGCTGCAAAAACAAGTTAGACGTCCTCTAATTGTTGTTGCAAGTTTTTACGTGGCTGCTATAGGTTTCTAGCAAGAACGTTTCTTACCTACGCCAAAACCACAACGTGAATTGCCAATTTCTATTTACCCTTCATAAGGACCCTGTTCATCGAATCCGATCCGACTAAAGTGGGAGAGACAGACACCCGCCAGCCACCTTATGCAACTAGTGCATGTCAGTCGGTGGAACCGGTCTCACGTAATCGTACGTGTAAGGTTGGTCCGGGCCGCTTCATCCCACGATGCCGCCGAATCAAGATAAGACTAGTAACGGCAAGCAAATTGACAATATCGACGCCCATAACTGCTTTGTGTTCTACTCGTGCATAGTAACTACGCATAGACCTAGCTCATGATGCCACTGTTGGGTAACGTAGCAGAATTTTAAAATTTTCTACGCATCACCAAGATCAATCTATGGAGTCATCTAGCAATGAGGGAGAGAGCTACATACCCTTGTAGATCACGAGCGGAAGCGTTCAAGAGAATGAGGTTGATGGAGTCGTACTCGTCGTGATCCAAATCACCGAAGATCCTAGCGCCGAACGGACGGCACCTCCGTGTTCAACACACGTACGGAGCGAGAACGTCTCCCGCGCCTTGATCCAGCAAGGAGGAGGGAGAGGTTGAGGAAGAGGGCTCCAACAGCAGCACGACGGCGTGGTGGTGGTGAAGCTGCAGTACTCCGGCAGGGCTTCGCCAAGATCTTATGGAGGAGGAGAGGTGTTGGGGAGGGGAGGGGCTGCGCCTTGGATATTCTGTGCAGCCCTCCCCTCACCCCTCTATTTATAGGGGAAGGGGGAAGGGGGCCGGCCCCCTCTAGATGAGATCTAGAGGGGGGCGGCGGCCAAGGAGAGGGGGGCTTGCCTCCCAAGCAAGGGGGCGCCCCCCTTAGGGTTTCCCCCCAACCCTAGGCGCATGGGCCCTAGGGGGTTGTGGCGCCCCAGCCCACTTGGGCTGGTTCCCTTCTCCATACAACCCATAAGGCCCTCCGGAAGAGGTGGCCCTCCCGGTGGACCCCCGGAACCCCTCCGGTGGCCCCGGTACAATACCGATATGCCCCCGAACCTTTCCGGCGACCGTATGACAACTTCCCATATATAAATCTTTACCTCCGGACCATTCCGGGACTCCTCGTGACGTCCGGGATCTCATCCGGGACTCCGAACAACATTCGGTAATCACATACAAGTCTTCCTAACAACCCTAGCGTCACCGAACCTTAAGTGTGTAGACCCTACGGGTTTGGGAGACATGCAGACATGACCGAGACGACTCTCCAGTCAATAACCAACAGCGGGATCTGGATACCCATGTTGGCTCCCACATGCTCCACGATGATCTCATCGGATGAACCACGATGTCGAGGATTCAATCAATCCGTATACAATTCCCTTTGTCAATCGGTACGTTACTTGCCCGAGACTCGATCGTCGGTATCCCAATACCTTGTTCAGTCTCGTTACCGGCAAGTCACTTTACTCGTACCGTAATGCATGATCCCGTGATCAACCACTTGATAACATTGAGCTTATTATGATGATGCATTACCGAGTGGGCCTAGAGAAACCTCTCCGTCATACGGAGTGATAAATCCCAGTCTCGATTCGTGCCAACCCAACAGACACTTTCGAAGATACATGTAATGTACCTTTATAGTCACCCCGTTACGTTGTGAAGTTTGGCACACCCAAGGCACTCCTACGGTATCCGGGAGTTGCACAATCTCATGGTCTAAGGAAATGATACTTGACATTCAGAAAAGCTACAGCAAACGAACTACACGATCTTTGAGCTAAGCTTAGGATTGGGTCTTGTCCATCACATCATTCTCCTAATGATGTGATCCCGTTATCAATGACATCTAATGTCCATAGTCAGGAAACCATGACTATCTTTTGATCAACGAGCTAGTCAACTAGAGGCTCACTAGGGACGTGTTGTGGTCTATGTATTCACACATGTATTACGATTTCCGGATAACACAATTATAGCATGAACAATAGACAACTATCATGAACAAAGAAATATAATAATAACCATTTTATTATTGCCTCTAGGGCATATTTCCAACACGCAGGTGGCGGGGAGGCCGCGGCACGCATGGGTGACGCCGACCGGGGCAAAGCCGGCTCCTCCTGAGCCGGCGAAGGAGACCCCGCCGAGAGGCCGGAGGGGCCCGCCAAAGAGGAGGGCGGGCGCGGCGATGGGAGCGCAAGGGCTCCCCGAGACCGCCGAGTGGGAGCATCCAAGGTCGGAGCTGCTATCGATGAAACCTACTCAAAGGGAAAAACAACTTCATCAAAGTAAACATGCCATGAGACAAACACTCGACGAGAGACCGGGTCGAAGCAGCGAAAGCCTTTGGTGTTGGGTTGATAGCCAAGAAAGACACAAGCGAGAGAGCGTGGTGCGAGCTTGTGTGGCGTCGTAGTGGTGATGTTGGGATAACACAAACAACCAAAGACGTGAAGATCATCATATGATGGAGGAGACCCGAACAGAAGATGGTGAGGGGTATAGTTCCAGCGTGGTTTACACGTCCGGAGGTTGAGAAGGAGAGTGGCGGTGGCGAGTGCATCGGGCCAAAAGCGAGGTGGCATGTGTGCATCAAAGAGCAAGGCACGGACACTCTCATTGAGGGTGCGGAGAACACGTTCGGCACGGCCGTTTTGTTGGGATGTGTATGGACAAGTTAAGCGAAAAATAGTGCCATGCGTGGATAGAAGATGGCGAATGGCGAGATTATCAAATTCTTTTCCGTTATCGGTTTGAAGATGAGCAATCACTACTAGGAAAAGGGCTATAGATAGAATTGACACTAATGGCGCACCAGACATGTGGTGCGCCATTACTATATACTAATGGCGCACCATGTGTTGGTGCGCCATTAGTGTGCAAATACTAATGACGCACCACGTCCACGATGCGCCATTAGTAATTTTTTTAATTTTTTCAAAACTACTAATGGCGCACCGTGGGAGTGGTGCGCCATTACTAGTTGAACTAGTAATGGCGCACCACATCTACGGTGCGCCATTAGTAAATTTTTTTTAATTTTTTCAAAACTACTAATGGCGCACCGTGGGAGTGGTGCGCCATTACTAGTTGAACTAGTAATGGCGCATCATGCCACGGTGCGCCATTAGTAACTTGGCCCAAACATTCACCCAAATGCACCCCCCCTTGGACCGCCTTTTCAGTTTCAAAAAAATAAAAGAAAATGATAGAAATGTCAAAAAAATAAAAGAAAATAAGATTCCCATGTGATATGTGGTCTAGTTGTTAGCAAAATTTACAAACATGAATTTTCGACTTTTTTGCAAAATCTCTCGAGAATTTGTAAAAATGGGCATAACTTTTGCGTACGAACTCGGATGAAGAAGTTTTTTATATGAAAATTCATCTACTCGAAAAGTTACATCTGAATTTAAAATTCAAAATAAGTTACTAATGGTGCACCTGCCCATGGTGCGCCATTAGTATCTTCCCTCCTTCAAAATTCAAAATAAGTCAAAAAAATAAAAAAAAAAGTTACTAATGGCGCACCTCCCCATGGTGCGTCATTAGTATCTTCCCGCCTTCAAAATTCAAAATAAATCAAAAAAATAAAAAAGGTAGTAATGGCGCACCTGCCCACGGTGCGCCATTACTATGTCGTATATATGGCTGGGCGCACCTCCTCCACTCCACCTCTCCTCCATTCCATCTCCTCCTCTCCTCCACTCCATCTCCTCCTCTCCTCCACTCCATCTCCTCCTCTCCTCCACTCCATCTTCCCTTCTCTCCTCCACCATACTACCCTCCTCCTCTCCGGCGACCTCCTCCTCCTCTCCGGCGACCTCCTCCTCCCTCCTCTCCTCTCCTCCCCTCCCCTCCCCTCACGGTTTCTCTCCCTCCTCTCCGGTGAGCTCCTCCTCCCTCCTCTCCTCCCATTCCCTCATGGTTTCTCCTTCCTCCTCTCCGATGCTTCGGTGAACTCCTCTCCGGCGACCTCCTCCTCCTCTCCGGCGATGTAGGCGAGCGCCTCTCCGGTGACCTCCTCCTCCTCCTCTCCGGCAAAAGAACACGGCAAAAGAACGTACAAGATCCAAAAACAGGAACAAAATTTGAAATAATATCGTGCCAAAAAACGAGCAAAAAAAACTAGCAAAAAATGGGCAAAAAAATCACGATCCAGATCCAAATTCAAAATTCAAAAATAGCAATGGTGCACGGTGGGGGTTAGACGGTGCGCCACTACTATTTTCCCGCCTTCAAAATTCAAAAATACTAATGGCGCACCGTGGCCTATACTAATGGCGCACCAGTGGCCTATACTAATGGCGCACCGTGGCCTATACTAATGGCGCACCAGTGGTGCGCCATTAGTAAAAAATACTAGTGGCGTGATACTAATGGCGCACCAGTGATGCGTCATTAGTAGGCAAAACTGGTGCGCGATTAGTAGCCCTTTTCCTAGTAGTGAATGGTGCGATGAAAGTGGGTGTTGACATAGGCATAAAATGAGTGAAGGGTGGAGGCGACGTCGGATTTGCGGCGTAACGGAAAAGTCCAGGTGAAGTGTGAAAAATCATCTAAAATCACAAGGTAATATGATAAACCCGAATTGCTAGGCACGGGGGATGTCCAAACATCACAATGAATAACATCAAAGGGAAAAGTTGCAATCGATGAAGATGAAGAAAATGGTAGATGAACGTGTTTTCCTATGCGGCAAGCATGACAAGTGTGAGCCGCTGATTTATTACATGAAAAGGAAAAAGTGCTCAAAATTTTATGAAGAGTGTCGGCGCCGGGATGACCGAGACGAGCGTGCCAAAGCGAGACGTCGGTATGAAGAGCAACCGGGCCACTGCGAGTAGAAGCGCCGCATGGGTAGAGATCATCGGGAGAGTCACATCGGTGCAGAACCCTCCGGGAGCGAGCATCCTTAACAGAAAAACCGAGAGCGTCAAACTCAACGGTGACAGGATTTTCACGAGTAAGAGTGCGAACAGAACAAAGATTTTTAATTAAGGATGGTGAAACAAGCACATTATTGAGAGTTAAATAAGAAGAGGGTAACGGGAGAGAGGATGAACCATGATGGGTGATGGGAAGAGAGCTGCCATCACCAACCATGATGTGGGAGGAGAAAGGATAGGGAGCGAAACGGGATAAGATACCGGGGTTGGAGGCCATGTGGGCGGCAGCACCGGTGTCCATGTACCAATCGCCGCCTCCGTTGTAGGCGCTCGGCGAGGGGGCAGCATGAAGGGCGGAGAGAAGCGCCGGGTCGTAGATCGGAGGGGCGCCACCGTATGCACCATAGCCCGGCGCGCCACCGTATGCAGAGGGACCACCATAGGCCGACGAGCCACCGTAGGCCGCGGCAGCGCCAGACGCGGCAGGGACCGGTGCGGTCAGCAGCGCTTGAGGGGTGCTCGGCCGTGGCCCGAGGATGCTCGGAGCTGGTGGGCGGGGGACGGGCATGGAGTAGGCATGCACTACTCCCGTCCATGGGTTATACCCCGAGAGCCAAGGAGGAGGAGGTGCAGCCGCCGCAGGCGCAGGAGGGCGCGGCGTCATGTTGGAGTTGCGGCCCCGTCCCCCGCGACCCTTCTGCTTGCGGCCGCTAGAGGGCGCAGGCGCGGGTGGCGGGGCAGGAGCGGGAGCGCACGACCCTGACTGGGTTGGAGTAGAGCCGTGGCCGGCGGCGAGGCCGACGTGAAGAGCGGCGTGGGTCGCCTGCCGAGCGGTGTGACGGAGACGCTTTTCCTCCATGCGAAGGTAGGTGACCGCCTTCGCGTACGTCAGTGTGATGAGGGAGAGGTTGGCAGCGGACTAGCCAAGGTCGGGGTGGAGGCCGCGGAGGAGGTTGGTGAGGAGGACCGAGTCATCGATGGTTATGCCGACGTCGCGTAGCTCATCGGCGAGAACCTTCAGCCGCGTGCAGTACTCGTCGATCGAAAGATCGTTTTGCTGCATAGTGAAGAACTCCCATTGAAGAAAGACGCGGCGCTGCAGTTGATTGTTGAGGAAAAGATCACACAGGCACGTCCACATAGCATACGCGGACGGATCGCGGGCATTCACCATGTTGAAGAGGCTGCCGGAGATGGTGAGGAAGAGCCACTTGACGATGCAGGCGTCCACAGCAAGCCACTCGTCGTCGTCCTTCATGTCGTGGAAGTCAACGCTCCCGTCAACATGCTCGATGAGACGGTAAGAGCGGAACAACAGCGCGAAGTACGTGCGCCATGCGTTGTAGGACGGCGAGTCGAGGTCGAGGATGACAGGTACATGGTCCTTGATGTGGATCTCGTTGAGGCGATCGGAGGTGAACATGGCACCGGAGAAAGAACCGGCGTCGGATGCATCGGCCTTGGCCATGGAGACGGCGGGTGGTTAGGGTTTTGGGTGAGGGGGAGAGGGAGCGGTGGCTGCGATGGGTGTGGAGAAGAGGGCGGCAGCGGCGACAGAAGGAAGAGAGGAGCGGCGGCGGCCCTTAGGGTTTCGAGAGGGAGGTGGTGGGGGCAGGGGAAGAAGAGAAGCGGCGGCGGCGTCGACTATGGGAGAGGTGGCGTCGGCGGCGGCGGCTAGATGGATGGGAAGGAAGCGGCGGCGGTGGCTACGGGAAGGGTAGCGACGGCGGCGGTAGGAGGGTGGAGGAGTTGGCGCGGCGGCGACTAGGGCTAGGCGCGGCGGCGTAGAGGTGCGGAAGCGACAGAGGATCGCGGTAAAACTGATACCATGTAGAGAGAATATTTGGTGCAACTCATTGTATTCCATGGAGTAGTTTACATTATATACACATGATGTCTTGCGTGACAAGGTAACTAATCCTACCATATCTCTAGGAGTTAGCTATACAAGGCTAGAAAAGATAAGATTAGAAATACAAGATATGTCACGTTCAATAATGTTCTTCCCTCTAGTGTACAGCTTCTTATGTGAAGGCTGTACCAAAGTACATGAGGTTAGTTCTTTTTCACAGTAATAATCTTAATTGTGGGACATCACTATGTAATATCTCAGAGCTGGTAAAAAAAGACTTAGACATTATTGAGGGTTTGTGATAGGATGGTATGCCATCGACAAGTTAAGGTGATAAAAAAATTGGTGTATTTTCTATTATGGGCAAAGAAGCAAGAGTTTCACTATTACAAATTGTAAGAAACTGATCTTCAAAGTATATTTTGACATGTGAATTGGCTTTTACATGGCAAATAATTACAGCGAAGAAGTGGTAACCTATACATATATGCAATGCAGTCTAATTCTAGTTCTTATCATTACTGCATTGTTCTGCAAAAAGTAGGAGCATCACAATATATTAGTGCAAGTTCAGGACTGCGTTCACTCTTCCTTTAAAAAATTATGCAAGGTGACTCTGGTAACCATATACCAGTTCACAAAATATATAACATTGAATCATATACCAGTTTACAAAAATCCATACGTTTGTATTATTATTCGAACTATCTAATGAAAGAAGGCAGCAACTAACACATAAATTCATTAGAAAGAGATGGTATTCCAGATAGCGTCCCGGACAACGCTTCATTACCAAGAGATTATGCAGGAACTATAATGCAAATACCTGCAGAGAACTTTACCATAAGCCTGCTTGGAACCAAACTCACACTTTCATGTTTCATGCACACAGGTAGTCAAGAGCAATAAATAAGAATCCATAATCTGATGGCATAATTAGACAGGAAAGGTTTAGCATTTGCTATTCTGTTGTAAATTATTGTTTTGATCACTTGACAAGCACATGAAGGTTTTATTTCTTCCAAGCTATTATACTCGACCTTAACAGCATATTGAACATCAATCTTACCAACTTGGCAACTTGCTTAGACGCCCCAAAATCGGCAAGCTTAATGCAGCCTTTGTTATCAACAAGAATGTTTGCACCCTGTAAAACAATCCCATGATCACCAAGATAATTAGCACAACCAAACAATCAATGACACAAAGATTCTAGTATATTCAGGCTTCAGAGTTTTTACCTTAATGTCTCTATGTATTATTGCATTGCTATGCAGATATTCCAACCCTTGCAAAATCTGCCTAGTATACTTCCTAATGACCTGATCAAAATACGCAACGAATCAGTTTCTCTTCTGCGAGTCAAATCACAGAAAACCGCATGATTGATGGTTACTTACTGCCTCCGGGAATGAACCGAGTTTTCCAAGAAGCGACTGGATAGACCCTCCAGGAACAAACTCCAGCAGGATATTCAGTGTGTCTTCCTCACGGACAGTCCCGAGGTACCTCTTCTCAAATCACAGGAAATAGATCAAACAACTGCAGTCTAGCAGTCAAGTATAGAGTATCTAAAATGTAATCGATCTTTCATCCACTAACCACAATATTGGGGTGCGAAAGGTTCTTGAGGAGCTTCACTTCTTCCTCAAGTTCTCTTATATGCGCCTAATCGTAGAAACAAAAGCCACAAATCACCTCACATGAAGGAAAGCCTCAACAACTAAATTGGTAACCAAATCGGTCGGAGAAGTGCTACTCACTTGGGCCTTACCACGGCTATCACTTGCATTACACTGCTATGCATATACTAATCATTTGAATTTATTCCTAGAAGGTAAATAAAGAACGGAAGCTTAAGCACAACCACTGATTTCTATCAACTTCCCAAAACAAAGCATCTGAAGCTATATTAATATGCAAGCCCAGATTCCCATATACTTTATTATGGGGCAAAACAACCATATCAGAGATAAACATGAATCATCACTTACTTTTGCTGTTGTTGTTGGAAAGAGCATGACTTCCTGATGTGTGCTTCGTTTCGTTCTTCTACAACCGAACTCTGTAATAAAGAACAAACTAATAAGGCACACACTCAGTAATGGTAACATCTGTAATCGATGGATGGTAATTATATTCGAACGCCCTTGGAAAGGAAACATAAACCTGGGTTGATCGGCACTGTTCTGAAACAGCTGTATGCAGGCAGTGGAGATAGTTGGGCAGGCTGCCATGCTTGTGACAAAGCGGCTCGTCTGTACATATGTGACAATTAAGAAGGGTTCAGGCTTCAGAGTTTTTACCTTAATGTCTCTATGTATGTCGTCGCCGTCGCACGTGCCGGGCAAGAAGCCGCTGGTGGCCGTGGTGAGCTCGGAGGTAGGTGGGGCGCATCCGGGGCTCCCTTTGTGGACGCTGCTCGCCCGAAGCCTACCTCCGGGGGAACCGATGCTGCTATGCGGAGTAACCCGCGGCTACAGACGTCGGCGATATGGAATCAGCTGAAGACGGCAGGAGCGGCGGGCACGGCGAGGTCGGCGCCGGCGGCTCGCGAGCGTGAGAGCAGGGATGAGGAAGACCCGGAGGCTTTTCGGGAAGGAGAGGACCCTGCCGTTGACGATATGTTGGCTGAACAAATGCAAGCCATGTCTGGTGGAAGTAAGGAAGCTAGGGACGTGCGCCATGCACATGCAGAAGACCACGTCCAGGCTCAGGTCCAGGAGAATGGAGCCAAGGGCGCCCAGTACTCAAACGCTTCCCAGCCGAGGAGTTCGGATATGATTCCGGCGCTGCGCAATATGTCACAGGAAGTGAGCATGGATGAAGCGGACGAGTCTGTTGGCGCGTCCGCCTTGGGCAAGCGTACTGCTGCTAGTGATCAAGTTGCTGCCGTAGGTGGAGAGGAGACTGATAAGGCTATGGTGGATTCTGCTAACACAAACAACCCGGCCGCGCTTGCGCGTTCAGGTACACCAAAGAAGCGCCGGACTCTTGAGTCTCTGGACGGGCAGCAGACTACGCGTGGTGGTGGGATGACGGAACATGACATGATGGACGGAGCTCACACAATGGAGGCAGTCGGCCCAGGGGCCGCTGACGAACTGACGGGGCCGATGGAGCCCCGTCAGGAGCAATGAATATCCTAAGCTGGAACCGCCGAGGGGCGGGGAACACTCGGACAGTTCGTGATCTTGTGAGTCTGGTTCAGGCTCAATCCCCTAGTATCGTTTTTCTTTGTGAAACTAGGCAATCAAAAAATAAAATGCAGAGGTACCGTGCTTGGTTAGGGTTAAGAGGTTTTAATGCTTTCGATTGTGCCGGTCGTAGTGGAGGCCTTGCTTTGTATTGGCATGAGTCTGCGAGTCTTGATGTAAAAGAAATGGACCTGACTAACTTCCACACGTCCGGAGGATTGCAACACATCCGGATGATTTCAAAAAGTAACAGGAGTGAGTGTGGTGTGCGAGCCAATTCCTAATTCATTTCCAAGTCTGCATGCATGCATATAAAACAGAAATGATGACATCAGTAAAGATTCTAGAGAAATTCAAAATGCAAAATGTTTTGTAGCTCAAACCGTCGGTCCGATTGAAAAAATGTTTTCACATAAAAGAACCGTCTCGACAAGACCTTCAAAACAAGATCCCATATTGATATGTTCTGACGACTTTTTTTTTGAGTAAAAAGTTATCACGTCTGGGATATGCAAGTTATCACGTCTATGGTATATAAGTTACCATGATGTTTACATATAAAAATTCCGCGCATAAAAATGATTTCTTCTAACTTTCTCCCCATATGTGAATGCCCTTAAAGTGCACAAAAGCTAATGTCATCATAGATTCACTTTATTTTGAAATTTCAAAATGTTTTGTAACTCAAAGGGTTTGTTCGATTCAAAATTCATTTTCACAAAAAAAAACCGTCATGATGAGACCTTCGAAACAAGATCCTATGTTGGCATGTTCCGACGACTTTTTCTTCTGGGTCAAAAGTTATCATGCCTGAGCTAAGTAAGGTATCAGCTCTGTTGTGCGTATATTACCATGTAATTTACACACATCTTATCGAAGTATATTTTCAGCAACTTTTTTCATGGGTAAAGTTATCATGGTGTTTGTACATAAGTTATTAGGCCCGAGAGCATGTATTACCATGTTATTTATAGAGTATGTTTTGAATAACACTTTTCCATGGGTCAAAAGTGATCATGGTGTTTATACTTAAGTTATCAGGTCCAAGAGCGTATCTTATCATGCTTTTACACAAAAATTTATCGGTGGTATGTTTTCAACAACTTTTTTCCACGGGTAAAAGTTATTGTGGTGTTTATATCTAAGTTATCAGGTCCGGGATCCTATATTATCATGCTATTCACACAAAAAGTTATGAACAGTTCTACCTTCCGACCCTTCGGTATCCCCATTGACACATAAGTTACAAGGTATGTTTAAAAAAATCCCTCGGGTAAAAAACATAATTATGGGTGTTTGTGCGTGAGTTATCAGGTATGTGGGATGAAATATTACCATGCTATTGAGATAGAAGTTATCCGGGATAAGTTCTCAACTACTTTTATCTTTAAGGGTCAAAGTTACCACGTGTTTATAGCTAAGTTATCAGGTCCATAGTATGTATCTTACCATGCTATTTACACAGAATTTGGGGTGTATTTGAATGCCTTTTTCACATGATAATTTTAACAAAGAGAAAACATGATAACTATATCATGAACGACATGATAACTACAGAGGGTATCTCAAACTAACATGATAACTACAAAGGGTGTCTCAAACTATAGCATACAAAAAAGATTCAAAGCAAACAATACATATTATATAATAAAAAAAAGAAATGGAACTCACACAACTAATTGCTTGGCTAGTTGGTTAGCATGGTGAGTTTAGAGGTCTTATCATGCTAAGGTTGACAGTTCGAATCCCACCTTGCACACTATTTTTTTGCCTGGCAAATTAGGATGAGTAAAGGACTGACAAAATCATGCAAATTAGGAGGTGACCCACTACGGGATAATCTCATTAATTACAGGATTCTAATAAAGTTGCCTAGAATTATGATCGCAGTTAAAGCATAATCCAATCAACATTAATTGCGGGATCGTGGAGAAAATGGAAGTAAATTAACAACTGTCGTACGATTAATAAGCACCGTCGGATCCGAAATGAACGCGATCCGAGTCGTGCGGATCTGTCGCAGAATTGCTGCCGACTGGATTTTAGCTTTCTCGAAAAGAAATAAATGAGCGCTATATTGATGCGTATGTAACTGGTGCGGATGCTGAGCCACCGTGGCGGCTTACCTGTGTCTACGGCGAGCCTCGGACGGAGGACCGTCACCGCATGTGGTCCCTCCTCCGTAATCTCCACCAGCAGGCCAGCATGCCATGGGTCGTGGTGGGTGATTTCAACGAGGCGATGTGGAGTTTTGAGCACTTCTCCGACACACCGCGCTCGGCAGGTCAGATGCTTGATTTTCGTGATATTCTTGAGGTTTGTGGACTGGGCGACCTCGGTTTTGCAGGGCTCTCATACACCTTTGATAATCGGCGTGGGGGACGGGCGAACGTCAAGGTTCGCCTCGACTGTGTTGTCACCAATAACGCTTGGAGGGACACCTTTGCGCACGCCAGGGTGGAGCACTTGGTGGCGCCCAGCTCTGACCACCTCCCCATCCTGCTCCGCTGTGCGCTGGAGGAGCCGCGCCAGGCAGCAAGTAGGAGATGCAGACAGTACGAGGTCATGTGGGAACGTGATCCTTCCTTGCCCGAGGTAATCATGAACACCTGGACTGAACTCGGGTCTATGTTACATCTTGGTGATGTTGCTTCGGGCTTAGGTAATATGATGAAAAAATTACAAGACTGGAGTCGGAAAAAGTTTGGTAATGTTATTAAGGAAATTAACAAGTCTCGCTCTCGCCTAGAGGAGCTCATGTCTATGAATGCAGACAGGAAAGAAATCAGAGAGGCGACCGACCGGATGAATGAACTACTTTATAGGGAGGAGATGTTGTGGATGCAGAGATCTCGTATTGCATGGCTACGGGAAGGGGATCGCAACACCCAGTTTTTCCACCGGAAAGCGGTGTGGCGTGCTCGGAAAAACCGTATTAAATCCCTCATTGATGAGTCAGGGGTCACGCATAAGGACCACGGATCCATGGCGGCTATGGCCACGGCCTATTTCTCTAAACTTTTTACTGCTGACACTTCTCTTTGTGTGGACCCTATTATTGATTTGATACAGACTCGTGTTACTGACAGTATGAATGATGGCCTGTGCGCAGATTTTTCCGACAAGGAAATTGCTGATGCTCTATTCCAGATTGGGCCGCTCAAGGCACCAGGTCCGGATGGATTTCCCGCTCGCTTCTTCCAGAGAAACTGGTCTGTTGTGAAGGAGCAGGTTATTGCAGGGGTGAAGGAGTTTTTCCGGTCCGGGAGTATGCCTAAGGGGGTGAACGACACTTCCATCGTTCTCATTCCGAAGGTGGACAACCCGGAGAGGCTCACTGAGTTCCGTCCAATAAGCCTATGCAACGTCATTTATAATGTGGTGGAGAAGTGCCTAGTGAACCGGCTGAGACCTATACTGGATGATATTATCTCCCCTGAGCAGAGTGCCTTTGTTCCTGGTAGGATGATTACAGACAATGCTCTAATTGCCTTTGAGTGCTTTCATTTTATTCAGCAGGAGAAGGATTCTAGTAAGAGCTTCTGTGCGTATAAGCTAGATTTATCAAAAGCTTATGACAGGGTGGATTGGATCTTTTTGGAGCGAATGATGAAAAAGATGGGTTTCGCTCGCCGATGGGTGGACTGGATTATGGCTTGCGTCACCTCGGTGAGATACACGGTTAAATTCAATAGAACCCTCTTGAAATCATTTGCACCATCGCATGGGCTGCGGCAAGGTGATCCTTTATTCCCGTTCTTGTTTCTTTTTGTGGCTGATGATTTATCCTCTTTGTTAAAAGATGGGGAGGAAAAAAGTGATTATACCCCGCTGAAAATATGTCGCAGAGCACCGGGCGTATCTCACCTTCTGTTCACAGACGATACACTTCTATTTTTCAAAGCGCCGGAGGATCAAGCAAACAAGATCCACGAAGTGCTAAGTGTTTATGCTAATGTAACAGGGCAATATATTAATCCGGCCAAGTGCAGCGCACTGTTTGGCTCCTCTTGCCCCATGGATCAGCAGCATGTGGTGAGAAATACGCTCCATATATATAGGCACTGTTACCTTTGAAGAGAAGTATCTAGGCCTGCCGACGCCTGAAGGTCGTATGTCACGTGGTAAATTTTAGAACTTGCAGTCTCAGTTGTTGAAACGGATTATTGCATGGGGGGACACCCTCTCTCTCTCGGGCAAGGATACTATAATTAAGGCAGTTACGCAGGCCATCCCTACTTATATCATGGGCGTTTTCAAGTTATCTTTGTCTGTCTGTGATGACCTGAATAGGATGGTACGAAACTTTTGGTGGGGTGCATCGGAAGGCAAACGGAAAACACATTGGTTGGCATGGCCGAAGATACAAGCTCAGAAAAGCAAGGGGGGCTTGGGATTCAGAGATTTTCGCCTCTTCAACCAGGCTCTCCTAGCGAGATAAGCCTGGCGCCTGTTAAATAATCCCAACAGCTTGTGTGCGTAGGTCCTAAAGGCGCGGTACTATCCAGAGGGGCGCGTCGAATACACGGTCTTCTCGGGGAATGCATCCCCGACTTGGCAGGCGATTCAGCATGGCCTTGAGCTCTTGAAGAAGGGCATCATATGGCGCATCGGGGACGGGCGAAACATCCGCATATGGCGCGACCGGTGGCTACCCAGGGAGCCGTCACGTCAACCCGTGTCCCCGCAGGGCACGTGCCGCCTCAGGGGGGTGGCGGATCTCTTGGACAGCGATGGGTTCTGGCGCACGGACCTTCTTCATCGCTACTTCCTCCCGGCGGATATCGATGTCATCACCAGCATCCGTACTTCGCCTCGCGCCCCGGACGACATCATTGCATGGGCACCAGAGAGGAACGGTATCTTCACCGTTTGGTCTGCCTACCGCCTAGCCATGGACGAGCGCGAGCGTCCATTGGCGTCCGCCACGAGCAGGGCACCGGATGGTCGTCGCGCCATCTGGAAGATCATATGGGGGTGCCCTGCTCCCCCGAAGGTATGTGTCTTCGCTTGGAGAATCGTCACCAACTCACTTGCTACTTGGGCCAATAAATTCTCACGGCATCTCGAGCTTACTGACATATGCCCCCTCTGTGCTATGGAACGTGAAGACGGATTCCATGCGCTTTGCAGGTGCCCCTTGGCAAGGGAGCTCTGGCGCATCATGGCTTTGGACTGGAACATCCTCAAGGTGGATTCCATCCACAATACAGGCCCAGAGTGGGTCTTCTCACTGTTGGACCCCTTGGACGACACGGCAAGACTGGTGGTGCTCATGACCATGTGGCGAATATGGCATGTCCGCAACGAGATCACTCATGCTAAGCCTCCACCCCCTGCCGAAGCTTCCAGGCGTTTTTTGCGCGGGTACATCAACTCACTTTTGTCCTTACAGCAACATCCTACGGGTGATCTAGTGAAGGGAAAGATGGTGGTCATTACATCACCACAATGCACCCAGGTGCGCACGGAGACCAAGGCGATTGCGAGCTGGGCCCCCCCTATGCCGGGCTGGGCAAAGTTGAACACGGATGGGAGTTATATCGCAGCCATGAGCGCGGCGGGTGGTGGCATGATCCTTCGAGATGATAGAGGTGACATCATCTATAGCGCATGCAGGGAGCTCCGCACATGCAATAATGCCCTCGAGGCGGAGCTAGCGGCATGCAGAGAAGGCCTAGAGTTGGCCTTGTATCGGACGAACCTACCAATCATGGTCGAGATGGATAGCACGGAGGTGGTGGCCATGCTTACAGGACGTCAGCGGGATAGATCGGTTCATCGTGCACTAGTAGAGGAGATTCGCAGCATGGCTAGTCTCGCTACTAGGGAGATCTCTTTTATTCACTGTAACCGCTCTCAGAACATTGTTAGTCATGAGCTGGCCGTCTATGGCCGTAGCACCCCGCGTACAGCAGTATGGCTTGCTGCCGGTATGAACTTTGTTGTAAACCTGGTTGCGGCTGAAAAGCCCCCGTGAGCTTAATGGAGATTTCTTTTCACCCTGTAAAAAAAAACCGAGACATATGTTTACCATCGACATCTTCAGCAGCATCTAACTCTTCTTCCTTGACCGTTACTTCCTGGAAACAAACAGCCAAGCTATTAAATTGTTTGATTTCACTGTATTTAATTTGAGAGGATTAACCGTAAAGCATCGTTAGATTCCTGAATTTGGTCTGTTTAGAATGAGTACACAGGACAAAATTTGCTCATAAAAAATTGATGTGCAGATGTACCAATCAAGCATCCGTTTATACTATCCAGGAGCTCAGAGTTTAGTAACTCTACTGCATATGATAGCAGGTAATATCTATGGTAGGGCGTATCTTGTACCCACAAGACTAATGTCAATTTGTTTGTAAGACATGCATAATCACTTTTCTTAGCCGACTTGAGGCTATAATGAGAAGTTAAAAAACACTATCTATTATAAATTCTATTGTATGCGGCGTGCAGACATTTAAAACACCTATGTTTTCTGACGAAATGAATGGTAATGGCTGATTACTAATTTCCTAAATCGGTTTTTTTCTTTGAAACCTAATTCGCGGATAAACATGCCTAAATGGGAAAACGGAGGGTGGATATATAATTATGATAGCTAGCTCATACAGAGGCATGAAGAACATCCTCTGTCCGCATGACCAACATCATGTACTCCTCTGTCAGACCACAAGATTAAAACAAACACTTTTGAAACCTTCGTTTACAAATTTAGCTTTTGTCAGTGGGTAATAGAAATACAAAATCATGTCACGTGCTCTCTTACACAGAAAAATCAAACATCAAGCGTGACTGTATTTAAGAGAGAGAGAGAGAGAGAGTTCACCTTGTTCATCTTTATCAATCTCATTCTCAAAATTCTTCTTCTACTCTCCACAAGTAACCAGAATATGAGAATCAAAATTAGATTATGAGAAAACTGGAAATTCAAGGACGCAGATGGGCATCACAGATTGGAGAGGAGGAGGGAAGAAGCGAAGGTGAGGAGGAGGGGCACGGCTGCTGTTAGATGTGTATAGTTCATCCTCATTGTATAAGGGTTTTTTTTGCACTTTACCACATCTGTATATGTACTGACCGTTGGCCCTCAGCAAAGATCAGTTGCTCACTTATCTAACATGGTATCAGATGCTAGGTTAGCCTCTCTCCCGCACGCTGCAACTCCGTGCCTGCTCCCTCCTCGTCGCTGCCGCTACTAGTCTCCGGCCGTGGTCTGGTCCGATTCGTCCCCGTCCGGATCGTTGCTCGGCGCTCACCTCTGCTCCCGTCTTGCTGGCTGCTATCTTCTCTCCGTTCCCGCTCCTTTCGGCCGTCGCTGTCGCCCCGTTCGGCAGCTGCCGCTGCTGCGTTGGGGCCGCCTCGACCGGCCGCTGCTGCTGCCCAATCTGGCCGCTGCCGCTGCCCCGCGGTCCGGCTGCCGTCCCGCACCCAGGCTGCCGCCGCCACCCCAGGTCCGGCCGCCGCCGTCTGGTCTGGCCCGGGTCTCCTCCAAGCCACCGCCCCCTGCTCCTCGAGCGCTGGGCGCTGGTCTCCTCTGGTCGTGCTCGATCCAGATCGAGCGTTGGTTCTAGCGTTTCCCTCGATCCAGATCAGGTTGAGGGCCCGTTGACAAAAGAAAACCGACGCGGACAACAGCAGCAGAGTGACTTACTCATGTCCTCTTCGGGCTATGTCGCGGTCCCTCGGTGCTCGGTGATCTTTGATGGCACCAACTATGCTGAGTTTGTCGGCTTCATGCGCATTCATATGCGTGGACTCTTTTTGTGGGGTGTTCTCTCTGGCGAGGTCCCCTGTCCGCCATGCCCGGTGGCGCCCGTGGCCCCAATACCACCCGTGCCACCGGTTCTTGCTGCTGATGCTTCTTAGGCTGACCGAGATGCTGCCAAGGCTCTGGATAATGTTGCGGTTGATGCTTATGATCAGCAGGTATCCGCTTATTCCGATGCTCTTTCTGTGTACCAGGATGATCTGTCTGCTTACACTCAGTGGTGCAATGATGATGCTCGAGCTGCTGCTGTTCTTACTGCGAGTGTTCTCCCTCAGTTTGCTTCGGAGTTCATGGGACTTGGCACCGTTGCAGCGATGTGGTCTTACCTCTGTCCGCGCTATCAGCCCTCTGGTGATGCTCTCTACCTATCTGTCGTGCGCCAGGAGCACGCCCTCCAGCAAGATGATTCTTCTGTTGATGAGTTCTATTCACAGTGTTCTTCCATCTGGCGCCAGCTTGACTCTCTTCGGACAGTTGTTTGTGGAACCTGTCGTTGCTGTCAGACTACTCGGTCTGATCTCGAGTTTCAGCGGGTCCATGAGTTCTTATCTCGTCTCCGGTCTGAGTTTGAGCCTCGCCGTGCTCACTTGCTTGCTCGTGGTCGTGTTCCTATCTTCAAGATACTTGCTGAGCTTCGTGCTGAGGAGACCCGCCTTCACTCTGCTGGGTTACTTCTGGTTCCGTCCATGCTGGCCGCCCGAGCTCCTGTGTCGCCTGCTCGCCTCAGCGCTCCGCCGCTCCTGCCTACTCCTTCAGGGGGGTAAGTCGTCCTCCATATGCTGAGAAGGGCACGTCATGCCGTGACATCGTCTGTGGTTACTGCTCCCGGCCAGGTCACCCAGAGCCTGATTGTCGCCAGAAGAAGAGAGACCAGAGGCGCTCCTCCTCCAGTGGACCTTCTGTGTCTTCCTCGACTCCGTCACTCACTGACCAGGACATTGTTCGCCTCAAGCGTCTTCTTGCTTCCTCAGGCTCCTCATCGACTGGCTCTGCTGCTGCTGTGACTGCATCATCTTCCTCACCATCACCAGCATCTACATAGTCAGGTACATCTTTGTGGGTTCTGGATTCTGGAGCCTCCTTTCATATGTCTTCTGATTCTTCCGCGTTGTCTTCTCTCCGACCTCTTGATTCGCCTGTTAATGTTCTTACTGCCAATGGCACTTCTCTTCCTGTTGCTAGTCGTAGCATTCTTTCCACTCCATCTTTTTCTGTTCCGAGTGTTTCTCATGTTCCTCGCCTTACCATGAATCTTTTTTCCGCTGCCCAACTTACTGATTCTGGTTGTCGTGTCATTCTTGATACTGACTCTTGTTCCATTCAGGATCGTCGCACCAAGGCTTTGGTTGGTGCTGGCCCCCGGCACCGTGAGTCAAAGGGACTTTGGGAGGTTGACTGGCTTTGTGTTCCTTCCGCTGCCACCACTTCTGTCAGCTCTCATGCTCTTGCTGCCTCTTCGTCTGCGTGCTTCCAGCAGTGGCATCATCGCCTTGGTCACATCTGTGGCTCTTGCTTGTCTTCTTTAGTTCGTCAGGGCCTCTTAGGGTTTGTATCTGGAGATGTCTCCTTACATTGTAATGGTTGCAGACTTGGCAAACAGACTCAGTTACCTTATCCTACTAGTGAGTCTGTATCTCAGCGTCCTTTTGATTTAGTTTATTGTGATGTCTGGGGTCCTGCTCCCTTTGATTCGAAAGGTGGTCATCGCTATTATGTTTTGTTTATTGATGATTTCTCTCACTACACTTGGCTCTACTTCATGAAATCTCGTAGCGAGGTTCTCCCTATATACAAATGTTTTGCTGCCATGGTTCAGACCCAGTTTGCCACGCCCATTCGCACTTTTCGTGCTGACTCCGCTGGAGAGTATATCTCTCAGCTGTTGCGTGTTTTTCTCGTGGAACAGGATACTCTTGCCCAGTTCTCCTGGTGCTCATGCTCAGAATGACATTGCCGAACGAAAGCATCGTCATTTGCTTGAGACGGCTCGTGCACTGATGATTGCTGCTTCCCTTCCACCCCATTTTTGGGCTGAGACTGTTTCTGCAGCCACCTATCTCATCAACATTCAGCCCTCCTCTGCTCTGAAGGGTGGTATTCCTATGGAGTGTCTCACTGGTCGCTCTCCCGACTACTCCGCTCTTTGTATGTTTGGATGCGTGTGCTATGTTCTTCTTGCCCCCCGCGAACGCACCAAACTGACTGCTCAGTCGGTTGAGTGTGTTTTCCTTGGCTACGGTGATGAGCACAAGGGATATCGATGTTGGGATCCTATGGGTCGTCCCTTGCGCATCTCGCGTGATGTGACTTTTGACGAGTCTCGTTCTTACTACCCACGTTCTTCTTCCTCGAGTTTCTCTGTGGACAACCTTTCTTTCCTTCTTCTTCCTGATACACCCTGCTATGTGCCTCCTGTGTCCCCTCTTCCTCCGGCACCTCTCGTTCCTTCTCATTCCCCACCGCCACCATCTTCTCCACCCTCCTCCTCCACCTCTCCACCATCATCTCCAGTCCGTCGCCCTCTCTCACCATTTCCTCTCCATTATACTCGTCGATATCGTACTGAGGATGTCTCCTTTCACGACCCTTCCACCTCTTCTGCCCCTCTTCTCACGCCTTCCCCGGTTCACAACCTCCGTGCTTGGCCTCGCCCCCCGCCTGATCGCTACTCTCCTGATCGGTATGGTCTCTCTGTTGTTGCCGAGCCCACACTTCCTACCGCACTGCCATGACTCAGCCTGAATGGCAACTTAAGATGGCCGAAGAGCTTGCTGCTCTTGAGCGCTCTGGCACATGGGATCTGGTTCCCCTTCCTTCCGGTGTCCGTCCCATCACCTGCAAGTGGGTCTACAAGATTAAGACTCGCTCCGATGGTTCTCTTGAGCGCTACAAAGCTCGGCTTGTGGCCCGTGGTTTTCAGCAGGAACAGGGACGCGATTATGATGAGACATTCGCTCCTGTGGCCCACATGACCACTGTCCGCACTCTTCTTGCCGTGGCTTCTGTTCGCTAGTGGTCTATCTCTCAACTTGATGTTCAGAACGCTTTTCTCAATGGCGAGTTGCGTCAGGAGGTTTATATGCAACCACCACCGGGGTACTATGCTCCTGATGGTATGGTCTGTAGACTTCGCCGCTCCTTCTATGGTCTCAAACAGGCCCCTCATGCCTGGTTTGAGCGCTTCGCCTCTGTGGTGACTGCCGCTGGTTTCTTGCCCAGTCATCATGATCCCGCGTTGTTTGTTCACACGTCTCCTCGTGGTCGGACTCTTCTCCTTCTCTATGTTGATGATATGATCATCACCGGTGACGACTCTGAGTACATTGCCTTTGTTAAGGCTCGCCTTCGAGACCAGTTCCTCATGACTGATCTTGGTCCTCTTCGCTATTTTCTTGGGATTGAGATCTCCTCGACCTCTGATGGCTTCTACATCGCTCAAGAAAAATATATTCAGGATCTTCTTGCTCGCGCTGCTCTTGCTGATGAGCGCACGGTTGTGACTCCTATGGAGCTCAACGTTCAGCTTTGTGCCTCTGATGATGACCCTCTTCCTAATCCCACTCGCTATCGTCACCTCGTTGGCAGCCTTGTCTATCTGGCTGTTACGCGCCCTGACATCTCCTATCCTGTCCACATCCTGAGTCAGTTTGTTTCCACCCCCACCTCTGTCCACTATAGTCACCTCCTCCGTGTTCTACGATATCTTCGTGGCACGATCTCTCAGCGCCTTTTCTTTCCCCGCTCCAGCTCTCTTGAGCTCCAGGCCTACTCTGATGCTACCTGGACTAGTGATCCCTCTGATCGACGCTCGCTGTCTGCTTACTGTGTCTTTCTTGGTGGCTCTCTTATTGCCTGGAAGACAAAGAAGCAGACTGCAGTTTCTCGCTCGAGTACAGAGGCTGAGTTGCGAGCCATGGCTATGTTGACGGCTGAGGTGATCTGGTTACGGTGGTTACTTGAGGATTTTGGTGTGTCTGCTTCTACCTCCACTCCTCTACTATCCGACAGTACTAGTGCTATCAGTATTGCACGTGACCCGGTGAAGCATGAGCTCACCAAGCACATCGGTGTGGATGCCCACTTTGTGCGTGGTGCTGTGCAGGATCAGACTCTTGCTCTTCACTATGTGCCCTCGGAGTTACAGTTGGCTGATTTCTTCATGAAGGCACAGACTCGAGCGCAGCATGGGTTTTTCCTCTCCAAACTCAGTGTTGTTGATCCACCATGAGTTTGAGGGGGGGGGGGTGTTAGATGTGTATAGTTCATCCTCATTGTATAAGGGGCTTTTATGCACTTTACCACATCTGTATATGTACTGGCCGTTGGCCCTCAGTAAAGATCAGTTGCTCACTTATCTAACAGCTGCTACCTGTAGACATGCGTGGCTTCAGAGGGTTGCTCGCCCCCACCCCTTGCTTATGCTGTCGTGGCCCTGTCTAGGTCAATCGGAGAAGCTCAGGTGGTCGCCATCTCCCCAACCGACGAGCGCCCACAGCTTCTCCCGCCTGCACGCACCTGTCCGGCCCTTCTCCTCCATCGATGCCGGTCCGGTCGACATCCCACAGGCTGAGCCCGAGCAGCCCCATCCCCCTGACTTGTGGAGGCAGGAGCGGAGGCGGCGGCGGGGATATTCCTCCCCGGACGCCCCCACTCTCTCCTCCTCCCCCGTCTCATCCACCCCTCTTCGTTCCGGATCCCGCCGAATCCGAGGCTTGTGGGCGCGGAGGCGAGCTTCTCCGGCGGCGGCGGCAGGAGAGGAGGCGGGGGTCGCGGGGGAGACACGCGGGCTAGGTCACCGGCATCGGCGGCGAGCTTCTCCGACGGTGGCGGCAGGAGAGGAGGCGGGGGTCGCGGGGGAGATGCGCGGGCCGGAGCTGGTTGGAACCGGCCGGCGCGACGGGGAGAGAGAGGGGTTAGCGAGAGAGAGAGAGAGAGGAGGGCGACGAGGAGGGGGGACGAGTGGGACGGGAGGCGGCGGCTAGGTCTTCTCCACAGGGGAGGCGGCCTTTTATAGGCCTGGATGTGAAATGACGAAAATGCCCCTGGCGGGGCATGAAAATAACAGGCGGTGGCACGAGTACTGTTCATGGCGAATTAAAGGCGACGTGGCCACCTTCGTTGTGACTATGAGTTCTTCAGGGTTTATATGTTCAATGTTAGTCCAAATACAATCAACAATATTTTCTTGATTTATAATCTTCAAAACCTTTTATCTTTGAAACCACCTATAACCAGAATAAAGAGATGGTTTCACCTTTGAGGCAAGTGAGATGAACTTTGTCGACAGAGCCACTTGTTATTTTAGTGTTAGAGAACGTCAAAAATCTAAATTCAGATGTGTAAAGTTGCATTCGACTAGTGGAGTGCTTGCGCAGTTTTCTACTGCGGAAAATATTGTCAACCAACTGCTCCGTTACAGGTAGCGTATGTATAATGATAAGTAAGTCAGCATGTAAAGTGCACGGCACAACCTACCTGAGAAACCCTATAGCACAAAGAGGACGTCTTTTGAGTCCTTTGAGGCAATTTTGTGTTAAAAAACTAAAGTATCATAACAAAAGAATGGATATTTTCATCCAAGCACTGATGCACGTACGTACAGCTTCATGATGCTCAGCTAGCACCATCTCCTATTTAAGCATGCCCCAATTAGTTAGCATCAAAGAAGTGAGATTGCAATCACCCGAAGTGTTACTCAATCATAAAACAAATGGCTAGCATTAAAGTAAAAAATTAATCTCACACATTATGCCATTGGTAGGCAATAGGTCTCTGTCAATAAGATGCATATACTTACCCAGACTACAGACTGAACTGATTGATAATCACTTATCATTCCTTTTACAGCATGTGGTCATAGCATTTTCCTCCTTCAACACTACTACGCGAACGATTCTCAGAGAAATCAGACAAGTTGCATCATTAGTTCATTATACTGAACCACCATTGCTCGAAATTTAAAAGGATGTAGACAGCAGTCAATGAGAATGAGAACAAAACTGAATCAGACATGCCAAGGCCGGCGATCCATTGCAAGAACAATTGACTACTATCGAAGATTCACTTCTTATAAAAGCACGAGAATCTGCTATTGATTTCACAAGTGCAAAGATTGTAACAACGCATAGAATGGTACATATGGTAGGTATGGTCGGGCTCCATATTCAAGATTGGAGACCACCTTTACTTGCTGACGGTCCATATTATAGCACATGAATTCCGACATGAATTCGGTATCCCGCCCCGCTGTGAAGAAGATCAAGTCACAGTCCGGATGAATCGACATCCAACGGTGACCAATACGATGTGTCCCTCCAGACATGTGTGAAGCTTCAACACTATGCTTCAACGTCCACTCTTTGTTGCCATAGTCCTCGAGAACATAAACAACTAGTCGATCCACATCCCCATTTTTTCTCTGAAAACTGGAATAATGCAAGCAGCCATGTGACTGCTGAACAAAAGAATTATACGGACCACTAGGGACAGGGACGATCCTCCATGTCCCCTCCGTGTCCACTGCAACCAGACAAAGGAGTGACATGCTGCCAAATGCGTGAAAATGCATGCAGCCATTGAGGAAAGCACTAAGTTGGTACTGAGGAGTAACAAGCCAAAAGTTCTCGTTCCATCTCTTCTCTTTACCAAAAAAGGCTTTCACCCCGCTTTATATATAAAGCAATGATCCATCACAACCTAAGTACAAACGCACCCCACGACACACGCACACACCCAAGACGGGATACATAGGTGCTGAGCGCAGAAACACCACCCCTACCACTACAAGAGCAATCGGGGTCCTCCACCGTGAACACGCCACCGCGAAGAGATGGAGCCGCATATGACGAACCGTGAGCTCCAAGGCGGCGCCTTCAAGAAGGTTACGACGCCAACGCGCCGCCACCGCCCGACCCGGGGGTCAGAGTTTCCTCTGGAGCAACACGATGACCGATGAGAGCCGCGACAACGCCTTCAAGAAGGTAACGCGCTACGCCGCCGCCGGTTCGTTTGAAGATAGAGCAGGTTTCCACCCCAGCTAACACTCATCGCCACCGAACGCCACACCCCAGCCACCATGCCGCCCACACGGCCATGGTCACCAGGCAGCACCAAGCAACGTCCTCTGCCCAAGAGCACCGCGCTACCACCACCAAGGCCGCCGCCCCGGCATCCAAAACCTTGACACCACCTCACCCGAGACCCGTCGCTACCCCAACCAAAGAGATGAGTGGAAAGGCCGCGCCTTTCACACCCCTGGGCGCCCCCCAGCGCCGAGACCCAAAAGGCCGGCCAAAATTGGCCTCCATCGACCCGTCTTGCTGCACCGGGTGCGAGACGAGCTCGACCTTGCGGCCGGGCGCGAGACGAGCTCGGTCCTGCTGCCGAGTGCGAGACGAGCTCGGTCCTGCGGCACAGGGCGCGAGACGAGCGATGGACTGCAGCTAGGAGCGGGCCAGCCCTTCGATGTAAGTAGAGGCCGACCGACGAGGAGAGGAAGCGAAGGTTGAAACGGCCCGACCGCAGACGAGCCGACGCCGGAGAAGCCGGCCGCCGTCGCGGGCAGAGCCGCTAGCCACCGTGTAGCCGCCGCACCACCAGGACCTCCCCGCGCAGCCGCCCACGGCCGGAGCAGCAGCCACGCCCGACCGCTGCCCCAACCCACGCCGCCGGCCAGAAAAATCACGTCAGATCCGGCCGACACGCCTCCCACCTCCACCAGCACCAGCCCACCTCCGGCCCCGACCGAGAGGAGAGGGAGGCCGAGACGGAGCCCGTAGAGAAGGGGCCTGCCAGAACCCGCCCGTTGCAGCCCATGGCCAGATCTGAGCCGCCGCCGCCATCACGGGCACGTAGCCACCGCGCCGCCGCCGCCGCCCACCATGTCGCCGCAAGCACGCCGCCGTCGGGAGTCACCGCCGCCGCACCGCCGAGCCCTACGCACGCCCGATGCCGCCGCCAGAGAAGGCCGCCCCGCACCGGCCACCCTCGAGCGGAGGAGAGAGGGGCCCCGCCGCCAGCCACCGCGAGGGGCTTTGCCCCGGCGGCTTCGGCCGGCGGCAAGGGCGGGGGAGGGCAGGGAGGAGGAGAGGAGGGGGGGAGGGCGCGCCGCCATCCAAGTCGCCCGCGGGGGGACGACGCGGGGGCTAGGGTTGGAGAGCTCCCCTCTCCGCTGTCTGTTTTTACCCTTCTGCAATTATTGGTCGTTTGATGTAGAATCTCCATCTCTTCTCTTTACGAGCCCACCGTCCGGTTTCCGACGAAAACACATCCACTCTGGTGAGGCATAAGTCCTCGCTGGATTCAGGTAGCAACATAAACACGTAGAAGTGGGAAGACACGGCCGGATCAAAACCCAGACGCACGGTGTTCTCATCGTCGACCTGGTTGGGTTCCGGTAGCATGACCCACTCCTCCGTCGCCGGATTGCACACGATGTAACGGCCCTCGTCACCCCTAGCAGCGTAATGGCGGCAAAGGAGGAGGCCGTTGCAGCAGTCCAACAGATTGACACGCCAGTGGTTGGGCAGGAAGGCAAAAGACGTGCTTATCAGAGCGCGGCATCTCCCCGAGAGACTGGTGAAGCGGAAAGATGATTCCGGAAACCACTCCCCCGCAACGCTCCTGGTGTAGATGAAGCCGGCTAGGGTTTGGGGGAGCTTTTTGCGGTGGTCGGGGTGCTCGATGAGGCTCAGCCAGTAGTTGGAGACGCACTTGAAGCGGCAGAGCGACTTGACGGGGACGCGCGAGAGGATCTCCACGAGGAGGTCGTCGGTGAGTCTCTCGACCCATGCCACTGGAGGAGGAGGAGAGGAGGACCTGCACACACAAAGATGGAGAAGTTAGGGTCTCGCTGAAGGAGGAGGAAAGACGAGGATTCCCTGGTGAGTCGAGGTGCCGCCTTCCTCGGACGTGAGAGAGCGATTCGCCGGGGTGGACATGACGACGGAATAAAGCGGCGACGGCGGCACCCTCGAGCGTCTGGGAGGGAAGCGGAAACCTACGGAATTTTTCTTTTTGATGATGATATACTACTAGAAGACTTGTATTATAAACCAATTCGGAACTAGGAGCTCCTAATTTTGGGCGATTGGCCATCAAAATATTGAAGAGGGCCGCTGATTTTTTTCTTTTGAGGGAAAGGGGGCCGCTGATTTAGTTGATCCAATCACAAAGATTTGATCGGTCAGACCGTCAGAGAACTCCTATTTTGGCCGGCCGGTCCAAATGCTTTTCGAACTGATTTTTTCACATAGACTTATAAAAGAATAAAAAAATGTTTAAAACAGTTTTACAATGGAGAATATATAAATCAAAAATAAAATAAGGTTAACCTTCATGTGCATAATTCTTTACCTGTATTCTGAAAAATGTTCATCACGTATTTGGGAAAACGTGTCATGTATATGATAAGTATTTACCATGTATTGTAAGGCTGGTCACAATGGGCAGGAACATAAGCTAGTAACCTACACACTTTTCTAGACTATATTACTACCTCCATAGTGGGTAGGAACATGTATGTAGTGTCATGCAACGATGTATTTATTGGGTCATAGGCTCATTGTTTCTTGGAGTGTGTGATGTTCGGTAACTTAGCTACCACAAGCAGCTCTTTCTTCATTAAATATGTGCTACATAAGCAAAGTTGCATTGGAGTGTGTGATGTTACTCCTAAGTTCCTGCCCATTGTGACCAGCCTAAAAATGTTTATCCAATATTTAAAGGTATTCATCACATACATTTACTAAAGGATTTCACTAACTGGCAGTGTTATATTTTTAGAGATAGACATAAATGATTCATCCTCTTCTGCCCACATGCACATTAACGCATGCATATACTGTAGGAATAAAATGATGTCATTCTACATTCTTCTCTTTTTTAAAATTCAAAATATTTATAGCTTAAACCGTCGATCCGATTCAAATTCAATTTCAACATTAAATCTATCACGATGAGACCTTCAAAACTATATCTCATGTTTGTGTGTTTCGACGAATTTTTTGGATAAAAATTTACCAAGACTGAGCTACATAAATTGCTGCACATGCGATAGGTAAGTTATCCGCAAAAAAAAGATAGGTAAGTTACCATGCTGTTTACACGTAAGTTATCGAGGCATACAAATGATCCCCCGACTTTCTCCCTAAATGCATATGCATGCATGCATGCACTGGAGGACAAATGATTGTCCACACCAACAAGCAACTCCTTGATCTCTTCAATAAGAGGGCCAAACCTGGAGCGATCACGATAATAGGATTATATAACCAGAGCCACACACTGGTTATACTAGTAGAGCGCCCGTGCGTTGCCACGGGCTACAGTGCATATGAATGAATCAAACAAATGATTAAGATCGTTTCAAGGTTGAAATTTATTTCTCCCTCATACGCCAGACGTGTCCAAACATATCAAACAGGTGTCCACTCCCCCAAATCCAGCCATATTTGGGGGAGAAATGTGGTTGTCCGAACATTCGGTCCCAACAAAAAAAAAACGAACCCACCTTTCCCTTTTCTTGCCAGACCCCTCCCCTTCCCTCTAAATTTTCCACCGTAGCGGAACATTTTTCGCCGAGGCCCTCTCTTATAAAACCGGATGACGCCAACCTCACCTCCTATATCTAAAATTGCTTTTATGTCACAAATTTACCAATTCTATGCTCTAATAAACCAAATGGTTGGGCATATCAAGTTGGAACCTTAATAAATGAGTAATACAAGAATTATTCCCGCAAAAATAAAGTTGGAAGCTAAATATGAGAACCTAAAGAGACAACATTTAAAATGTTCGAGGTACCGGGGAAACCATGTAATACCTAATAAAAAAAAATCTAGCTGAAATAACAATATTTGATTAATATTGCATTGATACAACAATCAAGAAAATATAAAAAGGAAAATTAAACCGCACATCCAATGAACGAATCAGGTTTCATGTGGCTCACATGGCAACTTGAGCTTATTGTTGCTATTGTTATAACGGAGAAGTGCAAACTTTAAATATCACTTGACCAAGAAAGGGAAGTTCAAAAACCAATTAATAATCGTAGTTGCATGTCACTATCCAAACTAAACCAGCGTTAGCAACCAGGCGTTACAACATGGGACATATCGGTAAAATGTTAGCATGGCAGTGAACACAGTAAGAAAACATGCAAGGAGCATGCAAGTTTTGACCATCTCACCACGTCCTGATTGAGATGTTGGAACTGTAGACCTGTTGTGTAGTAGAAAAGAAAGCAAGTTCTTTCATGAATACTCGTATATGATTGAATATCAAATCTAGTATTTTTAGGAAGGCAGAAACTTGCAAGATAAAATTAAAGATGCAAGTACTCCTCCTTTCCTCCCTCCATCCTTTCTCAGCAGCAGTACAACACCCATCCATCCATTTCAGACACAAAGTACATACATGTAACACCAGCACCGGGGAAACTCCCCAACAAGCTATCTTGTAGCTATTGCATGATTCACTAAACGCTAACAAAAGTTCATGGACACAAGAGAAGGTCGTTTGTTTTGGCAAAGGGTATGGCGTCGATGGATACAACAAAGTCGTTCTTCGTCAATCATCTATACCTCACGTTCATGTCAAGCTCAGGCTCATAAATGCCGCCACCCAGCATAGGGCCAGCTATGGCTGGTGTATCCGCTTGGATCTGGCTGTAAGCTCCGTCTGCACAAGCCTCTCGAAGAGCTCTGCATGTTTGCCTTGCACATCTGGACCCAGTGGACCTACATAAAGAGGGCATAACATGTTAGAATCAAACATGCAGCCAGAGTTGTATCATAAATAAATTCAGGAAAAAATCAAACATGGACCGGATGGACCTACATAAAGAATGCTAAGCGCAAACATAATATTGTACATTTTAATATGCAGGACGAAGATGTTAAATGGAGCTTTTAATAATGTTCTATCACATTCAAATCTCTACTCAAGTATTTGTCATATGAGTATTTTAAAGTTTTTTGTGAACTTTAAATTGTTATTAGAAGTCACTTCTACTTTTTATATATCTTCAAATAGACCTCTCAGCACTCATCGGGGACATGTATTTTTATTTCTCACAAATATATTCAGGAGGTTTAACTTACATATAGCCCCTGCGAAATATGCATGATTAGAACAGATGTATACCTTGTTGGATTGCATATCTAGCCATTTTATATATGCAGCATATTCGGTTATTTGAGATCTTGCCATGTGGTTCACCTTATCTCTTCTTTTAATCTTCATGCAAAGGCATGATATTGAGTACATGAGTGTTATTTGCAGATATTGATAAAGTTTGACTGTTCAAATATATGAAGCTTTTATACAATGGAAGTTGCATGTGTTGAATTACTGGCGTCTTCTTATATTTTCCAAAATATTGTAATATAGAAAAAAAAGTACTTGGCTGGTCATACACGATTGAGAAGAACGGACGAATACAGAAAACACAATCATGGGTGTTGTATGCCCCCATACCTTACATGGTTGATGATCTGGCTGTCGAGTGGTGCTAGAAGTTCTCCACTCTCTGGCGGGTATTCGCCACCTTGCTCATTGTTGCGGAAGTCAACGGCATCGTCTCTCCAAGTATGTGGTTCAATTGTATCAATTTACAACATCTCTGGATTGATTAAATCTCTGCTGAAGAACAACAAGTGGCATGATACAATTATGGTCATCTTCAGAGAAAATATACGCAAGCGCCAATGCAAATTGTACATACCTTTAATTCACCACAACCTTGCTGGCAATGTCGGTGATTTTCAAGTTCTCTGGAGGTCCCACGTGGGCTCATGGTCTCAACATGCTCGCCAACGGTTTGTTGATGTAGACTATAAAGCAGTGCGCATGCTCTGATCCTATCTCGGTGTTCTTCTCGATGCAAATCACACATTTCAAGTGATATGTTTCCTTGTACATGTGTGTAATTAATCAATCTAAAGGACTATATCTGGTTGTAGCCTTGCAAGTGGAGATGTGTCAAATCCTAGAAAATCATCAAGTTAGGATTGAGCAAGTCTAACTGAGTAGAAGACGCAAAAAATGCATTTACTATGCTTCCTCTTTCAACTAAAAGGAGGAGTTGATTCAATCAAATGTCCACATATGCTAATTTGAAGACTTAAGAACTCTCTATTCTACTAAAAATCATAAGAATTACAAAGAGAACATATAGGACAAACATGTATATCTAGAAGGGGATTGGAGCCTTTCTTGTGTGATGCTATGATCTAAAACCACTCTTAGCTTAGACATATCCTACTTCTAGTTTTCTGATCCAACGGAGGAAAACATGATCAATTATTTCCAAAAGCTAACCATATAAGCAAGGCTAAAAGGAGCTCATTAGTACTGCAAGGTTGATCTAATCACTATATCAACTACTAATGCAAATTTCGAACAGTAAAAGCAACCATTATGTTGTAGAAACGGACAATTCTATTTTAACCCTGAAACATGATTTGCAGACTCGGAATATAGTGTCAAATACAGGTTATAGGATATTGGTTGTAAAACGTTTCCCACAAAAACATCACCTCTAGGCTCTAACATATAAATATGGACTAAATGACTTAAGCTGCAGGGAGGAGGAAGCATACTTGTCTTTACTCTAGAAAAAAATACATACCTAGTTGACACTATTGTCGATCAGTTCTCTAGCAACACTATAGTCACAATATTACAATTTAGTTCTATTACTGGTAAGGTTTTCAATTGAGCAGCTAACTGTAATTTTCGGAACATAATTGTTGGGGCCGCCAAAATTGGTGAGTCTGCAAACAGTGAACTAAAAAAGTCAAGGTAATAAAGATCTTAACAATATCCTTAATTTGTGTAGCATATTCATAAAGGTGGTGATCAGAGTTTGTTAGAACCTTAGAAGACAGTTTAGATTCTGAGACTGAAATAGCACTGTTTGTGAGAAACAACTACCCCTTTTCAGCGACACTTATTTTAGGGCGGAGGGATTAAACACGCGATAGCAACAAAAGAAATTTATATTTCTGCCCGACGATAATAGCTTTCAGTTTCAGAAATGTAGAAACCAAGACATACAAAAATCCAACGTTAAAAAATTTATGTAATCTAAAAAACATGAAGATATTTCACAAGGAAAAACATGAAGGTATAGACAACAACTTAAAAAATTCCCCAAACCTACACTAAATAAATGGGTGACATGCAGAAGTGTGAGCTGTTGAGGCATCAGATAAATTTATTTTGCTAGGGGGATAGTACGAATAGCAGTAGCGGGCAGACTTTGCACAACTGGAACCTGCTTGTCGTGGAGAGTGCCCGTGGTACCTGAACCAGCTCCACCCGTTGGAGGACTTGTGATCGACCGTGCGTCAGGCCTCTAGGAACAGCGGATTCTCCTCCGTGATCGCCAAAGCTGCTTGGTTGGGTCAAAATCATGAATCAGCGAGAATCAAAGCGCAAATCAGTCTGAACCCTCGGCTAGCTCGCATTGCTGCTTCCTTGCGGAACTTGGTCTAGAGTCCAGGACTCTTCAAACTCGTATTTGAGTCTTCTGGCAGTGATTCCTTGCGCAGCTCCTTCCTCCTCTGGGTCATGTGAGCCCGAGTAGCAGTAGGCATATTTTGCACAAGCACCGGCTTAATCAGCAAGTGCACAACAGGAGCAGCACACATATCTGGCAAGACATTCAGCAGGATATAACACAACATGAGTTTTGTAGTTCAACTCAATGAAAAGGACATGGCTTGAGATTTATTACCGCAATGGGATGGCAGGCGCAGGACGGGTCCGGCTGGATCTGGTTGGAGCAGGTGCCGGAGACCTTCCAGTGCAGGCACTGACGGTGGCAATCGCCTCACGCCCCTCCTCCTTGAGATCTAACCATGGATCAACGGATCTGTGGGAGGAGGAATCCCGACTCGTCGTCGTCGCTGGGAAGGACTGAGAGGGCCTCCTTGAGATGAATACGACACCCTTGGCGCAGGATACACGGACGCGGGCACCGGCCGCCGTACACGCGGAAAGATGGATATCGCCATGTCCCCTGCCTTGATCGATCACTGATGTAGAGGGGGTCAACGACGGGCGGATCTGGAGCGTCGGCGGCGGGGAGGCCGCGGCCGTCGTGGCGCTGATTGAAAAAAAGATAATTCGTTGCCTGCCAAGAGGAGTGTAAAAAATCTAGAAGATCATGTGCCCTTATCACTTTGTACCTTTGTTTGTACCTCTACATCAACACAAAGGAATGAAAAGTGTGATAACAGTAGATATGCACAATAACTTGCAATCTGAGTAACCAAATGCAGTGATTGAGATGGAAGTGCAATCCTTTTGCGTCAATAGTCACCATGTAGAAGAATCTGAGTAACCAAATGTAGTGGCTCGTCATTAGAAGGCAGCATGTGAGGTTGTAGTAAGAAGGACGTCAGGTGGATGGTCTCCATCAGAATTTCCGGTGGTGTGGATTCATGAAGAAAACCAGATGGTCCATAACAACTCCTGCAAGGTTGAGGTGTGATCCGTCACTGCCACCGGTTTGAAAGATGAGAAAGGTAGGGAGTAGCCTCACTGTCACTGTCACAAATTGTGAAGCGATGCACAGAGCACGAAGGACCAAGAAAACAACATATAAATAGGTCGAAGCATACATACGCTGAGGAGCCCGTGCGTTGCAACTGGGTATACATATTTAATGCCTCAACACCAATTGTGTCTAAATATAGATTTAGAACTTTAACAATTCAACACTGGTTGCTATTCTTTTTTAAGTAGGAGAGATTTGTTAAATACATAATTACGAGAAAGATAAAAAAAATAAAGGATATTTTGTTGCAATCAGGGGTGGTCTAGTGGCGAGCCTTCCCTGATGCACTACTTTTCCATGGTTTTAAAATTTTATAAACTACAATGTAAAAAAGTTAAAGAAACTCACCTCCCTTTAATATTAAAAAAATAAAATAAAGGAAAAGAGGTTGTACGTTGCAACAGGGGACATATATATATGTATGGCATGTTTATCAATTTGCCGGAAATTGTAGAATAATGAAACCTAAATAACACTGCACCATGAGAAACAAAATAATTTTTTATGAAGTAAAAAAACCCTGAGCCAACATTTCAAGTTATTTAGATGCCGAAATTAGTGCTGACGCATTGTTGTGCACAGTAATATGTTATATTACACGGTGGTGGTGATACAAGCAGGATGAAATTGACTATTATTAACTGAACTCTGCCCTGAACTGTAAACAAACAGCCCTAGGACCATGAATGATCAATCAATATATTCATGTTACCTTCTAAAATCAAGGCCCTCGAGTTCCTTCAGAGCAGACTGTTTTTTTTTAAACCAAACCAGCACTCAGGTAGATAGAAGCCATGCTATATGCAGACCACCCTAGAACTACATCATTTTCTTGCATTTCTTTTAAAACTTCTCCAACATCTATCCTGTTCAATGCCGCACGGCTGATCATTAGAAGGCAGCATGTGAGGTTATCCGGCTTAATATTCTCCACCTTCATCTCCTCAAAAAGGCTACGAATCTTCTGATGTTGGCCTAACTTCATGCAAAGGGACATCAAACTGTTGATGAGGCAGAGTACTGGCTGAGAAGCCAAGCTCGTCCATCTTGTAATAAAGGTCTGGAAACTATCCGGTGTAAACCATCAATAGGAGCACCTCCATCTTGTGTATCGACAGATGTGATGAGCACCTTCGAAGAAAAATTAGGAGTAGATATTATTCAAGCAACTATGATTCATTAAAACTGGAAGGTATAACTGAGATTCGGAAGTTTCTGTAAATATCGGAAGATATAACTGAGATGAAGAAACATCATGCGTCTACAATTCGGCATGATTGATCAATTAAGTTGACCGATTTTTTTTCAAAAAGAGAGTTGGCAGATGATTTTAACCTGCAACAACTGATATATGTGTGTGGCATGCACGCACACCTAGCTAGCTTCTTGCTTATGTTCACCGACTAACAATCAAACGAAGACCTGCACAGTGCTTAACCAATAATAATTCAGCAAATTACAAGTTAACTAAAGCATCAAATTAATTGACAGATTCTTGCTCATGGTCAACAACTAACAATCAAAGTAAGTTAATCAAAGCATCGTTTAAATTAATTACCAGCATATGGATGCAGAGGCAGTTGGTTGTGGCGCCTTGGACCTCTGGACCCTGAGGCAGGAGAGGTTGCAGTTACCTGTACGTTCCCAAGCAAACCCCAATGGCGCCTCAGCCTCCCAGAACGTAACCTGGCAAGCATCCATCTAGGCATAACATCAACTAACGGGACTGGATTAAGCAAGCGAATTAACTACTGAAGATGAATCGATGATGAGGGGAAGAAAGAATTGTTTGTGTGGGTAACTGGGTACTCACGAATCCGCCGCCATTGGATCTGCTGGTGCCCTTGTCGGCGATGATGACGGCCTCGCGGATCTCGCCGAAGCGCTCGAAGTGGCCGCGCACACCCTCCTTGCTCGTCTTCCACGCCAGGACATCCACGAACACGTTCGCAGCCTCGTGTCGCTGCCGCCCGCCGCCGCCTGATGAGCCATGGACATCCTCTTCTCCTTCTTCTTCTAGCTCTGGACCGGCCTCTCTTGATATATTTCTGGCAGGGCGGAGATGGCGACGCTGAAACCCTAGAGAAGAGAGGACAAGGGCTGTGCCTTCCTTTGGTCAGGGGATCGGGGACGGGTGCGTTGCGATGCGATGCGAGCGGCTGATAAAGAAACGGTGGAAAATATCACGCGAAGGGAACGGCGGCGGCAAAGGGATCGGCGGCGGCGATGGCGGCCGGGGCATATGGTTCTCGTCCTCGTAGCGAGATGATGGAGGGCACCTGGAGGCTTCGCTCGCTCGTGCGTGCGTGCGAGTCAAGACGATTTTTTTCCGCTGGTTTTCTTTCGTCGGTTTACTTTTGTTCGATTTACTTGGCTGCGAGGGGAGTAGCTGGAGGCATCGCACCGTGGTAATGTGGGTTCGCTCGATTTTTTTGGCGTGCGAGGGGACTACTGGAGGTGCGAGGAGGACGAAAATAAACCGTCACTGGTGGGACAAAAATTGACCGGCGGAGACTACCAAGTGCTTCATTAGGAGTAGAGATGTCTTCAGACTGAGCTTGACTAAGCTTATATGCATCTAATTCAATGGTCAGTTGCACACCACGCCTATACACCAATAATTCAGCATGTTCAGAAATAGTGACACCGGAGAAAAAAATGTCGTGCCCCAACCCGAAACATGCCATGGTGGTCGGTCACTCCTCCGCCAGAGATTCTTCCTCCTTTTGTCATGGCGCCATCGACATTGACCTTCAACCAGTCCATCTTGGGTGGAACGCAAGGCACCGCAACAACAGATTTTGCTATATGAGTCTTCACACCATGAACACTAGCCTACTATTCAACAAGTGCCCAAACCCTATCGACCACCCTTCGAGATCCCTCGATCTGCTTTACATCATTCATTATGTTTCAAGCCAGCCGCATATGATATAGAATCATAATCATGAACGCCATCCCCGCTTCTTTCTTTCTACCCAGTCAATCAAGGAGCCACAAGCTTAACATGTTCTGCGAAAATTCACACTCAGTTCCATGATCTTCTTGCCTTCAAACATGAATCTTTGCCTTGACTGGGATATCTGTACTCCACAATTCGTTCCAGCCTTGCTGAGCCGCCACGGGTGATGAGCTCACCGGTCCGTCCGCCTTCTGCTCCTTCAGTTGCATCTCAAGATGGTAAGTCAATCATACTATAAAACATCCGCTATTTATGGTAGTTCCATGCCTGGTAATCTTCATTTCCGCGCCATGGACTGTAACTTGATGAATGTCCTTCACACCGCTAACATGGAAAGCTCGCTGAAGTGTTGGGATATCCCACTCCTTACCCGGATAATCAAGGAGGTCATCAACGATGTTTTTATTCCGTGTATCATCTGCTTCTATCAGCTTTCTTGCTTCCTCACCCGGAATCCAATTGTCGAACCAAACCTTTAATTTTAGAGCCATCATCGATCTTCCAGACGCACTCTTTGGGCATGAAGCTTCCATGAACTCGGAATTTTGAAAATATCTAGCTTTTAAGACTCGCACACAAAGAGTCTTGGGGCCACGAGGAGACGCCAAGCTTGCTTAGCTAAAAGAGTCTTGTTAAGGCTTCAAAATCTCTAAAACTCAAACCTCCCAAGCGCTTACTTTTACACATCTTATCCCAAGCGACCAAGTGAACTTTACGCTTGCCATTTTCTGCTCCCTAGCAAAATTTAGAAAAGACAGTGGTCAGGTTCGAGCATAGTTTTTTGGAGAATTGGGAAAAAACTCATGGCAAACGTGGGGGTTGCTTGGCGAACTAACTTGATGAGAACCTCTCATCCCTTCTTAGACAACCCTTGACCCTTCCGTCCAGCAACCTTAGCATGTGATCTTTTTCTGACATATTTAAAGCACCCATCTTTTGAAGGTCCACCACCGTTGGTAAGCCAATTCTTCTCATTAAGAGCCTCATAACTAACATACCCATTGATTGTTCCACCATTCTTTTGCTTGATCATCACAACCCTTGCCAAAATAATCGACGATTTCTAAACATTCACCTTTTGGCCTGAGGCTTTTGCATACACCTGCATAATATTTTTTAACAACACCATATTTTTTGCCTCTGCTTCGAGAAACACAATGATGTCATGTGCAAAAAGGAGGTGTGTTATGTGAGGGTCGTCCCTCCCAAACTCCAGCCCTTTCGTCCTTTGTTCCTGTTGGGCCTTGTTAAGCCACCTGAGAAACCCTCGACACCAAAAAGGAATAAGTCGGGGGACAACAGTCTCCTTGTCGTAGTCCTTTGGAGCGCGCGCGGGTCAAGATGGCAACGGGGACGAAACCCATCGGGGTTTCCCTTCCCAAACCCATCCCCACGAGAAAATAGTAAGCCCGTCCCCGTCCCCATCACCGTGTGCGGGGCTAGTTTTCTGCCCGTCCCTTAAACCCATCAGGTTTCGGGGAACCCACGATAAAATCAAAATATTTAAACAAACATAGTGGTGAAAAAGAATAACATTTCAGCAGCAAAACAAGCACATTTCAACAACATAACTTGAGTAAATTTCAACAAAAAACAATAGTAGATGGTTCAACAGCTATATAAGTTCTGAAATAGAACTTATAGTTCACAAATCACTTTAAAGTTGGAATCATCATGGCATCTTTCACATCTCCAAGCCTCCAAACGACCATCTTCAAATCTTCCAATGCCAAATCAAAGCGCCAAGTACTAGGGAAGATCAAAACTCCCTCAAGCTAAAGTTAAACATGAGAAAAATATGCAGATTAGTATATGAAATTTGCATGTACCTGTACTTCACCTGCACTCCCTCTTGAATGTCTTGAAGACAACTCCAAGAGCTTTGTCCTTATTCATTGTCAGCATCTATGAGAATCAAATAAGTAGTAATGAACATCTTATGAAACATTGGAACAAGATAATGATTTTAAAACATTATAACTGGGCACCCTAGAAGCTCCCTCAGGCTATCAGCCTTCGGAGCCGTCTGATTTCACATAATGATCGTCTCTGGCCGTTGGATGCGAAGTGAATTTTTCTGAAAGCTCCCGTCCCCGCAGCTTCCCGAGGGCAGTTACTCCCGTAACATTTTTGGAGTAAGGTGGTTAATTGGGCCAAACAGCCCACCTAGCATAGCCGCTGGCCGAAGCGAGGGAGAGATTGGTGTGCTAGCTAACCCTAAGTCCCTAACCAAGGCGAGCGACGACGGCAGCGGCGGCGGCGAGCTGGCGCCAGGTCCCGTTCAGCCCTTCTGGTCGGTTGATTTTCATCCTTAGTGATGGTCTTCGCTGAAAGGGGATCCATCGACGAGGGAAGTTCCTGGCATGCCGCGCGCTGGCTGGCGTCTCCACCCGCGTCTGCACGCGAAGATAGGTACGCCATCGCGCACTCCCTACTCCCGTGCACGCAACCTCCCAGTCTCGCCCTAGGTCAGAGAGTGAGAGGGAGAGGGAGAGGAGCGGGGTTGATTCATGGAAGTGGGCGGGTTTTAACTTGACTCAATGGCGAGCACGCGAGGTGGCGCTCGATCTGGGAATAGAGTGCTCTCATGATGGCTCAAGTAGACAAGATACGAGTACATGCCAATTCCTTTGATGATTGTGGACAACCAAGGTGAGAAAAATAATCATGGATAGGTTTCAATCGTGATCTACATTTTCCCTTCCTGGATTTTTTCCCGGTGTTACAGAATTTTGTGCCTGCTTCTCAGTTTCAACCTGTCATGTATGCGACTTAACAGTTTTGCTAAAGCACATCTAGATGTGCAATAAGTATTGCACATCTAAGTCCTATGTCATTGATCTTATGTTGAGATTCGTGTGGATATTTTCTTTTCTTTTTTCTTTTCCTCTTTATGCTTGATTCACTTACTTAGATGTGCAATAACTAGAGCACATCTAGATGTGCCCTAGACACATCCTATTTCTATTTCAGTTGACAAGTCAGTAGGCATCTGCCGGATGATTACTATGTTTTCATTCTTGGTAGCATTTGTATGGGTATGGCTATGAGCGTCTAACTCTATTTCTATAATCAAATAACAGGACCATTGTTAGGTTGAAACCTGAAGGGAAATAAACTATCTGGTGCCATGGTTGTCAAGGAAGGTGGATGTTTACTTATAATTCTACTACTATTTGACCTGTGACTTTTGTTCTTCAAATGAATCTTATCCATGGCATTTCTAACAAGAGCAATGCTACACGGACGATAGTGCTCGCACGATTTGTGCACGACATATGGCTGGAGCCTTTCATCACGTCTGCTGTGTACAGGAGGACCATTGGATCGGCCGTCGTCCAACAATCGTCCTCTGAATAGTCGTCCGCAAAGGAGTTCCGTTCTAACAAAAACCTGCATTTGCAAGGCAAGATGTTTGTACAGTGCACCTGAAACTTGAGACCGATGCGTCATTGAGATTCCATTTTGTTGGTGAGGTTGGTGGCGGAGGGGTCAAGTAAGCCTTCTTTGAGTGAAAGGACATGTAGTAATTTTCGCTTCAAGGATATTTTTGCATGTAGCTAAAGTCGTTCGAACGGGAAATAATTTACTACCGATTATACTTTATCTGTTTTTTCTTCTCTTCACCCATATTCACTATTAGAGTTAGAGGTCAACATGCTACATTCCTTTTCCTCAATGCAGCCGTGTACAACCAAGATTTAGCGTTAATTCATGCTTGCTTATGACATGGAGCTACACTGTGGTGTTATAGAACTGTACTAATTGTATTATTTATCATATCCTGTAGAATACTTACTTTTTTAAGTAGTTTACTATTATAATTATAAAATATTAATCTATACACAGTTCCATAGATCAGTGATACTCATATGGCATAATGAGACTGCTACTGCCGTTAAACAAGATAGAAGAGGTTATCAAAATTTGTAAGAGATTTGAGCATCTTCTGCGATAGATGTTGCTTCATGGTTGGATGCACCATTTTTGTCTTGCTGGACTATTGCTACTCTTAGCTAATTCTTTGCACCATGGAAATGTTTACATGTGTCCCTGCAAAAAAATGATTTATTTGACCTTCTGTGCAGATTTTCATTCAAGCTGACACTTGACACCTTCCTTTGTTTGTTCCAGGACTTAGGTTTGGAAGGCCAGCCAGACACACTCAAGACAGGCGAGCTTCAGTTTTTTCACTAATTGGAACGATCCCTTGTTGCATGCCATTAACGACTAGGCTGCATGAATTATATCTTTCGGGCAGAGGAGCAAAATGAATGGAATTCCAATAGGTGAAGAAGGGTGACCGCTCCGTCGAGGATGGTTAGTACAAGAAGGGCAAGGAGAAGAGTGCCAAGCCAGTGGAGATAGCCACCCAAGGACTCTGTCCATGTTTGGGCAGGGGAGAGCGAAGGTACTAGCGCAACCTTGCAGAGAGGTTACATTGTTTTTTATGAATGTTTTTTTTCCTTTTTCTGGTTCAGTTTGTTGAATTTATTCATGCTGCATTGAATTGTGCCTCGACGTGGATGGCTGAGAATAGATCAAGCAGATCATGATGTTTGAAACGTCTCAAGGACCTGGTTCCATGTAACAAGGTACTACCTTAGTGATTTCATAATACGAAACCGAAAAGAACCAAGTAGTTGATCTTTATGCATGTTATGTTCTGTAATGAAAAAAAAACTACGCAAAAGACCAGTAAATATGTTGGTGAAATTGTGAGTGTCACTTTCACTTGGTACCAAGGCTCCAAAATCTACCTTCTTTAGAGTTATATTTTTTTTGCTAGCAGCCCAGTATTATCAGGGTGAGTACAAGTTGACATGTACGCAAACATTACGTTGACTATGGATCGTTATCTGACAGATTGTGTTGCTGTTTTTACCACAATATTACTTATCTCCTTACTAGGTAGTAGAGGAAAAGAAGCTCATGCGTTGGAGAATGCTATGAATGCATATTATCTTGGGCGTGAGAAATTTCTATTGAAGGTACGTATCTGGTTTGTAACACCATTGCATATTATCTCACAAATAATGAAGTCATTTTAGTTAACAGCGTAATAAATAATCATACTAATAAGTGATTGTCATGGATTTAGTGGTCTGGTATATTTTATTCTTTTATTCAGTTCAAGGGGAAGTTGTCTATGTATCAGTGCAATTTTTGTAATTTTGCGTCATTAGGCTACACAAGGTATCTTGCATGCCAATGAGGCATGAAAACTTTACATTTACCATGGAATGAATTTTCCTGATGCCTTTATCTACCGAGATGATATTCTGCTTCAGTGGCATCTCTTTCTTTGCTGGTTGAGTTTTCTATTTCCTCGTTCCATGCTCTAAACATCATTTTGGCAGGTCCAGAACTTTAAAGATCAGTATGGTGGGACCACATATAAACAATTATGTATGCTTGGAGCCTCGCCCGATTGGTAACACAAAATACAAATCCTTTTCAATCACCCCGTTGCAGTTGCTAGAGAAAGATCAGTATGGTTGTAGCATATTTAGACAATTGCATATTTGAGTATGACATAATATTGTATCTTACACTTAACCATTGTTATGTCCTTCAGATTGAATTTATAGACCATAAGGAACAGACCATGTTTCTTAGCGAAGTTTTCTCCCTCTTTGCATATACTCTATTACTTGTACTTTTTTTGCTTGGATATTATTTGCTATTTAGTTTTGAACATCTGATCTTCCAATGGCGGAATTCAGTTATAGTGAGACACTACAGTTCCAATCATGTGGACCTCCTTCAAATTTTGTTCAATTCATGAAAATTGAAGCGATATGTTTTGTGCCTGTATATTTGTCAAGACTATACCATTTTATTATACAAATAGACAGGCGCAGCAACGCGCGCCTTCCATGATCTAGTAAACTTTATGATGATATGTAAAGAAAGACACACCTTTATATTTGTTTCTTATCCAATCTTGTGAACACGTCAAGGCCTCTAAGATTTCGGGGGTAAGATGACTACGGTGATAAAAAATAATATAATTTCGCGGGTATTGCCGGGTTCCGGGTTCGGGGACTACCGAAACGGGTGTAAACCCACGAAACGTGTCGGGTTATATAATGTGCCCAACAACAGCCCCGCGGGGATGAAAAGATGCCCATCCCCGTCCCCTAATAGGGTAAAAACCCACATGGACTCGGGTTTCGGGGCCCCATTGCCATCTTGACGCGCGGGGGGGGGGGGGGGTGGGATATTGGACACACCCTTGTTGAAACAAAGAGCGAACTTAGACTAATTTAATGCACCTCATAATGATATCAATCCACCCCTAAGAGAAACCCATCTGACGCATCATAGCATCCAGAAAATTCTATTCAACTATGTCATACACCTTCATCATATCCAATTTGACTGCACATAAGGGCTTCTTCCTCTTCTTCCGAATTGAATGAATGAATTCATAACCGACAAGGACGTTATAAGTAATTAATCTACCTGGCACAAAAGCACTTTGCTCCTCGGAGATGAGAATCAGGAGACCTCGCTTCACTCAGTTTGCAACGACCTTGCTGGAATTTTATACAAAACATAACAGTCACTACCAGTCCACACAAACTTGCCCCTTGACCTTATTAAGCTTTCACGCTTTACTGCAGTCCACACATTGATCATCTTGTCCACTATCGCATACAGAAGGAGATTCTCAACATAGCAGTCACTACCAGAAATAAATCAAATTGGTCGATGCATGCACTTTGTTTGCCCAAAAACTGCTGCGAACTTGCTGATAGAAAAAAGTTGGAAGATGCATCATATAACTTGGTAAATACAGACTTGTAAATATAACCACTGTGCCTCACTAAGTCACTATACCAATAGTGATTGAAGGAAACCTTACCATTGGCATTAGTAGATAGAAAATATAAGCTCACCTCCAGACATAAAGTCAAGGTTTATATATATTCTGTTTGTATTTACTGAAAATTAGCTTGCGCTGTTTAGAGTGGAGCCACACAATGTTCCTTGTGCTATTTGCTACTCATATATGAAAATCAGTGCTGGTAAGTTTATACATTAGCAGAATAAAAAAGTGCACAGCTGACCTAGGGACCATGCGTTTTATAGCTTTGAGTCACTTTAGCTCCTCTCCAGGTTATAGCATCCTTCACAACAATGCTTTAATGCAAATAAAAGAGCAATATCACCATGCAAGAAATACTAAATGAGGACTACTTCTGTTGGTACACTTTTGTAGTTACATTTGCTAGGACAGTCAAGTTTGAAGAACAAATGCTAAAGAGATGATCCATCAGATGTTGGCTCCTGATGGTAAATTTGTATGTCTGAGCATCACGGTTTATGACAAATATCATTATGCCGAACTATCATATCAGCAGGATGTGCTTTGGCATATCCAGGTAGCTTAAGTAAATAATATATATTGTGCTATATTAAAAACAGAGTGAGAATAGTAAATTGGCTCCTGATCCAGAATCACAGCATAGCAGCCAATTCTTGCAGTTGCAGGCACTACTATATGAATTACCGAAACAGACAAACCCCAATTGAAAAGAGAATATTAGACCTTTCACTTAAACACTAAAAAATATTATTGTCCTGTTAACATAGAGTGATTGGTACACATCTTGTAAAACATATAGCACTATAGCAGCTACAGCACACTTTACTGCTGCAATACTAGCAGAAGAAAATGTTCATTGTAGAAGAATTGTACTCCCTCCATTTACAATTACAAGATGTTCTGACGTTTTTCTGATTCGGATGTATATAGACGCATTTTAGTGTGTTCAGCCACTATTTAACCCCAAGTTAAATAGTTCAGCCACAGAACCATGGTCGTATGGCCACAGAAAAATGCAGGCTGACCCAGCTAAACCATGTGGTAGCTGAAGCTGAAACTGGAGCCATGACAGCCACAGCCGCGTCAGAAAACAAAATTCACAAACAACACTGGGGCTAGATTGTGCGTGCAACATTACAGACATCATGTATCAGCAGGAGTAGCATGGGAAGTGCAGTGCACAGACTATTTTAACCCACCTACATGAATAAATGTACCTACGAACAAACAGGATTTCTGACCAACATTTGGCAGAATCAATTGTGTACATTATGATTGCTGTTGTTCTGCTAACACCTTTTTCGACTTAAAACAGGCCACGTGTAATTAGCATTTAGCACGAAAGATATGATCCCACAAACTATCATATTAATAGACGAGCAATAGTTTTACTAGGTCTCTGTCAGCAACATGCTTCTAATGATCTAATTCCCCCGACTGCAAACAGAAAACATAAGTTTAAACTGCATGGTGATAATTGATAAGTCCTTCACTAAACGATCGTAGCACGTAGCTTTGCTGAAACATTTTGCAAATATACCACACGGAGGTAGTAGTGAACAGAACCACTATAAAGCAACCAAAATATGAATGACAACTGATGTCAAATGTGCAATGCCTCTAACTCGGCATACAACGGCACATATGGCAGATATGGCGGCTTCACACCTTCAAGATTGCAGATCACTTTGACTTGCCGACGATCCATATTATAGCACATGAGTTTGAGATCCAGCCCAAGGGTGAAGAATATCAAGTTGCATTCCGGATGAATCGCAATCCAATCAAACCCATCAATGCAGTAATCTGTCCTTCCAAGTATGCATGAAGTTTCAACGCTATGCTTCAATATCCATTCTTTGCTTTGGTAGTTCTCGAGAACATAAACCACTAGTCGAAAGACACCACGGTCTTCATCTCTTTGAAAATTGGCATAATGCAAGCGGCCTTGTGACTGTTGAATAAAACCGTTAACCAGACCACCAGGGACACTGAAGTTCATCCATGTTTCCACATCCGTATCCACCACAGCTAGACAAGTGGTTAAGTCCTGGCCATCAGCTTGGATATGCAGATAGCCGTTAAGAAAGGCAGAAGATAACTGAAGCTCAATGACCTTGATACGCTTGTTCCATCTGTTCTCCTTATAAACCCATTCTCCGGTTTCAGACGAATACACTGCCACTCCGGAGAGGTCTGGGTTCCATTGATCCTGCTCCTCCACCAACAAAAACACATGGAAATGCGAAGAAATGCCCGGAGTGAAGCCCAAACGTGCGATAACCACAAAGATGCTTTCCTGGCCGGAGTCCGGCAACATGACCCACTTCTCCGTGGCAGAATTCCACACCACATAACATAAGTCATCACCCTGGGCAAAGACACCGTGCAAGCGGCAGAGGAGAAGGCTGTTGCAGCTGTCCAATAGCTCTATATGCCTGTGGTTGGGCAGGAAGGCGAAAGAGGCGTCGATGGGAGTGCTATGTCTCTGAGATACACTGGTGAAGAGGACGGGCGATACCAGAAGCCAGTCCTCGGCACTCACCCTATCCTTTTCGCACTTGAAGAACACCCATACGGATGTTTCGGCGTGCTCGAAAACTAGCCGTGGGCAGTGGTCACACTTGACTGCCGGCAGCGGGGAGCCGACGAGCTGCTGGACTAGCACCGAGCCCGACCGACGGTCGACGGGCGTGGCTATTCCGCTTGTCCGTCGACGAGTGAGATCCGAGCACCTGGAGGAGGAGGAGGCCATGCCAAGATGTGGCGTAGAGTCGTTGTCGGGGCTGTGCGATTCGGTACACGTCGAATCCATCCAAAAGGCGTCAGCGCCGGCGGCCGGATGTGTCGAAGCCGGCGCCGGCGGCAAGGGCAATCGATCTGCGGATTTATAAGTCGGCAACGGCAAGAGAGGCTCAAATCCGGGTAGACGAGGAACGCGGCAGGTCCTACGGAGCATCCGTGGTGGCGGGTGTTGGCACAACGAGACTGCAGTTTGTTGTTTGCACTCATCCTAAGTTCAGATGCAGAGGCAGAGAGAGGTGTCCTCCTCTAATATCTGAACAAAAATGCACTCGCGCAACCATCAGAATAGATCCAGTCAGTTACTCCGCTCTCCAGATTGTTCATGCTACAGGGGCAACAAGGGGCTGAATTGAATGTAACCCCAGTCCCAAGCATCTGCCCGGCGATCATCTAAGATGCAGTTTTAGAGAAGAACAGATTCAGTTTTGCCTTGGAGGCTTGGACTGTTTTACACCGCAGCCACTACTTATTTTCGTGCATCAGAAATAGAAATTCAGTAGTAACGCTGTAAAGTTCATTGAAATAGTGGTGTGCCTGTGCAGTTTGCAACCATGGAAAGTGCCCAACATTTGGTTATTACAAACTTTTCTAACCTACCTATCTCAACAAAGCCCACAAATAAAGAGGATGTCTTCCCAGTCTTTTGAGCAATTTTGTGTTACAAGGAGCTGTCTAAGAAAAGAATGAACATTATGATCCACAAGCAGAACTCAATGAACTTCTGTTATCAACATCATAACCTATTTTAAAACATGACATAAGTAATTAGAACCAAAATTAAACGCATGTGTGTTGTTCAGCATGCACCATTTAATCACTGATGCACAACTTCATGGTGTTCAGCTAGCACCATTTCCTATTTAATCAACCACAATTAATTAGCATCAAAGGAAGTGAGAATGCAATCATCCAAAGTGTTTCTCCATCAAAAAACAAAGATCTGGCATTAATGAAAAAATGATTACACACATTATACCATTAGCAGACGAGGCCAATCATTTACTAGGTCTCTGTCAACAAGATGGATATATTTGCCCAAACTGATTGAAGATACTGATAATAACTAACATGTATTTTACAACATGATCATAGCATTTCCCCCTTCAACACTACTACGCGAACGAATCTCAGAGGAATCAGAAAAGTTGCCTCATTACTTTCGATTACTGAACCACCATTGCTCCAAATAAAGCACCAGAGTCTCCTATTGTTTTCACGAGTGCAATGATTGTAATGCTGCATAGAATGGTACGTATGGTAGGTATGGTGGGTCTCCATATTCATCAAGATTGGAGATAACTTTTACTTCTTGACTGTTGGATAATCAGCAACTACTCTCACAGGAGGGCCAAAGGCCAGTACATATACATGTGTAAGGTAAAGTGCAAGAGACCCCTTATACAATGGGGATAAACTGAAAAGGGCTATACACATCTAACACCCCCCCCTCAAACTCATGGTGGATCGACAACACTGAGTTTGGAGAGAAGAAAACTGTGCTGCGCTCGAGTCTGTGCCTTCGTGAAGAAGTCTGCCAACTGTAGCTTAGAGGGCACATAGTGAAGAGCAAGAGTTTGATCCTGCACAGCAGCACGCACAAAGTGGGCATCCACACCGATGTGCTTGGTGAGCTCATGCTTCACCGGGTCACGCGCAATACTGGTAGCACCAGTACTACCTAACAATAAGGGAGTCGAGGTAGTAGCAGACACACCAAAATCCTCAAGCAGCCACCGTAACCAGATCACCTCAGCCGTTAGCATGGCCATGGCTCACAACTCAGCCTCTGTACTCGAGCGAGAAACCGCAGTCTGTTTCTTTGTCTTCCAGCCAATAAGAGAGCCACCAAGAAAGACACAATAAGCAGACAGCGACTGTCGATCAGAGGGATCACTAGCCCAGGTAGCATCAAAGTAGGCCTGGAGCTCAAGAGAGCTAGAGCAGGGAAAGAAAAGGCGTTGAGAGATCATGCCACGAAGATATCGTAGGACACAGAGGAGATGACTATAGTGGACAGAGGTGGGGGCTGAAATGAACTGACTCAGAATGTGGACATGATAAGAGATGTCAGGACGCGTAACAGCAAGGTAGACAAGACTGCCGACAAGGTGACGATAGCGAGTGGGATTAGGAAGAGGGTCACCATCAGATGCACGAAGCTGAACGTTGAGCTCCATGGGAGTCACAACTGTGCGCTCATCACCGAGAGCAGCGCGAGCAAGAAGATCTTGAATATATTTTTCTTGGGAGATGTAGAAGCCATCAGAGGTGGAGGAGATCTCAATCCCAAGAAAATAACGAAGTGGACCAAGATCAGTCATGAGAAACTGGTCGCGAAGGCGAGCCTTAACAAATGCAGTGTAATCAGAGTCGTCACCAGTGATGATCATATCATCAACATAGAGAAGGAGAAGAGTCCGACCACGAGGAGACATGTGAACAAACAATGCCGGATCATGATCACTGGGCAAGAAACCAGCGGCAGTCACCACAGAGGCGAAGCGCTCAAACCAGGCGCGAGGGGCCTGTTTGAGACCATAGAGGGAGCGGCGCAGCCTACAGACCATATTATCAGGAGCATAGTACCCCGGTGGTGGCTGCATATAAACCTCCTCACACAACTCACCATTGAGAAAGGCATTCTGAACATCAAGTTGAGAGATAGACCACTGACGAACAGAGGCCACAGCAAGAAGAGTGCGGACCGTGGTCATGTGGGCCATAGGAGCAAACGTCTCATCATAATCGCGCCCCTGCTCCTGCTGAAAACCACGGGCCACAAGACGAGCTTTGTAGCGCTCAGGAGAACCATCGGAGCGAGTCTTAATCTTGTAGACCCACTTGCAGGTGATGGGACGAACACCGGAAGGAAGGGGAACCAGATCCCATGTGCTAGAGCGCTCAAGAGCAGCAAGCTCTTCCGCCATCGCAAGCTGCCATTCAGGCTGAGTCATGACAGTTCGATAGGAAGGGGGATCAGCAATAACAGAGAGACCGTACCGATCAGGGGAGTAGCGATCAGGCGGGGGCGAGGTCGAGCACGGAGGTTGTGAACCGGGAGAGGTGTGAGAGGAGGCGCACTAGAGATGGAAGGCTCGTCAGAGGAGACATCCTGAGGACGAGATCGACAGGTATAGTGGAGAGGAAACGGGGAGAGAGGGTGGCGGACTGGATATGATGGAGGAGAGGTGGAGGAGGAGGATGGAGAAGACGGGTCGGTGGTGAATGAGAAGGAAGGAGAGATGCAAGAGAAAGAGGTGACACGGGAGGCACATAGCAGGGTGTATCCGGAAGGAGATGGAAAGAAAGGTCGTCCACCGAGAAACTCGAGGAAGAAGATCGTGGGTAGTAAGAACGAGACTCATCATAAGTCACATCACGCGAGATGCGCAAGCAACGACCCACAGGATCCCAACATCGATATCCCTTGTGCTCATCACTGTAGCCAAGGAAAACACACTCAACCGACTAAGGAGTCAGTTTGGTGCGTTCTCAGGGGGCAAGAAGAACATAGCACACGCATCCAAACATACGAAGAGCAGAGTAGTCAGGAGAGCGACCAGTGAGACACTCCATAGGGATACCACCCTGTAGAGTAGACGAGGGCTGAATGTTGATGAGATAGGTGGATGCAGAAACAGCCTCAGCCCAAAAATGGGGTGGAAGGGAAGTAGCAATCATCAGCGCACGAGCCGTCTCAAGCAAATGATGATGCTTTCGTTCGGCAACGCCATTCTGAGCATGAGCACCAGGACACGAGAACTGCGCAAGAGTACCCTGTTCCGTGAGAAAAGCACGCAACAGCTGAGAGATATACTCTCCAGCGGAGTCAGCATGAAAAGTGCGAATGGGGGTGGCAAACTGGGTGTGAACCATGGTAGCAAAACGTTTGTATATAGGGAGAACCTCACTACGAGATTTCATGAAGTAGAGCCAAGTGTAGCGAGAGAAATCATCAATAAACAAAACATAATAGCGATGACCACCTTTCGAATCAAAGGGAGCAGGACCCCAGACATCAGAATGAACTAAGTCAAAAGGACGCTGAGATACAGACTCACTGGTAGGATAAAGTAACTGAGTCTGTTTGCTAAGTCTGCAACCATTACAATGTAAGTAGACATTTCCAGATACAGACCCTAAAAGGCCCTGACGAACTAAAGAAGACAAGTGAGAGCCACAGATGTGACCAAGGCGATGATGCCACTGCTGGAAGGACGCAGACGAAGAGGCAGCAAGAGCATGAGAGCTGGCAGAAGTGGTGGCAGCGGAAGGAACACAAAGCCAGTCAACCTACCAAAGGCCCTCTGACTCACGGCGCCGAGGGCCAGCACCAACCAAAGCCTTGGTGCGACGATCCTGAATGGAGCAAGAGTCGGTGTCAAGAATGACATGACAACCCGAATCAGTAAGTTGGGCAGCGGAAAAAAGATTCATGGTAAGACGAGGAACATGTGAAACACTCGGAACAGAAAAGGAGGGAGTGGAAAGAATACCACGACTAGCAACAGGAAGAGATTTGCCATCAGCAGTAAGAACATTAACAGGCGAATCAAGAGGTCGGAGAGAAGACAACGCGGAGGAATCAGAAGACATATGAAAGGAGGCTCCAGAGTCCAGAACCCACGAGGATGTACCTGACTGTGTAGATGCCGGTGATGGTGAGGAAGAGGATGCAGTCACAGCAGCATCGGAGCCAGTCGATGAGGAACCCGAGGAAGCAAGAAGACGCTTGAGGCGAACAATGTCCTGGTCGGTGAGTGACGGAGTCGAGGAAGACACAGGAGTCCCGCTGAAGGAGGAGCGCCTCTGGTCTCGCTTCTTCTGGCGACAATCAGATTCTGGGAGACCTGGCCGGGAGCAGTAACCACAGACAGTGTCACGGCGCGACGTGCCCTTCTCAGCATAAGGAGGACGGCTCACCCCCCGGAGGAGTAGACAGGAGCGGCGGAGCAGTGAGGCGAGCAGACGAGGTAGGAGCCCGAGCGGCCAGTACTGACGGAATCAGAAGCAACCCAGCAGAGCGAAGGCGGGTCTCCTCAGCACGAAGCTCAGCAAGTATCTCTGAGATAGGAACATGACCACGAGCAAGCAAGTGAGCACGGCAAGGCTCAAACTCAGACCGGAGGCGAGATAAGAACTCATGGACCCGCTGAAACTCCAGATCAGACCGAGTAGTCTGACAACAACGACAGGTTCCTCAAACAACTATCCGAAGAGAGTCAAGCTGGCGCCAGATGGCAGAGCACTATGAATAGAACTCATCAACAGAAGAATCACCTTGCTGAAGTGCGTGCTCCTGACGCACCACAGATAGGTAGAGAGCATCACCAGAGGGCTGATAGCGCTGACAGAGATAAGACCACATCGCTGCAACTGTGCCAAGTCCCATGAACTCGGAAGCAAACTGAGGGAGGACACTCGCAGTGAGAACAGCAGCAGCTCGAGCATCATCATTACACTACTGAGTGTAAGCAGACAGATCATCCCGGTACACAGAGAGAGCATCGGAATAAGCAGATACCTGCTGATCATAAGCATCAACCGCAGCATCATCCAGAGCCTTGGCAGCATCCCGGTCATCCTGAGAAGCATCAGCAGCATGGACCGGCGGCACCGGTGGGATTGGGGCCACGGGCGCAACAGGGCATGGCGGAAAGGGGACCTCGCCAGAAAGAACACCCCACGGAAGAAGACCACGCATATGAATGCGCATGAAGCCTGCAAACTCGGCATAGTTGGTGCCATCAAAGATCACCAAGTATCGAGGAACAACCACATAGCCTGAAGATGACATACTGAGATATCCCCCTTTGTATCTCTCTCCTTTTTTTTTGGTCAGCGGGTACCAGGAGACCCGATCTGGATCGAGAGGAAACGAGCACCCGCTCGCTCGCCCATACGCACGCTCGCTCTTCGCAGACAAGCAGAGGGGAGACGCAGCACACACCAATCCTCAGAACCAGCCAGGGAAGAGAGAGCCGGCCTGGCCAGATAGCAGCGGGGGCGCTGGAGATCCGTAGACGAACGGAGGCGGACGGACGGACCCGAGGAGGTCGGGGCGGAGCTTGGCAAGAGCAGCAGCTGGGGCGGCGGCCGGATCCGAGCCAGGCCGCGACGGCGACCGAGCGGGCTGGAGGAGGTGGCGGCCGGATGAGTCAGGCCGCGGCGACTACCAAGCAGGCCTGGGGTCGACAAAGAGGAGGCAGGGGAGCAGCGAGATGGGTCGCTGGCGGCGGCAGCCAGAGATGGAGACGGCCGGAGAGAGCAGCGACCTGAGGAGATGGCCGGAGATGGGCAGACTAGGTTTGGGACGCACGGAGTTGCATCGTGCAGGAGAAAGGGGCTAGCCTGGCATCTGATACCATGTTGGATAATCAGCAACTACTCTCACAGAAGGGCCAAAGGCCAGTACATATACATGTGTATGGTAAAGTGCAAGAGACCCCTTATACAATAGGGATAAACTGAAAAGGGCTATACACGTCTAACACTGACGATCCATATTATAGCATATCGTAGACATGAATTTGGTATCCCGTCCCTCTGTGAAGAAGATCAAGTCACACTCCGGATGAATCGCCATCCAACTGTGACTAATACGTTGTGTCCATCCAGTTACAATGCTATGCTTCAACATCCACTCTTTTTTGACATAGTCCTCGAGAACATAAACTATTGGAAACCTGCTATCAACATCATACAGAAAAGTGGAATAATGCAAGCAACTATGTGACTGATGAACAAAACCATTAAACAGGCCAGGAGGGAGACGGAAGATCGTCCATGTCTCCCTTTCTGTGTCCACTGCAACTAGACAATGGTATGTCTTGAAGCTATATGCGTGAAAATGCATACAACCGTTGAGGAATACAGTAGACCGGAGCTGATGACCAAAAGGAAATATACTCGTCCCATCTCTTTTCCTTACGAGCCCACCGTCCGTTTTCCGACGAATACACATTCACTCTGGTGTGGTAGAAGTCACCGTCGATCTCCTCCAGCAACATAAACACATAGAAGTGGGAAGACACGGCCGGATCGAAACCCAGGCGTACAGTGCTCACATCCTCGGCCTTGCTGGGTTCAGGTAGCATGACCCACTCCTTTCTCGCGGGATTGCACACGATGTAACGGCATTCGTCGGCCCCGGCTGCGTGCCAGCGGCAGAGGAGGAGGCCGCTGCAGTAGTCTAAAAGATCGACGCGCTGGTGGTTGGGCAGGAAGGTGAAAGACGTGTCTATCAGAGGAGCGCGGCATCCCCTCGAGAGACTGGTGAAGCGAAAAGATGAAACCGTAAGCAACTCCCCGGACCCCGGTGGCACTGCTGGTGTAGATGAAGCCGGCTAGGGTTTGTCGGAGCTTTTTGCGGTGCTCGGGGTGCTCGATGAGGCCGAGCCAGTGCTTGGAGACGCACTTGAGGCGGCAGAGCGACATAGCGAGGACGCGCGAGAGGATCTCCACGAGGAGATCGTCGGTGAATCTCTCGAACGCCATGCCACTGCAGGGAGAAGAGGACGATCTGCGCAAACAGAGATGGAGGAAAGGTAACGGGGTCGCTAGGAGGAGGAAAGACGAGGATCCTGGTGCTTTCGTGTACCTGAGTCGAGTCGAGGCGCGACCTTCCTCCCGCGGCAGAGAGCGATCCGCCGGGGTGGACATGACAACGCGACGGCGGCGCCGTCGAGCGTGAGGGAAGGAATTGGAAACCATGGAATTCTCCTCCTTATTTTTCTCTCCGTTATTACTCGATTGGGCCGTGAAGTCTTGGTCTGATTTAGGAAGAATCACAAACCTTCAACTCTCCGCAAAAAAAAAAACCCTTCAATTTTGCAGGTCCAATTGTTGATTTATACTCCCTCCGTCCCATAATATAAGACGTTTAAAAAACATATTACATTATGGGACGGAGGAGTATTATCTTTCGAATTTATTTGTTTCATAGTTTTTTTGTGGGAGATTTGTTTCATAGATTTAATAGATTAAAAGAATATAAAAACAGCTGTAAAATGGAGAAAAATGTATACAAAATAAAAGAAGGTTTGCCATTGTGCGCATAAATGTTTAACCGGTATTTTGAAAAATGTTCGTCACATTTTTTTTAAACATGTCATATATATATAAAAAATGGTCAACGCGTATTGTAATATTGTGTGACATATATTGAGAATATTCATTGCGTATTTTTTTAGCATCAGTACAGACACAAGCGCTCATATACACGAGCATACACTCACCCCTATGAACGCACACACGCACACCCTATCCCTATGAGCACCTCTGAGAGACTGAGCCGGCATATTATCTTGAGATTTACGAAGTCAATGTAGGCGCCTCGTCGTCGACGGAAACGTCTCCTCCCACTGAAAGCGCATCGCCGGAAATCCTGAAATAAATTCAGGAATAATGCGAGCACCAGGATTTGAACCCTGGTGGGTTGGGGATATCACTGTCCACCTAACCAACTCAACCATTGCGTGTTGTTTTTGACCAAATGTATTCATTGCATGTTAATAAATTAGCCTATACCTAAAAAAATATTCATCACATATTTGAAAAGATTAGTGTATTAAAAAACTCATGTGTTTTGGAATTTTTTTTGTAGATTAAATAGATTGTTTGTACACGTGTCAGTATATGCTTGTATACAGATGAAAATTTACCAAGACTGAGCTACATAAATTGCTGCACATGCGATAGGTAAGTTATCCGCAAAAAAAAGATAGGTAAGTTACCATGCTGTTTACACGTAAGTTATCGAGGCATACAAATGATCCCCCGACTTTCTCCCTAAATGCATATGCATGCATGCATGCACTGGAGGACAAATGATTGTCCACACCAACAAGCAACTCCTTGATCTCTTCAATAAGAGGGCCAAACCTGGAGCGATCACGATAATAGGATTATATAACCAGAGCCACACACTGGTTATACTAGTAGAGCGCCCGTGCGTTGCCACGGGCTACAGTGCATATGAATGAATCAAACAAATGATTAAGATCGTTTCAAGGTTGAAATTTATTTCTCCCTCATACGCCAGACGTGTCCAAACATATCAAACAGGTGTCCACTCCCCCAAATCCAGCCATATTTGGGGGAGAAATGTGGTTGTCCGAACATTCGGTCCCAACAAAAAAAAAACGAACCCACCTTTCCCTTTTCTTGCCAGACCCCTCCCCTTCCCTCTAAATTTTCCACCGTAGCGGAACATTTTTCGCCGAGGCCCTCTCTTATAAAACCGGATGACGCCAACCTCACCTCCTATATCTAAAATTGCTTTTATGTCACAAATTTACCAATTCTATGCTCTAATAAACCAAATGGTTGGGCATATCAAGTTGGAACCTTAATAAATGAGTAATACAAGAATTATTCCCGCAAAAATAAAGTTGGAAGCTAAATATGAGAACCTAAAGAGACAACATTTAAAATGTTCGAGGTACCGGGGAAACCATGTAATACCTAATAAAAAAAAATCTAGCTGAAATAACAATATTTGATTAATATTGCATTGATACAACAATCAAGAAAATATAAAAAGGAAAATTAAACCGCACATCCAATGAACGAATCAGGTTTCATGTGGCTCACATGGCAACTTGAGCTTATTGTTGCTATTGTTATAACGGAGAAGTGCAAACTTTAAATATCACTTGACCAAGAAAGGGAAGTTCAAAAACCAATTAATAATCGTAGTTGCATGTCACTATCCAAACTAAACCAGCGTTAGCAACCAGGCGTTACAACATGGGACATATCGGTAAAATGTTAGCATGGCAGTGAACACAGTAAGAAAACATGCAAGGAGCATGCAAGTTTTGACCATCTCACCACGTCCTGATTGAGATGTTGGAACTGTAGACCTGTTGTGTAGTAGAAAAGAAAGCAAGTTCTTTCATGAATACTCGTATATGATTGAATATCAAATCTAGTATTTTTAGGAAGGCAGAAACTTGCAAGATAAAATTAAAGATGCAAGTACTCCTCCTTTCCTCCCTCCATCCTTTCTCAGCAGCAGTACAACACCCATCCATCCATTTCAGACACAAAGTACATACATGTAACACCAGCACCGGGGAAACTCCCCAACAAGCTATCTTGTAGCTATTGCATGATTCACTAAACGCTAACAAAAGTTCATGGACACAAGAGAAGGTCGTTTGTTTTGGCAAAGGGTATGGCGTCGATGGATACAACAAAGTCGTTCTTCGTCAATCATCTATACCTCACGTTCATGTCAAGCTCAGGCTCATAAATGCCGCCACCCAGCATAGGGCCAGCTATGGCTGGTGTATCCGCTTGGATCTGGCTGTAAGCTCCGTCTGCACAAGCCTCTCGAAGAGCTCTGCATGTTTGCCTTGCACATCTGGACCCAGTGGACCTACATAAAGAGGGCATAACATGTTAGAATCAAACATGCAGCCAGAGTTGTATCATAAATAAATTCAGGAAAAAATCAAACATGGACCGGATGGACCTACATAAAGAATGCTAAGCGCAAACATAATATTGTACATTTTAATATGCAGGACGAAGATGTTAAATGGAGCTTTTAATAATGTTCTATCACATTCAAATCTCTACTCAAGTATTTGTCATATGAGTATTTTAAAGTTTTTTGTGAACTTTAAATTGTTATTAGAAGTCACTTCTACTTTTTATATATCTTCAAATAGACCTCTCAGCACTCATCGGGGACATGTATTTTTATTTCTCACAAATATATTCAGGAGGTTTAACTTACATATAGCCCCTGCGAAATATGCATGATTAGAACAGATGTATACCTTGTTGGATTGCATATCTAGCCATTTTATATATGCAGCATATTCGGTTATTTGAGATCTTGCCATGTGGTTCACCTTATCTCTTCTTTTAATCTTCATGCAAAGGCATGATATTGAGTACATGAGTGTTATTTGCAGATATTGATAAAGTTTGACTGTTCAAATATATGAAGCTTTTATACAATGGAAGTTGCATGTGTTGAATTACTGGCGTCTTCTTATATTTTCCAAAATATTGTAATATAGAAAAAAAAGTACTTGGCTGGTCATACACGATTGAGAAGAACGGACGAATACAGAAAACACAATCATGGGTGTTGTATGCCCCCATACCTTACATGGTTGATGATCTGGCTGTCGAGTGGTGCTAGAAGTTCTCCACTCTCTGGCGGGTATTCGCCACCTTGCTCATTGTTGCGGAAGTCAACGGCATCGTCTCTCCAAGTATGTGGTTCAATTGTATCAATTTACAACATCTCTGGATTGATTAAATCTCTGCTGAAGAACAACAAGTGGCATGATACAATTATGGTCATCTTCAGAGAAAATATACGCAAGCGCCAATGCAAATTGTACATACCTTTAATTCACCACAACCTTGCTGGCAATGTCGGTGATTTTCAAGTTCTCTGGAGGTCCCACGTGGGCTCATGGTCTCAACATGCTCGCCAACGGTTTGTTGATGTAGACTATAAAGCAGTGCGCATGCTCTGATCCTATCTCGGTGTTCTTCTCGATGCAAATCACACATTTCAAGTGATATGTTTCCTTGTACATGTGTGTAATTAATCAATCTAAAGGACTATATCTGGTTGTAGCCTTGCAAGTGGAGATGTGTCAAATCCTAGAAAATCATCAAGTTAGGATTGAGCAAGTCTAACTGAGTAGAAGACGCAAAAAATGCATTTACTATGCTTCCTCTTTCAACTAAAAGGAGGAGTTGATTCAATCAAATGTCCACATATGCTAATTTGAAGACTTAAGAACTCTCTATTCTACTAAAAATCATAAGAATTACAAAGAGAACATATAGGACAAACATGTATATCTAGAAGGGGATTGGAGCCTTTCTTGTGTGATGCTATGATCTAAAACCACTCTTAGCTTAGACATATCCTACTTCTAGTTTTCTGATCCAACGGAGGAAAACATGATCAATTATTTCCAAAAGCTAACCATATAAGCAAGGCTAAAAGGAGCTCATTAGTACTGCAAGGTTGATCTAATCACTATATCAACTACTAATGCAAATTTCGAACAGTAAAAGCAACCATTATGTTGTAGAAACGGACAATTCTATTTTAACCCTGAAACATGATTTGCAGACTCGGAATATAGTGTCAAATACAGGTTATAGGATATTGGTTGTAAAACGTTTCCCACAAAAACATCACCTCTAGGCTCTAACATATAAATATGGACTAAATGACTTAAGCTGCAGGGAGGAGGAAGCATACTTGTCTTTACTCTAGAAAAAAATACATACCTAGTTGACACTATTGTCGATCAGTTCTCTAGCAACACTATAGTCACAATATTACAATTTAGTTCTATTACTGGTAAGGTTTTCAATTGAGCAGCTAACTGTAATTTTCGGAACATAATTGTTGGGGCCGCCAAAATTGGTGAGTCTGCAAACAGTGAACTAAAAAAGTCAAGGTAATAAAGATCTTAACAATATCCTTAATTTGTGTAGCATATTCATAAAGGTGGTGATCAGAGTTTGTTAGAACCTTAGAAGACAGTTTAGATTCTGAGACTGAAATAGCACTGTTTGTGAGAAACAACTACCCCTTTTCAGCGACACTTATTTTAGGGCGGAGGGATTAAACACGCGATAGCAACAAAAGAAATTTATATTTCTGCCCGACGATAATAGCTTTCAGTTTCAGAAATGTAGAAACCAAGACATACAAAAATCCAACGTTAAAAAATTTATGTAATCTAAAAAACATGAAGATATTTCACAAGGAAAAACATGAAGGTATAGACAACAACTTAAAAAATTCCCCAAACCTACACTAAATAAATGGGTGACATGCAGAAGTGTGAGCTGTTGAGGCATCAGATAAATTTATTTTGCTAGGGGGATAGTACGAATAGCAGTAGCGGGCAGACTTTGCACAACTGGAACCTGCTTGTCGTGGAGAGTGCCCGTGGTACCTGAACCAGCTCCACCCGTTGGAGGACTTGTGATCGACCGTGCGTCAGGCCTCTAGGAACAGCGGATTCTCCTCCGTGATCGCCAAAGCTGCTTGGTTGGGTCAAAATCATGAATCAGCGAGAATCAAAGCGCAAATCAGTCTGAACCCTCGGCTAGCTCGCATTGCTGCTTCCTTGCGGAACTTGGTCTAGAGTCCAGGACTCTTCAAACTCGTATTTGAGTCTTCTGGCAGTGATTCCTTGCGCAGCTCCTTCCTCCTCTGGGTCATGTGAGCCCGAGTAGCAGTAGGCATATTTTGCACAAGCACCGGCTTAATCAGCAAGTGCACAACAGGAGCAGCACACATATCTGGCAAGACATTCAGCAGGATATAACACAACATGAGTTTTGTAGTTCAACTCAATGAAAAGGACATGGCTTGAGATTTATTACCGCAATGGGATGGCAGGCGCAGGACGGGTCCGGCTGGATCTGGTTGGAGCAGGTGCCGGAGACCTTCCAGTGCAGGCACTGACGGTGGCAATCGCCTCACGCCCCTCCTCCTTGAGATCTAACCATGGATCAACGGATCTGTGGGAGGAGGAATCCCGACTCGTCGTCGTCGCTGGGAAGGACTGAGAGGGCCTCCTTGAGATGAATACGACACCCTTGGCGCAGGATACACGGACGCGGGCACCGGCCGCCGTACACGCGGAAAGATGGATATCGCCATGTCCCCTGCCTTGATCGATCACTGATGTAGAGGGGGTCAACGACGGGCGGATCTGGAGCGTCGGCGGCGGGGAGGCCGCGGCCGTCGTGGCGCTGATTGAAAAAAAGATAATTCGTTGCCTGCCAAGAGGAGTGTAAAAAATCTAGAAGATCATGTGCCCTTATCACTTTGTACCTTTGTTTGTACCTCTACATCAACACAAAGGAATGAAAAGTGTGATAACAGTAGATATGCACAATAACTTGCAATCTGAGTAACCAAATGCAGTGATTGAGATGGAAGTGCAATCCTTTTGCGTCAATAGTCACCATGTAGAAGAATCTGAGTAACCAAATGTAGTGGCTCGTCATTAGAAGGCAGCATGTGAGGTTGTAGTAAGAAGGACGTCAGGTGGATGGTCTCCATCAGAATTTCCGGTGGTGTGGATTCATGAAGAAAACCAGATGGTCCATAACAACTCCTGCAAGGTTGAGGTGTGATCCGTCACTGCCACCGGTTTGAAAGATGAGAAAGGTAGGGAGTAGCCTCACTGTCACTGTCACAAATTGTGAAGCGATGCACAGAGCACGAAGGACCAAGAAAACAACATATAAATAGGTCGAAGCATACATACGCTGAGGAGCCCGTGCGTTGCAACTGGGTATACATATTTAATGCCTCAACACCAATTGTGTCTAAATATAGATTTAGAACTTTAACAATTCAACACTGGTTGCTATTCTTTTTTAAGTAGGAGAGATTTGTTAAATACATAATTACGAGAAAGATAAAAAAAATAAAGGATATTTTGTTGCAATCAGGGGTGGTCTAGTGGCGAGCCTTCCCTGATGCACTACTTTTCCATGGTTTTAAAATTTTATAAACTACAATGTAAAAAAGTTAAAGAAACTCACCTCCCTTTAATATTAAAAAAATAAAATAAAGGAAAAGAGGTTGTACGTTGCAACAGGGGACATATATATATGTATGGCATGTTTATCAATTTGCCGGAAATTGTAGAATAATGAAACCTAAATAACACTGCACCATGAGAAACAAAATAATTTTTTATGAAGTAAAAAAACCCTGAGCCAACATTTCAAGTTATTTAGATGCCGAAATTAGTGCTGACGCATTGTTGTGCACAGTAATATGTTATATTACACGGTGGTGGTGATACAAGCAGGATGAAATTGACTATTATTAACTGAACTCTGCCCTGAACTGTAAACAAACAGCCCTAGGACCATGAATGATCAATCAATATATTCATGTTACCTTCTAAAATCAAGGCCCTCGAGTTCCTTCAGAGCAGACTGTTTTTTTTTAAACCAAACCAGCACTCAGGTAGATAGAAGCCATGCTATATGCAGACCACCCTAGAACTACATCATTTTCTTGCATTTCTTTTAAAACTTCTCCAACATCTATCCTGTTCAATGCCGCACGGCTGATCATTAGAAGGCAGCATGTGAGGTTATCCGGCTTAATATTCTCCACCTTCATCTCCTCAAAAAGGCTACGAATCTTCTGATGTTGGCCTAACTTCATGCAAAGGGACATCAAACTGTTGATGAGGCAGAGTACTGGCTGAGAAGCCAAGCTCGTCCATCTTGTAATAAAGGTCTGGAAACTATCCGGTGTAAACCATCAATAGGAGCACCTCCATCTTGTGTATCGACAGATGTGATGAGCACCTTCGAAGAAAAATTAGGAGTAGATATTATTCAAGCAACTATGATTCATTAAAACTGGAAGGTATAACTGAGATTCGGAAGTTTCTGTAAATATCGGAAGATATAACTGAGATGAAGAAACATCATGCGTCTACAATTCGGCATGATTGATCAATTAAGTTGACCGATTTTTTTTCAAAAAGAGAGTTGGCAGATGATTTTAACCTGCAACAACTGATATATGTGTGTGGCATGCACGCACACCTAGCTAGCTTCTTGCTTATGTTCACCGACTAACAATCAAACGAAGACCTGCACAGTGCTTAACCAATAATAATTCAGCAAATTACAAGTTAACTAAAGCATCAAATTAATTGACAGATTCTTGCTCATGGTCAACAACTAACAATCAAAGTAAGTTAATCAAAGCATCGTTTAAATTAATTACCAGCATATGGATGCAGAGGCAGTTGGTTGTGGCGCCTTGGACCTCTGGACCCTGAGGCAGGAGAGGTTGCAGTTACCTGTACGTTCCCAAGCAAACCCCAATGGCGCCTCAGCCTCCCAGAACGTAACCTGGCAAGCATCCATCTAGGCATAACATCAACTAACGGGACTGGATTAAGCAAGCGAATTAACTACTGAAGATGAATCGATGATGAGGGGAAGAAAGAATTGTTTGTGTGGGTAACTGGGTACTCACGAATCCGCCGCCATTGGATCTGCTGGTGCCCTTGTCGGCGATGATGACGGCCTCGCGGATCTCGCCGAAGCGCTCGAAGTGGCCGCGCACACCCTCCTTGCTCGTCTTCCACGCCAGGACATCCACGAACACGTTCGCAGCCTCGTGTCGCTGCCGCCCGCCGCCGCCTGATGAGCCATGGACATCCTCTTCTCCTTCTTCTTCTAGCTCTGGACCGGCCTCTCTTGATATATTTCTGGCAGGGCGGAGATGGCGACGCTGAAACCCTAGAGAAGAGAGGACAAGGGCTGTGCCTTCCTTTGGTCAGGGGATCGGGGACGGGTGCGTTGCGATGCGATGCGAGCGGCTGATAAAGAAACGGTGGAAAATATCACGCGAAGGGAACGGCGGCGGCAAAGGGATCGGCGGCGGCGATGGCGGCCGGGGCATATGGTTCTCGTCCTCGTAGCGAGATGATGGAGGGCACCTGGAGGCTTCGCTCGCTCGTGCGTGCGTGCGAGTCAAGACGATTTTTTTTCGCTGGTTTTCTTTCGTCGGTTTACTTTTGTTCGATTTACTTGGCTGCGAGGGGAGTAGCTGGAGGCATCGCACCGTGGTAATGTGGGTTCGCTCGATTTTTTTGGCGTGCGAGGGGACTACTGGAGGTGCGTGGAGGACGAAAATAAACCGTCACTGGTGGGACAAAAATTGACCGGCGGAGACTACCAAGTGCTTCATTAGGAGTAGAGATGTCTTCAGACTGAGCTTGACTAAGCTTATATGCATCTAATTCAATGGTCAGTTGCACACCACGCCTATACACCAATAATTCAGCATGTTCAGAAATAGTGACACCGGAGAAAAAAATGTCGTGCCCCAACCCGAAACATGCCATGGTGGTCGGTCACTCCTCCGCCAGAGATTCTTCCTCCTTTTGTCATGGCGCCATCGACATTGACCTTCAACCAGTCCATCTTGGGTGGAACGCAAGGCACCGCAACAACAGATTTTGCTATATGAGTCTTCACACCATGAACACTAGCCTACTATTCAACAAGTGCCCAAACCCTATCGACCACCCTTCGAGATCCCTCGATCTGCTTTACATCATTCATTATGTTTCAAGCCAGCCGCATATGATATAGAATCATAATCATGAACGCCATCCCCGCTTCTTTCTTTCTACCCAGTCAATCAAGGAGCCACAAGCTTAACATGTTCTGCGAAAATTCACACTCAGTTCCATGATCTTCTTGCCTTCAAACATGAATCTTTGCCTTGACTGGGATATCTGTACTCCACAATTCGTTCCAGCCTTGCTGAGCCGCCACGGGTGATGAGCTCACCGGTCCGTCCGCCTTCTGCTCCTTCAGTTGCATCTCAAGATGGTAAGTCAATCATACTATAAAACATCCGCTATTTATGGTAGTTCCATGCCTGGTAATCTTCATTTCCGCGCCATGGACTGTAACTTGATGAATGTCCTTCACACCGCTAACATGGAAAGCTCGCTGAAGTGTTGGGATATCCCACTCCTTACCCGGATAATCAAGGAGGTCATCAACGATGTTTTTATTCCGTGTATCATCTGCTTCTATCAGCTTTCTTGCTTCCTCACCCGGAATCCAATTGTCGAACCAAACCTTTAATTTTAGAGCCATCATCGATCTTCCAGACGCACTCTTTGGGCATGAAGCTTCCATGAACTCGGAATTTTGAAAATATCTAGCTTTTAAGACTCGCACACAAAGAGTCTTGGGGCCACGAGGAGACGCCAAGCTTGCTTAGCTAAAAGAGTCTTGTTAAGGCTTCAAAATCTCTAAAACTCAAACCTCCCAAGCGCTTACTTTTACACATCTTATCCCAAGCGACCAAGTGAACTTTACGCTTGCCATTTTCTGCTCCCTAGCAAAATTTAGAAAAGACAGTGGTCAGGTTCGAGCATAGTTTTTTGGAGAATTGGGAAAAAACTCATGGCAAACGTGGGGGTTGCTTGGCGAACTAACTTGATGAGAACCTCTCATCCCTTCTTAGACAACCCTTGACCCTTCCGTCCAGCAACCTTAGCATGTGATCTTTTTCTGACATATTTAAAGCACCCATCTTTTGAAGGTCCACCACCGTTGGTAAGCCAATTCTTCTCATTAAGAGCCTCATAACTAACATACCCATTGATTGTTCCACCATTCTTTTGCTTGATCATCACAACCCTTGCCAAAATAATCGACGATTTCTAAACATTCACCTTTTGGCCTGAGGCTTTTGCATACACCTGCATAATATTTTTTAACAACACCATATTTTTTGCCTCTGCTTCGAGAAACACAATGATGTCATGTGCAAAAAGGAGGTGTGTTATGTGAGGGTCGTCCCTCCCAAACTCCAGCCCTTTCGTCCTTTGTTCCTGTTGGGCCTTGTTAAGCCACCTGAGAAACCCTCGACACCAAAAAGGAATAAGTCGGGGGACAACAGTCTCCTTGTCGTAGTCCTTTGGAGCGCGCGCGGGTCAAGATGGCAACGGGGACGAAACCCATCGGGGTTTCCCTTCCCAAACCCATCCCCACGAGAAAATCGTAAGCCCGTCCCCGTCCCCATCACCGTGTGCGGGGCTAGTTTTCTGCCCGTCCCTTAAACCCATCAGGTTTCGGGGAACCCACGATAAAATCAAAATATTTAAACAAACATAGTGGTGAAAAAGAATAACATTTCAGCAGCAAAACAAGCACATTTCAACAACATAACTTGAGTAAATTTCAACAAAAAACAATAGTAGATGGTTCAACAGCTATATAAGTTCTGAAATAGAACTTATAGTTCACAAATCACTTTAAAGTTGGAATCATCATGGCATCTTTCACATCTCCAAGCCTCCAAACGACCATCTTCAAATCTTCCAATGCCAAATCAAAGCGCCAAGTACTAGGGAAGATCAAAACTCCCTCAAGCTAAAGTTAAACATGAGAAAAATATGCAGATTAGTATATGAAATTTGCATGTACCTGTACTTCACCTGCACTCCCTCTTGAATGTCTTGAAGACAACTCCAAGAGCTTTGTCCTTATTCATTGTCAGCATCTATGAGAATCAAATAAGTAGTAATGAACATCTTATGAAACATTGGAACAAGATAATGATTTTAAAACATTATAACTGGGCACCCTAGAAGCTCCCTCAGGCTATCAGCCTTCGGAGCCGTCTGATTTCACATAATGATCGTCTCTGGCCGTTGGATGCGAAGTGAATTTTTCTGAAAGCTCCCGTCCCCGCAGCTTCCCGAGGGCAGTTACTCCCGTAACATTTTTGGAGTAAGGTGGTTAATTGGGCCAAACAGCCCACCTAGCATAGCCGCTGGCCGAAGCGAGGGAGAGATTGGTGTGCTAGCTAACCCTAAGTCCCTAACCAAGGCGAGCGACGACGGCAGCGGCGGCGGCGAGCTGGCGCCAGGTCCCGTTCAGCCCTTCTGGTCGGTTGATTTTCATCCTTAGTGATGGTCTTCGCTGAAAGGGGATCCATCGACGAGGGAAGTTCCTGGCATGCCGCGCGCTGGCTGGCGTCTCCACCCGCGTCTGCACGCGAAGATAGGTACGCCATCGCGCACTCCCTACTCCCGTGCACGCAACCTCCCAGTCTCGCCCTAGGTCAGAGAGTGAGAGGGAGAGGGAGAGGAGCGGGGTTGATTCATGGAAGTGGGCGGGTTTTAACTTGACTCAATGGCGAGCACGCGAGGTGGCGCTCGATCTGGGAATAGAGTGCTCTCATGATGGCTCAAGTAGACAAGATACGAGTACATGCCAATTCCTTTGATGATTGTGGACAGCCAAGGTGAGAAAAATAATCATGGATAGGTTTCAATCGTGATCTACATTTTCCCTTCCTGGATTTTTTCCCGGTGTTACAGAATTTTGTGCCTGCTTCTCAGTTTCAACCTGTCATGTATGCGACTTAACAGTTTTGCTAAAGCACATCTAGATGTGCAATAAGTATTGCACATCTAAGTCCTATGTCATTGATCTTATGTTGAGATTCGTGTGGATATTTTCTTTTCTTTTTTCTTTTCCTCTTTATGCTTGATTCACTTACTTAGATGTGCAATAACTAGAGCACATCTAGATGTGCCCTAGACACATCCTATTTCTATTTCAGTTGACAAGTCAGTAGGCATCTGCCGGATGATTACTATGTTTTCATTCTTGGTAGCATTTGTATGGGTATGGCTATGAGCGTCTAACTCTATTTCTATAATCAAATAACAGGACCATTGTTAGGTTGAAACCTGAAGGGAAATAAACTATCTGGTGCCATGGTTGTCAAGGAAGGTGGATGTTTACTTATAATTCTACTACTATTTGACCTGTGACTTTTGTTCTTCAAATGAATCTTATCCATGGCATTTCTAACAAGAGCAATGCTACACGGACGATAGTGCTCGCACGATTTGTGCACGACATATGGCTGGAGCCTTTCATCACGTCTGCTGTGTACAGGAGGACCATTGGATCGGCCGTCGTCCAACAATCGTCCTCTGAATAGTCGTCCGCAAAGGAGTTCCGTTCTAACAAAAACCTGCATTTGCAAGGCAAGATGTTTGTACAGTGCACCTGAAACTTGAGACCGATGCGTCATTGAGATTCCATTTTGTTGGTGAGGTTGGTGGCGGAGGGGTCAAGTAAGCCTTCTTTGAGTGAAAGGACATGTAGTAATTTTCGCTTCAAGGATATTTTTGCATGTAGCTAAAGTCGTTCGAACGGGAAATAATTTACTACCGATTATACTTTATCTGTTTTTTCTTCTCTTCACCCATATTCACTATTAGAGTTAGAGGTCAACATGCTACATTCCTTTTCCTCAATGCAGCCGTGTACAACCAAGATTTAGCGTTAATTCATGCTTGCTTATGACATGGAGCTACACTGTGGTGTTATAGAACTGTACTAATTGTATTATTTATCATATCCTGTAGAATACTTACTTTTTTAAGTAGTTTACTATTATAATTATAAAATATTAATCTATACACAGTTCCATAGATCAGTGATACTCATATGGCATAATGAGACTGCTACTGCCGTTAAACAAGATAGAAGAGGTTATCAAAATTTGTAAGAGATTTGAGCATCTTCTGCGATAGATGTTGCTTCATGGTTGGATGCACCATTTTTGTCTTGCTGGACTATTGCTACTCTTAGCTAATTCTTTGCACCATGGAAATGTTTACATGTGTCCCTGCAAAAAAATGATTTATTTGACCTTCTGTGCAGATTTTCATTCAAGCTGACACTTGACACCTTCCTTTGTTTGTTCCAGGACTTAGGTTTGGAAGGCCAGCCAGACACACTCAAGACAGGCGAGCTTCAGTTTTTTCACTAATTGGAACGATCCCTTGTTGCATGCCATTAACGACTAGGCTGCATGAATTATATCTTTCGGGCAGAGGAGCAAAATGAATGGAATTCCAATAGGTGAAGAAGGGTGACCGCTCCGTCGAGGATGGTTAGTACAAGAAGGGCAAGGAGAAGAGTGCCAAGCCAGTGGAGATAGCCACCCAAGGACTCTGTCCATGTTTGGGCAGGGGAGAGCGAAGGTACTAGCGCAACCTTGCAGAGAGGTTACATTGTTTTTTATGAATGTTTTTTTTTCCTTTTTCTGGTTCAGTTTGTTGAATTTATTCATGCTGCATTGAATTGTGCCTCGACGTGGATGGCTGAGAATAGATCAAGCAGATCATGATGTTTGAAACGTCTCAAGGACCTGGTTCCATGTAACAAGGTACTACCTTAGTGATTTCATAATACGAAACCGAAAAGAACCAAGTAGTTGATCTTTATGCATGTTATGTTCTGTAATGAAAAAAAAACTACGCAAAAGACCAGTAAATATGTTGGTGAAATTGTGAGTGTCACTTTCACTTGGTACCAAGGCTCCAAAATCTACCTTCTTTAGAGTTATATTTTTTTTGCTAGCAGCCCAGTATTATCAGGGTGAGTACAAGTTGACATGTACGCAAACATTACGTTGACTATGGATCGTTATCTGACAGATTGTGTTGCTGTTTTTACCACAATATTACTTATCTCCTTACTAGGTAGTAGAGGAAAAGAAGCTCATGCGTTGGAGAATGCTATGAATGCATATTATCTTGGGCGTGAGAAATTTCTATTGAAGGTACGTATCTGGTTTGTAACACCATTGCATATTATCTCACAAATAATGAAGTCATTTTAGTTAACAGCGTAATAAATAATCATACTAATAAGTGATTGTCATGGATTTAGTGGTCTGGTATATTTTATTCTTTTATTCAGTTCAAGGGGAAGTTGTCTATGTATCAGTGCAATTTTTGTAATTTTGCGTCATTAGGCTACACAAGGTATCTTGCATGCCAATGAGGCATGAAAACTTTACATTTACCATGGAATGAATTTTCCTGATGCCTTTATCTACCGAGATGATATTCTGCTTCAGTGGCATCTCTTTCTTTGCTGGTTGAGTTTTCTATTTCCTCGTTCCATGCTCTAAACATCATTTTGGCAGGTCCAGAACTTTAAAGATCAGTATGGTGGGACCACATATAAACAATTATGTATGCTTGGAGCCTCGCCCGATTGGTAACACAAAATACAAATCCTTTTCAATCACCCCGTTGCAGTTGCTAGAGAAAGATCAGTATGGTTGTAGCATATTTAGACAATTGCATATTTGAGTATGACATAATATTGTATCTTACACTTAACCATTGTTATGTCCTTCAGATTGAATTTATAGACCATAAGGAACAGACCATGTTTCTTAGCGAAGTTTTCTCCCTCTTTGCATATACTCTATTACTTGTACTTTTTTTGCTTGGATATTATTTGCTATTTAGTTTTGAACATCTGATCTTCCAATGGCGGAATTCAGTTATAGTGAGACACTACAGTTCCAATCATGTGGACCTCCTTCAAATTTTGTTCAATTCATGAAAATTGAAGCGATATGTTTTGTGCCTGTATATTTGTCAAGACTATACCATTTTATTATACAAATAGACAGGCGCAGCAACGCGCGCCTTCCATGATCTAGTAAACTTTATGATGATATGTAAAGAAAGACACACCTTTATATTTGTTTCTTATCCAATCTTGTGAACACGTCAAGGCCTCTAAGATTTCGAGGGTAAGATGACTACGGTGATAAAAAATAATATAATTTCGCGGGTATTGCCGGGTTCCGGGTTCGGGGACTACCGAAACGGGTGTAAACCCACGAAACGTGTCGGGTTATATAATGTGCCCAACAACAGCCCCGCGGGGATGAAAAGATGCCCATCCCCGTCCCCTAATAGGGTAAAAACCCACATGGACTCGGGTTTCGGGGCCCCATTGCCATCTTGACGCGCGGGGGGGGGGGGGGGGGTGGGATATTGGACACACCCTTGTTGAAACAAAGAGCGAACTTAGACTAATTTAATGCACCTCATAATGATATCAATCCACCCCTAAGAGAAACCCATCTGACGCATCATAGCATCCAGAAAATTCTATTCAACTATGTCATACACCTTCATCATATCCAATTTGACTGCACATAAGGGCTTCTTCCTCTTCTTCCGAATTGAATGAATGAATTCATAACCGACAAGGACGTTATAAGTAATTAATCTACCTGGCACAAAAGCACTTTGCTCCTCGGAGATGAGAATCAGGAGACCTCGCTTCACTCAGTTTGCAACGACCTTGCTGGAATTTTATACAAAACATAACAGTCACTACCAGTCCACACAAACTTGCCCCTTGACCTTATTAAGCTTTCACGCTTTACTGCAGTCCACACATTGATCATCTTGTCCACTATCGCATACAGAAGGAGATTCTCAACATAGCAGTCACTACCAGAAATAAATCAAATTGGTCGATGCATGCACTTTGTTTGCCCAAAAACTGCTGCGAACTTGCTGATAGAAAAAAGTTGGAAGATGCATCATATAACTTGGTAAATACAGACTTGTAAATATAACCACTGTGCCTCACTAAGTCACTATACCAATAGTGATTGAAGGAAACCTTACCATTGGCATTAGTAGATAGAAAATATAAGCTCACCTCCAGACATAAAGTCAAGGTTTATATATATTCTGTTTGTATTTACTGAAAATTAGCTTGCGCTGTTTAGAGTGGAGCCACACAATGTTCCTTGTGCTATTTGCTACTCATATATGAAAATCAGTGCTGGTAAGTTTATACATTAGCAGAATAAAAAAGTGCACAGCTGACCTAGGGACCATGCGTTTTATAGCTTTGAGTCACTTTAGCTCCTCTCCAGGTTATAGCATCCTTCACAACAATGCTTTAATGCAAATAAAAGAGCAATATCACCATGCAAGAAATACTAAATGAGGACTACTTCTGTTGGTACACTTTTGTAGTTACATTTGCTAGGACAGTCAAGTTTGAAGAACAAATGCTAAAGAGATGATCCATCAGATGTTGGCTCCTGATGGTAAATTTGTATGTCTGAGCATCACGGTTTATGACAAATATCATTATGCCGAACTATCATATCAGCAGGATGTGCTTTGGCATATCCAGGTAGCTTAAGTAAATAATATATATTGTGCTATATTAAAAACAGAGTGAGAATAGTAAATTGGCTCCTGATCCAGAATCACAGCATAGCAGCCAATTCTTGCAGTTGCAGGCACTACTATATGAATTACCGAAACAGACAAACCCCAATTGAAAAGAGAATATTAGACCTTTCACTTAAACACTAAAAAATATTATTGTCCTGTTAACATAGAGTGATTGGTACACATCTTGTAAAACATATAGCACTATAGCAGCTACAGCACACTTTACTGCTGCAATACTAGCAGAAGAAAATGTTCATTGTAGAAGAATTGTACTCCCTCCATTTACAATTACAAGATGTTCTGACGTTTTTCTGATTCGGATGTATATAGACGCATTTTAGTGTGTTCAGCCACTATTTAACCCCAAGTTAAATAGTTCAGCCACAGAACCATGGTCGTATGGCCACAGAAAAATGCAGGCTGACCCAGCTAAACCATGTGGTAGCTGAAGCTGAAACTGGAGCCATGACAGCCACAGCCGCGTCAGAAAACAAAATTCACAAACAACACTGGGGCTAGATTGTGCGTGCAACATTACAGACATCATGTATCAGCAGGAGTAGCATGGGAAGTGCAGTGCACAGACTATTTTAACCCACCTACATGAATAAATGTACCTACGAACAAACAGGATTTCTGACCAACATTTGGCAGAATCAATTGTGTACATTATGATTGCTGTTGTTCTGCTAACACCTTTTTCGACTTAAAACAGGCCACGTGTAATTAGCATTTAGCACGAAAGATATGATCCCACAAACTATCATATTAATAGACGAGCAATAGTTTTACTAGGTCTCTGTCAGCAACATGCTTCTAATGATCTAATTCCCCCGACTGCAAACAGAAAACATAAGTTTAAACTGCATGGTGATAATTGATAAGTCCTTCACTAAACGATCGTAGCACGTAGCTTTGCTGAAACATTTTGCAAATATACCACACGGAGGTAGTAGTGAACAGAACCACTATAAAGCAACCAAAATATGAATGACAACTGATGTCAAATGTGCAATGCCTCTAACTCGGCATACAACGGCACATATGGCAGATATGGCGGCTTCACACCTTCAAGATTGCAGATCACTTTGACTTGCCGACGATCCATATTATAGCACATGAGTTTGAGATCCAGCCCAAGGGTGAAGAATATCAAGTTGCATTCCGGATGAATCGCAATCCAATCAAACCCATCAATGCAGTAATCTGTCCTTCCAAGTATGCATGAAGTTTCAACGCTATGCTTCAATATCCATTCTTTGCTTTGGTAGTTCTCGAGAACATAAACCACTAGTCGAAAGACACCACGGTCTTCATCTCTTTGAAAATTGGCATAATGCAAGCGGCCTTGTGACTGTTGAATAAAACCGTTAACCAGACCACCAGGGACACTGAAGTTCATCCATGTTTCCACATCCGTATCCACCACAGCTAGACAAGTGGTTAAGTCCTGGCCATCAGCTTGGATATGCAGATAGCCGTTAAGAAAGGCAGAAGATAACTGAAGCTCAATGACCTTGATACGCTTGTTCCATCTGTTCTCCTTATAAACCCATTCTCCGGTTTCAGACGAATACACTGCCACTCCGGAGAGGTCTGGGTTCCATTGATCCTGCTCCTCCACCAACAAAAACACATGGAAATGCGAAGAAATGCCCGGAGTGAAGCCCAAACGTGCGATAACCACAAAGATGCTTTCCTGGCCGGAGTCCGGCAACATGACCCACTTCTCCGTGGCAGAATTCCACACCACATAACATAAGTCATCACCCTGGGCAAAGACACCGTGCAAGCGGCAGAGGAGAAGGCTGTTGCAGCTGTCCAATAGCTCTATATGCCTGTGGTTGGGCAGGAAGGCGAAAGAGGCGTCGATGGGAGTGCTATGTCTCTGAGATACACTGGTGAAGAGGACGGGCGATACCAGAAGCCAGTCCTCGGCACTCACCCTATCCTTTTCGCACTTGAAGAACACCCATACGGATGTTTCGGCGTGCTCGAAAACTAGCCGTGGGCAGTGGTCACACTTGACTGCCGGCAGCGGGGAGCCGACGAGCTGCTGGACTAGCACCGAGCCCGACCGACGGTCGACGGGCGTGGCTATTCCGCTTGTCCGTCGACGAGTGAGATCCGAGCACCTGGAGGAGGAGGAGGCCATGCCAAGATGTGGCGTAGAGTCGTTGTCGGGGCTGTGCGATTCGGTACACGTCGAATCCATCCAAAAGGCGTCAGCGCCGGCGGCCGGATGTGTCGAAGCCGGCGCCGGCGGCAAGGGCAATCGATCTGCGGATTTATAAGTCGGCAACGGCAAGAGAGGCTCAAATCCGGGTAGACGAGGAACGCGGCAGGTCCTACGGAGCATCCGTGGTGGCGGGTGTTGGCACAACGAGACTGCAGTTTGTTGTTTGCACTCATCCTAAGTTCAGATGCAGAGGCAGAGAGAGGTGTCCTCCTCTAATATCTGAACAAAAATGCACTCGCGCAACCATCAGAATAGATCCAGTCAGTTACTCCGCTCTCCAGATTGTTCATGCTACAGGGGCAACAAGGGGCTGAATTGAATGTAACCCCAGTCCCAAGCATCTGCCCGGCGATCATCTAAGATGCAGTTTTAGAGAAGAACAGATTCAGTTTTGCCTTGGAGGCTTGGACTGTTTTACACCGCAGCCACTACTTATTTTCGTGCATCAGAAATAGAAATTCAGTAGTAACGCTGTAAAGTTCATTGAAATAGTGGTGTGCCTGTGCAGTTTGCAACCATGGAAAGTGCCCAACATTTGGTTATTACAAACTTTTCTAACCTACCTATCTCAACAAAGCCCACAAATAAAGAGGATGTCTTCCCAGTCTTTTGAGCAATGTTGTGTTACAAGGAGCTGTCTAAGAAAAGAATGAACATTATGATCCACAAGCAGAACTCAATGAACTTCTGTTATCAACATCATAACCTATTTTAAAACATGACATAAGTAATTAGAACCAAAATTAAACGCATGTGTGTTGTTCAGCATGCACCATTTAATCACTGATGCACAACTTCATGGTGTTCAGCTAGCACCATTTCCTATTTAATCAACCACAATTAATTAGCATCAAAGGAAGTGAGAATGCAATCATCCAAAGTGTTTCTCCATCAAAAAACAAAGATCTGGCATTAATGAAAAAATGATTACACACATTATACCATTAGCAGACGAGGCCAATCATTTACTAGGTCTCTGTCAACAAGATGGATATATTTGCCCAAACTGATTGAAGATACTGATAATAACTAACATGTATTTTACAACATGATCATAGCATTTCCCCCTTCAACACTACTACGCGAACGAATCTCAGAGGAATCAGAAAAGTTGCCTCATTACTTTCGATTACTGAACCACCATTGCTCCAAATAAAGCACCAGAGTCTCCTATTGTTTTCACGAGTGCAATGATTGTAATGCTGCATAGAATGGTACGTATGGTAGGTATGGTGGGTCTCCATATTCATCAAGATTGGAGATAACTTTTACTTCTTGACTGTTGGATAATCAGCAACTACTCTCACAGGAGGGCCAAAGGCCAGTACATATACATGTGTAAGGTAAAGTGCAAGAGACCCCTTATACAATGGGGATAAACCGAAAAGGGCTATACACATCTAACACCCCCCCCCCTCAAACTCATGGTGGATCGACAACACTGAGTTTGGAGAGAAGAAAACTGTGCTGCGCTCGAGTCTGTGCCTTCGTGAAGAAGTCTGCCAACTGTAGCTTAGAGGGCACATAGTGAAGAGCGAGAGTTTGATCCTGCACAGCAGCACGCACAAAGTGGGCATCCACACCGATGTGCTTGGTGAGCTCATGCTTCACCGGGTCACGCGCAATACTGGTAGCACCAGTACTACCTAACAATAAGGGAGTCGAGGTAGTAGCAGACACACCAAAATCCTCAAGCAGCCACCGTAACCAGATCACCTCAGCCGTTAGCATGGCCATGGCTCACAACTCAGCCTCTGTACTCGAGCGAGAAACCGCAGTCTGTTTCTTTGTCTTCCAGCCAATAAGAGAGCCACCAAGAAAGACACAATAAGCAGACAGCGACTGTCGATCAGAGGGATCACTAGCCCAGGTAGCATCAAAGTAGGCCTGGAGCTCAAGAGAGCTAGAGCAGGGAAAGAAAAGGCGTTGAGAGATCATGCCACGAAGATATCGTAGGACACAGAGGAGATGACTATAGTGGACAGAGGTGGGGGCTGAAATGAACTGACTCAGAATGTGGACATGATAAGAGATGTCAGGACGCGTAACAGCAAGGTAGACAAGACTGCCGACAAGGTGACGATAGCGAGTGGGATTAGGAAGAGGGTCACCATCAGATGCACGAAGCTGAACGTTGAGCTCCATGGGAGTCACAACTGTGCGCTCATCACCGAGAGCAGCGCGAGCAAGAAGATCTTGAATATATTTTTCTTGGGAGATGTAGAAGCCATCAGAGGTGGAGGAGATCTCAATCCCAAGAAAATAACGAAGTGGACCAAGATCAGTCATGAGAAACTGGTCGCGAAGGCGAGCCTTAACAAATGCAGTGTAATCAGAGTCGTCACCAGTGATGATCATATCATCAACATAGAGAAGGAGAAGAGTCCGACCACGAGGAGACATGTGAACAAACAATGCCGGATCATGATCACTGGGCAAGAAACTAGCGGCAGTCACCACAGAGGCGAAGCGCTCAAACCAGGCGCGAGGGGCCTGTTTGAGACCATAGAGGGAGCGGCGCAGCCTACAGACCATATTATCAGGAGCATAGTACCCCGGTGGTGGCTGCATATAAACCTCCTCACACAACTCACCATTGAGAAAGGCATTCTGAACATCAAGTTGAGAGATAGACCACTGACGAACAGAGGCCACAGCAAGAAGAGTGCGGACCGTGGTCATGTGGGCCATAGGAGCAAACGTCTCATCATAATCGCGCCCCTGCTCCTGCTGAAAACCACGGGCCACAAGACGAGCTTTGTAGCGCTCAGGAGAACCATCGGAGCGAGTCTTAATCTTGTAGACCCACTTGCAGGTGATGGGACGAACACCGGAAGGAAGGGGAACCAGATCCCATGTGCTAGAGCGCTCAAGAGCAGCAAGCTCTTCCGCCATCGCAAGCTGCCATTCAGGCTGAGTCATGACAGTTCGATAGGAAGGGGGATCAGCAATAACAGAGAGACCGTACCGATCAGGGGAGTAGCGATCAGGCGGGGGCGAGGTCGAGCACGGAGGTTGTGAACCGGGAGAGGTGTGAGAGGAGGCGCACTAGAGATGGAAGGCTCGTCAGAGGAGACATCCTGAGGACGAGATCGACAGGTATAGTGGAGAGGAAACGGGGAGAGAGGGTGGCGGACTGGATATGATGGAGGAGAGGTGGAGGAGGAGGATGGAGAAGACGGGTCGGTGGTGAATGAGAAGGAAGGAGAGATGCAAGAGAAAGAGGTGACACGGGAGGCACATAGCAGGGTGTATCCGGAAGGAGATGGAAAGAAAGGTCGTCCACCGAGAAACTCGAGGAAGAAGATCGTGGGTAGTAAGAACGAGACTCATCATAAGTCACATCACGCGAGATGCGCAAGCAACGACCCACAGGATCCCAACATCGATATCCCTTGTGCTCATCACTGTAGCCAAGGAAAACACACTCAACCGACTAAGGAGTCAGTTTGGTGCGTTCTCAGGGGGCAAGAAGAACATAGCACACGCATCCAAACATACGAAGAGCAGAGTAGTCAGGAGAGCGACCAGTGAGACACTCCATAGGGATACCACCCTGTAGAGTAGACGAGGGCTGAATGTTGATGAGATAGGTGGATGCGGAAACAGCCTCAGCCCAAAAATGGGGTGGAAGGGAAGTAGCAATCATCAGCGCACGAGCCGTCTCAAGCAAATGATGATGCTTTCGTTCGGCAACGCCATTCTGAGCATGAGCACCAGGACACGAGAACTGCGCAAGAGTACCCTGTTCCGTGAGAAAAGCACGCAACAGCTGAGAGATATACTCTCCAGCGGAGTCAGCATGAAAAGTGCGAATGGGGGTGGCAAACTGGGTGTGAACCATGGTAGCAAAACGTTTGTATATAGGGAGAACCTCACTACGAGATTTCATGAAGTAGAGCCAAGTGTAGCGAGAGAAATCATCAATAAACAAAACATAATAGCGATGACCACCTTTCGAATCAAAGGGAGCAGGACCCCAGACATCAGAATGAACTAAGTCAAAAGGACGCTGAGATACAGACTCACTGGTAGGATAAAGTAACTGAGTCTGTTTGCTAAGTCTGCAACCATTACAATGTAAGTAGACATTTCCAGATACAGACCCTAAAAGGCCCTGACGAACTAAAGAAGACAAGTGAGAGCCACAGATGTGACCAAGGCGATGATGCCACTGCTGGAAGGACGCAGACGAAGAGGCAGCAAGAGCATGAGAGCTGGCAGAAGTGGTGGCAGCGGAAGGAACACAAAGCCAGTCAACCTACCAAAGGCCCTCTGACTCACGGCGCCGAGGGCCAGCACCAACCAAAGCCTTGGTGCGACGATCCTGAATGGAGCAAGAGTCGGTGTCAAGAATGACATGACAACCCGAATCAGTAAGTTGGGCAGCGGAAAAAAGATTCATGGTAAGACGAGGAACATGTGAAACACTCGGAACAGAAAAGGAGGGAGTGGAAAGAATACCACGACTAGCAACAGGAAGAGATTTGCCATCAGCAGTAAGAACATTAACAGGCGAATCAAGAGGTCGGAGAGAAGACAACGCGGAGGAATCAGAAGACATATGAAAGGAGGCTCCAGAGTCCAGAACCCACGAGGATGTACCTGACTGTGTAGATGCCGGTGATGGTGAGGAAGAGGATGCAGTCACAGCAGCATCGGAGCCAGTCGATGAGGAACCCGAGGAAGCAAGAAGACGCTTGAGGCGAACAATGTCCTGGTCGGTGAGTGACGGAGTCGAGGAAGACACAGGAGTCCCGCTGAAGGAGGAGCGCCTCTGGTCTCGCTTCTTCTGGCGACAATCAGATTCTGGGAGACCTGGCCGGGAGCAGTAACCACAGACAGTGTCACGGCGCGACGTGCCCTTCTCAGCATAAGGAGGACGGCTCACCCCCCGGAGGAGTAGACAGGAGCGGCGGAGCAGTGAGGCGAGCAGACGAGGTAGGAGCCCGAGCGGCCAGTACTGACGGAATCAGAAGCAACCCAGCAGAGCGAAGGCGGGTCTCCTCAGCACGAAGCTCAGCAAGTATCTCTGAGATAGGAACATGACCACGAGCAAGCAAGTGAGCACGGCAAGGCTCAAACTCAGACCGGAGGCGAGATAAGAACTCATGGACCCGCTGAAACTCCAGATCAGACCGAGTAGTCTGACAACAACGACAGGTTCCTCAAACAACTATCCGAAGAGAGTCAAGCTGGCGCCAGATGGCAGAGCACTATGAATAGAACTCATCAACAGAAGAATCACCTTGCTGAAGTGCGTGCTCCTGACGCACCACAGATAGGTAGAGAGCATCACCAGAGGGCTGATAGCGCTGACAGAGATAAGACCACATCGCTGCAACTGTGCCAAGTCCCATGAACTCGGAAGCAAACTGAGGGAGGACACTCGCAGTGAGAACAGCAGCAGCTCGAGCATCATCATTACACTACTGAGTGTAAGCAGACAGATCATCCCGGTACACAGAGAGAGCATCGGAATAAGCAGATACCTGCTGATCATAAGCATCAACCGCAGCATCATCCAGAGCCTTGGCAGCATCCCGGTCATCCTGAGAAGCATCAGCAGCATGGACCGGCGGCACCGGTGGGATTGGGGCCACGGGCGCAACAGGGCATGGCGGAAAGGGGACCTCGCCAGAAAGAACACCCCACGGAAGAAGACCACGCATATGAATGCGCATGAAGCCTGCAAACTCGGCATAGTTGGTGCCATCAAAGATCACCAAGTATCGAGGAACAACCACATAGCCTGAAGATGACATACTGAGATATCCCCCTTTGTATCTCTCTCCTTTTTTTTTGGTCAGCGGGTACCAGGAGACCCGATCTGGATCGAGAGGAAACGAGCACCCGCTCGCTCGCCCATACGCACGCTCGCTCTTCGCAGACAAGCAGAGGGGAGACGCAGCACACACCAATCCTCAGAACCAGCCAGGGAAGAGAGAGCCGGCCTGGCCAGATAGCAGCGGGGGCGCTGGAGATCCGTAGACGAACGGAGGCGGACGGACGGACCCGAGGAGGTCGGGGCGGAGCTTGGCAAGAGCAGCAGCTGGGGCGGCGGCCGGATCCGAGCCAGGCCGCGACGGCGACCGAGCGGGCTGGAGGAGGTGGCGGCCGGATGAGTCAGGCCGCGGCGACTACCAAGCAGGCCTGGGGTCGACAAAGAGGAGGCAGGGGAGCAGCGAGATGGGTCGCTGGCGGCGGCAGCCAGAGATGGAGACGGCCGGAGAGAGCAGCGACCTGAGGAGATGGCCGGAGATGGGCAGACTAGGTTTGGGACGCACGGAGTTGCATCGTGCAGGAGAAAGGGGCTAGCCTGGCATCTGATACCATGTTGGATAATCAGCAACTACTCTCACAGAAGGGCCAAAGGCCAGTACATATACATGTGTATGGTAAAGTGCAAGAGACCCCTTATACAATAGGGATAAACTGAAAAGGGCTATACACGTCTAACACTGACGATCCATATTATAGCATATCGTAGACATGAATTTGGTATCCCGTCCCTCTGTGAAGAAGATCAAGTCACACTCCGGATGAATCGCCATCCAACTGTGACTAATACGTTGTGTCCATCCAGTTACAATGCTATGCTTCAACATCCACTCTTTTTTGACATAGTCCTCGAGAACATAAACTATTGGAAACCTGCTATCAACATCATACAGAAAAGTGGAATAATGCAAGCAACTATGTGACTGATGAACAAAACCATTAAACAGGCCAGGAGGGAGACGGAAGATCGTCCATGTCTCCCTTTCTGTGTCCACTGCAACTAGACAATGGTATGTCTTGAAGCTATATGCGTGAAAATGCATACAACCGTTGAGGAATACAGTAGACCGGAGCTGATGACCAAAAGGAAATATACTCGTCCCATCTCTTTTCCTTACGAGCCCACCGTCCGTTTTCCGACGAATACACATTCACTCTGGTGTGGTAGAAGTCACCGTCGATCTCCTCCAGCAACATAAACACATAGAAGTGGGAAGACACGGCCGGATCGAAACCCAGGCGTACAGTGCTCACATCCTCGGCCTTGCTGGGTTCAGGTAGCATGACCCACTCCTTTCTCGCGGGATTGCACACGATGTAACGGCATTCGTCGGCCCCGGCTGCGTGCCAGCGGCAGAGGAGGAGGCCGCTGCAGTAGTCTAAAAGATCGACGCGCTGGTGGTTGGGCAGGAAGGTGAAAGACGTGTCTATCAGAGGAGCGCGGCATCCCCTCGAGAGACTGGTGAAGCGAAAAGATGAAACCGTAAGCAACTCCCCGGACCCCGGTGGCACTGCTGGTGTAGATGAAGCCGGCTAGGGTTTGTCGGAGCTTTTTGCGGTGCTCGGGGTGCTCGATGAGGCCGAGCCAGTGCTTGGAGACGCACTTGAGGCGGCAGAGCGACATAGCGAGGACGCGCGAGAGGATCTCCACGAGGAGATCGTCGGTGAATCTCTCGAACGCCATGCCACTGCAGGGAGAAGAGGACGATCTGCGCAAACAGAGATGGAGGAAAGGTAACGGGGTCGCTAGGAGGAGGAAAGACGAGGATCCTGGTGCTTTCGTGTACCTGAGTCGAGTCGAGGCGCGACCTTCCTCCCGCGGCAGAGAGCGATCCGCCGGGGTGGACATGACAACGCGACGGCGGCGCCGTCGAGCGTGAGGGAAGGAATTGGAAACCATGGAATTCTCCTCCTTATTTTTCTCTCCGTTATTACTCGATTGGGCCGTGAAGTCTTGGTCTGATTTAGGAAGAATCACAAACCTTCAACTCTCCGCAAAAAAAAAAACCCTTCAATTTTGCAGGTCCAATTGTTGATTTATACTCCCTCCGTCCCATAATATAAGACGTTTAAAAAACATATTACATTATGGGACGGAGGAGTATTATCTTTCGAATTTATTTGTTTCATAGTTTTTTTGTGGGAGATTTGTTTCATAGATTTAATAGATTAAAAGAATATAAAAACAGCTGTAAAATGGAGAAAAATGTATACAAAATAAAAGAAGGTTTGCCATTGTGCGCATAAATGTTTAACCGGTATTTTGAAAAATGTTCGTCACATTTTTTTTAAACATGTCATATATATATAAAAAATGGTCAACGCGTATTGTAATATTGTGTGACATATATTGAGAATATTCATTGCGTATTTTTTTAGCATCAGTACAGACACAAGCGCTCATATACACGAGCATACACTCACCCCTATGAACGCACACACGCACACCCTATCCCTATGAGCACCTCTGAGAGACTGAGCCGGCATATTATCTTGAGATTTACGAAGTCAATGTAGGCGCCTCGTCGTCGACGGAAACGTCTCCTCCCACTGAAAGCGCATCGCCGGAAATCCTGAAATAAATTCAGGAATAATGCGAGCACCAGGATTTGAACCCTGGTGGGTTGGGGATACCACTGTCCACCTAACCAACTCAACCATTGCGTGTTGTTTTTGACCAAATGTATTCATTGCATGTTAATAAATTAGCCTATACCTAAAAAAATATTCATCACATATTTGAAAAGATTAGTGTATTAAAAAACTCATGTGTTTTGGAATTTTTTTTGTAGATTAAATAGATTGTTTGTACACGTGTCAGTATATGCTTGTATACAGATGAAAAAAATCCAATTATAAAAACAATAAATTAAGAATAAATTTTGTTTTGGTAGAAAAATAAACACGCATAGAAAAGGTAACACAAAAAAATTGGAAGAGAAAAAACAAGAATGGACATATAGCAAGGCCTAGCGGAACAAAACAGGCATCAGCGGGTCCAGCACGTTTCTCTCTCTAAGAGGCGACCGAGAGGCGATCGCTAGGCGATCGGGAGGCGGCGCCTAGGGTTAGGGTTTGAACGTAGGGTGGTGGTAATCTCCGGGCAGCGGGTTCGCGGCGACGACGCTGTGATCTTGGCTGGCTACGGCGCGGGTTTTCCTTCTCGAAGGCGAGGCCATGGCGTCTGCATCGAGAAAGGGAGGGGGTGTTCCCTCATAGGCGGCGACTCCGACGAAAAAAGATGCGGCGGCGGTGACAGGGCAGAACGCATCCGCGAAGAGGGGATCTCCAGGATCCCCGGCTGATGGCAAGGCGTCGGAGGAGGCCGCGACCCTGTCAGGGAAGATGGGAGGACTGGCGCTGACTGAAAAGGAGGCGGCTGGTTTCGTGTTCGACGAGCCGGGGCCAAGGAAGAAGCAGGACATGAAGTGGGCGGTCGTGGGGAAATCGTTTTCACCGCGTCCCTTGAACAGATATGCTTTCGAAAGAGCGATGCAGAGGGCATGGGGACTCCACCAAGAAGCCCAGTTTAAGGATCTGGGTGGCAATATCTTCATGATCAGGTTTGGTAGTGAGGGTGACTGGAAGCATGCCTTGCATAATGGCCCATGGCAGTTCGACTTCAACGTAGTGGTTTTGAAGGACTATGATGGTGTGACCAGGCCGTCTGAGATGATTTTCGACACAATTGACATCTGGGTAAGGGTAGGTGATCTACCTTTGGACAAAAGGACCAAGGAGTTTGGAGAGGCTCTAGGAAATTGGCTGGGAAAAGTAGTGAAAGTGGATGTTGGGGAAGATGGGCTGGCTAGAGGAATGGAGCTCAGGGTGAGGACCAAAATTGCAGTGCAGGATCCGTTGGTTCGCGGTTTCTACCTGAAGAAGAAACCGGATGATGAAGAGAAAACTTGGTTTGATTTTGCTTATGAGAAGGTTCCTCATTTTTGTTTTGATTGTGGAAGGCTTGTGCATGTAGATGGACGATGTGAACCACCAGTTGACCCGCTGTCCCACTGGGGAGAGTGGCTTCGTGCCTCACCAGGTAGGTCCTCGTCGGGTGCCCATGAAAAAAAGCAATGGAGGGGGAGCTCAAGCAAGGGATTTAGTAAGGGAAGTTCAATGTCAAGCGGAGGAGAAAATGGCTCGAAAGGACAAGGCTTTGTCAGAGATCTTCCAACGCGTCGATCCCTCTATAGGGAGTACACATCCTCAGCTAACTCCCACACTAGTGGGGTGCAGAATAAAGGGAAGGAGCATGATGAAGTGATCAACCCACAAAAATCGCACACTGGTGCAAGGGCTGAGCAGGAAAAGGATCTACGGAATGACTTAGAGGAAAGGAGAGAAAGGAATCTACGTAATGAACTGCACCAAAAGGTTAGAGAGGGAATCATCTCTCCGAAGAAGCATCAAGTTTTCAATGGGAGGCAGCAAGTTCAGGGAGAGAGACCAAGTATGGGGCAGCAGCGGCGGCCGGGGTATTATGTTCGTAAACCAAGGAGGGATGATGGTACTGCCCGACAGCGGGAGAGCTACCCATAGTATGTGCCAACAGAGAAAAAACGTTCATCAAAACAGATATGGGTGGCAAAAGGGGAAGGGGCCAGGAGGGAAGGAGCAGATATGTTCTCTGGTGATAAACGACAGAAAGTGTCGTCAGTCTTTGAACGTATCGGTGATCATGGAGCTACATCGGCGGACCCCGAGTTCCGGGGCCGCCGGGACCAATGAATTTCTTGGCCTGGAACTGTCGGGGACTGGGGTTGGTGTTGGGGAACGTAGTAATTTCGAAAATTTCCTACGTACACCCAAGATCATGGTGATGCATAGAAACGAGAGGGGAGAGTGTGTCCACGTACACTCGTAGACCGAAAGCGGAAGCGTTAGCACAACGCGGTTGATGTAGTCGTACGTCTTCACGATCTGACCGATCAAGTACCGAACGCACTGCACCTCCGAGTTCTGCACAAGTTCAACTTGATGACGTCCCTCGAACTCCGATCCAGCCGAGCTTTGAGGGAGAGTTCCGTCAGCACGGCGGCGTGGTGATGATGATGATGTTCTACCAACGCAGGGCTTCGCCTAAGCACCGCTACGATATGACCGAAGTGGATTATGATGGAGGGGGGCACCGCACACGACTAAGAGATCCAAAGGATCAATTGTTGTCTCTATGGGGTGCCCCTTGCCCCCGTATATAAAGGAGTGGAGGAGGGGGAGGGCCGACCCTCTCTATGGCGCGCCCTAGGGGAGTCCTACTCCCACCGAGAGTAGGATTCTTCCTTTCCTAGTAGAACTAGGAACCCTTCCAAGTAGTAGGAGTAGGAGGGAAGGAAAGGGAAGGAAAAAGGAGAAGGAAGGAAGGGGCACCCCCCTCCCTAGTCCAATTCGGACCAGCCCATGGGGAGGGTTACGGCCACCCTTTGAGGCCTTTCTCTCCTTTCTCGTATGGCCCACTAAGGCCCAATACGAATTCCCGTAACTCCCCGGTACTCCCGAAAATACCCGAATCACTCGGAACCTTTCCGATGTTCGAATATAGTCGTCCAATATATCAATCTTTACGTCTCGACGTTTTCGAGACTACTCGTCATGTCCCCGATCTCATCCGGGACTCCGAACTCCTTCGGTACATCAAAACACATAAACTCATAATATAACCGTCATCGAACTTTAAGCGTGCGGACCCTACGGGTTCGATAACTATGTAGACATGATCGAGACACGTCCCCGGTCAATAACCAATAGCGGAACCTCGATGCTCATATTGGCTCCTACATATTATACGAATATCTTTATCGGTCAAACCGCATAACAACATGCGTTGTTCCCTTTGTCATCGGTATGTTACTTGCCTGAGATTCGATCGTCGGTATCTCAATACCTAGTTCAATCTCGTTACCGGCAAGTCTCTTTACTCGTTCCGTAACACATCATCCCACAACTAACTCATTAGTTGCAATGCTTGCAAGGCTTATAGTGATGTGCATTACCGAGTGGGCCCAGAGATACCTCTCCGACAATCGGAGTGACAAATTCTAATCTCGAAATATGCCAACCCAACAAGTACCTTTGGAGACACCTGTAGAGCACCTTTATAATCATCCAGTTACGTTGTGACGTTTGGTAGCACACAAAGTGTTCCTCCGGTAAACGGGAGTTGCATAATCTCATAGTCATAGGAACATGTATAAGTCATGAAGAAAGCAATAGCAACAAATTAAACGATCAAGTGCTATGCTAACGGAATGGGTCAAGTCAATCACATCATTCTCCTAATGATTTGATCCCATTAATCAAATGACAACTCATGTCTATGGTTAGGAAACATAACCATCTTTGATCAACGAGCTAGTCAACTAGAGGCATACTAGTGACACTATGTTTGTCTATGTATTCACACATGTATTATGTTTCCGTTTAATACAATTCTATCATGAATAATAAACATTTATCATGATATAAGGAAATAAATAATAACTTTATTATTGCCTCTAGGGCATATTTCCTTCAGTCTCCCACTTGCACTAGAGTCAATAATCTAGTTCACATCGCCATGTGATTTAATACCAATAGTTCACATCACCATGTGATTAACACCCATAGTTCACATCGACATGTGACCAACACCCAAAGGGTTTACTAGAGTCAATAATCTAGTTCACATCGCTATGTGATTAACACCCAAAGAGTACTAAGGTGTGATCATGTTTTGCTTGTGAGAGAAGTTTAGTCAACGGATCTGCCACATTCAGATCCGTAAGTATTTTGCAAATTTCTATGTCAACAATGCTCTGCATGGAGCTACTCTAGCTAATTGCTCCCACTTTCAATATGTATCCAGATTGAGATTTAGAGTCATCTGGATCAGTGTCAAAATTTGCATCGATGTAACCCTTTACGACGAACCTTTTTGTCACCTCCATCATCGAGAAACATATCCTTATTCCACTATGGATAATTTTGACCGCTTTCCAGTGATCTACTCCTAGATCACTATTGTACTTCCTTACCAAAAACAGTGTAGGGTATACAATAGATCTGGTACACAACATGGCATATTTTATAGAACCTATGGCAAAGGCATAGGGAATGACTTTCATTCTCTTTCTATCTTCTGCCGTGGTCGGGCTTTGAGTCTTACTCAGTTTCACACCTTGTAACACATGCAAGAACTCTTTCTTTGACTGTTCCATTTTGAACTACTTCAAAATCTTGTCAAGGTATGTACTCATTGAAAAACTTATCAAGCGTCTTAATCTATCTCTATAGATCTTGATGCTCAATATGTACGCAGCTTCACCGAGGTCTTTCTTTGAAAAACTCCTTTCAAACACTCCTTTATGCTTTGCAGAATAATTCTACATTATCTCCGATCAACAATATGTCATTCACATATACTTATCAGAAATGTTGTAGTGCTCCCACTCACTTTCTTGTAAATACAGGCTTCACCGCAAGTCTGTATAAAACTATATGCTTTGATCAACTTATCAAAGCGTATATTCCAACTCTGAGATGCTTGCACCAGTCCATAGATGGATCGCTGGAGCTTGCATATTTTGTTAGCACCTTTAGGATTGACAAAACTTTCTTGTTGCATCATATACAACTCTTCTTTAATAAATCCATTAAGGAATGTAGTTTTGTTTATCCATTTGCCAGATTTCATAAAACATGGCAATTTCTAACATGATTCGGACAGACTTAAGCATAGATACGAGTGAGAAACTCTCATCGTAGTCAACCCTTGAACTTGTCGAAAACCTTTTGCGACAATTCTAGCTTTGTAGATAGTAACACTACTATCATCGTCCGTCTTCCTCTTGAAGATCCATTTAATCTCAATGGCTTGCCGATCAATGGGCAAGCCAATCAAAGTCCATACTTTGTTCTCATACATGGATCTCATCTCAGATTTCATGGCCTCAAGCCATTTCGCGGAATCTGGGCTCATCATCGCTTCCTCATAGTTCGTAGGTTCGTCATGGTCAAGTAACATGACCTCCAGAACAGGATTACTGTACCACTTTTGTGCGGATCTCACTCTAGTTTACCTACGAGGTTCGGTAGTAACTTGATCTGAAGTTACATGATCATCATCATTAGCTTCCTCACTAATTGGTGTAGTAGTCACAGGAACAGATTTCTATGATGAACTACTTTCCAATAAGGGAGCAGGTACAATTACCTCATCAAGTTCTACTTTCCTCCCACTCACTTATTTCGAGAGAAACTCCTTCTCTAGAAAGGATCCATTCTCAGCAACGAATATCTTGCCTTAGGATCTGTGATAGAAGGTGTACCCAACAATTTCTTTTGGGTATCCTATGAAGATTTACTTCTCCGATTTGGGTTCGAGCTTATCATGTTGAAACTTTTTCACATAAGCATCGCAGTCTCAAACTTTAAGAAACGACAACTTTGGTTTCTTGCCAAACCACAGTTCATACGGTGTCGCCTCAACGGATTTAGATGGTGCCCTTTTTAACGTGAATGCAGCTGTCTCTAATGCATAACCCAAAACTATAGTGATTAATCGGTAAGAAACATCATAGATTGCACTATATCCAATAATAGTACGGTTATGACGTTCGGACACACCATTATGCTGTGGTGTTCCAGGTGGCATGATTTTGTGAAACTATTCCACATTGTTTTAATTGAAGACCAAACTCGTAACTCAAATATTTATCTCTGTGATCAGATCGTAGAAACTTTATTTTCTTGTCACGATGATTTTCCACTTCACTCTGAAGTTCTTTGAACTTTTCAAATGTTTCAGACTTATGTTTCATCAAGTAGATATACCCATATCTGCTCAAATCATCTGTGAAGGTCAGAAAATAACGATACCCGCCGCGAGCCTCAACAGTCATCGGATTGCATACATCAGTATGTATTATTTCCAATATGTCAGTTGCTCGCTCCATTGTTCCGGAGAACGGAGTCTTAGTCATCTTGCCCATGAGGCATGGTTCGCAAGCATCAAAATGATTTATAATCAAGTGATTCCAAAAGCCCATCAGCATGGAGTTTCTTCATGCGCTTTATACCAATATGACCTAAACGGCAGTGCCACAAATAAGTTGCATTATCATTATTAACTTTGCATCTTTTGGCTTCAATATTATGAATATGTGTATCACTACGATCGAGATCCAACGAACCATTTTCATTGGGTGTATAACATAGAAGGTTTTATTCATGTAAACAGAACAACAATTATTCTCTAACTTAAATGAATAACCGTTTTGCAATAAACATGATCAAATCATATTCATGCTCAACGCAAACATCAAATAACATTTATTGAGGTTTCACACTAATCCCGAAAGTATAGGGAGTGTGCGATGATGATCATATCAATCTTGGAACCACTTCCATCACACATTGTCACTTCACCCTTAACTAGTCTCTGTTCATTCCGCAACTCCCGTTTCGAGTTACTACTCTTAGCAACTGAACCAGTATCAAATACTGAGGGGTTGCTATAAACACTAGTAAAGTACACATCAATTACATGTATATCAAATATAGCATTGTTCACTTTGCCATCCTTCTTCTCCGCTAAATACTTGGGGCAGTTCCGCTTTTAGTGACCAGTCCCTTTGTAGTAGAACCACTTAGTCTCAGGCTTAGGTCCAGACTTGGGCTTCTTCACTTGAGCAGCAACTTGCTTGCCGTTCTTCTTGAAGTTCCCTTTCTTTCTCTTTGCCCTTTATTTGAAACTAGTGGTCTTATTAATCATCAACACTTGACGCTCTTTCTTGATTTCTATCTTCATCGATTTCATCATCATGAAAAGCTCGGGAATCGTTTTCGTCATCCCTTGCATACTATAGTTCATCACGAAGTTCTACTAACTTGGTGATGGTGACTAGAGAATTCTGTCAATCACTATTTTATCTAGAAGATTAACTCCCACTTGATTCAAGCGATTGTAGTACCCAGACAATCTGAACACATGCTCACTGCTTGAGCTATTCTCCTCCATCTTTTAGCTATAGAACTTGTTGGAGACTTCATATCTCTCAACTCGGGTATTTGCTTGAAATATTAACTTCAACTCCTGGAACATCCATATGATCCATGACGTTCAAAACGTTTTTGAAGTCCCGATTCTAAGCTGTTAAGCATGGTGCACTCAACTATCAAGTAGTCATCATATTGAGCTAGCCAAACGTTCATAACGTCTGCATCTGCTCCTGCAATAGGTCCGTCACCTAGCGGTGCATCAAGGACATAATTCTTCTGTGCAGCAATGAGGATGAACCTCAGATCACGGATCCAATCCGCATCATTGCTACTAACATCTTTCAACTTAGTTTTCTCTAGGAACATATCAAAAATAAAACAGGGGAGCTAAACGCGAGCTATTGATCTACAACATAGATATGCTAATACTACCAGGACAAAGTTCATGATAAATTTAAGTTCAATTAATCATATTACTTAAGAACTCCCACTTAGATAGGCATCCCTCTAATCCTCTAAGTGATCACGTGATCCAAATCAACTAAACCATAAACGATCATCACGTGAAATGGAGTAGCTTTCAATGGTGAACATCACTTATGTTGATCATATCTACTATATGATTCACGCTCGACCTTTCGGTCTCAGTGTTCCGAGGCCATATCTGCATATGCTAGGCTCGTCAAGTTTAACCTGAGTATTCTGCGTGTGCAAAACTGGCTTGCACACGTTGTAGATGGACGTAGAGCTTATCACACCCGATCATCACGTGGTGTCTGGGCACGACGAACTTTGGCAATGGTACATACTCAGGGAGAACACTTTTATCTTGAAATTTAGTGAGAGATCATCTTATAATGCTACTGTCAATCAAAGCAAGATAAGATGCATCAAAGATAAACATCACATGCAATCAAAATATGTGGCATGATATGGCCATCATCATCTTGTGCCTTTGATCTCCATCTCCAAAACATCTTCATGATTTCCATCGTCACCGGCATGACACCATGATCTCCATCATCTTGATCTATATCAATGTGTCGTCACATGGTCATCTCTCCAACTATTGCTCTTGCACCTATTGCTATCGCATAGCGATAAAGTAAAGCAATTATTTGCTGCTTGCATCTTATGCAATAAAGAGACAACCATAAGGCTTCTGGCAGTTGCCGATAACTTCAACAAAACATGATCATCTTATACAACAACTTATATCTTATCACGTCTTGACCATATCACATCACAACATGCCCTGCAAAAACAAGTTAGACGTCCTCTACTTTGTTGTTGCAAGTTTTTACGTGGCTGCTACGGGCTGAGCAAGAACCGTTCTTACCTACGCATTAAAAACACAACGATAGTTTGTCAAGTTAGTGCTGTTTTAACCTTCTCAAGGACCGGGCGTAGCCACACTCGGTTCAACTAAAGTTGGAGAAACTGACACCGCTAGTCACCTATGTGCATAGCACGGCGGTAAAACCAGTCTCGCGTAAGCGTACGCGTAATGTCGGTCCGGGCCGCTTCATCCAACAATACCGCCGAACGAAAGTGTGACATGCTGGTAAGCAGTATGACTTATATCGCCCACAACTCACTTGTGTTCTACTCGTGCATATTACATCAACGCATAAAACCTAGCTCGGATGCCACTGTTGGGGAACGTAGTAATTTCAAAAATTTCCTACGCACACGCAAGATCATGGTGATGCATAGCAACGAGAGGGGAGAGTGTGTCCACGTACCCTCGTAGACCGAAAGCGGAAGTCGTTAGCACAAGACGGTTGATGTAGTCGTACGTCTTCATGATCCGACCGATCAAGTACCGAACGCACGACACCTCCGAGTTCTGCACACGTTCAACTTGATGACGTCCCTCGAACTCCGATCCAGCCGAGCTTTGAGGGAGAGTTCCGTCAGCACGACGGTGTGGTGAGGATGATGATGTTCTACCGACGCAGGGCTTCGCCTAAGCACCGCTACAATATGACCGAGGTGGATTATGGTGGAGGGGGGCACCACACACGGCTAAGAGATCCAAAGGATCAATTGTTGTCTCTATGGGGTGCCCCCTGCCCCCGTATATAAAGGAGTGGAGGAGGGGGAGGGCCGGCCCTCTCTATGGCACGCCCTAGGGGAGCCCTACTCCCACCGGGAGTAGGATTCCTCCTTTCCTAGTAGAACTAGGAGCCCTTCCAAGTAGTAGGAGTAGGAGAGAAGGAAAGGGAAGGAAAAAGGAGAAGGAAGGAAGGGGGCGCCCCCCCTCCCTAGTCCAATTCGGACCAGCCCATGGGGAGGGGTGCGGCCACCCTTTGAGGCCTTTCTCTCCTTTCCCATATGGCCCATTAAGGCCCAATACGAATTCCCGTAACTCCCCGGTACTCCTGAAAAGACCCAAATCACTCGGAACCTTTCCGATGTCCGAATATAGTCGTCCAATATATCGATCTTTACGTCTCGATCATTTCGAGACTCCTCGTCATGTTCCCGATCTCATCCGGGACTCCGAACTCCTTCGGTACATCAAAACACATAAACTCATAATATAACCGTTATCGAACTTTAAGCGTGCGGACCCTACGGGTTCGAGAACTATGTAGACATGATCGAGACACGTCTCCGGTCAATAACCAATAGCGGAACCTGGATGCTCATATTGGCTCCTACATATTCTACAAAGATCTTTATCGGTTAAATCGCTTAACAACATACGTTGTTCCCTTTGTCATCGGTATGTCACTTGCCCGAGATTCGATCGTCGGTATCTCAATACCTAGTTCAATCTCGTTACCGGCAAGTCTCTTTACTCGTTCTGTAACACATCATCCCGCAGCTAACTCATTTGTTGCAATGCTTGCAAGGCTTATAGTGATGTGCATTACCGAGGGGGCCCAAAGATACCTCTCCGACAATCGGAGTGACAAATCCTAATCTCGAAATATGCCAACCCAACAAGTACCTTTGGAGACACCTGTAGAGCACCTTTATAATCACCCAGTTACGTTGTGACGTTTGGTAGCACACAAAGTGTTCCTCTGGTAAACGGGAGTTGCATAATCTCATAGTCATAGGAACATGTATAAGTCATGAAGAAAGCAATAGCAAAAAACTAAATGATCAAGTGCTATGCTAACGGAATGGGTCAAGTCAATCACATCATTCTCCTAATGATGTGACCCCGTTAATCAAATGACAACTCATGTCTATGGTTAGGAAACATAACCATCTTTGATCAACGAGCTAGTCAAGTAGAGGCATACTAGTGACACTCTGTTTGTCTATGTATTCACACATGTATTATGGTTTCCGGTTAATACAATTCTAGCATGAATAATAAACATTTATCATGATATAAGGAAATAAATAATAACTTTATTATTGCCTCTAGGGCATACTTCCTTCAGTTGAACCCGACGGTGGGCGAGCTTAGAGACCTGATACGGTCTTATAACCCAGCGGTGGTATTTTTGAGCGAGACAAAAAAGAAGGGGACAACTATGGAAAAAATCAGATGGAGTTTGGGGTTTAGGAATGGCATAGCAGTGGACTGCGTGGGCAAAAGTGGCGGCTTAGCTTTATGGTGGAGAGACACTATCTAGGTTAAGGGTTAAGATCAGACCGTGGTGCCAATACTATATTGATGCGGAGATTTCAAATGAGGGTAAAACCTTTAGGTTCACTGGAATCTACGGGGAACCTCGTATGGAGCAACAGAATAAAACATGGGAAGCTTTACGTTATCTGAGGAGACAAGACAATTTACCTTGGCTTTGTGCCGGGGGTTTTAATGAGATTCTTTTCCAAACAGAGCAGTGAGGTGGAAACTTAAGGAGCTTCAACCAAATGGAGGGGTTCAGAGAATGCCTGGCTGACTGCGGCTTGGCGGATTTGGGGTTTACCGGGTACCCGTTTACGTGGGATAATTGGCAAGATGCTGAAGGAAATATACAAGTTTGACTTGATCGAGACACATGCGATGACGAGTTTCTTCAAGCATTTTCGGAGACTATGGTGGAACATGTTATAACAGAAGAGTCAGACCATGCGGCACTTGTGATTAGAGCAGCAGTGTCACTGGACACGGCTAGGAGAAATGATCCGAGGGGTTTTCACTTTGAGGAAGCATGTGTTGGGGAACGTAGTAATTTCAAAAAAAATTCCTACGCACACGCAAGATCATGGTGATGCATAGCAACGAGAGGGGAGAGTGTGATCTACGTACCCTTGTAGACCGACAGCGGAAGAGTTAGCACAACGCGGTCCGACCGATCCAGCACCGAAACTACGGCACCTCCGAGTTCTAGCACACGTTCAGCTCGATGACGATCCCCGGACTCCGATCCAGCAAAGTGTCGGGGAAGAGTTCCGTTAGCACGACGGCGTGGTGACGATCTTGATGTACTACCGTCGCAGGGCTTCGCCTAAGCACCGCTACAATATTATCGAGGATTATGGTGGAAGGGGGCACCGCACACGGCTAAGAATATGATCATGTGGATCAACTTGTGTCTAGAGGTGCCCCCCTGCCCCCGTATATAAAGGAGCAAGGGAGGAGGAGGCTGGCCCTAGGAGGGGGCGTGCCAAGTGTGGAGTCCTACTAGGACTCCCTAGTCCTAGTAGGATTCCACCTCCCATATGGAATAGGAAAAGAGGAAGGGAAAAGGAGAAGGAAGGAAGGGGGTGCCCCCCTTCCCTAGTCCAATTCGGACCAGACCATGGGGAGGGGTGCGGCCACCCTTGAGGCCCTTTTTCTTCTTTCCCGTATGGCCCAATAAGGCCCAATACGTATTCCCGTAACTCTCCGATACTCCGAAAAATACCCGAATCACTCGAAACCTTTCTGATGTCCGAATATAGTCGTCCAATATATCGATCTTTACGTCTCGACCATTTCGAGACTCCTCGTCATGTCCCCGATCTCATTCGGGACTCCGAACTCCTCAGGTACATCAAACTCATAAACTCATAATATAACTGTCATTGAAACCTTAAGCGTGCGGACCCTACGGGTTCGAGAACAATGTAGACATGACCGAGACACGTCTCCAGTCAATAACCAATAGCGGAACCTGGATGCTCATATTGGCTCCCACCTATTCTACGAAGATCTTTACCGGTCAGACCGCATAACAACATACGTTGTTCCCTTTGTCATCCGTATGTTACTTGCCCGAGGTTCGATCGTCGGTATCTTAGTACCTAGTTCAATCTCGTTACCGGCAAGTCTCTTTACTCATTCCGTAATACATCATCTCACAACTAACTCATTATTTGCAATGCTTGCAAGGCTTATGTGATGTGCATTACCAAGAGGGCCCAGAGATACCTCTCCGACAATCGGAGTGACAAATCCTAATCTCAAAATACGCCAACCCAACATGTACCTTTGGAGACACCTGTAGAGCTCCTTTATAATCACCCAGTTACGTTGTGACGTTTGGTAGCACACAAAGTGTTCCTCCGGCAAACGGGAGTTGCATAATCTCATAGTCATAGGAACATGTATAAGTCATGAAGAAAGCAATAGCAACATACTAAACGATCGGGTGCTAAGCTAATGGAATGGGTCATGTCAATCACATCATTCTCCTAATGATGTGATCCCATTTATCAAATAACAACTGTTTTGTTTATGGTTAGGAAACATAACCATCTTTGATTAACGAGCTAGTCAAGTAGAGGCATACTAGTGACACTGTTTGTCTATGTATTCACACATGTATTATGTTTCCGGTTAATACAATTCTAGCATGAATAATAAACATTTATCATGATATAAGGAAATAAATAATAACTTTATTATTGCCTCTAGGGCATATTTCCTTCAGTCTTCCACTTGCACTAGAGTCAATAATCTAGTTCACATCGCCATGTGATTCAACACTAAGAGTTCACATCACCATGTGATTAACACCCATAGTTCACATCGTCATGTGACCTATACCCAAAGGGTTTACTAGAGTCAATAATCTAGTTCACATCATTTATGTGATTAACACCCAAAGAGTACTAAGGTGTGATCATGTTTTGCTTGTGAGATAATTTTAGTCAACGGGTCTGTCACATACAGATCTGTAAGTATTTTGCGAATTCTATGTCTACAATGCTCTACACGGAGCTACTCTAGCTAATTGCACCCATTTTCAATATGTATCTAGATCGAGACTTAGAGTCATCCGGATCTGTGTCAAAACTTGCATCGACGTAACTTTTTACGACGAACCTTTTGTCACCTCCATAATCGAGAAATATTTTCTTATTCCACTAAGGATAATTTTGACCAATGTCCAGTGATCTACTCTTAGATCACTATTGTACTCCCTTGCTTAACACAATGTAGGGTATACAATAGATCTGGTACACATCATGGCATACTTTATAGAACCTATGGCTGAGGCATAGGGAATGACTTTCATTCTCTTTCTATCTTCTGCCGTGGTCGGGCTTTGAGTCTTACTCAATTTCATACCTTGTAACACAGCCAAGAACTCTTTCTTTGACTGTTCCATTTTTGAACTACTTCAAAATATTGTCAAGGTATGTACTCATTGAAAAAACTTATCAAGCGTCTTGATCTATCTCTATAGATTTTGATGCTTAATATGTAAGCAGCTTCATCGAGGTCTTTCTTTGAAAAACTTCTTTAAAAACACTCCTTTATGCTTTGCAGAATAATTCTACATTATTTCCGATCAACAATATGTCATTCACATATACTTATCAGAAATGCTGTAGTGCTCCCACTCACTTTCTTGTAAATACAGACTTCACCACAAGTCTGTATAAAACTATATGCTTTGATCATACTATCAAAGCGTTTATTCCAACTCCGAGAGGCTTGCACCAGTCCATAAATGGATCGCTGGAGATTGCACACTTTGTTAGCTCCTTTTGGATCGACAAAACCTTCCGGCTGCATCATATACAACTCTTCTTCCAGAAATACATTCAGGAATGCAGTTTTGACATCCATTTGTTGGATTTCATAAAATGCGGCAATTGCTAACATGATTCGGACAGACTTAAGCATAGATACGAGTGAGAAACTCTCATCATAGTCAACACCTTGAACTTGTCGAAAACCTTTTTGCGACAATTCTAGCTTTGTAGATAGTAACACTACTATCAGCGTCTGTCTTCCTCTTGAAGATCCATTTAATCTCAATGGCTCGCCGATCATTGGGCAAGTCAATCAAAGTCCATACTTTGTTCTCATACATGGATCTCATCTCAGATTTCATGGCCTCAAGCCATTTCGCGGAATCTAGGCTCATCATCGCTTCCTCATAGTTCGCAAGTTCGTCATGGTCTAGTAACATGACTTCCAGAATAGGATTACCGTACCACTTTGGTGCGGATCTCACTCTGGTTTACCTATGAGATTCGGTATTAACTTGATCTGAAGTTACATGATCATCATCATTAGTCTTCCTCACTAATTGGTGTAGTAGTCACAGGAACAGATTTCTTGTGATGAACTACTTTTCAATAAGGGAGAAGGTACAATTACCTTATCAAGTTCTACTTTCCTCCCACTCACTTCTTTCAAGAGAAACTCCTTCTCTAGAAAGGATCCATTCTTAGCAACAAATGTCTTGCCTTCGGATCTGTGATAGAAGGTGTACCCAATAGTCTCCTTTGGGTATCCTATGAAGACATATTTCTCCGACTTGGGTTTGAGCTTATGAGGATGAAACCTTTTCATATAAGCATCACAATCCCAAACTTTAAGAAACGACAACTTTGGTTTCTTGCCAAACCACAGTTCAGATTGTGTCGTCTCAACGGACTTAGATGGTGCCCTTTTAAACGTAAATGCAGCTCTCTTTAATGCATAACCCCAAAACGATAGTGGTAGATCGGTAAGAGACATCATAGATCACACCATATCTAATAAAGTACGGTTATGATGTTCGGACACACCATTATGCTGTGGTGTTCCATGTGGCGTGAGTAGTGAAACTATTTCACATTGTTTTAACTGAAGGCCAGACTCGTAACTCAAATATTTTACCTCTGCGATCATATCGTAGAAACTTTTATTTTCTTGTTACGATGATTCTCCACTTCACTCTGAAATTCTTTGAACTTTTCAAATATTTCAGACTTGTGTTTCATTAAGTAGATATACCCATATCTGCTCAAATAATCTGTGAAGGTCAGAAAATAATGATACCCGCCACGAGCCTTAACACTCATCGGATCTCATACATCAGTATGTATTATTTCCAATAAGTCAGTTGCTCGCTCCATAGTTCCGGAGAACGGCGTTTTAGTCATCTTGCCCATGAGGCATGGTTCGCAAGCATCAACTGATTCATAATCAAGTGATTCCAAAAACCCATTAGCATGGAGTTTCTTCATGCGCTTTACACCAATATGACCTAAACGGCAGTGCCACAAATAAGTTGCACTATCATTATTAACTTTGCATCTTTTGGTTTCAATATTATGATTATGTGTATCACTATGATCGAGATCCAACGAACTATTTTCATTGGGTGTGTAACCATATAAGGTTTTATTCATGTAAACAGAACAACAATTTATTCTCTTACTTAAATGAATAACCGTATTACAATAAACATGATCAAATCATATTCATGCTCAACGCAAACACCAAATAACACTTATTCAGGTTCAACACTAATCCCGAAAGTATAGGGAGTGTGCGGTGATGATCATATCAATCTTGGAACCACTTCCAACACACATCGTAACTTCACCCTTAACTAGTCTCTATTTATTCTGCAACTCCTGTTTCGAGTTACTAATCTTAGCAACTGAACTAGTATCAAATACTGAGGGGTTGCTATAAACACTAGTAAAGTACACATCAATAACATGTATATCAAATATACTTATGTTCACTTTGCCATCCATCTTATCTGCCAATCACTTGGGGTAGTTCCGCTTCTAGTGACCAGTCCCTTTGCAGTAGAAACACTTAGTCTCAGGCTTAGGACCAGACTTTGGCTTCTTCACTTGAGCAGCAACTTGCTTGCTATTCTTCTTGAAGTTCCCCTTCTTCCCTCTGCCCTTTTCTTGAAACTAGTGGTCTTGTCTACCATCAACACTTGATGTTTTTCTCGATTTCTACCTTCGTCAATTTCCGCATTACGAAGAGCTTGGGAATCGTTTCCGTTATCCCTTGCATATCATAGTTCATCACGAAGTTCTACTAACTTGGTGATGGTGACTAGAGAATTCTGTCAATCACTATTTTATCTGGAAGATTAACTCCCAGTTGATTCAAGCGATTGTAGTACTCAGACAATCTGGGCACATGCTCACTAGTTGAGCGATTCTCCTCCATCTTTTAGCTATAGAACTTGTTGGAGACTTCATATCTCTCAACTCGGGTATTTGCTTGAAATATTAACTACAACTCCTGGAACATCTCATATGCTCCATGACGTTCAAAACGTTTTTGAAGTCCCGATTCTAAGCCATTAAGCATGGTGCACTCAACTATCAAGTAGTCATCATATTGAGCTAGCCAAATGTTCATAACGTCTGCATCTGCTCCTGCAATAGGTCCGTCACCTAGCGGTGCATCAAGGACATAATTCTTCTGTGCAGCAATGAGGATAAACCTCAGATCACGGATCCAATCCGCATCATTGCTACTAACATCTTTCAACACAATTTTCTCTAGGAACATATCAAAATAAACACAGGGAAGCAACAACGCGAGCTATTGATCTACAACATAATTTGCAAAATACTACCAGGACTAAGTTCATGATAAATTTAAGTTCAATTAATCATATTAATTAAGAACTCCCACTTAGATAGACATCCCTCTAATCCTCTAAGTGATTACGTGATCCAAATCAACTAAACCATGTCCGATCATCACGTGAGATGGAGTAGTTTCATTGGTGAACATCGCTATGTTGATCATATCTTCTATATGATTCACGCTCGACCTTTCGGTCTCCGTGTTCCGAGGTCATATCTGTATATGCTTGGCTCGTCAAGTATAACCTGAGTATTCTGCGTGTGCAACTGTTTTGCACCCGTTGTATTTGAACGTAGAGCCTATCACACCCGATCATCACGTGGTGTCTCAGCACGAAGAACTTTCGCAACGGTGCATACTCAGGGAGAACACTTCTTGATAATTAGTGAGAGATCATCTTATAATGCTACCGTCAATCAAAGCAAGATAAGATGCATAAAAGATAAACATCACATGCAATCAATATAAGTGATATGATATAGCCACCATCATCTTGTGCTTGTGATCTCCATCTTCGAAGCACCGTCATGATCACCATCGTCACCGGTGCGACACCTTGATCTACATCGTAGCATCGTTGTCGTCTCACCAATCTTATGCTTCCACGACTATCGCTACCGCTTAGTGATAAAGTAAAGCATTACAGCGCGATTGCATTGCATACAATAAAGCGACAAACATATGGCTCCTGCCAGTTGCCGATAACTCGGTTACAAAACATGATCATCTCATACAATAAAATTTAGCATCATGTCTTGACCATATCACATCACAACATGCCCTGCAAAAACAAGTTAGATGTCCTCTACTTTGTTGTTGCAACTTTTACGTGGCTGCTACGGGCTTAAGCAAGAACCAATCTTACCTACGCATCAAAACCACAACGATAGTTTGTCAAGTTGGTGCTGTTTTAACCTTCGCAAGGACCGGGCGTAGCCACACTCGGTTCAACTAAAGTTGAAGAAACTGTCACCCGCTAGCCACCTTTGTGCAAAGCACGTCGGGAGAACCGGTCTCGCATAAGCGTACGCGTAATGTCGGTCCGGGCCGCTTCGTCCAACAATACCGCCGAACCAAAGTATGACATGCTGGTAAGCAGTATGACTTATATCGCCCACAACTCACTTGTGTTCTACTCGTGCATATAACATCAACACATAAAACCTAGGCTCTGATACCACTGTTGGGGAACGTAGTAATTTCAAAAAAAATTCCTACGCACACGCAAGATCATGGTGATGCATAGCAACGAGAAGGGAGAGTGTGATCTACGTACCTTTGTAGACCGACAGCGGAAGCGTTAGCACAACGCGGTTGATGTAGTCGTACGTCTTCACGGCCCGACCGATTAAGCACCAAAACTACGACACCTCTAAGTTCTAGCACACGTTTAGCTCGATGACGATCTCCGGACTCCGATCCAGCAAAGTGTCGGGGAAGAGTTCCGTTAGCACGATGACGTGGTGACGATCTTGATGTACTACCGTCGCAGGGCTTCGCCTAAGCACCGCTACAATATTATCGAGGATTATGGTGGAAGGGGGCACCGCACACGGCTAAGAATATGATCACGTGGATCAACTTGTGTCTAGAGGTGCCCCCTGCCCCCGTATATAAAGGAGCAAGGGAGGAGGAGGCCGGCCCTAGGAGGGGGCGCGCCAAGTGTGGAGTCCTACTAGGACTCCCTAGTCCTAGTAGGATTCCACCTCCCATATGGAATAGGAAAAGTGGAAGGGAAAAGGAGAAGGAAGGAAGGGGGCGCCCCCCTTCCCTAGTCCAATTCGGACCAGACCAAGGGGAGGGGTGCGGCCACCCTTGAGGCCCTTTTTCTTCTTTCCTGTATGGCCCAATAAGGCCCAATACGTATTCCCGTAACTCTCCGGTACTCCGAAAAATACCCGAATCACTCGGAACCTTTCCGATGTCTGAATATAGTCGTCCAATATATCGATCTTTACGTCTCGACCATTTCGAGACTCCTCGTCATGTCCCCGATCTTATTCGGGACTCCGAACTCCTTCGGTACATCAAAACTCATAAACTCATAATATAACTATCATTGAAACCTTAAGCGTGCGGACCCTACGGGTTCGAGAACAATGTAGACATGACCGAGACACGTCTCCAGTCAATAACCAATAGAGGAACCTGGATGCTCATATTGGCTCCCACATATTCTACGAAGATCTTTATCGGTCAGACCGCATAACAACATACGTTGTTCCCTTTGTCATCGGTATGTTACTTGCCCGAGGTTCGATCGTCGGTATCTTAATACCTAGTTCAATCTCGTTACCAGCAAGTCTCTTTACTCGTTCCGTAATACATCATCTCACAACTAACTCATTAGTTGCAATGCTTGCAAGGCTTATGTGATGTGCATTACCGAGAGGGCCCAGAGATACCTCTCCGACAATCGGAGTGACAAATCCTAATCTCGAAATACGCCAACCCAACATGTACCTTTGGAGACACCTGTAGAGCTCATTTATAATCACCCAGTTATGTTGTGACGTTTGGTAGCACACAAAGTGTTCCTCCGGCAAACGGGAGTTGCATAATCTCATAGTCATAGGAACATGTATAAGTCATGAAGAAAGCAATAGCAACATACTAAACGATCGGGTGCTAAGCTAATGGAATGGGTCATGTCAATCACATCATTCTCCTAATGATGTGATCCTGTTAATCAAATAACAACTCTTTTGTTTATGGTTAGGAAACATAACCATCTTCGATTAATGAGCTAGTCAAGTAGAGGCATACTAGTGACACTCTGTTTGTCTATGTATTCACACATGTATTATGTTTCCGGTTAATACAATTCTAGCATGAATAATAAACATTTATCATGATATATGAAAATAAATAATAACTTTATTATTGCCTCTAGGGCATATTTCCTTCAGCATGGACCCGTCATGAGGGTTATGATGAGATGATTTCACGTGCATGGGAGGAAACCAATCAGCAGTTGGGGGAGACAGCGGACATGAGCACCAAACTGGGCGCGATGACCAAAGCCATGCAGAAATGGAGCAGGGAGGTGTTTGGCTCATTACGTAGACAGATTTCAAAGCTTAAGGTGCAACTGAAGGATGCCAAGGAAAGGTCTCTGCAGACCGAGTATTTTCAGGAGATTAAATATATTGAAAGCCAGCTTCATGACCTGTATGAAAAAGAGGAAATATATTACCGGCAACGTTCCAGAATTGATTGGCTATAGTGGGGAGATCAAAATACAAAGTATTTCCAAAATAGAGCTTCTCATAGAAAGAGAAAGAAAGGGAGGACGGGACCAGATGTGTGACAGATGATGGGATGCGGGAGGTGGCTGCAAACTATTACGCTAACCTCTTCAGCACGGAGGGATCCGAGGCGGCGGAGCTACTGTTGCAACACATCGATCCGAGACCCGATGGTCTCGGAGGATATGAATGCAAAGCTGGCGGTAGGTATATCAGATGAAGAAATAGAGACCGCTCTATTCCAGATGGGACCAACAAAAGCACCGGGGCCAGATGGTTTCCCAGCGATGTTCTATCAACGACACTGGTCGTTGGTGAAGAGCGACGTTTGCGTAGCGGTGAAGAACTTTTTATATGGTGTTGTGGCGCCTGACAGCTTCAATGATACGGTGATTGTGATGATCCCTAAGGTAAACTCACCGGAGTTATGTCACAATTCCGACCGATTAGCCTGTGTAATGTGTTGTATAAGATAGCTACGAAGGTGCTCACAAACAGATTAAAAGTTATCCTCCCCGTGTTGATCTCGGAGGAGCAAAATGCGTTTGTACCAGGACGACTCACTACGGATAATATATTGGTGGCGTATGAGTGTGTACATGCTATCAGGAAGAGGAGTAGGAAGAAGCCACTCTGCGCAATCAAGTTGGATATGATGAAGGCGTACGATAGGGTGGAATGGTCTTTTTTGGAGAGAATGATGGAAAGGTTTGGCTTTGCTGCTGCATGGGTACAAATGATTATGCGATGCGTGACTTCAGCAAGGTTCTCAGTGAAGCTTAATTAATGGGGGAATCTCACGCACTTTTCTGCCCTCGAGAGGTCTCCGACAAGGCGATCCACTGTCACCATATTTGTTTTTGTTCTGCGTGGAAGGTTTCTCAGAGTTACTAAAAAATGCACAGCAGATTGGTGACATTAAGGGGGTATCGTTTGGGAGCACTGGCCCCACGGTAACTCACCTGATTTTCCCTGATGATAGCATTGTGTTTCTTGAGGGTTCCGAAAGTAATCTGGAGGCTCTCAAAACCATCTTGCATGATTATGAAGTAGCCTCTGGACAGAAAGTAAATATGCAAAAGTCATCCATCTTCTTTGGCAAGGGAAGTACAGATGAGAATAAGGAGCATCTCAAGGAGATTATTGGGATCCAGTCAGAGGCTTTGAGTGAAAAGTACTTGGGTTTACCAACTGTGGTGGGAAGTTCCAAAGAAGGGACTTTTAAATATGTCCGGGAAAGTGCTAAGGGAAAGGTTACTGGATACAAAGGGCAGTGTATGTCCAAGAAGGCTCGTGAGGTGCTGGTCAAGTCGGTGCTCCAATCTATCCCTACGTTCACCATGAGCTGCTTCCAACTCACTAAGAAATTTTGCGGGAACCTGACATCTATATCTTCAAACTTTTGGTGGGGTGAAGCAAATGGTGAAAAAAAGGTGCATTGAATAGCCTGGAAGAAAATGTGCATGAGCAAACAGGATGGCGGAATGGGCTTCCGGGACATGGAGGCTTTCAATCAAGCGTTGCTTGCAAAGCAAGCTTGGAGGATTCTGCAAGTCCCGTCCTCCCTCTGTGCTAGGATTCTCAAGTCCAGGTACTACACAGATGGATCAATACTTAATGCAACTTGCGCGAGTGGTGGGTCATATACATTCTGAAGTATTCTGCATGGTAGGGACTTGTTGCTGGAAGGACTGATTTGGAGAGTGGGCGCCGGTACACGAATCCGCATCCATCACGACAGCTAGATACCACGCAAAGGAATCCTGAGGCCACTGGGCCAGGTATACGTACATGGCGTAACGCGTGTGTGTGACCTGCTAAATGATACGGGTGACACATGGGACAGGGACAAGCTTGAGGTCATGTTCACGCCGGATGATATAGAGGACATTCTCCAAATTTGCATGGGTGGACAAGGATCGGAAGACTTCATGGCATGGAATTTTACCAAGAGTGGACAGTTCTCGATCAGATCTGCCTACCATCTATGCATGGAAAAGAAACGGGCAAGAGCAGGACAGCCGGGCTCTTCATCGTCAGTGGCGACTCATCGGGGTTGGCTTGCGCTGTGGGGAACTAATGCCCCTAGTAAAGAGCTGATTCACACTTGGAGATTGATCAAAAATGGTTTGGCCGTTGGTGTCGAGCTGCGCCGGCGACATATCAAGGATGGTGTCTTTTGCCCAGCGTGTGGCAGAGAAGAGACACTGCATCATCGTTTTTGGTCCTGCTACCACTCGACTTTGTTTCGGAAGGAGATGGGCTCGGTATTGGGGGTGTGGGTGGCGATCCCACCTATATCGATGAGCACCCAGAGCTCACTCGCGTCGTGGATGCTACAATGGCTGACAGAGGCGGCGGAGGATGAAAAGGTCATGCTGATTCAGGGTCTCTATGCGTTGTGGACCTTGTGGTTAGCAAGGAACGATGCACGCGACGGAAAAAAGATTGAGAACCCAGAGCAGATTGCAAGAAGAGTGGCCACACTAATGGAGGAGTGGAAGACTGTTCATGGTGCACATGTTACAGCAGGGAGTAATCATCACCAAAAAGAAAGATGGAAGCCTCCCCACCAAGGGTGGATGAAGGTCAATGTCGACGGAGCTAAGGCTCGAACAGGACTGGGTGGAGGCGGGGGGGGGGGGGGGGTGATATTCAGAGATGAAACCGGGGCGTTCAGAGGGGCAGCAACGGATTTCTTTCCAAATGTCTCCGAGCCGTTAGTTGCCGAGGTCCTACCATGTAGGAGATCGATTCTGCTCGCACTAGAACGAGATATTCACAAGCTGCACCTCGAGACAGATTGCCAGGCACTAGTTGGGATGATCAAGGAGCGGGAGCGGAACCTGTCATATGTAGGACAAGTGGTGGAGGAGGTGAAGGGCCTGATCGCTATGTTGAATGAGTTCAAGATTACCTGGGTACGTAGGACAGCAAATGGGGCTGCCCATATGCTGGCGCGTGTAGGGGTTAGTAGTAGAGTTTCAGTTTTTTGGGATTCAGTCCCCCCTGATTTTGCATCCTTAGCATTGTATCAGACGAGATTGCTATTTTAGTATAATAAAGTGGAGGTCTGAACTTCAAAAAAAAACTAAAAGGAACTACAGGAAAAAAAAAGAATGTGCACCCCATGTGGTGGTGGGGGGGGGGGGGGGGGGGCTTGGTAGCTACTCCACGGACTACACACAGGACCACCTCAACTTAATTAACATATAGACACAGCAATGTTCATCAATATAATATATTCTCGGACATATGGACCGTGTTCGACCTCAGCAATTTAGCGAGCCCTCACCTAGGCTCTAGAAGACTCAGCTGGACCTATGTGTTTTGCTCTTTGTTGGTTGCCAATCAACAATCAATAAGTTTATGATCTAATCTTCATTTCGTCCCAGATGGACATTCCTCATAATTTTAGACGTTATATAAGGCTTCGACCATCACTACTTCGAAGATAAACTTAATATCCAATTAATGTATTTCTGCAATGGCCGCAACAACATTACCTAAAAGAGTAAGCTCCGTGTGATTGTTGCTCAAAAGGAGACAAACTCGTCTTCAAGAGGAGAGATTGAAGCCCCCCTCGCCATCTTAGATCCATCACTGGTCATCGTCCAAAACAATGACGACAAGGTGACCAAATGATTCACTTGCCTCTAAGGGGATACAGCTCAAACCTAGCGACCTCGATTGTAACTAAATGCGGGAGACATGCAAGAAGCGGTTTAGGAGCTACCTGCGAAGGTGGGACGTGGCTTAGGCAGAGGTACTTCAGCAATCCCTGGCTAAACGTATATATTCAAATAATGATGTACATAATTAAAATTCTAAATAGCATAATTTTACATTTTAAATATTCTTATTGTTAGTATTAGAATCGAGTATTAAATGTGAACATAGCCTATCTCGGATGGTAGATGGTTAGGTTCCTTGCGTGCTTGCATTTTCCTAGATTTATTTCAGGCATTTGAGCAATAATTATTATTTTTAATGTTCTCCTTAGTGTACCAAGGTGGCATCCACTAAAACTACCTAATAAATGGTGTCACCATACGCATCAGCCTGCAAAATACAGAGTTGTTGAATCACATGAAACATCTTCAATTCAGTAGTTGGGGAGTAATAGTAATAAAACACCTTCCAAATTTTCCTCTTTCTCTATTCAATTTAGAGAAATTTATGGAGAACTTGTTGGCTAAGAAATCATGTAGGTAAAATAGGGCTCAACACGATTTCTGTGGACATACCGAATTAAGCATACACCAAGCAAGCTTTGGTCTCAGATATCACATCATGTAAGGGCGATAAGTTCCATGCCATTTCAGTTGCATAATATTGTTATTGTTATTACGCGTGGTCCATTTATCCTTCCTCTGACATAAGTTTTTCTTAAATATGGAAAAGCTAAATAACTTTGTATTAGTGGATTCTAAGCGCCAAGTTTAGCCAACAAAAACTAACATGCACAGAAACAAAGTTTAGTTCCCTGGAAAAAAAAGGTCTAGTTTAACTATACATAAATTTAATCTGATCTACCTGAGTCAACATGATTTGTAACTTACTAAGGAAATTCTAGAAAGTTGGACCAGATATAATTCCACTGATGCTTTCTGTTATATTAGTAACTAGTACCAAAATGTGCAAGAAGCAAGGTCGGAATCTGAACTAACATTTGGAGCGGTTCCTATAATCATAAATTTTATAAAAAAGCAAATAACTACAGCTACAACTATATTGTTGTACATGGCATACAACATACTAATGATTCTTAGGAAGCATGATATCCACCGAATAAGAATATGTTTTTCTTCTTGGGAAGGTTTTTTTAAGGATAATATTAGTTTTAATTTACGTAAAAACATATTAGAAATTGTGAAGCTAGAAATAAGGTGATGTAACAGTCAACCCATATATTTTACTACATGGGAATGTACAAAACCAGAAAAAAAATAATGGAAGCTTATATTACACAAGTATAGATTGTGCAGCCCATATATAGAAGAAAGCAAGTTAGTGAGCACCACTTCTAATTCATATTAGTAGCTTCCAGTTTACAGAAGCAGTAAATCAGACCACCACTAATCTTTATTCAGTGGCATTTTAAAATAAACAGTAATCGGAAAGTTCTATTTTATCGAGACAAATGTGCAGGGTATAGTATTTTCCATGTTATGATCTAGATAACCTGGCTTGGGCACGGAACGATAATGCACAAACACATAATGCACTGCAAACAAAATCAGCACCTTACTTGGTACTAGTAAGCATGCACGTGCAATGCACGTATATCTATAATAAAAAACATCTATTTTAAATCTTACTTTCTAGCCAATCTTTTTTACCGAGCCTATGAGTCTTTGGTAGCGGAGATCAAGCATTTGAGGTCTTTAGGTCTGACTCGTATTACTCATCTCAATCAAAATCACAATGTGGTTAGTGTTTTTTTTGCTAAATTTGCTAGAACTGCGAGTAGAAATGTCGTTTGGTCGGCCTCCGAACTTAGAGAGGTTACTGATTTATGTAAGGAGGATTGTAATTTTGAACTTCTATGAGTAATACAAGTTCTACCCACAAAAGAGTCAAACCGAACACGCCAGATTGAAAATGACCAAAAGGCATCCATAGCAAAATGAATTTATTGGATGGTTGGATAGTTATGTGGACAATGTTATCCCGAGTACACCAAGGTTCAAGTCTTGATGCTTGCATTTATCCTAAATTTATTTTAGAATTTTCGACGATGCGCGTTCAGTGGGAGTAGACGTTTCCGTCGGTGACTTTGTAAAATCTCAAGACGATATGTCGGCTCAGTCTTTTGGAGGTGCTCATAGGGATAGGGTGTGTGTAGTTCATAGGGGTCAGTGTATGTGCATATATATGAGTGGTTGCGTCTGTACTGTGTTCAAAAAGAAAAAATGAATTTTCCAACGCGTGTATTTTTTAAGTGTATGTTTGTATATATTTGTTCTTTTTTACAACTAATGCGTGCAGTACTTGTTACTTTACCAAAAGGGCTATCGATCAAGAAAAAAAAGAACAAAAGAGACACACCCGATGCTCCATCTCAGTTCTCCACGCCTGACGCTTCGTCGTTATGGCAACAACTCTCTCCCAACCGCTCCCCATTTCATGGTGGCCACAGCTCTCTCTCTCTCTTTCTCTCTCTCTCTCTCTCTCTCTCTCTCATCAGGCCGCCTCTCCCCTTTGTCCCCACCGCCGGCGCGAGGTCTCGCACTCCCCCGCTCTTCTCAGCTCCTCCTCGTCGAATTGGTCGCTGAAGTGCCCGAGGATCCGCTCGAGCTCGGCATGCTCGCGAGCCGACCCAGTGCTAGGCGCTGACGGAGGCGGGCGCGGAGGCGCGAGACTCATCTCCACCGGATCGTCTGCCGTGGCAATCACGCGTCCTTCCTCTCCGTCCCGCTCGCCCGGCTCCGCTAGGTGCAGTCAGAGGCTTTGAGTGAAAAGTACTTGGGTTTACCAACTGTGGTGGGAAGTTCCAAAGAAGGGACTTTTAAATATGTCCGGGAAAGTGCTAAGGGAAAGGTTACTGGATACAAAGGGCAGTGTATGTCCAAGAAGGCTCGTGAGGTGCTGGTCAAGTCGGTGCTCCAATCTATCCCTACGTTCACCATGAGCTGCTTCCAACTCACTAAGAAATTTTGCGGGAACCTGACATCTATATCTTCAAACTTTTGGTGGGGTGAAGCAAATGGTGAAAAAAAGGTGCATTGAATAGCCTGGAAGAAAATGTGCATGAGCAAACAGGATGGCGGAATGGGCTTCCGGGACATGGAGGCTTTCAATCAAGCGTTGCTTGCAAAGCAAGCTTGGAGGATTCTGCAAGTCCCGTCCTCCCTCTGTGCTAGGATTCTCAAGTCCAGGTACTACACAGATGGATCAATACTTAATGCAACTTGCGCGAGTGGTGGGTCATATACATTCTGAAGTATTCTGCATGGTAGGGACTTGTTGCTGGAAGGACTGATTTGGAGAGTGGGCGCCGGTACACGAATCCGCATCCATCACGACAGCTAGATACCACGCAAAGGAATCCTGAGGCCACTGGGCCAGGTATACGTACATGGCGTAACGCGTGTGTGTGACCTGCTAAATGATACGGGTGACACATGGGACAGGGACAAGCTTGAGGTCATGTTCACGCCGGATGATATAGAGGACATTCTCCAAATTTGCATGGGTGGACAAGGATCGGAAGACTTCATGGCATGGAATTTTACCAAGAGTGGACAGTTCTCGATCAGATCTGCCTACCATCTATGCATGGAAAAGAAACGGGCAAGAGCAGGACAGCCGGGCTCTTCATCGTCAGTGGCGACTCATCGGGGTTGGCTTGCGCTGTGGGGAACTAATGCCCCTAGTAAAGAGCTGATTCACACTTGGAGATTGATCAAAAATGGTTTGGCCGTTGGTGTCGAGCTGCGCCGGCGACATATCAAGGATGGTGTCTTTTGCCCAGCGTGTGGCAGAGAAGAGACACTGCATCATCGTTTTTGGTCCTGCTACCACTCGACTTTGTTTCGGAAGGAGATGGGCTCGGTATTGGGGGTGTGGGTGGCGATCCCACCTATATCGATGAGCACCCAGAGCTCACTCGCGTCGTGGATGCTACAATGGCTGACAGAGGCGGCGGAGGATGAAAAGGTCATGCTGATTCAGGGTCTCTATGCGTTGTGGACCTTGTGGTTAGCAAGGAACGATGCACGCGACGGAAAAAAGATTGAGAACCCAGAGCAGATTGCAAGAAGAGTGGCCACACTAATGGAGGAGTGGAAGACTGTTCATGGTGCACATGTTACAGCAGGGAGTAATCATCACCAAAAAGAAAGATGGAAGCCTCCCCACCAAGGGTGGATGAAGGTCAATGTCGACGGAGCTAAGGCTCGAACAGGACTGGGTGGAGGCGGGGGGGGGGGGGTGATATTCAGAGATGAAACCGGGGCGTTCAGAGGGGCAGCAACGGATTTCTTTCCAAATGTCTCCGAGCCGTTAGTTGCCGAGGTCCTACCATGTAGGAGATCGATTCTGCTCGCACTAGAACGAGATATTCACAAGCTGCACCTCGAGACAGATTGCCAGGCACTAGTTGGGATGATCAAGGAGCGGGAGCGGAACCTGTCATATGTAGGACAAGTGGTGGAGGAGGTGAAGGGCCTGATCGCTATGTTGAATGAGTTCAAGATTACCTGGGTACGTAGGACAGCAAATGGGGCTGCCCATATGCTGGCGCGTGTAGGGGTTAGTAGTAGAGTTTCAGTTTTTTGGGATTCAGTCCCCCCTGATTTTGCATCCTTAGCATTGTATCAGACGAGATTGCTATTTTAGTATAATAAAGTGGAGGTCTGAACTTCAAAAAAAAACTAAAAGGAACTACAGGAAAAAAAAAGAATGTGCACCCCATGTGGTGGTGGGGGGGGGGGGGGGGGCTTGGTAGCTACTCCACGGACTACACACAGGACCACCTCAACTTAATTAACATATAGACACAGCAATGTTCATCAATATAATATATTCTCGGACATATGGACCGTGTTCGACCTCAGCAATTTAGCGAGCCCTCACCTAGGCTCTAGAAGACTCAGCTGGACCTATGTGTTTTGCTCTTTGTTGGTTGCCAATCAACAATCAATAAGTTTATGATCTAATCTTCATTTCGTCCCAGATGGACATTCCTCATAATTTTAGACGTTATATAAGGCTTCGACCATCACTACTTCGAAGATAAACTTAATATCCAATTAATGTATTTCTGCAATGGCCGCAACAACATTACCTAAAAGAGTAAGCTCCGTGTGATTGTTGCTCAAAAGGAGACAAACTCGTCTTCAAGAGGAGAGATTGAAGCCCCCCTCGCCATCTTAGATCCATCACTGGTCATCGTCCAAAACAATGACGACAAGGTGACCAAATGATTCACTTGCCTCTAAGGGGATACAGCTCAAACCTAGCGACCTCGATTGTAACTAAATGCGGGAGACATGCAAGAAGCGGTTTAGGAGCTACCTGCGAAGGTGGGACGTGGCTTAGGCAGAGGTACTTCAGCAATCCCTGGCTAAACGTATATATTCAAATAATGATGTACATAATTAAAATTCTAAATAGCATAATTTTACATTTTAAATATTCTTATTGTTAGTATTAGAATCGAGTATTAAATGTGAACATAGCCTATCTCGGATGGTAGATGGTTAGGTTCCTTGCGTGCTTGCATTTTCCTAGATTTATTTCAGGCATTTGAGCAATAATTATTATTTTTAATGTTCTCCTTAGTGTACCAAGGTGGCATCCACTAAAACTACCTAATAAATGGTGTCACCATACGCATCAGCCTGCAAAATACAGAATTGTTGAATCACATGAAACATCTTCAATTCAGTAGTTGGGGAGTAATAGTAATAAAACACCTTCCAAATTTTCCTCTTTCTCTATTCAATTTAGAGAAATTTATGGAGAACTTGTTGGCTAAGAAATCATGTAGGTAAAATAGGGCTCAACACGATTTCTGTGGACATACCGAATTAAGCATACACCAAGCAAGCTTTGGTCTCAGATATCACATCATGTAAGGGCGATAAGTTCCATGCCATTTCAGTTGCATAATATTGTTATTGTTATTACGCGTGGTCCATTTATCCTTCCTCTGACATAAGTTTTTCTTAAATATGGAAAAGCTAAATAACTTTGTATTAGTGGATTCTAAGCGCCAAGTTTAGCCAACAAAAACTAACATGCACAGAAACAAAGTTTAGTTCCCTGGAAAAAAAAGGTCTAGTTTAACTATACATAAATTTAATCTGATCTACCTGAGTCAACATGATTTGTAACTTACTAAGGAAATTCTAGAAAGTTGGACCAGATATAATTCCACTGATGCTTTCTGTTATATTAGTAACTAGTACCAAAATGTGCAAGAAGCAAGGTCGGAATCTGAACTAACATTTGGAGCGGTTCCTATAATCATAAATTTTATAAAAAAGCAAATAACTACAGCTACAACTATATTGTTGTACATGGCATACAACATACTAATGATTCTTAGGAAGCATGATATCCACCGAATAAGAATATGTTTTTCTTCTTGGGAAGGTTTTTTTAAGGATAATATTAGTTTTAATTTACGTAAAAACATATTAGAAATTGTGAAGCTAGAAATAAGGTGATGTAACAGTCAACCCATATATTTTACTACATGGGAATGTACAAAACCAGAAAAAAAATAATGGAAGCTTATATTACACAAGTATAGATTGTGCAGCCCATATATAGAAGAAAGCAAGTTAGTGAGCACCACTTCTAATTCATATTAGTAGCTTCCAGTTTACAGAAGCAGTAAATCAGACCACCACTAATCTTTATTCAGTGGCATTTTAAAATAAACAGTAATCGGAAAGTTCTATTTTATCGAGACAAATGTGCAGGGTATAGTATTTTCCATGTTATGATCTAGATAACCTGGCTTGGGCACGGAACGATAATGCACAAACACATAATGCACTGCAAACAAAATCAGCACCTTACTTGGTACTAGTAAGCATGCACGTGCAATGCACGTATATCTATAATAAAAAACATCTATTTTAAATCTTACTTTCTAGCCAATCTTTTTTACCGAGCCTATGAGTCTTTGGTAGCGGAGATCAAGCATTTGAGGTCTTTAGGTCTGACTCGTATTACTCATCTCAATCAAAATCACAATGTGGTTAGTGTTTTTTTTGCTAAATTTGCTAGAACTGCGAGTAGAAATGTCGTTTGGTCGGCCTCCGAACTTAGAGAGGTTACTGATTTATGTAAGGAGGATTGTAATTTTGAACTTCTATGAGTAATACAAGTTCTACCCACAAAAGAGTCAAACCGAACACGCCAGATTGAAAATGACCAAAAGGCATCCATAGCAAAATGAATTTATTGGATGGTTGGATAGTTATGTGGACAATGTTATCCCGAGTACACCAAGGTTCAAGTCTTGATGCTTGCATTTATCCTAAATTTATTTTAGAATTTTCGACGATGCGCGTTCAGTGGGAGTAGACGTTTCCGTCGGTGACTTTGTAAAATCTCAAGACGATATGTCGGCTCAGTCTTTTGGAGGTGCTCATAGGGATAGGGTGTGTGTAGTTCATAGGGGTCAGTGTATGTGCATATATATGAGTGGTTGCGTCTGTACTGTGTTCAAAAAGAAAAAATGAATTTTCCAACGCGTGTATTTTTTAAGTGTATGTTTGTATATATTTGTTCTTTTTTACAACTAATGCGTGCAGTACTTGTTACTTTACCAAAAGGGCTATCGATCAAGAAAAAAAAGAACAAAAGAGACACACCCGATGCTCCATCTCAGTTCTCCACGCCTGACGCTTCGTCGTTATGGCAACAACTCTCTCCCAACCGCTCCCCATTTCATGGTGGCCACAGCTCTCTCTCTCTCTTTCTCTCTCTCTCTCTCTCTCTCTCTCTCTCATCAGGCCGCCTCTCCCCTTTGTCCCCACCGCCGGCGCGAGGTCTCGCACTCCCCCGCTCTTCTCAGCTCCTCCTCGTCGAATTGGTCGCTGAAGTGCCCGAGGATCCGCTCGAGCTCGGCATGCTCGCGAGCCGACCCAGTGCTAGGCGCTGACGGAGGCGGGCGCGGAGGCGCGAGACTCATCTCCACCGGATCGTCTGCCGTGGCAATCACGCGTCCTTCCTCTCCGTCCCGCTCGCCCGGCTCCGCTCGTCCGCGGCTCCCACCGCCCTGCGCGGCTACGCTGCGTGCTGCCCAGGTGCAGCGGCAGCAGTGCCGCGGCGGCTGGTGCCCCTGCAACTGCAAGCTGACGCCGGTTGTTTATTCCCCACTTCGGCACTCTGCTATGCTTATTTCCGATTTGAGGTACTCCCGATTCCCCACTTTTGCTATCCTAATTGCTATCCATTCCAGTACCGTACATATGTAGCTTACCAGTTTACGAGTAGGAAAGCATGTTTTTAGAAATTCAGGGTCAATTTTTGAAATGCAAAGTAAAGATGGTCAAGAGAAGCATAATAGGATAATACGGGTTCACATAGATGTAGTACTCTATCACTATCAGCTAGCTCAGAGTATGACTGTAGGACAATGCAAGTTCACATAGATGTAGTTATCTGTCACTATCAGCTAGCTCTAATTGAATTTTTTTGGAGCAGTTCCATTTGCAAATAGACCCGCTACAAGGGCACACACATACGCACACGCGCACCCTAATTGAGATATCATATTACAATGGTAACAAATATGTTAGTATTTCTTACATGCTGGCAGCTTAAGCAAGCACCTTGCGCTATTAACTTCAGCTAGATGTAGTAATCTGTCACAAGAGTGTGGCCAGTTCAGAACACCATATAAAAGAGCGGTACCAGCAGCAGACTTCAGAGGAAAGTTGATTTTATCCCTAAATAAGATGCTCCATTTGACATGCTCTAAATGAACTAATGAAATAATCTAGAACACCTCTGCAACTCTGGGGATTTTGTAATTAACTGCAGATTTTACAAGGTGTCAAATATGTGATTTAAGTAAAATGTAGAGCAATGGAAGTACAAGTGATACGGCTGAATAAAGCATAACCTACAAGAATCACAAGCGCTAAAAATTCAGAATGCAGAAAATCTACATATGCCAAGAAGGTCACTCACCAATAACCATGTGTACTTCCATACTGCGTAAACAGGGGATACAAATTGTTTGATCTGCAGTTAATCACCTAAGCATTGGGTTAACACAGTGGTGCTACTTTTCTTTTCCGTCCAAAACAGAACCATCATGTCTTGAGTTTCCTGAAAAATAGTAGACATGCATATGAATCCTAATACTCCCTCCGTCCGGAAATATTTGTCATCAAAATGGATTAAAGGAGATGTATCTAGACGTATTTTAGTTCTAGATACATCCCTTTCCATCCATTTTGATGACAACTATTTTCGGACGGAGGGGGTACTAATTAACAACTGATAAAAGATGTCGATCAAGCTTCAGAAACTTAGTGGCCGCATATTGAGTTCCATCATTGTTTTCCTCGAAACCACAATCCATAACACCTGCATATATCTCACCTGGAGTATTATTAAATACCCGTATTCATGCCCTCGAGTATATATCACCTGCAAAATAGAAAGATTCTGTTTTTTATCTGACAAAGCACTGAATCAAATAATTCCTTTGCCCATGAGTCTAGGTTTCTAACAATTTACTGAGAAGGGCAAAAAATGGTGCAGCATTTGTAGGACATGCCAACACAGAAAAGTAAACATGTAACAGAAGTGGGAAGGAGGGAACAAGGATGATGGTATTTTTATGGAGGTTATGGAGCTGAATTTCTCCCTCTGACATCCGGTTATGGGATAACCAATCTGCGGCAAGTTGAAAGAGGGGCCTCTGTTCTGCCGTTTGTTGGAAAAATTTGCTCTTATGTAAGAACGCAGTTAGATTAAAAGTTGTGAACACAACTTGCCGCAGAGCTTAATACATGATTTGCCGCAGAAAAAAAATACGTAGCCTAGCATAGGTGATCTAGAGTACATAACCTACCAGAACAAAATCTGGAGGCAGAGGAGAAAGGATCAGACATTAGCGAAGAAAAGGGGCTAACCTTAGAATCATGTTTTTTCAGTGGAAGTTTATCTCATGATTCATAATCATCATCCTGTGTCCCCTCCCTGGTTCGCCACTTCTGATTACTGCAACTTCTTCCTTCTTCTGCCTGTCCGCTAATCTAGCAGGAAGTGGCGGCCATGGTCTAGTAGGAAAACGTGGCCACGAACCCGCAAAAGACGGCGGCCAGCCTGGACCGCAGCAGCTGCGACGGTGATCTGGTCAGGAGGAAGATTGGCAGTCGTGATGGAAGGTCCGGCGGAGCTTTGGTCCATGGCCATGGCGTCCTGCACGGGGACGGAGAGAGGGAGAGAGAAAGGAGGAGGAGGGCGCTGGGCACGGCTGCCCGACAAAGGAGGTTGGCGGCGGCTTGCAGGAGCGCAGGCGGCGACGGGAGGCAGGGTGAATGGGGGGGGGGAGCGCACGGGAGGAGGGAAGGGAGGAAATGCGACGCGAGGTTTGGTGCTGATTCATGGAATCGATCCGGAAATTAGGAAGTTGCGGGCGAGGCTGCGGGGATCTGTAGACGCGGAGCGATTAGCAGACGACGGCGTCTGCCAGGCAGAACATTTAATCTCAGACGTTGATTGAGATAGCAGATTATGGATGTAATATGGTCAGTAGGATGTGTTTAAGTTGATTTGATCGGAGGGTCCGGGTTACCCCGTGTACAGTTTGTTGTGTGGCTTTAGACAAAATTATATTTGCTCTTTTAATAGTAGTATAGATTCACGCCTTACTGCAGTCTACAAATAGATCATCTTGTCCACTGTCTGTATCCAAAAGGAGATTCTCAATATCCACCAGAAATAAATCAAATTGTTTGATGCATGCCCTTAGTATGCCAAAAAAAACTGTGACAACCTTGCTGATAAAAAAGGTTTGGAGAAGCATCATATAACTTGGTAAGAACATTCTTGTAAATATAACCACTGTGCCTCACTATAGCAATGGTGACTGAGGAAAATTTTACCACTGGCAGTAGTAGATAAAAGATATATGCTCACATCGAGAAATAAAGTCAAGGTTCATATATATCTTGTTTGTATTTAGCGAAAATTAACTTGCGCTGTATAGAATGGAGTGAGACAAATTTCTTTGTGCTATTTACTCAGATATGAAAATCAGCGCTCGTAAGTTTATACATTAGCAGAAAACAAGTTCACACATGACCTAGGGACCACGCATTTATAGCTTTGTGTCACTTTAGCTCTTCTCCAGGTTATATAGCATCCTTCAGAACAATGCTTTAATGCAAATAACAAAGCAATGTCACTGTTAGTTTGAAGAACTGCTAAATAGATGATCCATTAGATGTTAGCTCCTGATGGTAAATATGTAAGTCTGAGCACACGGTTTATGACAATATCACTAATGCTGAACTATCATAAGTAAATAATATATATTGTACTGCATTAAAAACAGAATGAGAATAGTAAATTGGCTCCTGATCCAGAACCTCAGCATAGCAGCCAATTCTTGCAGTTGCAGGCACTACTATGAATTACCGAAATCAGACCCAACCCAACTGAAAATAAAATAATAGACCTTTCACATAAACTGGTAGGACTAGGGTTCCTACCGGTGTGGCTACGCAGGTTATAGGGACAAGGTGGGGAAGGACGAGGGCTGGAGCGCGCGTGCCGGCGAGTGGGCGCCGTCGCGGCTAGGGTTAGGGTGCGGCGGCGGTTGGCTGGTGGCGGCTAGGGTTCCGGCTCCTCAGGGAGCCGGGCAACAGAAGATGATGATATCTTTATTGCTTCCTTCTCAAAGAGTCTTACAGCCTATATTTATAACCTAAATAACTTGCATAAGAATTAATCCTAAGATAACTTGTGGGCCAAGCCCCTAACTAATGCCCGGTGGGCCTTCTCCGGTTATAAGCTAAACCGGTCATAACATCTCTCCCCGCCTGCGCAAACAGCTCGTCCTCGAGCTGAAACTCGGGATAGTGTTGGTGGAAGTCATCACGCTCCTCCCAAGTAGCCTCCTCCTCCGGAAGACCCACCCACTGGACCAAGATGAACCACACCCCGTGACGAAGCTGCGCCTGCAACACCTGCTTCGGCTCCGGAAGAAGACGGCCATTGGCGGTCGGAGGAAGCGCTGGAGGACCGGCCGGTGGCTCGCCGCGGAAAGGCTTAAGCAGCCCCACATGGAAGACGTCGTGAATGCGAGCGCCGGCTGGAAGCTGAAGACGATAGGCCACCTGCCCGATGCGCTCCAGGATGACGAAGGGCCCGGCGTAGCGAGGCCCGATCTTGCGCTTCGCGCGCGGGTCGAGTGACTGCATGGAGCGATGAAGAAGACGCAGCCACACCCAATCGCCCACCGCATACTCCGCCTTGCGATGGTGGTTGTCGTAGTAGTGCTTGGCCAGCTGCTGAGCCTAAAGGAGACGTTGACGAACCTCCGCAAGCATCTCGTCACGGGTGCGGATAAGATCAGCCGCAACCTCCGTCCGAGCCGTCGTCGGGTCCACTGGCACGATAGGCGGGGGTGGCCGACCATAGACCACCTCAAACGGCGTAGCACACAGGACGGAGTGGAATGAGGTCTTGTAGCAGTACTCCGCCCAAGAGAGCCAATCCACCCAAGCTCGAGGTCGATCACCTGTAACACAATGCAAGTACATGGCAATGACCTTGTTAACCACCTCGGACTGGCCGTCCGTCTGAGGGTGGAACGCCGTGCTCAAGCGGAGCTTGACGCCCGCCATCCTAAAGAGGTCGCGCCAGATATGGCCCGTGAACACCGGGTCCCGATCACCAACGATCGAAGCTGGAAACCCGTGTAGACGGACAATGCCGTCGAAGAAGGCCCGGGCCACGGACGCCGCCGTGTATGGATGGCCTAGCGCGATGAAGTGGGCGTACTTGGAAAAGCGGTCGACCACCGTGAGAATGACCAACTTGCCACCCACCTTGGGAAGGACCTCTCGATGAAGTCCATGGAGATATCGGCCCAGACATGAGACGACACCTCCAAGGGCTGAAGCAACTCGGCCGGCCGCAGGGTCTCCGTCTTGTTGCGCTGGCAGATCTGACAAGACCGAACCCAGTCACGGATCAGGGCTCGGTCGCCAGGGATGTAGAAGTCGGCGCGGAGACAATGGAGGGTTTTCTGCACACCCTCATGACCAGCTGAGTGGGCGAGCAGCAACACCTGGTGACGGAGATCATCATGTGCCGGAACAAAGATCTGGCGCCAATGGAGGAGAAGGCCGTCGGAGAAGCGCCATGGCTCCTCGAGATCCCCAGCCACCAGCTGCTGTTGAAGAAGGACGGCGTCGGCGGCGGTCGCGGTCGCCTGGCGAATGTCGGTGAAGAGGCTGAAAGTCGGCCCGGAGCGGATGCACAGGGCCGCCCCCTCGGAATCGCCGGCAGAGGGCACGAGGTCAGAATCGCGACGGGACAGCGTATCAGCCACGGTGTTCAGGCGACCCGGCTGATACTCGACAGAGAAGTCGAAGCCGAAGAGCTTGCTGATCCACTAGTGCTAAGGTACGGTCGACAACCGTTGGTCCAGCAAGAACTTGAGGCTGTAGTGGTCTGTGCGGATGTGGAACGACCGTCCCCACAAGTAAGGCCGCCAATGGCGCACGGCCTGCACCAAGCCAATGAGCTCCCGCTCGTATGCTGCCAGCTTAAGATGGCGCAGAGCGAAGGGCCGGCTAAAGAAAGCGAGGGCCCCATCGCCCTGATGCAACACGGCGCCGAAACCCGCACCCGAGGCGTCACAGTCCACCACAAATGGGCGGTCAAAGTCGGGCATCTGGAGAACGGGGCCCGTCGTGAGGGCCCCCTTGAGGGCCTCGAATGCCGTCGTCGCCTCATCATCCCAAGCGAAGGCGTCGCGGCGTAGTAACCGCGTGAGGGGCGCCGCGATGAGCCCGAACTCCCGGATAAACTTCCGGTAGTAGCCTGCGAGGCCAAGGAATCCGCGAAGAGTCCGCGCTGAGTGAGGCGTCGGCGATGCGGCGCCGGCGGCCACCTTGTTGGCGTCCATAGCCACCCCATCGACCGAGATGACATGGCTGAGGTAGGCGACGGAAGGCATCCCGAACGAGCATTTCGAGCGCTTAAGATGGAGTTGGTGCGCCCGAAGCTCGTTGAAGATGATGGCGACGTGCTGGAGGTGCTCGGCCCATGTGGCGCTGTAGATAAGAATGTCATCAAAGAAAACAAGCACAAACCGTCGTAAGTAGGGCCGGAGGACGTCGTTCAGCAGGGCCTGAAAGGTCGCCGGGGCGTTGGCGAGGCCGAAGGGCATCACCAAGAACTCGAAGTGGCCATGGTGAGTGCGAAACATCGTCCCGGCGGTTAGGAGTTGATCACGGGATGTGCCAAACGTCACATCATTAGGAGAACGATGTGATGGAAAAGACCCAATCCTAAGCCTAGCACAAAGATCGTGTAGTTCGTATGCTAAAGCTTTTCTAATGTCAAGTATCATTTCCTTAGACCATGAGATTGTGCAACTCCTGGATACCGTAGGAGTGCTTTGGGTGTGCCAAACGTCACAACGTAACTGGGTGGCTATAAAGGTTCACTACAGGTATCTCCGAAAGTGTCTGTTGGGTTGGCACGAATCGAGACTGGGATTTGTCACTCCGTGTAACGGAGAGGTATCTCTGGGCCCACTCGGTAGGACATCATCATAATGTGCACAATGTGACCAAGGAGTTGATCACGGGATGATGTGTTACGGAACGAGTAAAGAGACTTGCCGGTAACGAGATTGAACAAGGTATTGGGATACCGACAATCGAATCTCGGGCAAGTACAATACCGCTGGACAAAGGGAATTGAATACGGGATTGATTGAATCCTCAACATCGTGGTTCATCCGATGAGATCATCGTGGAACATGTGGGAGCCAACATGGGTATCCAGATCCCGCTGTTGGTTATTAGCCGGAGAGTTGTCTCGGTCATGTCTGCATGGTTCCCGAATCCGTAGGGTCTACACACTTAAGGTTCGATGACGCTAGGGTTATTAGGAAGACTTGTATGTGATTACCGAATGTTGTTCGGAGTCCCGGATGAGACCCCGGACGTCACGAGGAGTTCCGGAATGGTCTGGAGGTAAAGATTTATATATGGAAAGTTGTTGTTCGGGTTCCGAGAAAAGTTCGGTTTTTTCCGGTATTGTACCGGGAAGCTTCCGGAAGGTTCCGGATGATTCCGGAGGGGTCCGGAGGTCCGGAAAATGTTCCACCACGTCCAATACAGCAGCATGGGCTGTAGGGGGCGCCCTAACCTTAATGGCCAAGGGCACTAGCCCCCCCAAGGCCCATGCGCATGGGAGAGGGGAAACCCTAAGGGGGAGGGCCTCCACTTGACTTGGGAGGCACTCCTCCCTCCTTGGCCGCCGCCCCAACCCTAGATGGGATCTAGGGGTGTCGGAGTAATGGGCCACGGGTAGGCCAACCCGAGCCCCAGAATCTTTCAAGACATCGGGGCAGGCTGCGCCCCTCAAGACCCCAGGACGAAGAGCCGCCTTCTGAGGAGTCGACGGCAAGACGGCCGACTGCCCGCTCGCGGCCGAGTCCCAAGGACGACTTCAGGATAAAGCCGACTCCCGACTGGCGACGTCCAGAGAAGCCGGCTTTGGGGAGTCGGCCTGCGACTCCAACAAACCCCATGACCTCATCAAAGGGGAGGGGGCAGGTGCGTGGCTACAGCGAAGCCCACCCCCGCCCCTTACCAAGGGCAGGCATGGCCACAGCACGCCGTACCCCGGAAGATCTCCGTGCGGCGTGGCACTGTTGCCATGCCGGCCCTGACATCAGCACCGCAGGGCCGAATCTTGCACCCACGACGGCTTGTCTGTATGGCCTGGAGGCAGCAGGCCCCACCAGTCAGCGAGACCTCAGGAGACGGCAGGAGAACCACCAGTCGGACCCGTCGGGAGTCGGCCCGGGGGAGTCAGCCGAGCCCTCCCCCAGGGCCCACGCGCCATTAATCAAGATGTGATGGGGAGTGGCGACAGTGATCGCCCGCCGGGTGGCGGGGCTGTTGCCACGACCTCATGATCAAGCCCGCGTCATCAGAAACACGACTACAGTAATCAGCAGCCGGCAAGACCCGCCCGCGGCGGACGCGGCCTGTCGGCTCCGTACAGGGCCAGTCGGCAGGGCCCGCCAGTCGGCGGGCCCCAGCGGTCGGCAGAGAAGACAGAGGCCAGAGGCACTGATGGCTGGGCCCGTGTCCAGCCGGATTACCATTGTACCCCTGGGGGTTAGGCCTAATAAACCCCCAGGGCACTCATGCAAAGGGTTGGAACCCATTAGCTCTAGACCAGATCATATAGAAGGGAGAGAGTTAGCCCTGCCCTCTCCTACCTCCTGGAAACAGCTCAAGGAGCAACCGTGTAAACACTTTGCCATAGTGATCATGCGGAGACCCCGCAGAGCAGCAGTAGGGGTATTATCTCCTCGGAGAGCCCTGAAGCTGGGTAAGATTCGCCGGCGTGCATGTCTTCGCCTCATCCCGTTTCCAGGCACCGGCGACGTTCTACTCGCCCCCACCATGATAAGCCATCCTTTGGCATATGTCGCACCAAACCCCCGACATTTGGCACCCACCGTGGGGCCTGGTGCACCGCCGTCCGGAGACCTGTTCTGGACGGGAACCCTTTTTCTCCCTGGCGAGCGCAGCCAGCCAGGCACGCCAGACGGAGTTTGCGTTGACGCGCTATGCGGCGTTGAGATCGCCTGCGCAGCCAGCTGCCTGGCCGAACTTGTCGGCGAGGTCCGCCTCTCCGACGAACCTGCGTCCAACGCAGGCACGGGCGGCCCCGAGAACCTCCTCGCGGGCCTCCTCGATCAACTCCACATTTCCGGCGAGCCTGCCGTAGACTTGGAGTCCGTAGGCTCCACCGACCCGATGCTGGTCGACTCCGACACCGCGTCGCTCGACGCGTTCCCCACCAATGTGGTGGTCTACGACGAACCTCTCCCTCGCGCGGAGAGCAACGGAAGCACCGTCACCGAGGTGCTAGTCATCAGTCATGACGAGCTCCCCGGCGGAGGAGCGCACGACTCACTCGGCGCGGCGCTGCAAGACCTAACTGCGCCCATTCCGGAAGACGCTGACGCAGAGACGTTGGAGGCGCGCCGCCTTCAGCTCGTTGAAGGCGCGAAGAAGCTGGCCAGCATGAGACGCTTGTCAGAAGCCTACCAGCGGGAAATGGATCGCGCCGTCGGCGGCTCGCGGGCCCCGGCGGGGCCGAGCCGCCTTGGCGCGGTCCGGCAGCGCGGCGTGGCCATCGCCAACCTGCTTGGGGCAAGCCGCCCTGTGTACGCTACACCAGCGGAGAACATCCGAGCCGCTCAGGCAGGGGCGGATGAGCTGGACAATTTCGAGGGCGAAGAGCGCCGCCTCATGATGGAGCGAGTCCAGCGGCTCCTCGACGCGGCCGCCGCGCAGAACGAGGCCGGCTGCCGCACGGAGGCGCCGCAGCGGCCAAACGACGACCTTCACTGAGATCAAGGCGCGATGTCTCGGACGCCGACTGGTGGCACCCGAGGAAGAAGAGACAAGGAGCCGGCTGTCAGCCACAGTCGGACTCGCATTACCATAGAGCGCGACCGAGACGGCCGCCCGAGAGCAGTGGAATGACGGGACGACTGTCCGCCTCCCCCTCCCCGCAAGGAGAGGCGAGTCTCCCCGCCGCCTGTTGACCATCCGACTCTCGGCAACCGCCTTGGCCGCCGAATGGGAGTTGGAGAGAATGACTCCCGCCACCGGATCGACCGACTTCACCGATCCTTAGCGCTGGAAGAAGAAGACGAGCTGGGTCTGCCTTGTTTCGGGCCCCGCATTCGGGACGAGCCCTTTCCTAGAGGGTTCACGCTCCCAAGAGACACGCCCAAGTATATCGGCTCCGTGAAGCCGGAAGACTGGCTAGTCGACTACTCCCCGGCTGTTAGCATAGCGAACGGCAACAAGCGTGTTGCCGTAAAGTACGTTCCGCTCATGCTCCAGGGCACGGCCCGGACATGGCTGAACAGCCTAAAGCCCCGCAGCAACAACAACTGGGTCGACTTCACCGAAGCGTTCGTCCACAACTTCACCAGCACGTACAAGCGTCCTCCCAAGCCTCGTCAGCTCTCCTTGTGCGTGCAAGGCTCCGACGAGTCGACTCGCGATTACCTCATGCGTTGGGCTGAGCTTCGGAACTCCTGCGAGGGCGTGCACGAGGTGCATGCCATCGAGTATTTCACAGCCGGGTGCAGAGAAGGCACCCTCCTCAAGCACAAGCTCCTCTGCGACGAGCCAGAAACCCTCAACGAGCAGCTGAGCATAGCGGGCAAGTACGCCACGACTGACTCCTCCATGAAGGCGGAGATTCAAATCAGCACAACTGGCAAAGTGGCTCCTCAAGCTCCAAGAACTCCGGCGGCAGACGCCAGCCGGCGACAACAGCAGGGAGACCACAAGCGCAAGGCCCCGCAGCCGGCTTCCAGCAGCCGGCAGGTCGCGACCGTTGAAGCCCAGCAGCCAGATGAGCAGCCTCCGCCCAGGCGACAGAAATGCGGCAAGCCAAACTGGTTGCCGGCCTGCTCCTACGAACAGACCCTGGATGGACCTTGCAAGTTCCATAGCGGCGCGAAGCCATCGAATCACACCACCCGGAAGTGCCACTGGCTCACCAGGATCGCCAAGGGAGACGGCCTCCTGCCTCCCCCGCCTGCTGGGCAGCCGCCTCCGCCGCCGCCCCAGTAGCCGGCTGTCAGGCCAGTCGGCCCAGTACAAGATGATTACCCTGAAGAGCACGGAGCCTACATGGTGTTTACTAGTGTGGCTGATGATCGATGCAGCAGGCGGCTGCAGCGACAAGAGGTGAATGCAGTAGCATCGGAGACGCCAGAGTTCATGCACTGGTTCGAGAAGCCCATCAGCTGGAGCAGGGCTGACTACCCAGAAGTGATGCCGAGTTCGGGCTCCTATGCCTTGGTCCTGGATGCCACCTTTGCTACGGACAGACGAGCCGTGTGTTTCTCGCGAGTTCTGATAGACGGAGGCAGCAGCATCAATATCCTGTACAAGGATACCATGGAGAAGTTAGGAATCAAGCAAAGACAGCTTCAGAACAGCCAAACTGTGTTCGACGGCATTGTTCCTGGGCTTTCCTGCTCGCCAATCGGCAAGATCCTGATGGACGTCCTCTTTGGAGACAAAGATCACTTCCGCAGAGAGTCTGTTTGGTTTGAGGTGGTGGACCTTGAAAGCCCATACCATGCGCTACATGGCCGACCCGCCTTGGCCAAGTTCATGGCGGTCCCCCACTACGCCTACCTCAAGATGAAGATGCCCAGTTCCAGGGGAATTCTGGTTATGGCTAGCGACTACCGGAAGTCGTCTGCTTGCGCGGCTGAGAGCAGTCGGCTGGCCGAGTCCCTGGTAATCACGGCCGAGAAGCAGCTCCTTGAGCGAGTTGTGGCGATGGCCGGCAAGCAGCCTGAGGTATCGCCCAACCCAAAAGAGTTGGAGGCTGAGGGTTCGTTCAAGCCGGCCAAAGAGACAAAGATACCCTTGGATCCGGAGCACCCAGAGAGGTACGCCGTCGTAGGGGCAAACCTCGACAGCAAATAGGAAGGCGAGCTCGTCGATTTCCTCCGTGAGAATCGGGACATCTTCGCATGGTCCCCCAAAGACATGCTAGGTGTACCGACAGAATTCGCCGAGCACAAGTTACATGTCCGATCTGATGCAAAGCCGGTCAGGCAGCCCCTGAGCCGCCTATCAGAAGAGAAGAGAAGAGTTGTCGGAGAAGAGATAGCCCGACTCCTAGCAGCCGGCTTCATTATGGAAGTGTTCTTTCCAGAATGGCTAGCAAATCCGGTCCTGGTACTGAAGAAGAACAAGCAGTGGAGAATGTGTATTGACTACACGAGCCTCAACAAGGCCTGCCCCAAGGACCCATTTGCTCTACCAAGAATCGATCAGGTGATAGACTCCACAGCCGGATGCGAGTTGTTGAGTTTTTCGGATGCATACTCAGGATATCACCAGATCAAGCTAAACCCGGCTGACAGACTGAAGACCGCCTTCATCACGCCGTTTGGAGCCTTCTGCTACCTCACCATGACGTTCGGCTTAAGGAACGCCGGTGCCACCTTTCAGCGTTGCATGCAGAAGTGCCTCCTCAAGCAGCTCGGCAGGAACGCCCACCTCTATGTAGATGACGTGGTGGTGAAGACGGAAAAGCGTGGAACGCTGCTGGAAGATCTCAAGGAGACCTTTGAGAACCTACGCCGATTCCAGATCAAGCTCAATCCCGAGAAGTGTGTCTTCGGAGTACCAGCCGGCCAGCTCCTCGGCTTCCTGGTCTCTGAACGCGGCATAGAATGCAACCCAGTAAAGATCAAGGCCATTGAGAGAATGGAGGTACCCAGCCGACTGCTGGATGTGCAGAAGTTCACCGGCTGCTTGGCGTCCATCAGCCGATTCATCAGTCGGCTGGGCGGGAAAGCTCTCCCCTTATACCAACTCATGAAGAAGACCACTTTTTTCGAGTGGAACCACAAGGCGGACGAAGCTTTTCTCCATTTGAAGAAGATGCTGACTACTCCACCCGTCCTGGCGGCTCCGAACCCCAAGGAACCTATGCTCCTGTACATCGCCGCCACTAGCCGGGTGGTCAGCACGGTCATTGTAGTGGAACGCAAGGAGGAAGGCAAGGCACTACCTATCCAGAGACCGGTATATTACCTAAGAGAAGTACTGTCGACCTCCAAGCAGAACTACCCCCACTACCAGAAGATGTGCTATGGCGTACACTTTGCTGCCGATAAATTGAAGCCTTACTTTCAAGAGCATCCAATCACGGTGGTCTGCACGGCCCCACTTGCCGAGATCATTGGTAGCAGAGATGCTTCGGGCCGAGTGGCCAAGTGGACCATAGAGCTGGCTCCTTACACCATCCACTACCAGCCCCGCACCGCTATCAAGTCACAAACACTGGCCGACTTCCTCGTCGACTGGGCCGAGATCCAGTACCTACCTCCAGCGCCTAATTCCACCCATTGGCGGATGCATTTCGACGGCTCCAAGATGCGCACTGGCTTGGGAGCCGGCGTCGTCCTCACCTCTCCCAAAGGCGACAAGCTCAAATACGTGCTGCAAATCCACTTTGTCGCCTCCAACAACGTCGCCGAGTACGAGGCGCTCATTCATGGGCTCTGGCTTGCCAAAGAACTTGGCATCCGCCGGATCTTGTGTTATAGCAACTCGGACTTAGTGGTCCAGCAATCATCTGGCGACTGGAACGCGAAAGATGCAAACATGGCGAGTTACCGTTTCCTCGTGCAGCAACTCAGTGGATATTTCGAAGGGTGTGAGTTTCTCCATGTGCCAAGAAACGACAACGACCAAGCAGATGCCTTGACACGAATCGGCTCTACCCGCCAAGCAATACCATCTGGCGTCGCCCTTCAACGCCTCCTCAAGCCGTCTATCAAGCCTTCACCAGAATCAGACTCCATTTTTGTGCCGGCTCCTCCCGAAGACGTCGGATCCAACCCCAGAGCCCCGGCAGTCGGCGCGGGGATTTTGGCGGATGACTCCAAAGCCGCCACAGTCAAACCAGGCCCGGGGACTGCGGTGGCGGACTCGAAGACTCCAGAACTCGGCCCAAGGACCGCGCCAGTCGGCCTGGGGACTTCATTAACCCAGCAAGCGGTTGTTGACTCCAACCCGCCACCTCCCAGCCCAACCGCCCTCGTCCAAGTCGCAGTTTTGGAAGTCGAAGAAATAGCAGCACCCTCATGGGCCCAGCCCATCCTCAAATTCCTGGTGAACAAAGAGCTGCCGACTGATGAGACCTCAGCTCGGCAAATATAACACCGGGCGGCAGCCTACACCATAGTCAATAGAGAGCTGGTCAGGCACAGCATCACTGGTGTCTACCAGCGCTGCGTAGAGCCAGAGCAAGGCCAAGCGATTCTCAAAGACATCCATCAAGGCGAGTGCGACCACCATGCGGCTTCAAGAGCACTCGTCGCCAAAGCCTTTCGACACAGTTTCTTCTGGCCAACTGCCTTGGAAGAGGCCAAGGAGTTGGTCCAAAAATGCAAAGGGTGCCAGAAGTTCAGCTCCAAGCCGCACCAGCCAGCTTCTGCACTCAAGACCATCCCCATTGCCTGGCCTTTCGCAGTTTGGGGTCTAGACATGGTGGGACCATTCAAGATAGCACGAGGTGGTTTAACTCACTTACTTGTCGCAGTGGACAAGTTCACCAAGTGGATAGAAGCAAAGCCAATCAAGAAGCTGAACGGTCCGACTGTCGTAACTTTCATCTCCGATATCACAATTCGGTACGGCATACCACACAGCATCATCACCGACAACGGCACAAATTTCGCCAAAGGCGCCTTGGCCCGTTTCTGCACAACATAGGGCATCCGACTGGACCTAGTGTCCGTCGCCCATCCCCAGTCAAACGGCCAAGTGGAGCGAGTAAACGGCCTCATCCTGTCCGGAATCAAGCCTCGGCTGATCGAGCCTCTAGAGCGCTCGGCTGGCTGCTGGCTCGACGAGCTGCCAGCCGTCCTCTGGAGTCTGTGCACGACTCCAAACAAGTCAACTGGCTTCACGCCCTTCTTCCTCGTCTACGGTGCCGAAGCCGTCATCCTAACGGACATAGAGTTCGACTCCCCACGAGTCACCATGTACACCGAGCAGGAAGCAGAAGAAGCACGACAAGACGGCGTCGATCTGCTGGAAGAGGGCCGGTTGTTGGCACTCAACCGGTCCAGCATCTACCAGCAGAAGCTACGCTGATACCACAACAGGAAGGTCAGGCCAAGATCTTTCCAAGAAGGCGACCTTGTGCTCCGGCTGATCCAGCGAACAGCCGGCCAGCACAAGCTGTCGGCGCCTTGGGAAGGCCCTTTCATCATCAGCAAAGTACTGGGCAACGATTCCTACTACCTGATTGACGCTCAGAAGCCCCGAGCACTCAAGAGGGACGACTCCGGCAAGGAGACAGAGCGGCCATGGAATGCAAATCTCCTTCGAAGGTTTTACAGTTGATGCAGTATGTACCACGCTACCTTTTGTATTAAAGTACCAAGACTTCAGGCCCCCGAGACGAGCTCCAGGACTGCCCTCTTTTGTCCGTATGATAAAAATTATGCCTACAAGTATGTTACTCTTTGTCATGCCGCTTGGCACCGGGCTCGACAAGTCGACCTGGGGACTTGCCGCCTTGCACTATGAAATGCTTCCTGTAGCCGGACAAGTAGTGAGTAACACCTAAACCGTCTTCTGTCAGAAGCCGCAGCTTGCAGAGCAACTGTACGGTGGGCAGAGGTAAGGTAGAATGGGCGTTCACATGAAAATGGTTAAGGACTCAAAGCATAAAAAATAGCTCAAGATAGCTTCCAGCCTTTTTTCACAAACCGACTCTCGAATAGTCGGATTGCCGTCTTCTATCCAACTTGCTCAAAAACTCTTGAAAACGGCAAAGTACTTGCCTTCCCAAAGTAGCCAAGCATTTGATCCAGCGACAGTCCGCAGAGCGGCTGTCCGATTGGCAAGGCAGGCAACTAAGAGAAAGCGGCAAAGGAAAAAGCCAAAAGAGCAATGAGCAAGAAAAGATAGAACTCGGATAAATATATTTACATAACATAGGCCCTTGGCCGAATCTTCGAGCAGAAGTTCAAAATACACCCCGCGGGTGGAATTGTGTGAATTAACAAGTTCTTCAAAGACTACTGAAGCAGACAAAACAAAGATACAGCGGTAGCTTAGGAAGTAGCAGACGGATTCGGAGGGTCGAAGGAGGCACCAGCGTCAGGCGTCGGGGCGGCCGGCTGGGTAGTCTCGGCTTGATCGCCTCCGGCGGCAGTCGACTCGGTCGCACGCGGCTCGTTGCTGGAGGCGCGGTCGAGCTGAGGCTGGCCGTCTGCTCCGTCTTCTGGTGCCTCCGCCTCGCCTCCGTCCTCCGCCTCGCCCTCTTCCTTGACGCTGGAGCCAATCACCTCCGCCGAGTCCTCGCCGTAGTCTGGGTTCATCCCAAACCACTCCGGCGGTACCTCCTCGCCGTCTTCAGACCGCTCAGGGACGAAGATGCTGGTGTCGGTGTACTCGGTGATCGCCGCAGCACGCTTGACGAGGGCGTCTTCCGCAGCTGCCAGCTCCGGTTGGGCCTCCGACCAAAGCGTGGCCAGCCGGTCTAGATCCAGCCCCGGATACCATGCCTTGACGAACTCCAAGGCCCGGCGCACTCCAGCTCGGGCCGAAGAGCCCTTCCAGGCCTCAAGATGACCAGCCGCGACCTCTAGCCAGTCGGCCGGCGGGCTGGGGGTGCGCGGAGCCTGCATGTCCGGCCACAGGGCGGCAATCGCCTGGGCACCAACACGCCGAAGCTGGCGCAGCATCCGGTGAGCCGGCTGAAGGCGAGACTCGATGCTCAAGATGTGCTCGTCAAGAGTTCGGTGGGCGTCGGCGGCAATCTCTGCGCCCTCCGCCCTCTGACCTTCACGGTCAGCCTCGATGGCTTGGATGGCGTCCTGCGAGTGCTCAGGAAAGAAGTCTGCAAAGACAAGAAGAAACAAAGAAGCAAGTCAAAAACCAGGAGTCGGCATGACTTAAATCGACAACTCGAAGAAAGAAAGTAAAAAGAAACTCACCATCAACGATGTCTTCAATCTCATGGAAGCCGGAGGCTAGCATCGCCTCCTTGTCAGACCAAGAGGAGCGCTCGCTTCCGAACTCGGCCAGGAGGGCGGTTTCCGTCTCCTCCGCCTCCCTCTGTGTCTTCACAAGCAGCTCCTTCTGATCTGCCAATTGATGGCCAGCAGATCGCGCTCCGTGGCGAGCTTGCTGCACTCCTCCTCTTTGGCACGCAAAGCGGAGTTGGCGTCGCTTAGCTGCTGTTGAAGAGCAGCGTTGGACCCTGAAAAGAAGGAAGAAAGAAGGCGTCAAGTCATCAGTAAAGAAGGTTGCCGGGGAGATCCGGCCCGACTACTCAGCAGTCGGCCCGAATCTCGTGGACTACAGCCCGTGGGTGCGCCAGCGCGCCCCCGCAAAAAAGGAAAAAGACTTACACCGGCTCTCCGACAGATCGGCGGTCCGCTTGCCCGGCTCTTCAACATTACGGTTGAAGGCAGTAACGCGGAGGTTGTGGTAGTCCTGCGACAAACGTTTTAGACAAAAAGTTAATACCCAGAGTTCATCAATTGGAGTTCCGGGCCGCCTGCTCAGCAGCCAGCCCGAAACTCGGGGACTACACCCAGTGGGTGCGCTGGCGCGCCCCCACAGAGAGGAACAAGAAAACAAAAACCAAAGGAAAAACATACTCGGACGGCTGCCCGTGACGCCAGGTACGCCGTGGTGCAATTCTGGAGAGCGTCGCCCTCGGCATGAAGCTTCGCCTGGACGTCCAGAAGCGCCTGGTTCAGCGGCCCTGTGCCGCCTCCTCGCACCCAACCAATGGGCGCGGCGCTCGTCGCTTCGGCGTCTGGGATCGCCGAGCTGGCGGTGCCGGCTTCCAGGAGGCGGGGTGCCGAAGTCGCCTTCTGCAGAAGGCGGCGCGTTGTCCAGCCGACTTGGAGGAGTAGCCTCGCCACGACCTCATCTTTGGTCAGCGGCACCGAAGGGTCCGCTGGCTGCTTGCCTTGCGCACCTTCAGCGGCGGCGGAGGCGGCGGCGGAACGTTCATGTCCGGCGCAGAGGGGTCGCCGCCTTCCCTCTCCACGACGGGGTTCTCCCTGCCGGCTTCCCCAGTCTGCCCCGTGAACTCCGGAGGCGGCGGCGCAGAGTTCAACAGGGTGACGAACACCGCCGACTGGCAGCGTGCGGCTTCCTCAGCCTGCCGCTTCGTCGCGGCGGCAGCTTCGGCCTCCGCCTTCTCCAGGCGAAGGGCCTCTTCTTCATTCCGCTTCTCCTGCGCATTCCGCTCCGTCGCCTCCTGGAGGTCAGCAGCGGGGTCAATCCGCCGAGTGGTGGCGGACGTCTCCGCTGACCCCATGACGGAGGCGGCGGTGACCCTCTCAAGAGTGAGGGGAGCCCTGAAGCAAGAGGAGCAAGCGAAGACTCAGACAAAGTCACAAAGAAAGAATAAAGCTTTGAAGACAGAATACTCACGCGGAGACCAATGGCGGTTTCTTCACTTCCTTACGGAAGCGGATGGCCTTCGCAGCCGCCTCGTCCTGCCGGGTCGCCGCAGCCGAGCTCTTGGGCTTGTTCGACCGACTGCCGAACATGGTCGGCACGGCCCTGAGCTTCTTCCCGCCGCCTGGAGCGCCCGGCACGACAGAAGAGCCCGCACTAGGCTGGCTGGCTCCTGGCCGATGGCGAGGGGCGACTTCTCCCTCGGCGTCGTCGTCAGGCCAATCGGCGAAAGTGTCCGAAGGCCTGAAGTCGCCTGCTGTTCCTCCTCCTCCCTCGGCGTCGTCTTCCAGAGCCGCCGCCCCCAGATCGGGGTCGTCGACATCGCTCTTCGCCCGGTCGGCGAGGAACTCGCGGGCCGGCCCCGAGGTGCCGGGTGGCGGGTGGAGGAGGGGATTCTGACCAAAGCTAACTGGTCAAAACAAACTCGGCAAGAAAGAAGACAGTCCAAAGAAAGAAAGGAAAGGAAACTCACCACGGGCGGGGGGTTGGCGCGGGAGTACAGCTCCTTGCCGAACCGCCAATCCTCCAGGAGCTTGCTGTCTGAGAGGTAGTTCACCATGAAGGCCACCTCTTCATGAGGCATGTCCTTGGTGCACATCTGACTCGGGTCACGGTGCCCGCTCATCTGGCATATCATGTGGGGGCGGCCTTGGAGTGGGAGAACTCGGCGCGCCACGAAGGCGGCCAGCAGGTCTGGACCAGTCAAACCCTCCGACTACGTCAGCACTCGGAGTCGCGTGATGGCGCCGGCTCCCGCAGGCGTCAGCGACTTGGCCCGGTACGACCAGTTGGGCAGTCGCCCAGCCGGCGGGCCGGCTTCGAAAGCCGGCAGGTTGACCCAGTCCCCCCCTCGCGGAGGCGTTCTTACGTAGAAGTAGGATCTCTGCCACATCTTCACCGACTTTATCAGCGAGATGGATTGGAAGGGATTGTCGGCCCCCGACCTTCGCACGACGATGAAAGCACCGCACTGAGCCGGCATGCCCGCAGCCTGGGTGCCGAGCTTGGAGAAGAAGAACTCCCCCCAGAGCTCGAGGGTGGGGAGGACTCCGAGGAAGCCTTCGCATAAGGCCATGAAGGCGGACAACAGCACCACTGCGTTGGGGTGAGGTGGTGCGGCTGGAGGCCGTAGAACTCCAGGAAGGATCGCAAGAAACTGCTCGCCGGCAGCCCCAACCCGCGCAGGCAGTGCGAGCGGAAGATAACCCGCTCGCCCTCCTGCGGCGCGGGAGAAATCTCCCCCTTCGGCGCAAGACGCACCTACACGCAATCCTCGCCGGGGAGCCGACGAGTCCGGCAGAGGAACTCGATGTGGTCTTCATGAACTTCAGAGCCGTCCCAGGTGCTGGAGCGCACCGGGGGAGGCGCGGCGGCGGAGGGAGAAGTCATCGTGAGCTGATCGCCGTGGCGTTTGCCGGAGCTTAGGCGCGCGGCGGAGCGAAGAAGAAGAAGAGAGAGGAGAGCAAGGAGCAGTGAGAAGGAAGAGAGCGAGGAGTAGTGGGAAGGAGGGGCGCGTGTGCCCCCCTCTTCCCCCTACTTATAGCCTCGTGGGCTGCGAAGCCGAGGGGGCGGACATGGGGATTTACTGCGCCCACTGCCCCACGTCCCCCACGTTCCACGATAAAGTTACTGCGCGCGGTAACTCCACGGGAATCCCAATCGTCCACCGGGGCCGCAGCAGATCCGCTCAGGCGCCGAGGCGCGGTAGTGGCGGGCCCCGCCTATGGGCCTGTCCCGTCGCGCGCGTAGGCTGGCAGGACGGCCCAGCCACGTGCCATCGCGTGACAGGCCTAGAACGGGCGGCGGCATGGAGGCTTAGCTAGCACGCCACTTGAGTCCCGCCGCGACGTTCGAAATACTGTGCGAGTCGGAATTGAGTGAGTCCAAATCGAGCGAGTCCGACTCCTTCTAGTCGGCCCGGCAGAAGTCCATCAAAGACCATGTGTTGAGCACCCGGAAAGAGAAACTGCTGAGGCTTTTCGGCCGATCATCCGCGGCGCCTCACCAGCTTCGGGGACTAATGTCGGAGTAATGGGCCACGGGTAGGTCAACCCGAGCCCCAGAACCTTTCAAGACATCGGGGCAGGCTGCGCCCCTCAAGACCCCAGGACGAAGAGCCGCCTTCTGAGGAGTCGACGGCAAGAAGGCCGACTGCCCGCTCGCGGCCGAGTCCCAGGGATGACTTCAGGATAAAGCCAACTCCCGACTGGCGACGTCCAGAGAAGCCGGCTTTGGGGAGTCGGCCTGCGACTCCAACAAACCCCATGACCTTATCAAAGGGGACGGGGCAAGGGTGTGGCTAGAGCGAAGCCCACCCCCGCCACTTACCAAGGGCAGGCATGGCCACAGCACGCCGTACCCCGGAAGATCTCCGTGCGGCATGGCACTGTTGCCATGCCGGCCCTGACATCAGAACCGCAGGGCCGAATCCTGCACCCACGACAGTTTGTCTGTACAGCGTGGAGGCAGCAGGCCCCACCAGTCAGTGAGACCTCAGGAGAACCACCAGTCGGACCCATCGGGAGTCGGCCCGGGGGAGTCGGCCGAGCCCTCCCCCGGGGCCCACACGCCATTAATCAAGATGTGATGGGGAGTGGCAACAGTGATCGCCCGCCGGGTGGCGGGGCTGTTGCCACGACCTCATGATCAAGCCCGCGTCATCAGAAGCACGACTACAGTAATCAGCAGCCGGCAAGACCCGCCTGCGGCGGACGCGGCATGTCGGCTCCGTAAAGGGCCAGTCGGCGGGCCCCAGCGGTCGGCAGAGAAGAAGGAGGCCAGAGGCACTGAGGTCTGGGCCCGCGTCCAGCCGGATTACCATTGTACCCCTGGGGGCAGGCCTATATAAACCCCAAGGGCACCCATGCAAAGGGTTGGAACCCATTAGCTCTAGACCAGATCATATAGAAGGGAGAGAGCTAGCCCTGCCCTCTCCTACCTCCTAGAAACAGCTCAAGGAGCAACCGTGTAAATACTTTTCCATAGTGATCACGCGGAGACCCCGCAGAGCAGCAGTAGGGGTATTATCTCCTCGGAGAGCCCTGAAGCTGGGTAAGATTCGCCGACGTGCATGTCTTCGCCTCATCCCGTTTCCAGGCACCGGCGACGTTCTACTCGCCCCCACCATGATAAGCCATCCTTTGGCATATGTCGCACCAAACCCCCGACAAGGGGGGGCGGCCCCCTCTCTCCCCACCTATAAATAGTGGAGGGGTGGGAGGGCGCCCACACCCTTGAACCTGGCGCAGCCCCTCCCCTCCAATACCTCTCCTCCTCCGCGTGAGCTTGGCGAAGCCCTACCGGAGAACTGCCACTCCATCACCACCACGTCGTCGTGCTGCTGTTGGACGCTCTTCCTCAACCTCTCCCTCCTCCTTGCTGGATCAAGGTGTGGGAGACGTCTCCGTTCCGTACGTGTGTTGAACGCGGAGGTGCCGTCCGTTCGGCGCTAGGATCATCGGTGATTTGGATCATGACGAGTACGACTCCATCAACCCCGTTCACTTGAACGCTTCCGCTTAGTGATCTACAAGGGTATGTAGATGCACTCCCCTTCCCCTCGTTGCTAGATTACTCCATAGATTGATCTTGGTGATGCGTAGAAAATTTTAAATTTCTGCTCAGATCCCCAACAGTGGCATCATGAGCTAGGTCTATGCGTAGTTTCTATGCACGAATAGAACACAAAGCAGTTGTGGGCATCGATATTGTCAATTTACTTTCCGTTACTAGTCTTATCTTGATTCGGCGGCATCGTGGGATGAAGCGGCCGGACCGACCTTACACGTACTCTTACGTGAGACTGGTTCCACCGACTGACATGCACTAGTTGCATAAGGTGGCTAGCGGGTGTCTGTCTCTCCCACTTTAATCGGATCGGATTCGATGAAAGGGGTCCTTATGAAGGGTAAATAGAAATTGGCATATCACGTTGTGGTTTTGGCGTAGGTAAGAAACGTTCTTGCTAGAAACCTATAGCAGCCACGTAAAAACTTGCAACAACAATTAGAGGACGTCTAACTTGTTTTTGCAGCATATGCCTTGTGATGCGATATGGCCAAAAGGATGTGATGAATGATATATGTGATGTATGAGATTGATCATGTTCTTGTAATAGGAATCACGACTTGCATGTCGATGAGTATGACAACGGGCAGGAGCCATAGGAGTTGTCTTAATTTATTTATGACCTGCGTGTCAACATAAACGTCATGTAATTACTTTACTTTATTGCTAAAGCGTTAGCCATAGTAGTAGAAGTAATAGATGATGAGACAACTTCAAGAAGACACGATGATGGAGATCATGGTGTCATGCTGGTGACAATGATGATCATGGAGCCCCGAAGATGGAGATCAAAAGGAGCAAAATGATATTGGCCATATCATGTCACTATTTGATTGCATGTGATGTTTATCATGTTTTACATCTTATTTGCTTAGAACGATGGTAGCTTACATAAGATGATCCCTCACAAAAATTTCAAGAAAACTGTTCCCCCTAACTATGCACCGTTGCGAAGGTTCGTTGTTTCGAAGCACCACGTGATGATCGGGTGTGATAGATTCTAACGTTCGAATACAACGGGTGTTGACGAGCCTAGCATGTACAGACATGGCCTCGGGACACATGCGAAACACTTAGGTTGACTTGACGAGCCTAGCATGTACAGACATGGCCTCGGAACACGGAAGACCGAAAGGTCGAACATGAGTCGTATAGAAGATACGATCAACATGAGATGTTCACCGTTGATGACTAGTCCATCTCATGTGATGATCGGACACGGCCTAGTCGATTCGGATCATGTTTCACTTAGATGACTAGAGGGATGTCTATCTGAGTGGGAGTTCATTAAATAATTTGATTAGATGAACTCAATTATCATGAACATAGTCTAAATTGTCTTTGCAAATATGTTGTAGATAAATAGCTCACGTTGTAGCTCCCTGTTTCAATACGTTCCTAGAGAAAGATTAAGTTGAAAGATATTGTAAGCAATGATGCGGACTAGGTCCGTAGTCCGAGGAGTGTCCTCACTGCTACACAGAAGGCTTACGTCTTTGATGCACCGCTCGATGTGCAAACCCCTACAATGTCGTCTGTGGATGTTGTGAACACCTGACAGACACATCCTGATGACTACTTCATAGTTTAGTGCACCATACTTTACGGCTTAGAATCGGGATTCCAATGACGTTTTGAACGCCATAGAACATATGAGATGTTCCAAGAGATGAAATTGGGATTTCAGGCTCATGCCCGTGTTGATAGGTGTGAGACCTCTGACAAGTTCTTTTGCCAACAAGATGGAGGAGAATAGCTCAGCTAGTGAGCATGTGCTCAGAATGTCTGGGTGCTACAATCACTTAAATCAAGTGGAAGTTAAACTTCCAGATAAGATAGTGATTGATAGAGTTCTCTAGCCACTATCACTAAGTTACTAGATCTTCGTGATGAACTATGACATGCAAGGGATGGAGTTGATCCCGGAGCTGTTCGCGGTGCTTAAGACCGCAAAAGGTAGAAATCAAGAAGGAGCATCAAGTGTTGATGGTTTAACAAGACCATTGTTTTTCAAGAAGGGCAAGGGCTAGAAGGGAAACTTCATGGATGGCAAACCAGTTGCCGCTCCAGTGAAGGAACCCAAGGTTGAACCCAAACTCGAGACTAAATGCTTCTATTGTAAGGGGAACGGTCACTGGTAGCGGAATTACCCCAAATGCATGGTAGATAAGAAGGCTTGCAACTTCAAAGTATATACGTGTTATTAATGTGTACCTCACTAGTACTCCTGGTAGCACCTGGGTATTGGATACCGGTTCAGTTACTATTATTGGTGACTTGAAGCAAAAGCTACGGACTAAACGGAGACTGGCCAAGGGCAAGGTGACGATGTGTGTCGGAAGTGTTTCCAAAGTTGATGAGATCACCATTGCACGCTCCATCTGCCTTCGGGATTAGTATTGAACCTAGATAAATGTTATCAGGTGTCTACGTTGAGCATGAATATGATCAGATCATGTTCATTGCAATACGGTTATTCATTTAAGTTAGAGAATAATGGTTATTCTGTTTACATGAATAATACCTTTCATGGTCATGCACCCTATGTGAATGGTTCATTGAATCTCGGTCGTGGTAATACACATGTTCACGCCAAAAGATGTAGAGTTAATAATGATAGTACCACTTTCTTGTGGCACTGCCGCTTAGGTCATATTGGCGTAAGATGCATGAAGAAACTCCATGTCGATGGATGTTTGGAGTCACTTGATTTTGAATTGCTTAACACATGTGAGCCATGCCTCATAGGCAGGATGACTAAGACCCCGTTTTCAGGTACAATGAAACGGGCAAGTGACTTATTGGAAATCATACATGCTGATGCGTGTGATCCAATGAGAATTGAAGCATGCGGTGGATATCGCTATTTTCTCATCTTCACTGATGATTTGAGTAGATATAGGTATATTTACTTAATGAAGCACAAGTCTGAAACGTTTGAAAAGTTCAAGCGATTTCAGAGTGAAGTTAAGAATCATCATAACAAGAAGATCAAATTCCTACGATCTGATCGATGAGAATTTCTGAGTTATGAGTTTGGCAATCACTTAAGATATTGTGGAATTGTTTCACAGTTGAAGCCACCTGGAACACCACAGTTGTAATGGTGTGTCCAGACGTCGTAACCGAACCTTATGAGATATGGTGCGATCTATGATGTCTCTTACCGATCTACCGTTTTCATTTTGAGGTTATGCGTTAGAGACAGCTGCATTCACTTTAGATAGGACACCATATAAGTCCGTTGACACGACGCCGTATGAAAATTGGTTTGGCAAGAAACCAAAGTTGTCGTTTCTTAATGTTTGGGGCTGCGATGCTTAAGGCTTTAGCCGGAGAAGCTCGAACCCAAAAGCGGACAAACACATCTTCATAGGATACCCAAAGGTGATAGTTGGGTATACCTTCTATCTCTGATCCGAGGGCAAATTGTTTGTTGCTAAGAATGGGTCCTTTCTCGAGAAGGAGTTTCTCTCGAAAGAATTGAGTGGGAGGAAGATAGAACTTGATGAGGTTGTCGAACCTTTACTTCAACCAGAGAGTGATGCAACACAGAAAGATGTTTTCTGTGGTGCCTACGTCTGTTGAATAGGAAGTTAATGATAGTGATCATGAAGCTTCGGATCAAGTTGCTATCGAACCCGGTAGGTCGACAAGGATATGTACTACTCTTGAGTGGTACGGTAATCATGTCTTGGATATCATGTTGTTAGACAACAATGAACCTACGAGCTATGGAGAAGCGATGGTGGGCCCGTATTTTGACAAATGGTTAGAAACCATGAAATCCGAGATAGGATCCATGTATCAGAACAAAGTATGGACTTTGGTGGACTTGCCCGATGATCGGCAAGCCATTGAGATAAATGGATCTTTAAGAAGAACACGGACGTGGGCGGTAGTGTTACCGTCTATGAAGCTCGACTTGTGGGAAAGAGTCTTTTCACAAGTTCAAGGAGTTGACTACGATGAGAATTTCTCACCCGTAGCGATGCTTAAGTCCGTCGGAATCATGTTAGCATCAGCTGTATTTTTCGATTACGAAATCTTACAGATGGATGTCAAAACAAGTTTTCTTACCAGTTTTCGTAAGAAAAGTTGTATGTGATACAATAAAAGGTTTTGTCGATCCTAAGGATTCTAAAAGGTATGCTGGCTCCAGCAATCCTTCTATGGACTAGAGCAAGCATCTCGGAATCGGAATATATGTTTTGATGGAGTGATCAAAGCTTTTAGGTTTATACAATGTTTGCTAGAAACTTGTATTTACAAGAAAGTGAGTGGGAGCACTACAACATTTCTGATAAGTATATGTGGATGACATATTGTTGATCCGAAATAATGTAGAATTTCTGGAAAGCATAAACGGTTGTTTGAAGAGTGTTTTTCAAAGGAAGACCTGGATAAATCTGCTTACATATTGGGCATCAAGACCTATAGAGATAGATCAAAACACCTGATGATACTTTCAAAGAATGCACACCTTGACATGTTTTTGAAGGAGTTCAAAATAGATCAGTCAAAGAAGGGGTTCTTACCTGAGTTCTAAGGTGTGAAGTTGAGTAAGACTCAAAGATTGACCACGGCAGAAGAAAGAGGAAGGACGAAGGTCGTCCCCTATGCTTTTTTCATAGGCTCTATACGGTATGCCATGCTGAGTACCGCACCTGATGTGTGCCTTGCCACATGTCTGACAAGAGGGTACAAAGGTGATCTAGGAGTGGAACACCAGATAGCAGTCAAAATTATCCTTAGAGGAATAAGGAAATGTTTCTCGGTTATGGAGGTGATAAAGAGTTCGACATAAAGAGTAACGTCGATGCAATCTTAACACCTATCCGGATAGCTCTGAGTAGAGATACCGGATATGTATAATGGAGCAATAATTAGGAATAGCTTCAAGTGGGACGTGGTAGCAGCATCTACGATATAAAGTTTTGCAAAATACATAGGGATCTGAATATGGCAAGACCCGTTGACTACAACCTCTCTCACAAGCATAACATGATCAAACCCAGAACTCATTGAGTATTAATCACATAGTGATGTGAACTAGATTAGTGACTCTAGTAAACTCTTTGGATGTTGGTCACATGGCGATGTGACCTGTGAGTGTTAATCACATGGCGATGTGAACTAGATTATTGACTCTAGTGCAAGTGGGAGACTGTTGGAAATATGCCCTAGAGGCAATAATAAATTGGTTATTATTATATTTCCTTGTTCATGATAATTGTTTATTATCCATGCTAGAATTGTATTGATAGGAAACTCAGATACATGTGTGGATACATAGACAACACCATGTCCCTAGTAAGCCTCTAGTTGACTAGCTCGTTGATCAATAGATGGTTACGGTTTCCTGACCATGGACATTGGATGTCGTTGATAACGGGATCACATCATTAGGAGAATGATGTGATGGACAAGACCCAATCCTAAGCCTAGCACAAAGATCGTGTAGTTCGTATGCTAAAGCTTTTCTAATGTCAAGTATCATTTCCTTAGACCATGAGATTGTGCAACTCCCGGATACCGTAGGAGTGCTTTGGGTGTGCCAAACGTCACAACGTAACTTGGTGGCTATAAAGGTTCACTATAGGTATCTCCGAAAGTGTCTGTTGGGTTGGCACGAATCGAGACTGGGATTTGTCACTCCGTGTAACGGAGAGGTATCTCTGGGCCCACTCGGTAGGACATCATCATAATGTACACAATGTGACCAAGGAGTTGATCACGGGATGATGTGTTACGGAACGAGTAAAGAGACTTGCCGGTAACGAGATTGAACAAGGTATCGGGATACCGACGATCGAATCTCGGGCAAGTACAATACCGCTGGACAAAGGGAATTGAATACGGGATTGATTGAATCCTCGACATCGTGGTTCATCCGATGAGATCATCGTGGAACATGTGGGAGCCAACATGGGTATCCAGATCCCGCTGTTGGTTATTGGCCGGAGAGTTGTCTCGGTCATGTCTGCATGGTTCCCGAACCCGTAGGGTCTACACACTTAAGGTTCGATGATGCTAGGGTTATTAGGAAGACTTGTATGTGATTACCGAATGTTGTTCGGAGTCCCGGATGAGATCCCGGACGTCACGAGGAGTTCCGGAATGGTCCGGAGGTAAAGATTTATATATGGAAAGTTGTTGTTCGGGTTCCGGGAAAAGTTCGGTTTTTTCCGGTATTGTACCGGGAAGCTTCCGGAAGGTTCCGGAGGGGTCCAGAGGTCCGGAAAATGTTCTACCACGTCCAATACAGCAGCATGGGCTGTAGGGGGGCGCCGTAACCTTAATGGGCCAAGGGCACCAGCCCCCCCCCCCAAGGCACATGCGCATGGGAGAGGGGAAACCCTAAGGGGGAGGGCCTCCACTTGACTTGGGAGGCACTCCTCCCCCCCTTGGCCGCCGCCCCAACCCTAGATGGGATCTAGGGGGGCCGGCCCCCTTTCTCTCCACCTATAAATAGTGGAGGGGTGGGAGGGCGGCCACACCCTTGAACCTGGCGCAGCCCCTCCCCTCCAATACCTCTCCTCCTCTGCGTGAGCTTGGTGAAACTGCCGGAGAACTGCCACTCCATCACCACCACGCCGTCGTGCTGCTGTTGGACGCTCTTCCTCAACCTCTCCCTCCTCCTTGCTGGATCAAGGCGTGGGAGACGTCTCCGTTCCGTACGTGTTTTAAACGCGGAGGTGCCGTCCGTTCAGCGCTAGGATCATCGGTGATTTGGATCACGACGAGTACGACTCCATCAACCCCGTTCACTTGAACGCTTCCGCTTAGCGATCTACAAGGGTATGTAGATGCACTCCCCTTCCCCTCGTTGCTAGATTACTCCCACGGTATTAGCAATCTTGGTGATGCGTAGAAAATTTTAAATTTCTGCTACGATCCCCAACACGGTATAGGGAACTTGTCCTTGAGTGTCAGCGCGTTCAGGGCATGGTAGTCGATGCAGAAGTGCCACGTGTCGTCCGCCTTGTGGACTAGGAGCATCGACGCGGTGAAGGGTGATGTGGATATCCGGATAATGCCGGCGGCCAACATGAGTGCACACTGGCGCTCCAACTCATCCTTCTGCAGCTGAGAGTAGCGGTAAGGCCAAACCGCCACCGGGTGGAGCCCGACAAGAGGTGGATCCGATGGTCGTACACCTGGGCGGGCGGGAGGCCCCGCGACTCGTCGAAGATGTCGTGGTGCTGCTGCAGAAGAGAATCCAGGAGGGGGTGGTCGGCCTCTGCAGACGCAGTGGCCAGCTGGAGCTGGGGCGCGGCTGGCGCGGTGCTCCCAAGGCCGTCCCACCGGATACGGCGGTCCATCCGCCAGAACGTCATCGTCAGGGCGTCGAAGTCCTAAAGGATGGGACCGAGGGTCCGTAGAAAATCCACGCCAAGGATGAAGTCGAAGCAGCCCAGGTCGATCCCGGCACAGGTAATGGAGAAGTTTTTGCCGCCGATGGAGATGGGAACGTCGCGTGCTAGCCCATGACACTGGAGGCGATCGCCGTTCGCCATGGTGACCCGCAGGCGCTCCCCGCCTGTCGACGGAAGTGCTAGACGACACATGGTCGCCGCGGGCAGGAAGTTATGGGTGGAGCCAGTATCCACCAAGGCCACGAGCTGCTCGCCCTGTATGAGCACCGGCAACAACCTGGTCCGCTCGTCACGGATGCCGGCGAGGGCGTGGAGGGAGACGACAAAGGCCGTCGCCGTGGGATCCGCGGAGGTGTCCGCAGCCGCCGCAGGTGGCGGGGTCATGTCGATCGAGGCGTCCTCCTCGGTGTAGTCGACCGTCTCCAAGTAGAAGAGGCGCGGATAGACATGTGTCGGCGTGTAGGGCTCATCGCAGTTAAAGCAGAGGCCTTGGCGCCGCCGCTCCATCTGCTCCGTGGGAGAAAGACGACGGAAGGGCCACGTCGTGGCTAGGGGTGCCGGAGCGGCCTGAGGTGGACAGTCGGGCGCCGGGCCCGACTCGCGAAGGCGCGGGCGTAGTACATGGCCTCCTGGAGATCCTAAGGTCCACGGAGCTCCACGTCGACGCGGATGTGGTCCGGAAGGCCACCAACGAAGAGGTCGGCCCGCTGCTGGGCCGTAATGCCCGTCGCGTGGCAGGCCAGGGCCTGAAAACGGTCGGCGAAGTCCTGCACCGTGGAGGTGAAGGGGAGGCGACCGAGCGCCGCCAGGCGGCTCCCGCGAACCGGAGGCCCGAAGCGAAGGAGACAAAGCTCGCGAAAATGCTCCCACGCAGGCATGGCGCCCTCGTCCTGCTCGAGGGCGTAGTACCAGGTCTGGGCCACGCCACGGAGGTGGTAAGACGCGAGCCACGTCCGCTCCGACGCGAGGGTGCGCTGCCCGCGAAAGAACTGCTCACACTGGTTGAGCCAGTTAAGGGGATCCTCCGTGCCGTCATAGGTGGCGAAGTCGAGTTTGGCGAACCGCGGCGGTGTCGGCTGCGGCCCGCCGTGCCGAGCAGGCTCGGAGGCTCGGAACAGTGAAGCGGGGGGTGCCTGGTCGGAGTAGTCCGGGTACTGGCTGGCGGGACCGGATGGCCCGCTGAATTGCGGGAACGGAGTCGACTCAACCGGGGCCGTGGTGTAGACCGGCGGAGGCGAAGACCCCGTCACCCACGCTAGCAGGGGGGACGGGGACGGGGGAAACCGGACCTGATGGATCGGTAACCCGGTAGTCGAGGCCGCGCCCGAGCTGGTCCCGGAGGATGATGGCGCGGAGAACGGCGGTGGAAGCAGGCCCTGGGACGCCGTCGGCGGCGACTGCTGGACCGGACATGCGGTGGACGGCGACTGCTGCAACGACCATGCGGTGGACTGCGGCTGCTGCAACCAGGAGGCGGCCGAGGCTGCCGACGGCACAGGCCAGAGGGGCGCCGCGGCCGGCGCTGGCCCGGATGCCAAGCCCGCCTGGGTCAGCCAGAACGGGGACCCGCCGAGCGCGGGCGCGCCCTGGTACGGCGCAAAGGGGCCCGCCCCGCCCCCGTAGTGCGGCTGCTGTTGTAGGAGAAGGCCAGGGGCGGCGATCGGGGCCGACGACGGGTGAGCGTAGGCCCCGGCCCCATATTGCTGTTGGAGCTGAAGACCGTGGACGGCGGTGACGAGGTGATGTAGCGTGGCAGCGAGTTGCCTCGGAGACAAGGGGGCACCGGCGATGGTGCAGATGCGCCTGGGGACGGCGGTGCAGGCGGCGCCGAGGAAGAGACAGGACACGCCAGCGAGGTCCCGACGGATGTGGTCGGCGCGGTGATGATCGGCGCCATCGTCATGGGCGCGGTGGTACCGACAGGCAGCGGCGGCGGTGATGGCGGCGGCGACATGATCACAACGTGGTCTCTGATTACCAAATTGGTAGGACTAGGGTTCCTACCGGTGTGGCTACACAGATTATAGGGACAAGGTGGGGAAGGACGAGGGCTGGAGCGTGCACGCCGGCGAGTGGGCGCCGTCGCGGCTAGGGTTAGGGTGCGGCGGCGGTTGGCTGGTGGCGGCTAGGGTTCCGGCTCCTCAGGGAGCCGGGCAACAGAAGATGATAATATCTTTATTGCTTCCTTCTCAAAGAGTCTTACAGCCTATATTTATAACCTAAATAACTTGCATAAGAATTAATCCTAAGATAACTTGTGGGCCAAGCCCCTAACTAATGCCCGGTGGGCCTTCTCCGGTTATAAGCTAAACCGGTCATAACATAAACACTCACAACAATTATTATTGTCGTGGAAACATAGTGATTGAGACACATCTTCTATAACATATAGCTCTCAATGATTTAGATGCATACAACAGCTACATGACACTTACTGTTGGAACGCTAGTAGAAGAAAATGTTCATGGTAGAACAATTATAGTTAAAACCATGAGTCCAAAAAGGCAAATAATTAAGTGCAGCCCTGAATAGCGGAAGACAATGTAAGTATCCCTGAGGAAAGTTCTTTCTAGTTAGAATTGAAGCCTTATAAGTTAAGGGAAAACTTTGTTTTTGCCATTTTAGTTTTTGCCAACTTTGCTTATACCACTTTAGATTTTGACATCTCATTTTTGCCACTCTTAACTTTTGACAATACATCACAAATGCCATTCCACGGCAAAAACGATAATTTGTCATTTCACTTTTGCTACTCTTAGCTATTGACATGTATTACAATTGCCACTCTAAATTTTTTGCTTTTGCCACGGAATGGCAAAAGTGATATATTGTCAAAAGCTAAGAGTGGCAAAAGTGAAATGTCAAATTCTAGAGTGGCATAAGCAAAGTTGGCAAAAACTAGAGTGGCAAAAACAAAGTTTTCCCATAAGTTAACAGTTCAGCTAAAATCTAGAGTGCATTGTTCAATATCAAGAAATAGGGAGGAAACTGAGGAAAAGGGGCACCCCACTGATCATATGGCCACACAAGAATGCAGGCTTACCCAGTTAAACTGTGTGGTAACTGAAGCTAAAACCAGAGCCATGACAGCCACAGTCACGTCAAAAAACAGAATTCAGAAACAACGCTGCACTGGGCTGGATTGTGCGTGCAACTTTACAGACATCATGTAACTATCAGTAGGACTGCAGGAGTAGCATTTGAAGGGCAGTGCATAGACTATTTTAACCCACCTACATGAATAAATGTACCGACGAACAAGCAGGATTTCTGACCAACAGTTGGCAGAACAATTGTGTACATTATGATTGCTTTTGTTCTGCTAACACCTTTTTCGACTTAAAATAGGCCACATGTAATTAGCATTTAACAAGAAAGACATGATCCCACAAATTATCGTATTAATAGACAAGCAATAGTTTTACTAGGTCTCTATCAGCAACATGCTTCTAATGATCTAATTCCCCCGACTGCAAACAGAAGACATAAGTTTAAGCTGCATGATGATGGCTGATAAGTCCTTCACTAAATGATCATATTAGCTTTGCTGAAACATTTTGCAAAGTTAACCGAGCACATGGAGGTAGCAGTGAACAGAACCACTGGTAGTATACAGAAACAAGTGCAGACAACATAAAGCAACCAAAATATGAATGACAACTGATGTCAAATGCACAATGCCTCTAACTCAGCATACAACGGCACATATGGTAGATATGGCGGCTCCACACCTTCCAGATTGCAGATTACTTTGACTTGCCGACAATCCATATTATAGCACATGAGTTTGAGATCCCGCACAAGGGTGAAGAATATCAAGTTGCATTCCGGATGAACGGCAATCCAATCAAACCAATAAATGCAGTAATCTGCCGTTCCAAGTATGTATGAAGTTTCAACGCTATGCTTCAATGTCCATGCTTTGCTTTGGTAGTTCTCAAGAACATAAACTACAAGTTGATTGACACCACCATCTTCATCCATCTGAAAATTGACATAATGCAAGCGGCCCTGTGAATGTTGAATAAAGCCGTTAACCAGACCACCAGGGACACTGAAGTTCATCCATGTTTCCCCGGCCGTGTCCACCACAGCTAGATAACGGGAAAAGTCACGGCCATCGACTTCAAAATGCAGATAGTCGTTAAGAAAGACAAACGATGACTGAAGTTCAGTAAGTAAGATACGTTCGTTCCATCTGTTTTCCTTATAAACCCAAACTCCGGTTTCCGACGAATACACTGCCACTCCAGCCACTCCGGAAATGAAGTTATCATGCTCCTCCACCAACTCAAACACATGGAAATGCGAAGACAGAGTTGGGTTGAAGCCCAAACGTGTGCTGCAGTTGACGCTGTCCTGGCCAGAGTCCGGCAACAGGACCCACTTCTCCGTGGCAGGATTGCACACCACATCAAAATGGCGCTTGCCAACCTCACCCGAGACGTCATACAAGCGGCAGAGGAGGAGACCGTTGCAGCTGTCCAACAGATCCAACTGCTGGTGTTGGGCAGGAAGGCGAATGATGTGTCCATGGGAGGGGAAGGCGATATGCTGGTGAAGAGGACAGGTGATTCCAGAAACCAATCCTCGAAGTTGCTGCTACCGTGGAAGAAGCCGGCGAGGGTTTGGGGGAGCTTTTTGCGGTGGTCGGGGTGGTGGATGAGGCTCAGCCAGTGGTTGGAGACGCACTTGAAGCGGCAGAGCGACTTGGCCGGGACGCGCGAGAGATCTCCACGAGGAGGTCGTCGGTGAGTCTCTCGGCCGCCGTCCTGCACTTGCTGTGGCGAGAAGGGGAAGACCTGCGGAAACACGGATCCAGGAGAGCTCACGGGATCGGAGGCACTATTCAAGATATCTTCTGATATTTCGATAAATCGGCCGATTTATCGCTTACCGCTGTCTGACCGATAAGATAAATCGGCCGATAAATTAGCCGATATGGCGATAAATCAGCCAATATGCCGATAAACTAGCCGATTTACCCCTTATCTTGGGTCGACCGATAAGTTCCTGATAAGCGATATCCCCAACATTGATCGGAGGAATGGATGCTATGTTCGATGTTGATGGTGATGCTCACCGTACCTGAAAGGAGATGGAGTGCGGTCGGCCATGGCGGAAGAAAGCGGCGGCGGCGGCAAGCTAGAGGAAGGGGAGTGAAACCGGGATTCCGTGAAACCGACGGGAGTGAGGCTGGGAATTTCTTTCCTTCTGCGTTAGCAGGCTGGGCCGTCGATGCTTCGACTTACGGGCTAGTCATAAGAGTCACAGCTGGACCAAATTGGAAAGCAAGGGGTCCACAGAAACCCACACCTTGCAAAATGAAATTCATTTACATTTGAAAATCTATGTCTATACCTAATATTAAAAGGAGGAACCTTTCATAATTCTCCATACGTCACCCCTTATATCCACCGTTACCATAAAGATTGACGGCTGAGATTTAAAAAAAAAGATCGTTTAACTTTTTTTTCTGGTACAATAGGTTTTGGTAAAAACCAAAATCATCTCGGGCCACGTTGGAACTGATTCATGCTAGAACCAGGGATTGAACAAGGAAGTGAGCCTCGTGTATATTGCCAACATAACCAGCGTTCTTGTCAAAAGAAGGAAAAGTCTCTTCACGTTTTTTCTCTTCGGTTGAACAGACGTCCATCCTCTTGGGTTTCTTTCGTACACATGAGACATGAGACTTTAGTTGGAGTCAAACTCCACATCCATCGTGGCCTTCCCTGCAATAAATATCGGCTCCAAAAAGAGAAGCGAAGGCTGGATCCGGCGGAGGCGATGGAGCAGTAGTTGTTGAGCCGTTGACGAGGATTAGCGCGAGAAAGAGAATGGAAGGGGTGGATCAAGCGGAGGCAGGGGAGCACCAGATGTGGATCCATCGGACTAGGAGGATCGGCTTAGGAAACAGGAGGGAAGGGCTTGGTCTGGCGGAGGCGGGGGAGCAGCATATGTGGAGAATAAAACCTAATCTGTGCCGGGCAAGACAACGACGAGGAAAAGCAACAAAACTCGGGAGGAGGACGAGATGAAAATATCAAGACGATGTGAAGGGTTGCATGGGAAGCCCGGCACCTGTGTGGGCGCACGATGAAAAGACTTTTCTAGCCAACGGCATTGAGATCAGTAGAGGCCTCATGAGATCCGCGCTTCCCGCGACCTCCGGCACCTAACACGAATCCAGCTATGCAGCGCTCGCCGATAACCTCACGAGGACGTCGTCTTCCTCACGGGGCCATCAGGCTGAGCAACGAGAGGAATGGCAGGAACCGTCCGATCTAGCCTACGGATGAGCCATGCGACAGCCCATGCCTGAGAAATAAGGCGCCAACAGCCGTGGCAAAGGAGTAAAGGAATCTACAGACGTGGAAGTTGACATAGACGGGATGTCGGGGCTGGCTTGGAAGGAGCATTGGTCGGAAGTTGGTCCAGTTGGACATGGACGCCTCAGGCGCCTATGGAAATTGCACCCTGTGCATGCGAAATACATAGGTTGGCCACCAGCAGGTGTCAGGTTTGCTCGATTCTTGCATCGTGTCGTTTCCCTTTGTCCATCGATGCCTCCCTCCAATCAATAAGCAGCATGCAGTGCGTAAGTATGCATCTACAATTCTTCTCCATGCATGCATCTTATGATTTTTCATAATTTTGTTTGGTTCTCCCAATGATATTGTTCTTATAACAAACATAAGTATATTGCATATTAAATTTCTCAACAACAACAAAAAATCCTATTACGTGTATGTGTTTAGCATGCTCCCATAAGGTTGATCTATTATGCATATGATTTTTATTTTTTCCATTGAATCCATAAGGTTTATGATGGCCGGGCTCATCCTCTATTACCTGATTAATTCATGGTGCCACACGTGAAAGTTTGTTTCTGCCTTAGCAAGGCGCACCGGGATGCCGGATTTGTATTCGCTCTGGTGTATCACACTTGACAAGTGCTTTCCGGCAACGTATGCAGGGTATCACACTAGCTTGATTTCTTTCGTTAGTATACCTTTTTTTAGGGTGGGGACATGATAGTATACGCGACAAATGCCTACAAAGCTACTTAAGCAAGCAGCTGGTTCGATTTTTTCGTAGGCAAACACACATACGAAGCAAACTACTAAGCTGCTGGCTAGGTTGGTTGATCTGGATTGGCACAAGAGCAGGCTTTGCTACTAGCTGACGGCGTCAATTGATCTGGATTGGCCTCACAAGAACATGCATACACGTGATGGGCATATGTTTACAAAGCTATGTGATAAGCAGTCTGATGGATCGATCTGGCGTATACACATGTACATGAATCGATTGATTGCTTGCAAGAACTCCCGGGTAAGTAAACTAACAGTTGCACAACTCCAATTGGATCGAGTCAAGTTAGGCTTATAGTAAGTGCTTGATTTTCTTCTTCTTTTCTGACCCCCCCCCCCCCCCCCCCCCCCCCGCCCCCTAGCCAAGAGTCCATGCACAATGTTAAATAAGTTTCCATAGCTAAATTGACTGCACACCTTACTTCTCTACAAGGAGGAGGAATTAGGTATTTTTCATATTCCAACAATTCAGAATTTTCTATCAGTTTGCACTTATGTCTAACTTGACATGGATTTTTCTTAACTCCTAGCGTGCTAGCAAAATATTTCATACCCGGACCATAGGTTACCCCTTTTTCCTTTTTATTAGAAGCTGGTTACCCTTCTTTTTTTCATCTTCAAGACAAAAATCAATTTTGGCCATGGTGCTTTTAGTGTGGAAGAAACTCAATGCTCACATGAGCTAATTTGCATGTCTAGGAATGAAGAGGAGGAATCCAATAATTACACGTGCAACTTACATGGATCAATCAAGGTTCTATAGTATTAATTCTTGAATATTTATGCAGAGGTGTTGCACTTTGCTAATCAGATTCACACTTCGAATTTCCATGGGTGACAGTGATATTTCTATGGGCCGGGAGACAATGTTATTTCGTCTCCTGTCTATCGACTGTTATATCATATGTAGTGGATGCAAATTTCAATGTGTTTTAGTGCACATAAATTGCTACTGGTAGAATTTTTTTTCCATTTTCCTTATGATCCTACATGGCTTGAAAGATCATGATATCTTGATTCATATGCACCGAAATCCAAGTTTTGGTTCCTTTTTAGTTTATAGAATATATATTTCTAAGTATACAATGTTTTCTTTCACAATCAAGTGCATGGATACTTATTCTATCCGTTGCAACGCACGGGCATGTTTGCTAGTGGTTCCTCAAATAAATTTGAAGGTGACTTGCTGGAAAATTCTGTATGATGATTTTGACTTAATTGATGAGATGAAAGAGTAATTAGCGGCAAATATCATATCAGATCAACCAAGAATGGGATGTAAAAAAAAAGATCAACCAAGAATGGGACTCTCATGGAGGGAAGAAGGTATTTTGCATTTCAACTCTTTTCTGTAAAAAATGTGAAGTGGACTTAATGGAAGCTTTTGCATGATCTGCACATTGATTTTAATGTTTTGAATGATCTGCACATTGATCTTGATGTAAAATAAATATAAATAATCTGCAAAGATTAGACCGGCCGGCAATATGGTTGCACGCCAGATTGGCAGTTTGGCATTGACGGAGGGAAAGGGGAGCACTCCACTGACTAACTTACCGACATCGGGTGCGGTCCTATGAGATGCCATCGGCTGAGGTTGAAAGTGATCATAATTTGCAAAGGATGACTGTAATGATACGAGGGATGTTGTGCCCCCCGAGCGGTAGTCGTGTGGTCATTTGTGATTACCATGGCAACTTAGTAGCCGGAGCCTGCAACTTTTACCTACGGTTTCTATTCTGGAAAGTGCGGGGCCTGTTTGTTTAAGCTTTCGTGGCAAAGTTGATGCATAATAAGCGTTGTCACTTCAGTACATGTGGATGTGCTTCAGGAAATTGCACTGAAAATGACCCGAATTCAGATTCAACTTTATTGGCAAAACTGATTTCAAATAGTTGTTTTTGTTTCAACTTTTGATTTTCCTTACGAGAATCTACTATCTAAAGCCGAAACAAACATGACTCGAGGAGATTGGATGTGAGGGTGTCGTTCTTGAGGTGGAAAGGATGTTGCGGGGAAGTTGAACAAGGGAATTAAGGACTATTCACCTGGGCCTCAACCCAAAGAAATCTATGCGCCAACTCCAGCAATATCTAGTCAAGCTGAACGACAGATGTAGTAGCTGACAACTAATGTCGCGCGTGCAAGCCACATTTCCCGTGATTGTATTATATAAAATTAAATTTTTCCAACAAATAAAATATATCGAGAATAATACAATATAATATAGGAAACAAAAAGTGCCATCATGCAAGTAGAAAAATATCTAATCTATACTCCTAATGTCTGAGTTGGTGCCCTCGCAAAAAAATGTCTGAGTTGGTGAATAGTATCCACGGTTTATTTTCGTCCCATCACTTTCAACCATTTTTTTCCGCTAGTTTTTTCGTCTCACCTCCCACTATCATTTACTGCGGGTTTTTTTTACTTCAGCTTGCATATATATCCCTAATCTATCCCTAATAATAACAATCTTTCTTTTTTTTTTGAAATGGAACACTTGTATTCCATTACGACACGGCCAAATCGCCGGTCACCGCACTGATTACATCTTCAGGGTAGCTTGTGAACCATTCACAGTGTTCATCATGAGCTAAACCTGCACCCATAGAAGCCAACACATGTGCTGGCTTGTTACAAGATCTTGGAACGTAGACTACAGAGGCCTCTATAAAAAGAGTGCTAAGCTTGAACTTAATATCGCTGAACATGATTCCTAAGGGCGCAAGGTCATAGGCTGTAGATGTCACAGCTTGTTTGAGCACGAGGCAGTCTGTTTCAAAAACAGCACGTCCAACACCCAAACGATCAGCCAGAGAGATGGCCTGTAGAAGAGCATAAGTTTCAGCGTGAAGAGCATCCGAGCAGTCATGTTTCCCGCCAGCTGCTGCAAACCGGACATCCGGCGTTTCATCTCTGCAGATAATACCCCAGCCACCTGCTACTGTTTGTTCACAAAAGGATGCATCCGTGTTGATCTTAACCATATCATTCGATGGTTTTTCCCATCTACATTGCTGCACTATTCCTGGTTTGGGTTTTGGCACCAGGAATTCAAACCATTCATCAACATGGTGCTTGACAGTATACCTGAAGGCCTCAACCTCGAGTCTCTTCTCGCCATGGTTACCTTTGTTTCGCTCCGTCCACCAGCACCACAGCAACGCCACTGCTAGGAGCATACGTTCCTCCGGGAGGCTAAAAATCACTGACAAGCACTCTTTGGGTGAAGCACAATCTAGCAGCTTGACTCGAACGTCCTCTAGAAGCAGAGCACGCCATCGTTGCTTGACACTCTTGCATTTGATAAACAAATGTTCCCCATCCTCAAAGTACTTGCCGCAGACTGCACATCAGGTGTCGAGCTCCACGCCGCGCCTGCTGATATTCATATACATTGGGTGACTATTATGAGCAAATCTCCAGAGAAAATGATGAACTCTGGGTGGGCAGTGGATCTTCCAAATAGTCTGAAAAATTTGAGAATTGTGTTCCGTATTTCCTGAACTCTGTCCCCGCTGCCGGTTAGCTTCATTTTTCAGCATCTGTACATGTACTTTATAAGCAGATTTAACTGAAAAGCAACCTTTACTATTGAAATGCCACGCCACAAAATCCTCAGCTTGGTCACAGATTGGTATGCTTAAAATTGCCTGGACATCATCAGCGTGAAAACATCCCTCAACTAGGCCGCGGTCCCAGCTTCCAGTGTCCGGGTCCATCAATTGTGAAACCCTTGACAGAAGATTTGCACCTTGGTTCGATACAGGCATACGAGTTGCACCTCTGGGGATCCACGGATCCTCCCAGATCCTCACCTTCGTCCCGTCCCCGATACGCCAGATTATCCCTTCCTTCAGCACCTCTAAACCTTTGAGAATACTGCGCCACACGTAACTCATTCCAATGATAGGTTCGGCAGCTAGAATATTGCCAGAAGGGTAATACTTGGCTCGTAGCACTTGTGCACAAAGTGAATCCGGGGCTTGTATGAGTCTCCACCCCTGCCGTGCTAACATGGCCATATTGAAAGAGTGCAGATCACGGAAGCCCAGTCCACCTTCCTATTTTGATAACTTCATTTTCTCCCATCCAATCCAATGCATCTTCCTTTCATCGGCTTGCTAACTCCACCAATATTGGCATATAAATCGGCTGATCTCATCACAGAGAGACTTAGATAGATCAAAACAAGCCATTGCGTATGTCGGGATAGATTGAGCGATAGCTTTAACATAGACTTCTTTACCTGCCATTGACAAGCATCTTTCCATCCCTCCCTGCAATCTGCTCAAAATACTATCCTTCAAATATGCAAAGCACTTCTTCACCGACTTACCAATGTAAGTGGGCAATCCCAAATATTTTCCACCATTGGTCTCAGCCCCCAATTGTAATTCCTGCAGCAACAGATTTTTAATCCCTTGTTTTGCATTAGCACTAAACATCACCGAGGACTTTTCTCTGTTAATAACTTGTCCTGGGCTTTCCTCATATGCTTGCAAAATAGATTTAATTGCCTGCACTCCTTGAACACTAGCCTGCATAACCAGAAGAGAGTCATCCGCGAAAAGAAGATGATTGACCCGGGGTGCCATTGGGGCCAACTGGATGCCTCGGATGTGTCCCTCCCATTCAGCTTGGTGCAACAATGCTGAGAATCCCTCAACACATAGAAAAAATAAGTACGGCGAAATAGGGTCACCCTGTCTGAGCCCACGCCCCGGAACTATGACATCCGTGAGATCGCCATTTACCCTGAACCGGTATGTGACGGTTGTGACACACTTCATAATTAGCTGAATGAACTCTTCCGCAAACCCCATCCGCTTCATTATGCCCTCCAAAAAAGGCCACTCTACTCTATCATATGCCTTACTCATGTCAAGTTTTAGTGCCATATAAACATCCTTTCCAGTACGCTTCCTCTTCATAAAGTGACTCATCTCATATGCCAAAATTGTATTATCTGAGATTAAGCGCCCCGGGAGAAAGGCACTTTGGTTCGCAGAAATGAGTTCATCCAGAATCATCTTGAGACGGTTAGCAAGGACTTTGGAGACAAGCTTGTACACAACATTGCATAGGCTAATAGGGCGAAGATCTTTGATATGATCTGGGTTCCGAACCTTTGGGATGAGTACAACAATAGTTTCATTCCATCCCTCCGGTATACTGCCGCCTTGCAATACATGCAACACCTCTTGCACCACAACCTCACCAACCGTGCCCCAAAATCTCTTATAGAACACAGCCGGCATACCATCCGCACCTGGAGCCTTCAGGTCATCCATATCATCTAGTGCCTTTTTTATTTCTTGAGCTGTGTATTCCTTGCAAAGAAAGGTGTTCATTTCGGTTGTTACACGAGGCATAACATTTTGTAGCACCCGCTCAATGTTGGTACCTGTCATGGGGGTAAACAAGCCAAAGAAATGATTAGATATAAGAGCCTTCAAGGCCTGTTCCCTCTCCACCTCCACCCCATCATCTCCCTTTAACTTGGTGATTCGGTTGGCTCTCTTCCTCTTCGAAGCAAAACCGTGGAAGTAATCTGTGTTGCGGTCCCCTTTTGTTAGCCAGCCAACATGGGCACGTTGTTTCCAGAACACATCCAGCTGCTCCTCTAGGCGACCTAGTTTGAAACGAACAACTTGCTCTCTCCTTACTCTAGCCTCCGACAAATCACCTCTACGACAATCTTCCAGCTCAAACCGAAGCTGTTTGATTCTCTTCTGTAGGTCGCCCAACACCTCTTTACTCCATACATCAAGATCTTTTGAAACTGCCCTAATCCTCTCCATCACCCTTCCTTCTCCTCGACAAGCCGCACCCTCCCATGCCTCCACAACCACCTGTTCACAGTCCTCTTCAAGTAGCCAGCGAGCCTCAAACCTCTTATTTAGGTTGTTTTCTTTCGGCCTATTCCTCCGGACTGCACCATGAACATCTAGAATGATGGGACGGTGATCCGAGTGTTCTGGACAGCCATTCTTTACCTTAAAACCAGGAAAACGCATACACCACTGAGGATTAGCGACTGCTCTGTCAAGACGCTCACGAATATACCCATCCAAACGATAGTCATTATTACGCCAAGTAAAAACATCACCCTCAAAACCGAGGTCATTCAAATTACAAAAGTTTAAAGCATCACGAAATCTGTCCATCAGAATTTGTGCACGAGGCACTCCACCCTGCTTCTCAAAATTGTAGAGGATCTCATTGAAGTCTCCCATGCACACCCATGGGAGCCTTTCTTGTTGGTGAAGAGTCCGAAGCAAACGCCATGTCTCCTCTCTGTGTTCAGTTCGTGGCTCGCCATAGATGCCCGTGAGTCTCCACTTGTAACCATCCTCTTCCTCAATTATCACATCAATGTGCATCCTTCCTAGCCATCTCAAGCTAAGATTCACTTCTCTCTTCCACAACATCGCCAACCCTCCGCTCTTGCCCTCACATGCCTTGTAGACAAGGTGCGGCATGCCCAGTGTATACCTCAGCTTCTCCACTTTATTTTTATTCATCCTAGTCTCAGAAAGAAATAAAACATCGGGATCCTCCTTCTTCTGGAGCTCCAGAAGTCCTCGAACTGCCGGCCTGTTCCCGAGCCCCCGGCAGTTCCATGCCACTATTCTCATTTGAGCTCGCGGAGCTGTTCATGCAGCCCCGCATCCACGGTAGTTGATTCCTCAACGGCCTCCTTTCCGTCCATGTCCATTTTCTGCTTCTTTATCTCACTTTCTTCCACCAAATTAGCCTCTGTCATACCACGCTTTCTATCCTTCACCTCACCTTCCCCATCAGTACCAGCTGGCAAACGCCTATTCCCGTCACCATTCTTCCTCGGCCTCCGTCTACGCTTATCTCCCTCATCCTGTTTGGTTTTGTTCTGGCCCACTTGCACATTTGGTAACGATCCATGATCGACGTGCATGGGGGTGTTCCCCTGCATGGTTGTGGCCCCCTCACGGTCTCCATCACCAGAATCCCCCTCCAACCCAGTAGTAGCATCAGGTGTATTAAGTTTTGGCAGCATCTCTCCTAACAATGAAGCACTTCCACCAATATTATGTTCTGAACCGGCTGCACTTCCTTTATCCGCTTCAGAAGTCTTTTCCCCCTCATTTCCATCAGTGATCTTCAGTGGGCTAGTGACCTTCCCCACACCCCCCTTCTTGTTCATCATTTCCTTGTCCTGGTTATAATCTTTCTTCCATGATCTGCTATCACTTCCAGAAGACTTGTTGTTCCTACTACCAAATTTGTCAACGTATTTCCCCTTCCCTCCATGCCACTTGCTTCCCGAGGTACTGTCCGAACCCCAGTCGACTCTCTTAGCCGGCTTCCAACTCAGCCAAGATCCCCATTGCTGCACTTCCCCTCGAGTCAGCTTAGTCGAGCAGGACTTATCTGTATGGCCAATTATCCCACAAGTGTAGCAAAAATCAGGAATGAATTCATAAGCAAATGGGCACCATTTTCCTTCATCTTCTCCCTTCTTCTTTTCCTGTCCATCTACTTGGCTCCCACCTCCCTCAGCACACAGCTTGTCCTCATCATGAACTGTGATCCCACGCCAGAGCGGCTCTTTGATATTCAGACGAATCTTAACTCGTAGGATCCGTAATCTCGACACCGCATCCACTCCCACCTCTGCATCCATGAATTCTCCGACCTCATCACCAATTATCTCCCCAGCACCTGCATTTAGCATACCTAGAGGCAACCCAGAGACTCTAACCCACACAGGCATAGTTGCGAAGTTGTACTCATCCAAAGTCTTTCTTGGGTCAAACTCCTCTAGCAATAGGGCGTCCCCTTTGAACATCCACGGTCCTTCCTCCATGGCCTTTCTCTTCCCTGATTGCTGCAGAAACTTGACGTGGAAAATGTTCTCTCCCATGGTCTTGCACTCCACCCCCTCAACGGGCACCAAATCCTTCCCACTGAGTTCTCTAACGCCTCCGCAATCGCTGGTTTTTCAGATAGCAGCTTCATCATGGCCTGCGCCTCGACTTCCCCGAACATTTTGCCATCAGCCCAGCCGATCTGGATCCCCTTCTTCTCCGCCTCTGACAGACGCAGCCTCTCCATCAGACATGACACTTTCTCCATTAGAACTCAGAGAGCCTTGTTCGAAGCAGTCCTACCAACTATCTAGGGTTATGGGTGGTGTACGATCCCGTCCCCTAGAAACGAGAAAGGCTTATGGTGGTGGAATCAGGTGTGGAGGAAGATTGTGGCTTGAAGGTGGATTCAGATCTGACTACGGTTGACAACAATCTTCAGATCTCCCCCGTAGCGATGACGAGCGCAACGAGAGAAACGGCGGAGACTAGGGAGCAGCGGACCACAAGATCGGAACCTGGCCCGATCACGACGGCGAATCAGGGTGAGTAATCACAGGCAGGATCGCCGGGAGAAACGCCTACCAAAAACCCCAACCGTCGCCGAGGGACGGACCGATATAATAACAATCTTTCCTTATAATAACAAAGCACGGGTTGAGTCTGTCGGGTTCACCATCGCGGTGTTTTTACACAAAGGTCCCTGTGATTTTCCATATTCAACCCGCAGTCCGCCTAATAAGTCAAACCGATTTGCCAGAAAAATAAAAAAAATGTCGCAGCCGCCCGCACGACCCAATCTCCACTCCAGCGCGCCGCCGCCTCCTCCCACTCCATGCCCCGCCTCACCATGCACCGCTCGTCCTGCTGACTATCGACCACGGCCGCCTGCTGCCCGAGTCGTCCCACATGCCTTGCCGCGCCTCGCCGGGCGCTCCCGCGACCGCGCTCGCTGCACGACGCGCGCCCCGCCGCCTGCCTGCCTTTGCTACGATGTTTTTGGCCTCCATCATCGAGTATTGGCCTGACCTGCAGCGAGGAATCAATGAAGCCTACAGGGTCCTGAGCCTCGGCGGAAAACATCAGATTGATCTCTCTATCCATTGACGAGGGAAGATCTCTGCTTGTGTTAGATACTGTACTAGACATTGTTGATAATCTCTCTATCCCTGATCTGCTTTAGTACTTCAGGCTATGGATTGCGATTAATAGGATTCAGATTTAGAGGAATACTGAAGACACATTTGCCTGGCGCTTGTCACTGTTATGCTACTATTCTGAAGAATCCAGCTACAAGATCCTATGTCAGAGCAAGGAGCCTTTTTTGTCTTGCTAATGCTATCTGGAAGAGCTATACATCAATGAATTGTAAAGTTTTCATCTGGTTTTCTCTCAAGTACAAGATATGGAAGTCTGACCTGAAGAAAATATGCCTTAGAGGCAATAATAAAGTTGTTATTTATATTTCTTTATATCATGATAAATGTTTATTATTCATGCTAGAATTGTATTAACCGGAAACTTAGTACATGTGTGAATACATAGACAAATAGAGTGTCACTAGTATGCCTCTACTTGACTAGCTCGTTAATCAAAGATGGTTAAGTTTCCTAGCCATGGACAAGAGTTGTCATTTGATGAACGGGATCACATCATTATAGAATGATGTGATTGACTTGACCCATTCGTTAGCTTATCACTATGATCGTTTAGTTTTTATTGCTATTGCTTTCTTCATAACTTATACATGTTCTTATGACTATGAGATTATGCAACTCCCGAATACCGGAGGAACACTTAGTGTGCTATCAAATGTCACAAGTAACTGGGTGACTATAAACTAGTGCAGAACCGGGCAATAGCACCGGTTCGTAAGGCCCTTTAGTGCCGGTTCGGTAACCGGCACTAAAGTGTGGGCACTAAAGGCCCACCCCCCTTTAGTACCGGTTCAGCACGAACCGGTGCTAAAGGGCAACCACGTGGCACGAGCCAGCTCCAGGAGCGCGTAGGACATTAGTACCGGTTGGTAACACCAACCGGTACTAAATGTTTGGGTGTGTTTTGGTTTTGGTTTTATTTTTTAGTTTTACTTTAATTTTGTGTTTTCAACTTAATTTAGTGATTGTTTTACATTATAATGAGTTGTTAAATCATTAGGTGAAAGTACCGCGGATTAGTTTGACTGGATGCATGTGGATCCTAGCTAAGTCATGAAGTATATGTCATATCCATATTATATATACTTGATCACCTAATTAAGTGATCGACGTAATATGGATATGGCATATACTTGATCACTTAGCTAGAATCCATCCAGTTGAAAGTAATCTGCGGTTTCGTTCATAAATGAGATAATAACTCATCATCATCTTATTAATATAAAACTCTTGCATCATATATATCATCACCAACAACAGTTTTCATAGCTAGCTAAAAATCATCATATAATAGTCGTCTCATTACCACTACTTAATCATCATATAGTCATTACTGCTATCTAATCACCACTAACACTAGCTTAAAGAAGAAACATTCACTTGTACCAGAAGCAAAGATATCATCGAGTTCAACATGGTAATGATATTATAAGCGTTCATAACACCACAAAAGCAAATCACTCTTTGAGATTAAGTTCAGGACGAAGAACACGGCCATGAGAGGACAAGTACTAAGAGCATGAACTAGCTAATCACTCCTGTTGCTCTCTCAAGTAAAATAGCATAGAACATGTATAGCTTTCCCGATTCATCATATTGGAGCATGCAGATGAACATGTCTCCTAATCGTGGGTTGCGCTTCTGATTGCTGCCCCCTAGTACTTCTCTGCGATCGTTCACAATTTTGCTCTAGTCTTTTACTATTAAGCATTCCTCGCTATTAGAAATCCTGAATGCACTAAAGTGCATTGTAGGATATCTTGGCCGTAAGCTAACAATATTCATGGTACCATTAGTCTCGATCCAATCAGGCACAACATTTATCAGGAGTCCCTGCTGAAGAACATCGTATAGTAACATACTTAGCAATGAAGTTTAGCTTAAAAATAATGTATGCAAAAGATGCACTGAGGAGAAATAGTAGAAATCTTACCATCTTTCCTAAATATATGTGACCGTAGTTCAGTACGAACACTATTGGTCGCATGTTTTGAGTACTAACATTTCTAAGTGCAGGAAAAAAATTTGTCTTGACAGCATCAAGATCCTCAAGCCATGAAACATAATGACTTGTCTCCTCGCAGTTTAGTTCAGCCCCGGGACAATGGACGGTCCTGTCTACCAAGCGTCGGACATGTTTGCTTGATTGGAAATAAGCTGTCAATATAAATTACTTGTCAACTCTTTTTGAATAAACAATATCGAAGACATAAATATGGTTGAGAAACTAACATAATGGTAGAACTAGAGGCGTCTGCACATCGACCCAGATGTCTCTATTACCTTCAATATCATCTTCCGGACGAATATCAAAGGTGATAACCATATCAGGCTCAAATGCATAAGCCTTGCATAGTGCTTGCTAAGTTTTGCATTCAAAATAGGTGTATGTGTCTGCATTGTATAATTTGACGTTGAAGGTATAACCATGCTCGGTCTTCAAGTAAACTTTTTTTACCTCCATAATTTTGTAAGGACTGAAACCTATCTTATCCAAGACAAAAATTCTTGCATGGCAGGGGATACGCTAGTAGAATAGTGAAAAAATTAAAATTAAAAGTTGAAGCAAATGAAGCATAAGTCATGCTTAATTATGAAAAAAGACTTGTCGTTCTGACTTACTGTATCCACTTCGAAGTTCTCGTCCAGCTTGATGCTGAAGCGCCTATCATCAACTAGAAAATTTCTGCCGCATAGGCCGCGCAGGTCTTCGCAGTATTCGCACATAATGAAATCGTGTTCGTCGTCAGACGACATTCCTATGTTCATAGGTGAAACATTAAAAACTTATTAGTTTTATTAATTCAACTAATTCAACTAGTTCTGTTAATTCAACTAGTTCAACTAATTCAACTAAACTAGTTCTATTAATTTTCTTACTAAAAATAAGGTAGCTAGTCCTATATAGTAAATGTTAATTAGATAATGAAATCTCATATAACTAAATTAAATATATATCTAATATATAATTTATATCTAATTCATCTAACATTTGACATTAATATCTAACATATGTTCATATATAGGTGAAACATTAAACACTTACTAGTTCTATTAATTCAACTAAATAAACTAATTCTATTAATTCAAGTAAGCATTTACTAAAAATAAACTAGTTCTATTAATTTCTTACTAAAATAGAGTTGGTAGTTCTATATAGTAATATTTTGACTAGATCATCAAATCTCATATACCTAAATTTTCTTATTAAAAATAACTAGTTCTATTAATTCAACTAATTCAACTAAGAATTTACTAAAAGTAAACTAGTTCTATTAATTTTCTTACTAAAATATATAAAGTAGCTATATATAGTAATATTTTAATTAGATCATCAAATCTCATATACCTAGATTTTCTTACTAAAAATAAACTAGTACTAATTCAACTAAGCATTTACTAAAAATAAACTAGTTATATTAATTCAACTAGTTCAAATAATCTCATATATCTAATTAATTAATATCTAGCTAATTCATCTAACAATTGACATTAATATTTAACTTTTCTATCTAATTCATATCTAACATTTCACATTAATCTAACAATTGACAAAAATAAACTAGTTAAGTTCTATATATAGGTGAAACATTATTAGTTCTATTATTTCAACTAATTCAACTAGTTCTATTAATTCAACTAGTTCTATTAATTCAACTAATTCAACTAAGCATTTACTAAAAATAAACTAGTCTTATATTTACTAATTGGAGGCACCTTTTAAGTCCTCTCATTAACCAACATCATTAAAATTAATTACACTCTTGGATTGAAAAATATACGTTCAGGATAAAAAGAAAACTTGTTATATTAATTCAATTAGTTCAAATCTCATATACCTAATTAATATCTAGCTAATTCATCTAACAATTGACATTAATATTTAACTTTTCTATCTAATTCATATCTAACATTTCACATTAATCTAACATTCTTATCTAGGTAATTCATCTAATTAACAATTTGACATGCATTAATCTAAAAAACAGAAAACAGAAAATAAGTAAAAAATTGTGTCTGTGTGTGTGTACGTACGAGCGGGGGCGGTGGCGTACGTTCGGCGGCGCAAGACGGCGACGACGGGGACGGCGCGACAGGGGCGGCGGCGTACGGGCGGCGGCGCGAGACGGCGACGACAGGGACGGCGCAACGGGGCGGGGACGGCCGGGGCGCGCGCGACGACGGGGACGGGGACGGCCGGGGCGCGCGACGCCGGGGATGGGGCGCGATACTGGGCGGGAGTGGGGGCGGTGACGAAGACGAACAAGAACTAACTGAAAATTTTCTTAAGTGTTGTATATATAGGAGAGGCCTTTAGTACCGGTTGGAGTCACCAACCGGTACTAAAGGCCAACTTTGGTCAGGCCAAGAGGCGGGAAGAGCAAGCCATTAGTACCGGTTTATGGCTCCAACCGGTACTAAAGACTACCCTTTAGTACCGGTTGGAGCCACCAACCGGTACTAAAGGTGGTGCGCTGCCACCCGCGGTGCACAAAGTTTAGTCCCACCTCGCCGGGCGAAGGGCAGCCGCACTGGTTTATAAACCCAGCCGCGGCTGCCCTTTCGAACTCCTCTATAAGGCAGGCTTCTGTGCGTAACTACGGCGTGCTGCCCTGTGAGTCTGCTAGGCCTTGTGGGCCTAAAATTGCACGCCCGTGGTCTAGCAGGCCCACAAGGCAGCGCCCCAATTTTTTTATATAGTTTCTTTTCTTTTCTGCTTTTTTTCTTCTATTTATTTCTGAGTAGTTTTTTCTTTTCTGCTATATTTATTTTCTTCTATTTATTTCTGAGTAGTTTTTTATATAGTTTTTTTCTTTTCTGCTATAGTTTTTTTCTTTTCTGCTATTTTTTCTTTTCTGCTTTTTTTCTTTTCTGCTTTTTTTTATTTTCTTCTATTCATTTATTTTTATATACCATGCCAAGTTGATGGTTGAAAGTTGATGGCGTGGCTTTGAATGGTGCATACTGAATGCACAAAAAGTCTCGAGTTATAATAAGTTTAAAAAAATGAAGTGCCGGTGTAACAGATGAGTTCTCATCCGAAACCCTGATACTCCAAAAGAGATTGTCCAGTTTGTACACGAAGTGCGTCCAGTTTTTGCCGTGACCCTCTCTACTCTTTCGCACATGCTATGCGGGTGAAATGATGATACCATGCCAAGTTTCAACATTTTCACAGTTCATTTTGTAGTGATTTTCAATTTCACGGTCATTTAGCTCTCTAAACAATTAGGTAAATGACTGAAAACAGCAAATGATGTCAGAACATGTTGGAAATTGATGACATCACTTTGAATGCTGCATACTGAACACAAAAGAAGTTCGGAGTTCAAATAAGTTTAAAAAACATTGAAGTGACCGTGTAACGGATGAGTTCTCGTCCGAAACCCTGATACTCCGAAAGAGATTTTCCAGTTTGTACACGAAGTGCGTCCAGTTTTTGCCGTGACCCTCTCTACTCTTTCGCACATGCTATGCGGGTGAAATGATGATACCATGCCAAGTTTCAACATTTTCACAGTCCATTTTGTAGTGATTTTCAATTTCACAGTCATTTAGCTCTAAACAATTAGGTAAATGACTGAAAAACAGCAAATGATGTCAGAACATGTTGGAAATTGATGACGTCCCTTTGAATGCTGCATACTGAACACAAAAGAAGTCCGGAGTTCAAATAAGTTTAAAAAACATTGAAGTGACCGTGTAACGGATGAGTTCTCGTCCGAAACCCTGATACTCCAAAAGAGATTGTCCAGTTTGTACACGAAGTGCGTCCAGTTTTTGCCGTGACCCTCTCTACTCTTTCGCACATGCTATGCAGGTGAAATGATGATACCATGCTAAATTTCAACATTTTCACAGTTCATTTTGTAGTGATTTTCAATTTCACGGTCATTTAGCTCTTTAAACAATTCGGTAAATGACTGAAAAACAACGAATGATGTCAGAACATGTTGGAAATTGATGACGTCGCTTTGAATGCTGCATACTGAACACAAGAAGTCCAGAGTTCAAATAAGTTATTAAAAATAAAAAAGAGGTGCAATGCTGGTTAATTTGCTTCAAGCCTTTCGGAATAGTGTAGACTGCACTGCACATAGCTCAGTGCAATCTATGCTATTCCGAAAGGCTTGAAGCTAAGCAACGTGCGGGTGAGCATTGCGCCTCTTCGTCATTGTCTCTGCACTCACGACTTATAAACCGCTCATACTGCCTCTCTCTTGGTGAGGTGGGACTAAAAATCAGCCTACTAAGAAACTCTAGTACCAGTTCATGCCATGAACCGGTACTAAAGGTCTTCGTGGGGGCCCCAGCCTGACCACAGCCACACTGGCCTCATTAGTACCGGTTCGTGGCATGAACCGGTACTAAAAGTTGCCCACAAACCGGTACTAATGATGTCCGCCCGCCTAGCCGTTGGAACCGGCACTAATGGTCACATTGGTGCCGACTCAAATTCAAACCGGCACTAATGTGCTTCACATTTGACCCTTTTTCTACTAGTGTAAAGATGCTCTACATGTGTCTCCAATGGTGTTTGTTGAGTTGGCATAGATTGAGATTAGGATTTGTCACTCCGATTGTTGGAGAGGTATCTCTAGGCCCTCTCGGTAATGCACATCACTATAAGCCTTGCAAGCAATATGACTAATGAGTTAGTTACGAGATGATGCATTACGGAACGAGTAAAGAGACTTGCCGGTAACGAGATTGAACTAGGTATTGAGATACCGACAATCGAATCTCGGGCAAGTAACATACTGATGACAAAGGGAAACCCGGTATGTTGTTGTGCGGTTTGACCGATAAAGATCTTCGTAGAATATGTAGGAACCAATATGAGCATCCAGGTTCCGCTATTGGTTATTAACCGGAAGTGAGTCTCGCTCATGTATACATAGTTCTCGAACCCATAGGGTCCGCACGCTTAACGTTCAATGACGATCGGTATTATGAGTTTATGTGTTTTGATGTACCGAAGGTAGTTTGGAGTCCCGGATGTGATCACGGACATGACGAGGAGTCTCGGAATGGTCGAGACATAAAGATTGATATATTGTAAGGCTATGTTTGGACACCGAAATGGTTTCGAATAAGTTCGGGCAATTACCGGAGTACTGGGGGGTTACTGGAACCCCCCGAGGAGTCAATGGGCCTTAATGGGCCATGGCGGGAGAGAGGAGGAGGCGGCCAAGTGTCCCCCCAGGCCCAATCCGAATTGGTGAGGGGGCCGGCCACTCCTTCTCTCCTTCTCTCTCTTCCTTCTTCTCCTACTCCAACTAGGGAAAGGGGGGAAACCTACTCCTACTAGGAGTAGGAATCCCCCTTGGGCGCACCATAGAGAGGGCCGGCCCTCCCCTCCTCCAATCCTTTATATACAGGGGAGGGGGGCATCCCATAGACACACAAGTTGATAGTTGTTTAGCCGTGTGCGGTGCCCCCCTCCACAGATTTCCACCTCACACTACTAGGGAAAAGGCTAGCAGCACCGCGGGTTCTAGATATATCAGTAGCGCGAGGACCGGCGCTACTAATAAGGCACTACAGCTAACCCGTAGCAGTAGCGCGTGCACACCCGCGCTACTACTATACAAGTGTAGCAGCAGCGCGCTTCGTGGAAACTCGCTACTGCTAATAGCTCTAGCGCGCTTTGCCTGGACGCGCTACTGCTACTGTGGCGCTGCTGCTAACTTTTCCTCACTCGCTACTGCTAATTTTAGTAGTTTTTTTCTACATATTTGTTTTGTATTTGAATAGGCTTTATACAATAATCTTTAGCATATGATACACATACAAATGTAATCATAGCATATACATACAAATAGTCTCATCAAATCATGTCATCATCATAATCATCATCCAACACAAAGTGGTCTCTCGTCATCATCTCGAAAATAGTGATACAAATCTCGATTACTTGCAACTACATCGTCATCCATCTAAACTATGATATACGCGAGAATAGCTATCACTTTACATGAACCTAAACTAACTACTGGCTGTCGCTCGGAAACCGGAAACCTGTACACCTGGGCCTGACATTCCGGCCACTCGTCGTATACTCCTGGCGTAGCACTTCTTCGCCGTCGATGATCTATACACCTGCATCGTCACATGAGTCGATGATATGCAACATATATAGTTGAGCAATAGAAAGAGACATACTTGGAAAAAATAGAAGCAACATATCATAAGCATAAATATCAAAGTTCATCGTACCCAAAATGCCCTAACTAGAGTGATCTTCGCTAGTCGAGGAGGACGGTTTAATTACATCACAAATAAAGTTTCGTAGTACATAATTCAAACTTTCGCCATACAGATAGTATGGACTAAACGGACACATTGACATATATCACCAATCACTCCATGTCATGCCATCCATCCAAGTCAGGGAGATAGTCCCCGAGCTTAGTGAAAGGCTTCAGGTCGAGACGCTGAGCGGCTACGTGTGTTCGGACATCTTCCCGCGACATTTGTCCTTCTTCGTAGAACATCCCTGTTTTTTCGAAGACCTCCTTCATGATGATTTGGGCAAGTTCGCGCTGGATGTGATAGAACTCACCTCGAAGTCGATGATCCTCGATATCTCCTAAGTTATTTGCCCATTGCAGAATATGGGCATCGCCGGATGTAGGTGACATGCGAAGGTTCTGGTGATCCCATCTGTACTCCAGCATCTGGTGTAGGACATAGAATCCATCATTAAGAGAATCACTCGGTTGCTGGATGCAGCAGAAGTCGGTCTTATGGCCGAAGGCGGGCCTGCCGTTCTTTTTCTTCTTGTCCTTGACCTCTCCACCCCGTGCGCCGTAGTAAAACATAGCATTGTCGAGAACATCCTTGATGTGGGTGTAATCCTTTTTGTTAATGCTCTTCGACGAGTCCAAGTAAAGAGCGTGGGAGTATCGGGGGTAGAGGATGATGAGGACGGCACGCTCACCGCTGCACAAATAAGTACACCTCAAATTAATTAGCCTCCACCGTGCAAATGAATGATTTAAATCAAAGGAAGGATATCCGCGCGGATGACTTACATGGGATGATAAGGCACGAGAATCACCTCCTTGTCCTTATTGGCGAGCATGAAATTGAGGATGTATTCCCTCGCGTATTCAGAGTGCTTTGCGCAGACTCCCAAGAAGGCCTCATGCATGAAGTACGGGTCAGCGACACAGATATGAGGTATCTGCTCAACCCCGATGAGGTAGTTCATGTGCAAAGCATAAAGGCGGACAAACGCAAAATCCAGCTTCTTCAAGTGAAACATGTCGAAGATGTAATCGAATCGAAGGAAGAACTTCTCCACGGGGAATGTGTCGACGTACGACAAACCCCGCGACATGTTAACCACATAGAGTGGGTATCCTGGATTTTTTGAGGTGATGAGGCCTTTCTCTATCCGCAACACATCATCATGAAGTCTCCTTAAATCACTGAATCTGGCCCCTAGCGCTGCTTCAGGTAGGATTGGTTGACCGGGGATATGCCATTTTGCCGCACCGGGGATATCTATACGGTCTTGAACTCGAGGCTGCTGAGGCGGCTGGATCATACAAGCAGCTTTTTTTGCCTTTCCTCGATCTCTTCCTAGACTTCTTTACTACCGGAAGGTTGTCCATAATACCTTCAAACTCTGGAGGCGGCAATTCAGGCACCGACTCATGAGGCTCAAACCCTAAGTAGGCGCCAGTATTGACATACTGTTGAGTGTCATCCTCATCCTCATCCTAATCTATGGCGACGTCACCAGCGACTAATGGAGTAGGTGAGGTTTTGATGTTCATACCTATCTGCGTGCTCGTGGGTGTGCTCCCGACCGCCTCCAGACGAAGTAGACTCTTTGGCCACAATAGGACCCGCCCATTGCAACAATCACCAAGCCGCCGCGGGGTCTCGTCGTCATCCCCCACTAGTACTAGAGGAGGCAAATTCTCGTGGCCCGGTTTCACACTGGCCACGGAAACCTTGAAGACGTTCGGGGGGATCGGCCGGCTGTGGAACAATGGTTCCTTCGGCGTCAATATTGTCGCCTTCCCCACGTCCACCTTCTGGTCGCCGATGGTGTACAATATGGTGCATGGGGTTTTGTCGGCCTGCAAAGAAAAGTTTGTGACGTGAGACATTCGAAAGGCAACGAAAATGGGAGATTGTACATTTATTGAAGGGGTCCAGTGTGACAGATACCGTGAGGGCGTCGAGCTCAGCCAAAGACGAAGCACCGCCGAGCACGTCCGGTGTGGGAGCAGGTGCAGCAACCGGTGTGGGAGAAGGTGCAGGAGCAGGTGCGGGAGCAGGTGCACGAGCCGGTACGGGAGCAGGTGCAGGTGCTGGTGCAACGCTAGTCGAGCTGCTCTTGAGGAAGTCAGCAAGGGGAAAGTCCGCTGCATTTTTTCTGGATTTTGCCTGCTCCAATTGAAAACGGCCGGAACCAAGGTAGTAGACATATCTACAAGCACCTGTTTTGCAGCAACTACTGATGTTGCGACTGTCTCAGATGATTTCTTTTCAACCACAATGTCAACCTTCTTGCCGATATTTTCTTCAGTTAACCTCTGTCTTTCCTTTCTCTCCTCCGTGGTCTCACGGTAGTACTTCTTCCACGTGGTGTCGTCTCCGACACCGTGCACGCGTCCATACGATGGTCGAGTCTCCACCGGGAATCCTTTCAATATGTTCAACGCCCGGTTGAATGGAGTGTCCCACTTGGGCCTCGCCAATGCCTCAGACGGCGAGTCGCTTTCGGGCGCAATCCTGTGTTGCCAATATATATTGCATATCATGAAAATATGAACGCATAAACATAAAGAATGTAATTTTAATTAGAAAATAAAGTATCAATACATCATGTATATATTATTATATAATGCAAATTATGATTATAAGATATATGCACACAACTATAAATAACAACTAAGTAAATACAATGTGATGAAATGCGTCGGGAGGGGGAGGGGGCAAATGCCCCCTATCCACCATATAATAATGTTGATATGTTTTAGAAATCACATTTTTTGAAATTTGTTTAGATCTTGGAATTTAGGGCGTGGCTATTCCAGGAAGATCAAGGAATACAAAATATTACGCTGTGAATGTCGCAACATATTCGATGGTGGCTCTCAACAGTGGTTTGATGGTAATTATTTACCCCTTCAGTCTTTAGCTAGTTAGCTAGTAGACTCGTCTACTATCAAAAAGCTACGCATTCGCATCACATAACTCAACACTAGCTACCAACATGATCAATTAATTCTTTTGCTACAGTATTGTGCAGGTTTGTGTTGGCGCCACTAGTTGTATTTGTCTTCTTTGCCCACAAGTACTGAAAAAACAAGGATCACCATCGACATTGTCGAGAAGTTCCTTTGGATGCAGCAGACCATCGACCCGATGAGGTATGCCTGCACAAATATCGCTGCAACCACAAACTGGTTTTCAGACAAGCTGGGAAATGGAGGTTTCAGCGCCGTGTTTAAGGGCGTGCTGCTTGATGATGTTCATGCAGCCGTCAAGATGTTGAACTCTGGCTCCAGCTGCAACGGAGATGACTTCATCAGTGAGGTTTCCACCAGCAGCACGATCACGTCAATGTGGTGTGTCTAGTTGGGTTTTGTTCTAAGGAAACTGGAAGAGTATTGGTTTACGGTTACATGCCACGAGGTTCCCTCGACAAGTACATATTCTCAGCTGAGAAGAGTTTCTCTTGGGACAAGCTCAACGACATCTCTTTGGATATTGTTAGGGGTATCAACTACCTGCATCATGGCTATGACAACAGATTCTCCACTTTGACATCAAGTCGCACAACATCATGCTCGACAATAATTTCATCCCTAAAGTTGTTGATTTCGGCCTTGCTAAACTGTACCCAAGGGACAACAACTTTGTGCCCTCCAACGCCTTACGGGGAACGGTTGGGTACATAGCTCCTGAGATGATATCTTGGGGCTTCGATGTTGTCGACCAAGTTTGATGTGCTAGGAGCGCGTATGCTGTTAGGCACACTGCTAGTGCTAACTTGTACTCTAAAAAGCAACCGTGCACATCTGGTTTGGTGTTTCTGATGTAATTAATTGCAAAGTACAAACACTGACCATCTTACATATTTCTAGGATAATCCAAATACTTAAAGGTGTACTAGCTATAGCTTTAAAAACATGATGTGCTTAATTAAAGAAGGACAATCCAAAAAAAAAGTACTTATCAAAGTTTACTCGTCCACAATGTACTTAACAAGAAGAGTTTGACATCAACAAAGCAGACTTAATAACAACACATCAAAAACATGAAGCCTACTCGTCAACCTCCCAGTTATAGATGGCACACATGAAGAGGACTGGCTCAGCATCCTGTCCCATGTGGAGCACGACGATCAACTTGTCACCTTCCTCTCGCTAATGTAGATGTCATGAATCTCATTCCACCCATTGAATGACGACGAGGCGTTCATCTTCTGGCAACGTGGAGTAGGTGGTTGCCATGTCCACCTATCAGAGATGACAATTCACAAGTCACCACTACGCTAAACTTGCATTTGCTCAGGCATCACATATTGGCTGAGAGGTCGTCACCCGCGCCACTTCCCGGTGCAGTCAACTGCCACGCGTTCAAATGACATGACAGTCACCCGTCCGTCCATCTACCTCCCACATTGATGGCACGCGGTAGCCGAGGCATCTCCTCCGGCGCCACCCATCTGTCCCTCTGCCGCCCATCGGTGCTATATAAACCGTTGCTCCGACCATAGTGATACGTCTCCAACGTATCTATAATTTTTGATTGTTCCATGCTATATTACATCCTGTTTTGGACATTATTGGGCTTTATTATACACTTTTATATTATTTTTGGGACTAACCTATTAACCGGAGGCCCAGCCCAGAATTGCTATTTTTTGCCTATTTCGGAGTTTCGCGGAAAAAGAATATCAAACGGAGTCCAAACGGAATGAAACCTTCGGGAACGTGATTTTCGGAACGAACATGATCCAGAGGACTTGGACCCTACGTCAAGAAAGCAACCAGGAGGGCATGAGGTAGGGGGCGTGCCTACCCCCCCCCCCAGGCGCGCCCTCCACCCTCCTGGGGCCCATGTTGCTCCACCGATGTACTTCTTCCTCCTATATATACCTACGTACCCCCAAACTACCAGATACGGAGCCAAAACCCTAATTCCACCGCCGTAACTTTCTATACCCGTGAGATCCCATCTTGGGGCGTTTTTCGGAGCTCCACCGGAGGGGGCATCGATCACGGAGGGCTTCTACATCAACACCATAGCCTCTCCGATGAAGTGTGAGTAGTTTACTTCAAACTTTCGGGTCCATAGTTATTAGCTAGATGGCTTCTTCTCTCTTTTTGGATCTCAATACAAAGTTCTCCCCCTCTCTTGTGGAGATCTATTCAATGTAATCTTCTTTTGCGGTGTGTTTGTTGAGACCAATGAATTGTGGGTTTATGATCAAGTTTATCTATGAACAATATTTGAATCTTCTCTGAATTCTTTTATGTATGATTGGTTATCTTTGCAAGTCTCTTCGAATTATCAGTTTGGTTTGGCCGACTAGATTGATCTTTATTGCAATGGGAGAAGTGCTTAGCTTTGGGTTCAATCTTGCGGTATCCTTTCCCAATGACAGTAGGGGCAGCAAGGCACGTATTGTATTGTTGCCATCGAGGATAACAAGATGGGGTTTATATCATATTGCATGAGTTTATCCCTCTACATCATGTCATCTTGCTTAAAGCGTTACTCTGTTCTTTTGAACTTAATACTCTAGATGCATGCTGGATATCAGTCGATATGTGGAGTAATAGTAATAGATGCAGGCAGGAGTCGGTCTACTTGTCTCAGACGTGATGCCTATATACATGATCATACCTAGATATTCTCATAACTATGCTCAATTCTGTCAATTGCTCAACAGTAATTTGTTTACCCACCGTAATACTTATGCTCTCGAGAGAAGCCACTAGTGAAACCTATAGCCCCCGGGTCTATTTTGCATCATATTAATCTTCCGTCAACAAGCTATTTCCTTTTTCGTTTATTTTGCTTTCTTTACTTTGCATCTTTATCATAAAAATACCAAAAATATTATCTAATCATATCTATCGGATCTCACTTTCGTAAGTGACCGTGAAGGGATTGACAACCCCTTTATTGTGTTGGTTGCGAGGATTTTATTTGTTTGTGTAGGTGCGAGGGACTCGTGCGTGGCCTCCTACTGGATTGATACCTTGGTTCTCAAAAACTGAGGGAAATACTTACGCTACTTTGCTGCATCACCCTTTCCTCTTCAAGGGAAAACCAACGCAGTGCTCAAGAGGTAGCAAGAATGATTTCTGGCGCCGTTGCCAGGGAGTCTACGCAAAAGTCAACATACCAAGTATCCATCACAAACCCTTATCGCCCGCATTACATTATGTGCCATTTGCCTCTCGTTTTCCTCTCCCCCACTTCACCCTTGCCGTTGTATTCGCCCTCTCTCTCTGTCCTCCTTCTCTTTCTCTATTTTCCTCTTTTTGCGTGTCTCTTGTTTTCTTGTGTGTTGGATTGCTTGCTTGTCATGATGGCTCTACCTAGATTTGGTGATCATCACCTTAAAAGTTTAGAAGAGATCGAAAGCAACGTCTGGAGTTTTATGGTCTTACAATTTGAGCATAATAATTTCTTTAGAAACAAGCTTAAGGAACAAAAAAGGTTTATGGGTTTTATGAATAAAGAGCTCGATGATATGACTAAACAATTTGATGGTTTGAAATCTCAGATTGCTCACCTTGAGAAGTTAATAGCTAAAGTCTCAGATAAGCAGGCCACCTTAGTTATTAAGATGGCCGCTAAGCCAGAAAATGTTGGGGATAATAAAGATGAAGATCTAAAAGTTATTGATGTGTCCCCTATTAAATCTTAGTTTTTCAATATGAATCTTGATAATGATGGGACTGAATATGATCCACCTTTACCTAGAAGACGTTCCAAAAATTCGGAGTCTTTAGATCTTGAAGCTAAAATTGTTAAAAGTGGGATTGAAGAAGTCAAAACTTTAAATATCAATGAACCCACTATTTTGGATCTCAAGGAATTTAATTATGATAATTTCTCTTTGATAGATTGCATTTCCTTGTTGCAATCCGTGCTAAATTCTTCTCATGCTTATAGTCAAAATAAAGCCTTTACCAAACATATCGTTGATGCTTTGATGAAATCTTATGAAGAAAAATTTGAGTTGGAAGTTTCTATCCCTAGAAAACTTTATGATGAGTGGGAACCTAATATTAAAATTAAAATTAAAGATCATGAATGCTATGCTTTGTGTGATTTGGGTGCTAGTGTTTCCACGATTCCAAAAACTTTGTGTGATTTGCTAGGTTTCCGTGATTTTGATGATTGCTCTTTAAACTTGCACCCTGCGGATTCAACTATTAATAAACCTATGGGAAGAATTAATGATGTTCTTATTGTCGCAAATAGGAATTATGTGCCTGTAGATTTTATTGTTCTTGACGTAGATTGCAATCCTTCATGCCCTATTATTCTTGGTAGACCTTTCCTTAGAACGATTGGTGCAATTATTGATATGAAGGAAGGGAATATTAGATTCCAATTTCCGTTAAGGAAAGGCATGGAACACTTCCCTAGAAATAAAATAAAATTACCATATGAATCTATTATGAGAGCCACTTATGGATTTCCTACCAAAGACGGCAATACCTAGATCTATCCTTGCTTTTATGCCTAGCTAGGGGCGTTAAACGATAGCGCTTGTTGCGATGCAACCCAATTTTATTTTTCTTCCTTACTTTTTGCTCCTGTTTAGTAATAAATAATTTACTTAGACTCTTTTTTGGTTGTGTTTTTGTGTTTAATTAGTGTTTGTTCCAAGTAAACCGTTGGGAAGACTTGGGGAAAGTCTTTTCAATCTTGCTGTAAAAAACAGAAACTTTAGCGCTCACGAGAATTGCTGCCATTTTTATTTGGAAAGTGATATTTAGTTAATTATTTTTTCAGATGATTAATAGATAAATTCCTCACGTCCAGAAATTTATTTTAGAATTTTTGGGTTCCAGAACTTGCGTTAGCTACAGATTACTACAGACTGTTCTGTTTTTGACAGATTCTGTTTTTCGTGTGTTGTTTGCTTATTTTGATGGATCTATGGCCAGTAAAATAGTTTATAAACCATAGAGAAGTTGGAATACAGTAGGTTTAATACCAATATAAATAAAGAATGATTTCATTACAGTACCTTGAAGTGGTGTTTTGTTTTCTTTCGCTAACGGAGCTCACGAGATTTTCTACTTTAAGTTTTGTGTTGTGAAGTTTTCAAGTTTTGGGTGAAAGATTTGATGGATTATGGAAAAAGTAGTGCTAAGAGCCTAAGCTTGGGGATGCCCATGGCACCCCAAGATAATCTAAGGACACCTAAAAGCCCAAGCTTGGGGATGCCCCAGAAGGCATCCCCTCTTTCGTCTACTTCCATCGGTAACTTTACTTGGAGCTATATTTTTATTTACCACATGATATGTGTTTTGCTTGGAGCGTCTTGTATTATTTGAGTCTTTGTTTGTTAGTTTTCCACAATCATCCTTGCTGTACACACCTTTTAAGAGAGACACACATGATTCAGAAATTGTTAGCATACTCTATGTGCTTCACTTATATCTTTTGAGTTATATAGTTTTTGCTCTAGTGCTTCACTTATATCTTTTAGGGCACGGTGGTGGATTTGTTTTATAGAAACTATTGTTCTCTCATGCTTCACTTAGATTATTTTGAGAGTCCTACCAAACAGCGTGCTAATTTGCTTTAATTATGTTAGGCATTCAAGATTAATAAAAAATTCTTATGAGTGTGTTGAATACTATGAGAAGTTTGATACTTGATAATTGTTTTGAGATATGGAGATGGTGATATTAGAGTCGTGCTAGTTGAGTAGTTGTGAATTTGAGAAATGCTTGTGTTGAAGTTTGTGATTCCCGTAGCATGCACGTATGGTGAACCGTTATGTGAAGAAGTTGGATCATGATTTATTTATTGATTGTCTTCCTTATGAGTGGCGGTCGGGGACGAGCGGTGGTCTTTTCCTACCAATCTATTCCCCTAGGAGCATGCGCGTAGTACTTTGCTTCGATAACTAATAGATTTTTGCAATAAGTATGTGAGTTCTTTATGACTAATGTTGAGTCCATGGATTATACACACTCTCACCCTTCCACCATTGCTAGCCTCTCTAATACCGCACACCTTTCGTCGGTATCATACACCCACCATATACCTTCCTCAAAACAGCCACCATACCTACCTATCATGGCATTTCCATAGCCATTCCGAGATATATTGCCATGCCACTTTCCACTGTTCCGGTTACTATGACACGCTCCATCATTGTCATATTGCTTTGCATGATCATGTAGTTGACATTTTAGCTGTGGCAAAGCCACCGTTCATAATTCTTTCGTACAAGTCACTCATGCATCATTGCTATCCCGGTATACCGCCGGAGGCATTCATATAGAGTCATACTTTGTTCTAGTATCGACTTGTAATCATTGAGTTGTAAATAAATAGAAGTGTGATGATCATCATTCATAGAGTATTGTCCCAAAAAAAGGAGAAAGGCAAAAAAAGGGAAGGCCCAAAAATATATATAAGGGACAATACTACTATCCTTTTTCCACACTTGTGCTTCAAAGTAGCACCATGATCTTCATGATAGAGAGTCTCCTATGTTATCACTTTCATATACTAGTGGGAATTTTTCATTATAGAACTTGTCTTGTATATTCCAATGATGGGCTTCCTCAAAATGCCCTAGGTCTTCGTGAGCAAGCGAGTGGGATGCACACCCACTTAGTTCTTTTTGTTGAGATTTCATATACTTATAGCTCTAGTGCATCCGTTGCATGGCAATCCCTACTCACTCACATTGATATCTATTAATGGGCATCTCCATAGCCCGTTGATACGCCTAGTTGATGTGAGACTATCTTCTCCCTTCTTGTCTTCTCCACAACCACCATTCTACTCCACATATAGTGCTATGTCCATGGCTCACGCTCATGTATTGCGTGAATATTGAAAAAGTTTGAGAACACCAAAAGTATGAAACAATTGCTTGGCTTGTCATCGGGGTTGTGCATGATTTAAATACTTTGTGTGGTGAAGATGGAGCATAGCCAGACTATATGATTTTGTAGGGATAACTTTCTTTGGCCATGTTATTTTGAAGAGACATAATTGCTTAGTTAGTATGCTTGAAGTATTATTATTTCTATGTCAATATTGAACTTTTGTCTAGAATCTTTTGGATATGAATATTCATACCACAATTAAGAGAATTACATTGAAATTATGCCAAGTAGCATTCCACATCAAAAATTCTGTTTTTATCATTTACCTACTCGAGGACGAGCAGGAATTAAGCTTCGGGATGCTTGATACGTCTCCAACGTATTTATAATTTTTTATTGTTCCATGCTATATTATATCCTGTTTTGGACATTATTGGGCTTTATTATACACTTTTATATTATTTTTGGGACTAACATATTAACCGGAGGCCCAGCCCAGAATTGCTGTTTTTTGCCTATTTTAGAGTTCCGCAGAAAAAGAATACCAAACGGAGTCCAAACGGAATGAAACCTTCGGGAACGTGATTTTTGGAACGAACATGATCCAGAGGACTTGGACCCTACATTAAGAAAGCAACCAGGAGGGCACGAGGTAGGGGGGCGCGCCTACCCCCCCTCCCCCCAGGCGCACCCTCCACCCTCGTGGGGCCCACGTTGCTCCATCAACGTACTTCTTCCTCCTATATATACCTACGTACCCCCAAACTACCAGATACGGAGCCAAAACCCTAATTCCACCGCCGTAACTTTCTGTACCCGTGAGATCCCATCTTGGGGCCTTTTCCGGAGCTCCGCCGGAGGGGGCATCGATCACGGAGGGCTTCTACATCAACACCATAGCCTCTCCGATGAAGTGTGAGTAGTTTACTTCAGACCTTCGGGTCCATAGTTATTAGCTAGATGGCTTCTTCTCTCTTTTTGGATCTCAATACAAAGTTCTCCCCCTCTCTTGTGGAGATCTATTCGATGTAATCTTCTTTTGCGTTGTGTTTGTTGAGACCGATGAATTGTGGGTTTATGATCAAGTTTATCTATGAACAATATTTGAATCTTCTCTGAATTCTTTTATGTATGATTGGTTATCTTTGCAAGTCACTTTGAATTATCAGTTTGGTTTGGCCTACTAGATTGATCTTTTTTTCAATGGGAGAAGTGCTTAGCTTTGGGTCCAATCTTGCAGTGTCCTTTCCCAGTGACAGTAGGGGCAGCAAGGCACGTATTGTATTGTTGCCATCGAGGATAATAAGGTTTATATCATATTGCATGAGTTTATCCCTCTACATCATGTCATCTTGCTTAAAGCGTTACTCTGTTCTTTTGAACTTAATACTCTAGATGCATGCTGGATAGCGGTCGATGTGTGGAGTAATAGTAATAGATGCAGGCAGGAGTCGGTCTACTTGTCTCGGACGTGATGCCTATATACATGATCATACCTAGATATTCTCATAACTATGCTCAATTCTGTCAATTGCTCAACAGTAATTTGTTTACCCACCGTAATACTTATGCTCTCAAGAGAAGCCACTAGTGAAACCTATGGCCCCCGGGTCTATTTTCCATCATATTAATCTTCCGTCAACAAGCTATTTCCTTTTCTGTTTATTTTGCTTTCTTTACTTTGCATCTTTATCATAAAAATACCAAAAATATTACCTTATCATATCTATCAGATCTCACTTTCGTAAGTGACCGTGAAGGGATTGACAACCCCTTTATTGCATTGGTTGCGAGGATTTTATTTGTTTGTGTAGGTGCGAGGGACTCGTGCGTAACCTCCTACTGGATTGATACCTTGGTTCTCAAAAACTGGGGGAAATACTTATGCTACTTTGCTGCACCAACATTTCCTCTTCAAGGGAAAACCAACGAAGTGCTCAAGAGGTAGCACATAGCCACAGTCACCCCTCTCCGCACCACTCCCCGCCAAGATCCCTCCACCGCCAAAGCTCTCTAGGACGGGCTAATGTCGGAGCAGAAGAAGGAGATGGCCACCATTGTTGTCGACTGGCAGGCCGACAGGCAGTAGGAGGACGCCTCTGACGACAGCGTGCAAATTTTGGACGCCTCCACCGACGAGCCAGCTCCACCCTCCTCTTCCTCCGCTGCACCCTCCTCCTTTGCTCCACCCTCACCGGTGCATTGCACCATGACCATCGGCGAGGCCCGTGCCCATTATATGTACATGGTGTTGAAGGAAATATGCCCTATAGGCAATAATAAAGTTATTATTTATTTCTTTATTTCATGATAAATGTTTATTATTCATGCTAGAATTGTATTAACTGGAAACATAATACATGTGTGAATACATAGACAAATAGAGTGTCACTAGTATGCCTCTACTTGACTAGCTCGTTGATCAAAGATGGTTATGTTTCCTAACCATAGACATGAGTTGTCATTTGATAAATGGGATCACATCATTAGGAGAATGATGTGATTTACTTGACCCATTCCGTTAGCTTAGCACTTGATCATTTTAGTTTACTGCTATTGACTTGACCCTTTCCGTTAGCTTAGCACTTGATCATTTTAGTTTACTGCTATTGCTTTCTTCATGACTTATACATGTTCCTATGACTATGAGATTATGCAACTCCCGATTACCAGAGGAACACTTTGTGTGCTACCAAACATCACAACGTAATTGGGTGATTATGAAGGTGCTCTACAGGTGTCTCCGATGGTACTTGTTGAGCTGGCATATATCGAGATTAGGATTTGTCACTTCGATTGTCGGAGAGGTATCTCTGGGCCCTCTCGGTAATGCACATCACTATAAGCCTTGCAAGTAATGTGACTAATGAGTTAGTTGTAGGATGATGCATTACAGAATGAGTAAAGAGACTTGCCGGTAACGAGATTGAACTAGGTATTGAGATACCGACGATCGAATCTCGGGCAAGTAACATACCGATGACAAAGGGAACAACGTATATTGTTATGTGGTTCGACCTATAAAGATCTTCGTCGAATATGTAGGAGCCAATATGGGCATCCAGGTTCCGCTATTGGTTATTGACCAGAGAAGTGTCTCGGTCATGTCTACATAGTTCTCGAACCCGTAGGGTCCACACACTTAACGTTCGTTGACGATATAGTATTTATGAGTTATGTATGTTGGTAACCGAATGTTGTTCGGAGTTCCGGATAAGATCACGGACATGACGAGGAACTCCGGAATGGTCCGGAGATAAAGTTTGATATATGGGATAATAGTGTTTGGTCACCGGAAGGGTTCCGGATGTTTCCCGAAATGTTTGGGTACGAGAACACTTTATTTGGGCCAAAGGGGAAAGCCCACAAGGTTTTTGGAAAGCACAAAAGGAAGTTTTGTGGAGTCTAGGGGCCAGACGCCAGGGTCCCTGGCGTCTGGGTCCAGACGCCGGGAACCCTGGCGTCTGGCCCTGGAGTCCGAGAAGGACTCTTGCCTTTCGGGTGAAACCGACTTTGTGGAGGCTTTTACTCCAAGTTTCGACCCCAAGGCTCAACATATAAATAGAGGGTAGGGCTAGCACCCAAGATACATCAAGAAACACCAAGCCGTGTGCCGGCAACCCCGTCCCCTCTAGTTTATCCTCCGTAATAGTTTTCGTAGTGCTTAGGTGAAGCCCTGTGGAGATTGTTCTTCACCAACACCGTCACCACGCCGTCGTGCTGCCGGAACTCATCTACTACTTTTCCCCCCTTGCTGGATCAAGAAGGCGAG